>NC_091013.1:60308908-60937562 GCF_041296385.1 Aphelocoma coerulescens | reverse complement strand
AGTTTAAAGTGGGACTAGAATACAACTTTTTAGCTCTCAAAGTATATGTTGTAGTTGTCTCAATACCAGTACATTTTTAGCTAACAGAGGCAATTAACAGTAGTAGTCAAAATGACTTAATAGGCACTTTAGGGTGAAATTATTTTCATCCTAAATTCGATGTCCCCAAATCAGGGAGATTACTCAGGGCTTAAAAAATGTTGAGCTCATTTGTAATAAAAGGGGTCTTCCAAGAGATTTTCAGTTTAGTTTTCTATGTTTAGGTGGGATGAATTGCACCTGATGTGCATCTGAACAAATTAGAGGTTGATAGCTATTAACCTAAGCCAAGGTTAATATTAGGCTAAGATGAACATCTTCAATCAAAAAAGGAAAATAGAACTCTTATAGGATCATGGGTTGTTTGACTGAATGCAGAAATACGGAAATACTTTCCTTCTCCCGTTGCGTTTTATTTGTATTATCCCTTCTTCTGGATCCTAAGGACTTGGTCTCTGAAAATCAGATAGTAAAAAACCACCAGACTTGATTTAGTCATTATTATTGTTTTCTCACTGGTCAGTCTTTACCTTTGTCAAAGTTGCAGTAAGTTAAAAAAATAGAAAAAAACAAAACTGAAAAAAAACCCAAAGAGTACCTAGAGATTACAGTAAATATCGATTTAACCAATAAAATGTAGTCTAGTTCCTAAACGTCTATAAAAGCCCCTACAAATTAAAAACAAACCAAATAAAAAAAGTAACCCCTCTAATTACTCTGTATGTATAACTCTATGCAGTGTACAGGCACTTCAGACAGGTTCCCAGATGTTTTTATTTCCCAAAAATAACCCAGCAGATCTTCCCCATAATGATTTTTCTGTAAGGGAATCCCATCAGGGAAACCCCGTGGGAATCCACTTCCCATAATTACCTGTAAGGTACTTCCCTATCTATGTCATACGCTTTGGGTAGACACCCTGCTGCCCTCTTTTGTAGTCTCTGAGGTCTTCCTTTTCCATATCACTCTACACCCTGTATATGCTTGTAATTCCTTCCTGCACCTTTGTATCTGCTTGTTATTGAAAATGAAAACTGATGTATAGAAAGAGGCCAGCAAGCAATATGTATATAATGCTGTACTTTGTCTGCTTTCAGTAAAGGAAAAAAAAAAATCACTTGTTGCTTAAATGCCTGTATGAATGCTGGTTGTTAACTAAAAGAAGCAAGTCAATATTCTGTGAAAAGAGCATGGGGCTGCAAGATTTGGAAAAGCCAATGAATGTAGTTCATCAATATATATGACTCCTTGTAATGCAGTTTTTAGAAGGGCATAAGTCAGTCGTATCAGAAAAATTTTGCAAGAATTCTAAGGCCAGATCAGAATTTCATTATACTGATTTTAGTTAGCTTTCATACAGAAGCATGTAAACCTTAGTGGCACTGGAAGCCATGTTTTGTTACAGGCTAGTTAGAGCTAACTCATAAAATGACAATTAGTATCATCTTACACGGATAACAAATACATTTGAGCTTAGAATTCATACGTAGCTAAAAATACAATTTAATTTTACCATCAGATTGTATTACAGGGTTTTAAATGACTATTTGTTATAAAGCATGATATAAATATGAAAGACCTATGCAGGTATTTTAGACATTTTTCTGAAACCATGTCATGAAACTGGACTTTCATGACATAGACAAGACTATTGCAAAACTATAAAACCAGTAAATGTACACACGTATTGTATCTTGATAATAACTCGTCAATGTTTGAAAGACATCCAATGAATAACGGAAATATCCACAACTGACAATGAAAAATGGTCTCAGAATAAAACAGATGATAAGATAAACTTAATATTTAGAAAGCTTACTAAAAACACACATATGAAAAGGACACTTTTTTTTCTTGAGTTTGTATGTCTTGTGACCAATCCAGTTTATACCAATTGGAGAAAGGTAACAGTGTCAAAAGGTAAACTATACCTACTATGAGCAGATATATATATTTTTATGCTTTATATGTGATTTGTTTACTGTCTTGTATGTGATGGGCTGTATTCCAATAAATTTAAGCTATTATTCACTGAGTTCAAGTTGTGCTACTGGGGGTAATTCTTCTCAGATTATGCATTTTTATCACTTATTGTGCCTACTAAGTCAATTCTGGCAATATATTGCTAAAGCATTACAGTTAATCAACTAGCCAATGTTACTTAAATGAGACTCATCCCGTTAATTTCAAGATTATTACAGTGGTTTATGTTGGCCATAGACATCAAGCCTTATATGAGCAATGCCCAAATCACTAGTCTTTTCATGTATTTTCCCTAGGCAGACCTCCTATCATTAAAGGTGCATGGGACTGTGATGTTTGTCTATAAATTATAATTCTTTATAGAACTGTTTGTGCTTTCCGTTAAACCTATCATGCCAGACAGGAACATATTTAATGACTGACTGCACAAAGTGTAAGAATCTGTCATTAACATATTTGTAATATAATTTAAAACACAATTTACATTTCCAAGAGCTTATATGAAAAAAAAAAAAAAAAAGAGCAAATTATATTAGAAATTAAGAAGGAAAAAGCCCCAATAAACTTGAGGGAATGAAGATATGTGAGTGACATCCATGTAAAAAAAGGGCTTTGTTATAGTATGGAAAAACAGTTCCATACTTTTGGTTTCACTTCAAGATTTTTCTTACTTTCCATACAAATGAAAGGTAGTTTTCAGACTTGGAAACTTGCCATTTCATACATATATATATAAAAAGAAAAAAGAAAAAACATCTTTGCTGTGAAGTAGAAAAAATTCACAATAAATCAAATTCACAAGTACTTGCTAAGCAAAAACTGCTGTTTTTTCAAAGCAAAAAGGGCTGAATTGATTTTGTGGTATCAAAATAAGCTATCTACGCTTCCATACCTCAGCAAAGAAATAAACTAAAATTACATTTTTACTGCTACAAGCTGGTAGCTTATATTTTTCATGTATGTTCTCTGGCTTAAGTTATAAGAGAGTAGTTTTTATAAGGAGTACTTCTGTATGTAGTAAGTGTTCACAGAGGCAGGAATGATAGGTAGCTAATTTGCTTTTCATAAATTTACATGTAGGGGTCCTACTTTTACTGAATTTTTAGCTTTATTTATTTTATCAACCAAAATTGACTGTGATGGATGAAACAAACTTTATAATCCATGTAGCTGCATATTTCACTAATATTGGTACTTTTTCTGTGAATCATCTGCACACCAGCAATCTGACCATGCACAACTGCAATCAGCGGGAAACGTGCTGTTGACTTCTGTTAAAATAAAACATAACAGGACCCTGAAGCTGCCTGCCAGTTGCTGATGCGTTTTACACCACAGCTTTTCTAGTCCCTTCTCTGTAAAGATACATTTATAAGGCACAACACAGTGTCATGTAGAAAGAACCATATTGATGCAGAATAATTGATGAACAGGTATATTAGCCTGGAATTGTGCCATACCTCGTATCAGTAGCACTTCTGGCACCTCTGCTACATTGCTGTGCTGCAGAGCATCAAGCAGACATGCAATCTGTGAGCCAATCCTCTCCGCCTACCAAACATTTTCCTAGTGTTCACAGTCCTATTGAATAGTCATGCTTTGTTTTATTAGTCCCAAAACATATTATCACACTGTTCTGTTAATTCTCAGCTGTCGTTGCTGTTACTCAACTCCAACACTGTCGCATTAACTACTTATGTGATTTTCATTTGTGGCTTAAATACTTTTCCAGATAATGAGTTGAACTGATGAACCAGGCTACAAGTACTAGTTTATTCCTTGAAACAATTCCTGTAATATCTAGTTTGGAAACGATACTCTTTCTTAGAAAAAAAAAAAAGTAAACCAATAACCATAGTACCTTTCCCAATTTTTTATTTGCTCAGTTTTCCATACTCATGACAATTTTTAATGTAAACCCATGTGAAACAAGTTTTTAAACTTGTAAGGCTTAGTACCAGACACAAATCCACCTTTTTTTTCTTTTTAACACAAAGGTTCAGGACTAAATTCAGCAAGGTTTTGGGGGCCCAGACTGATGCTTCCTCTTCCAGAAGGATGAGGCAGCAGCATTAACTTCTCTGACTGGTTTTATTGTGCCTTCTGAAGACTGCTGCACTCTAAAATAAAGAAAATGTAAGCTGCATGTAACTGAATTCCTAAACTGTCCCTTGTTTAGAAACTATAAATCATGTTTATATGTCAATGTATTCAGATGATAGTGAACTTCCTCTATGCATGCTAGAGACAAGTAGGTACTGCCACTGATCATGTAAGGAGCTGTGGATATTTCTATCTTATCTAAACTTTTATCTGAGTTCCTTAAAGTTAGTTAGCTTCCCAGAGTTAAGTATGAAGAAAAAACATTTCAGTATTTTCATTTAATGTGGAAGGCCAGCAGAAATTTCACACACTGAAACTTCACTGAAAGGAAGTGGCAAGTCCTGCACCTAGGGAGATTTAACCCCAAAGGATGGGTATATGCTGGTGAAAAGGAGATGAAACAAAGGCTCTTTTCATTGATGCCCAGTGAGAGAACCAGTGGCATAAACTGCAACACAGGATGTTCCTCTTGAATATCAGGAAATATTTTTACTCTGAGAGTAACTGATCACTGGCACAAATTCCTCAGGGATGTTGTGGGGTCTCCATCTCTACAGATATCCAGAAGCTCCCTGGATACAGTCCTGGGCAGCCTGCTGTAGATGGCCCTAATGGAGCAGGAGTGCTGGACCAGATGACCTTGAGAAGTCCCTTCTAACCCCAAACATTCTGTAGTTCTGTGAATATTAAAATAGCAATTAGCTCTTCTAAATTTCTACTAAACTGGCTATCGAAGCCTGCAGAAACCTAAAGCTCCTTCCTGTTCACATTTCTACACCTTCAGTTTCAACAGTGTTCTACTTAGAGCCTTAATGCCGGCATGATTTCAAATCCAAATTCTTCTCTGAATTGCAATGGATTAGAGCAGTGGAAGTGAGACATTTTATATGTACCATAGTTCAGTGGTTATAGAATTATAGAATCATTTAAGTTGGGGAACAACTTCAAGATCATAGAGTGCAAGTGTTAAGCTGTCACTGCCATGTCTACCCCTAAAACACTCAACCATGCTCCTAAGTTTACATACTTCCAGGGATGACGACTCAAGCTCTCCCTGGTCAGCCTGTTCCACGGCTTGACAACCCTTTTGGTGAAGAAATTTTTTCCTAATATCCTACCTCTCCACAGCTTCCTTTCAGGTATTTGTAGAGAGGGACAATATTCTCCATGCTAAACAACCCCAGCTCCATCAGCTGCTCCTCATAAGACTTGTGCTCCAGACCCTTCACCAGCTTTGTTGCCCTTCTCTGGATATGCCCCAGAACCTCAGTGTCCTTGAATTGAGGGGCCCAGAGCTGAATACAACACTGAAGGTGTGGCCTCACCAGTGCTGATTACAGGGGGATGATCACTGCCCTGGTCCTGCTGGCCGCACTATTGCTGATACAGGCCAGGATGCCATTGGCCTTCTTGGCACATACTGGCTCATGTTCAGCTGGGTGTCAACCAAGCCCCTAGGTCCTTTTCTCCTGGCACTCTTTCCAGCCACTTTTCCCCCAGCCCATAATATTACAGGAGGTTGTTTTGACCCAGCACCCGGCCTTGTTGATCTTCATCCAATTGGCCTCAGCCCATTGATCCAGCCTGTCCAGATCCTTCTGCAGAGCCTTCCTGCCCTCCAGCAGATCAATGCTCCCGCACAACTTGGTGTTACCTGCAAACTGACTGATCCCTTTGTCCAAATAATTAATAAAGATATTAAATAGAACTCACATTAAGCTATTAAACAGAACACGTAGCTCGAAGGCTGCAGTACTACTCTCACATCTACTCTTTTTTTATGGTGTTTAAGCTCTATCTTAAGTCCTCAGCTTTCCTGAAATTGTACTTGGAGGCACTGTCCATACTTCTGTGTTCATATCTGTGTCCGTGTCCATGTCCATGTATGAAACCCACTGTGAATCCACCATCAGAAAAGTGCAACATTCAGTACCTTTGCTGGATTTAGATCCTGATTTTTTAAACAATTAATTTTAGAATTTGTGACTCCATGATATCTTCATATTAGTTCAAGAATTTTGTAGGTTTAATTTTGAAATCATAAGGCTACTCTCCACGCTTTAAAGATGAGACTAACATAGTGTGCACTTATCCACCAGTCCATGCATCATCATTCATCACAGAATGATGAAACAGACCCCCATTCTGTTTATATAATGATTATTTTAATTAAAGCAAAAGTGGGACGGGGAGAATATAATAATTTATGTCGTCCCCCGAAAAAAACCCTAAAAAAACCAACCAAATAAACCCAAAACAAAAAAAAAAAACACCAACATGCTTTGCTGCTCAATATTTTTCCCATGCCTCTTTGGCCAGCTTCCTTCCTTTAATATTGCACCTGATGTCTGTCAAACAAATTAATAGACATTGCAATATATGTGCAAGATAAGTCACTCAGATTCAAATAATAAGCTTAGGTACCACACACCTGGCATTTTTTGATCTTTTAGGTATATTCTTTTAGGTTCCTTTAGGTTGAGTAATTTGGGAATAATCTGTCTTTAATAACAATATTCCCCAGAGTATACTTAAATAATGTTAAAGGCACAGCACAAACTGACAAAAGCAAGGCAATTTAAAGTTATGATGGATACTGCCTTTCACTTAGCCTATTGTGCACAGTTACAGGTATTGCAGAACAAATCATTCAGTGACCTGAGAGCCTCTCTGTAATGGCTAAGTATAATGAAACAAGTCAAGCCTGGAGTATTATCCTTCACACTGATTTTTCCCTTGCTTTTGTCAGTGTCTGTGATAATTTGGCTTTTAGCCCGTTAATTTCCTCCATTTATGAAACGCTCCCCATGGAGGTAGTTGCCTGCCATGGGGATATGCAATCTGAGACTTCTTAAAATATGTATTGTTTAATTATATATTAAGGTACCAGTAGAGCAGCAATTATTATTTTATATTTCAATGACTCTTACACTTTACACCATTTTCTACTGTGACTTTCTCTCCTGGATAACCGCATTGTTGAGAAATCAGAAATGAGATTTTCCATATGTTTGAAGTTACCCAGTTAGTAATCCTACAGTATCACTTGTCATAATCAATAATGTTAACCAGAATGTAAGTTAATTTCATGAAATAAATGTCCAGTTACATTGATGAGATTGGCTGTTGACACTGATTGGCAGACAGAAGTGAGTCTTTCTGGCAGAATAGAAATGTAATAGTTATTGAAAAATATGAGCAATAAAAAGCTACTGTTCTTCTTTAAAATTTAATAAATAAAAAGAAATCTATGTCTAAAATTGTTCTATCTTGTTTAGGTACCAAGGGGCTTTGAATGGAAACAAGATGGAAAAAGTGTCTTGCTTACCTAGAAGAGGAAAAAAAATGGACAAAAAATCCCCATGATTTTTTCTCCTCTAATATATACAGTTTTTGCTCTATCCATCTGCTATGACACCAGTTGCACTTGGTGCATATTGTATATGCAGTGTACAAGAATATTAAGAAGAAACAGGTAAGAGAATGTATTACGTGTTGTCAGTTAGTCATGGTAGGAGACAATCAGTTAACAGATTTGCAGAGACAGGTGGATCTTCTCAGGAGAATCAACGAGTTTAAGAGGAGCTGGGATGACACATGGTTGCTGTTAGTCTCAGCAGGAGTGACAGCAGAGGGGGAGGAGGGCTGGCTGTGTGTACAGCAGGTAGAGCTTGGGGCAACATGCCTATTGTTTTCCTGCGCAAGACGTTGATAGCCAGACTACAAGGAAAAAAAAGAGACCATTGCATAAAGTGGTTTTGTTGCCTAATTTCATTCGAATGGCTGTGTAGCACCATGAAAGTGTAAAATAAAAATAACTAGGGGAAACACTAAGAGTTATTTGCTTACAGTGATCTAAAAGAAAAGATCCTTTGCCAGACCTCATAATTAACAGACCTTTTTCTGTGTAAGGCACTTGAACCTCTTCTTTCTCTGGCTACATGCTCTAACTGAGACCAGACCTACTTAATTTGTATGAGATAATTGAAATTATTTGTTTATTCTGTCCCTTTACAGCCTGTCCTACCTAATTCTTCTGTTTCTTTTCTTTGATCTATGTAAAATAGAAGCACCTTCATGATGTCTGGACATTTGCTTTGCAAAAAATAGCCCATAAATTATCACATCTTCATAATCATCCAGTCTTTCTTCAACCCTTGGAGAGAAAACAGAAACAAAAACAAAACAAGAAAAGCTGAATACTTACACAGCATTGGTAGGACATTGTAGTTTTTTCCTGATCATTGCTTAGCAGCTTCAACAAAGTTTGAGAGCTTTTAGCAACCATCTTTCCCTGTCAGAAACAGTACAGCTCTCCAGAACAAGATTTTAAAACCCAGTTTCTCTCATTTAAATGTCCCTGCTCCAGGGATTGCTGTTCCAGTTGTGATAATTTCTTTAATATGTGGATGGAGTCTTGCAGCTTCATTCCCTGCAATGCAGATACCTATTCAGAGTCTGTTGCTGGTTGCATTAACTCAGATATATTTCAATGTTTTTTTCTAGGGCTCCTAAGTTAGAACAGTCAAAAACTATTGCTGTAAAGGAAAGGAATAGAAACTCTTGGAGGTATTTCAACATTTAGATACCCTGAATTGTGTTGCTGGGAAAAAATTGCTCAGTTCAAATAGTTTAAACTAAATTAAGATCAAAGCAGTTTAGTGATTTATTAACAACATGTAATTATCCAGAAATCAGTGAGCTATATATTCAGGATCAATATCGGTAATACAACAGTTAAACCACAATGCTAGACACGTACAAAATTCTAATAAGCTCCTACAAGTTTCTAAACACCCTTCTGTAACTAAACCTTCCAAAATTTTTGTGCCCTCATAGAGCTCCCCTACACTGCAGCCAGAGGTCACTGGCATCCCTCTCCAGCAGTACAGGTTTCCCAGTTGCTCACCTCCTGTGAAAGATGTGAGCCCTCCAGCTCTGTGTGACAAAGCTTTCCACAAGGTCCCCTGTACCTAGAAGTGAGGTGGCCCTGAGTACTGGTCACATGTGACATCTCACTGGGGTACAGGCCCTTCCCCAGCACCCCTTTGTGAGGCTGGGCTGCCCTGTCTGGGCTGGAGTTAAGCTCTTAACGTGAGCATTTTCAGTGCAAACACCCTCCAGACCATTTTGACTAGGTTCAATCTCCATAAACACCATGTGCACTCACATTTTTATTTTTAAATTATCCTGGCTATCTGCCAAGGGAGTGTGCAGGCACCCTCACAAAATGCCTGCTGAAAGCTCCCATCTCTCTCACTATTAGCGTTTGAGAAAGTGAACAGCAACTGGACTTCACTTGTTTTGGGCATCTCAGTTATTTTTGCTACAGTGAATGTTGACCAGTGTGCCTAATCATAGACCAGGGCTGTCTCTTTCAGTAAGTTCAGCTGGAAAGGTGCCTACTTATTTCAGGATAAAAACTGATTCATGAAAAATAAACTAACATTTTGACTCTAAAAGTCTGATTTTCACAGCTGATGGTCCACTATAGTTTTAACATCACCATTTTATGAGAAAGCCAATTTGAAACTGTTATTCAGTATTTTCTTTGTAGCTGAAGCACCAAGATTTTAATCCTGGCTGTGACCCTGATTCAAAGCTTCTAACTTTTGAATTTATTGGCCAAGTCTGCCGAAAATGGAGAGTCTCCTCTGCAGAAAAACATACTGTTGTTTTTGCTATCACTGTCAGCCAAAGCAGTGCAAAGACAGTGAGTACTATAAAGTAATGAGCAACTTTTCTCTCATACCTGTTCATATAAATATTGTTTTTTCTTAGGAATATTTCTGAAAGTTTTCTTTTTATCTACAGAACTTCACAAAAACTTTATAAAAAATAACCGTAAAGTTGATTAAAGTATCACTTGGCAGTATCTTCACAATTTCCCAATCGAAACTTTGGTTTTCAAATCTCCAATTTAGCAGGTGAACATCCAATCCCTATGCAGGACACATCAAAAGATCTTTGAACTTAACAAGAGTCGTTAATAATATTTAGAACAGGTTAAGGCCCTTCTTGGAGTGTCAATATCTGATTTGGCATGTATTCTCAAAAACTTAAATTCTTCTCTCAGTCCATTTCTTAATTGTTATACAGCTGGAAATGTATGGCAATACAACATAATTATGAAATGAAGAGTAAGAAGACATTTGTTTATACCTTATATTTAGCAGAGCAGCATTTTTAACTATATGATTAATTGAAATTTAACCTATTCATTAAAGATTTCCTTTAGTATTTTCATGGTTTAGCATAGTTTGGATTTTTAGTTAAAGAGGGCTCTATCAGCCACGGATGTGATTCTTTACAAAGACATGCTTACAGCTTCCTCCAGACCCAATAGAACCAATCAACTGGCTAGTTTGAATATCAGCAACTTTTTAAAGCCACTTGAGAAGCTTGACACGCCTCTGTGATCCACATTTAAGAATGAACAAACTCCGGGAAAAGCTCTCTTGCTTCCAGCTCTCGGACAGGTAGCTGGGGGGCCGTGGCATGGCCTAGCGGGTCCGAGCTGGGCCCTGCTCTGCACAGCCCGGCCAGGGCAGCCATGGCATGGCTTGGCTGAAGATCTCAGCCTCTTCTGCTCTCTGGACACCCGGCACAGCCCCCTCAGTGCGGCCCAGGCTGGCTGGGAGACATCCACCCTGGAGCCGCGTGGCCCCGTTCCACCTGCGGCCTGCTCCTGCAGGCGGCCCCGCGGCGCGGCTCGGCCAGGCCGGCCCTCACCCAGTGCGGCCAAAATTCATCTGAGGCCACTGCCCAGAAAAGATCGTGTGACCAACAGCGATAAGGGAATTCCAGCTGCAAGGCTGGGTGAGATTAACCCTTTTAGTGCTGTAAGATCCTCCAGAACAGATTCAGCCTGCAGATATCAATCCTTTCAAAGGAAAAGGAAGGGTGAGGGCACATGAAGAAAACACCATAAAGACACCAAAGTCAGTGAAGAAGGAAGAGCTGAAACCTGGAGAGAGGAGAAAGAGGAGATGCTTCAAACCTAGAAGCTGAAATTCTGTTGTAAAGCTATGGCGATGGACTATAATACATGAAAGCATGGGGGGGATGGAGCTTTTAAACTGCAATTGTGAGCAAAAGCACCTGTGATGAAATAAGCAAATGTTGAAGTAGCTGTGATTTGATGAGAAGCTTGAACAGAGAGAGATGAAAGTGATGAAGACCCTTGCTCCCAGGGGAGGAGGAGGGCCTCTGTTCCAGGAGCTGAAGATGCTCCCAGAGACAGGTGAAGAGAACGTTTGTTTCTGAACAGATCAACCTTAAAATGGTGCCCCAGTAGCTCAAGATTGGACCCTCGAAAGCAGTTGTGGGAAAAGCTGTAAGACGAGGGAAGGGACTTTCACATTTGAGCAGAGAACCAACCCGGGCAGCTGTCTTGCTGTGACATTGAAGCCGTGAGGGAACTGTTTCTTGTGGAGATGTCTCCACAGCATGAGCAAGAGAGACTCCTCTCCCTAAGTGAACTGAAAAAGATTATTATAGAGGTGGTAAACTGGCTGAAAAAATCTCAAGGGTTGTCTTTTTACATTGTCAGTGGGAGAAGGGAGAAAGGTGGGGGGAGGAGGAGTGTTCTAAAGGTTTAGTCTGACTTTTTTTCCTTCTTTTAGGTCTATTAATAAACTTCTTTATATTCTTTTAAGTTTTGTGCCTACTTTGTTTCTCCTAATTCTTATCTCACGAAGGAAAATAAGTAATGAATATTTCAAACCAAACCACTACAAGTATGTAAAAATAAGAATAGTTTTCGGCAGAAGTGTCAGTGTTTGTTAATACCAAAATCATAAAGACTAGCTCTTTAAATGTATTCTGCTAAACTATTTTCATGATTAGTTCAATGGGCAAAAAATGGGTACTTTATAGTGGTTGTCACTGTCATTGCTCGAAATGATTGCTCTTAAAAATATTGAAAAGCCAACTGAAAGTACTGTTATGCAAAAGCATACAATGTGAAGATTAACATGAAGGTTATACAGGACTAATGGTGCTTTGCCATTGAAGTTGTCTGTTTAGAATACATTTGAGATAATATTGGTTTCTTTGGAATTCAGATGTCCCTCTCAAACCCCAATAATATTAAATAACTGACTTGCATAACTTTTTCTCTTCTTAGTTGTTTTAGCAGCACTAATATGTGTCTTTCTGTCTATACCCCATTTTTAATAATCTTCCTTTCTCTCACCCAAAACCAGTTTCCAATTCAAATGGATTCCTGTATAAAATTTTACCCTTGTATGCACACTGCTACTTCATGTTCTCAAAGACATTTTGCCATTTCTCATATCATCATTAACAGGCAAGTTCAGCCATGTGGATATATCCTATCATATCCTTTCTGGTGCCACTGTTTCTTAAAGAAAAATAAGAATGATATAGTATAGTGTGAACATACTGCTTGTCTTAGGAACAGCAGAAACTCTGATCCTTATTTCAAAGTTAATATTTTAATTCATAAAAAATTTTTAAAAGTGGAAAAAAAAGGAGAGGTCACAATCCACAGAAAGCCCTGTAGACACTCCCACAGTTGTAATACTGACCTGATACTGTTCCCAAAAGAATGCTAAGAATTTCTTCAGTTCAGAAGAAAAAAAATTGAGGAAGGACTTAATAAGAGTGTAGTACCATCTATTAAAACAAAAATAGAAATTTTATGGGTGTTATATATATAGCATTTTTATAATAACTGTTTCAGAAGCTCCCGTTTTTGAACTAGCAGAAAAGAGCCTATTGATTAATGTTTTCATAACTAATTAAATGGATTAGGATAAAGCACTGAAGTGACAGAGACATCTTAAAAGGGTAAGGTCTACTAGTTCATCCTCCTCCTGGTACAATATTATTTCAAAGTATGTTATTTGGTCTTGTTTTAAATTATTTAAGCAATAAAAGCTTCCCTATTACACATTTGACACAGCTTTGTAACTGAGAAACTCTTGCATGGTTTTCAGAAAATGGAACTATATTCTTTTTCCTTAATACTCTTTATACTATAAAAATGCCCTTTTCTTGTACTCTTCGAAGCAGTAATTTGTATACTGTTATCCTACCTTTAATAAACAATTTAATCTCCCTTTTTTTCTGATTCTCCTGGTTGTTCTCAATATTTACAGTTCCATGACTGTCAGTTCTCTATCTCTATGTCTCCAATACCTCTGCTAATATATAAAAGATATAAATACCACTGATGGCGTTTTTCTTCCTCACAATATTAGACTACATTTTCTATTAAATGAGTCCTCCCTTTCATCATTATTAGCAGTTTTAGGACTTCCTAGCTGCCTTTTTGTTTGTGGTTTGTACCATTATACCTGAAAGTCAAAATGTTCTTCTGTAGTGTATACTCACAAGCTCTTCCTAGGGCTTTCTCACTGTTTTTCTGTTCACGTGGAAAAAGAGAAAAAGAGCTGTTGGGTCTAACTTTTGGAATGTGACTAAACCAAGAACTAAAATAATTTGAGACATTGTAGGGTGTTCTTTAATAACAGATTTGTAGTTACCTACAAACTTTTGTAGGCCTTTGAAATGTATAGCTGCATATATGTATATATATATATGCATAGCTACGTGTCTGTCATCATGCATATTCATGAGCTCAATTAGATTAAGAAAGTAGTGGGAAATTAGATGGGCGTACATGCTAAGTCTTGTGCCTTTTGGATAGTTAAAAAATCCTATTTTTATTAAGCAACTGAATCTAAATAAAATAAAACAAAGAACGACAACAAAGAAAAGCCTAAACTCAAGAACTGAATTTAGAAACAAAGAATAAGTCATTAGAGGACACACTAAAAATATTACAGAGATGGAAGGACCTCTTTTTTACTGTCTAGCTCATTAATTCATTTACTCTCCTGAGAGAATAGAACGACAAATCTCTTTTTTTACCTACTCTGTAACATAGACTGAAGTTTAACTTCCCTTTTAAATAAGGTCTTTTGATTCACATCACCATATGTTCAGAAAAGTAGAATGTGGATGCTATATTCTTCTTCCCAGTCTATGAAGGTGTTTAGCCACCAGCTATCAAACCACTCTCTTTTTCAGTCACTCATATCTAAAATGTATTTGTTGAGCAAAAATAATTTGGCAAGCCCAAATTAAAGAGTCTTGAAGGACAGAGCTACAGAATGATCTAATTTTATTTTTTGAATCTCATCTGAAAAATTTAAACATTCTTAAACTATTAGTATTTTTTAATATTTTAAGATTCTTTCTTTGTTTTCCCTTCTTTTTTTTTTTTTCCTTTTTTCATTTGAAATGGTGTTAAGAAGTAGCTAATCATTCTGATTTTTGTTGCATCTTAATTGGAAGCTAAGTGGGCTTTGTTCTTCAGTACCTTTTGTAGCTGATTTAGCAAAGCCTCAGGAAGGGTAAGCAGACCAATCAAGCACAGAAAAGAGAGCATTAGGATTGGCAAGATTTTGTTGCCTTTGACAATAATAAGACTACTACATCACTAGAGTGGCTGGAAAGAGGCCCAGTGGAAAGGACCTCAGGATATTGGTTGACAGTCAGCTGAACATGAGCCAGTGTGTGCCCAGGTGGCCAAGAAGCCCAATGGCAGCCTGGCCTGTATCAGAAATAGTGTGGCCTGCAGGACCACGGCAGCAACTGTCCCCTTGTACTTGGCACTGGTGAAGGCACAACTCAAGTTCTGTGCGCAGTTCTTGGGCCCTCACTACAAGAAGGACATTGAGATGCTGGAGTGAGTCCAGAGAAGCGCAACAAAGCTCGTGAAGGGTCTAGAGAGTAAGTCTTATGAGAACCAGCTGCGGCAGCTAGGGTGGTTAAGCCTGGAGAAAAGGAGGCTCAGGAAAGACCTTATTGCTCTCTACAGCCATCCTGGTTGTAGCCAGGTGGGAGTTGGCCTCTTCCTTCAGTGAGAGTCTGTGCATGCTGGGTAAGGGTTTTCAAATAGTCTCTGATTTGCATAACTGTTAACTTTTTTGAGGAATCCCGTATGAACCCCATTTAGTCTCATGCAAAATAAGAAAATTTTAATATGAGTGATGAAAATGATCCAAACTACCCTTGTATCATAGTGGTGTTTCTCTGATCTGTTTCTAACCAGAGGGTCAAGGAGTGAATGTGTCTTGCTCTGGAAAATGGTCCTGGGATGAAATTAAACATTACAGATCATCAAGACTACACCAAACAGTTACCCAGTATGGGCCAATCCAGGGCCAAGAAAGCTCATATTCTGAAGTTAGCATGGGTGATTAAGTCATCTAGAGTGGCCAGCTGTCCAATTTACTATGGGTGTCAGAGCTATGTCAGATACCCAGCAGCCCTTTCTCAAAAATGGCTGGTTTGTTTATCTCCTGGATAAAGCACATATGGATGCAGGATGAAAGCACATAAAACATTGAGCTTAGAGGAGGACTGTCTTGCAACTAAGAAGGCTTCTTCACCTTAAGTGAGCACCAGTACCAGTTCAGAAGCATATTTCTGGAAAATTTCTTCAGATTACTTTCCAAATTCCATAGAAAATGCACTGTAGGTGTTCAGATGCTCTGTCAAGTGTCTGTCTCAATGTTCTTAGCCATTAACTAAAAAGTGCCAGCCATACAAAAGCGAGGAAAGGCTGTATATAGGGAATTGCTAAGATTTTAAAACCAAGAGGACTGCTACAGTTACTTAATCTTATTTATTTTATGTAATACAGACTACAGAAGCACACTTAGCAACTATGTTGTTAACTTCTTTTTGACTTTATTTTTTTTTGATAGCTTAGTTTTGTAACTAAACTCAATAGAGAAGGCATTGTTTTCCTGGGGAAGTTCTTCTGTTTAGAGCTCTCTGAAATGACCTTTATATCTAGTCTAATTTACCTAACTTTGCCTTCAAACCACTGTGTCTCATTTTGCCTAATGCCACAAAGTTTCTCAGCTAGACATTTGTAGATTGTGATGAAGTCATGTCCTTGAAGAAATTCAATACATGGAGCTTTTGCAGCTTCTTCACATGAGCCATTTTCTTCATCCTTCCTCATTTTCAAAAATCTTCTAAAATTGTAACATTTTTTCTTAAGTACAAGCACCAGAACTTGTCATAGTAGTCAAGTAATAGCATCATTAATATAATCTTGTGGTGCAGAAATACTACTTTTCTTCTTGCATAGCTGGTGATGAAGCTTAATTTCTAAATGATATCTGGCTAAATGAATTCTGTTAATTACCTTGGGAGCAGTACTGACATGAGGTTTCACATGTGGACTTGAAATGAAGATACCTATGAGGATGAAAGAAGAAGGTACAAAGTGAGAGGCAAAATTAGAAATAAAGATTAGAGTGAAAACCTTGGGAAGATCATGTTAGCTGTAATGAGTGACAGCAGGGAAGGCAGGGTTATAGGTGGCAAATGCCATGGAACTATAAAGGTCATATGTCAAATTGCCAGCTGTATCCTCTACTATATATTCTTCCTTCCTTCTACTTCTTGGAAGCAGTAGAGGAAGAAATCAACCTCACTTTCCAGTGCACAGGTAAAGGAGAAACTCTTTGTTTTTCATAGCCTGGGGAGAGTGCAGCTTGGATAAGCACCTAGTTGTTAGATCAGCTCAAATCACATTATTGTGATCTGATGTTTATTCTGACACAACCTTTCACCCCTTCATCTTAAAAAGTAAAGTGTTAAAATGTACTTCATTCTACTAAAATGTCTCATCTTTATGTGTTTACCTGGCTTACCTCTTTATTTATTGATTGCCATTTTTTCTATTCTGGTATTTTCAGTAATTTTACTCACTGTTCATTTACATTTTATTCTAAACTACCAATATAGACAGTTAATAACCTTGGGCTGAGATATATTCACAAAATCACAAGAAATTCCATCCATAGTGGCTAATAATTTCTCATCTAATTTCTTACTGCAACTTGGTAGTAGAGATAATTATAGATACTTGTAATATGGATGCCTTCCTTTTATAATAGATGTTTTTTTAAACCATGAAGTCATGTGATGTGAAGCCAAGTACCCTACAGAAGCCTGAATATTTTATTCAGCAAACTGACCTTTATCAACTGACCTTGTAATCTCATAGAAAACAGTAAAGAGTTTGTATAAGAATGCTTATTTTCCATTAAACTGCATTGGCTGACATTAATTTTGAATGTTACCGACTCTTAATTATTTACTGATTACATCCATGCCAGCTTTTTGATAACTGTCTGACATTGATATCAACCCAGCTGTCCTTTAATTTCCCCTCCTGTAACCTTTTAAAACAACAGTACAACAGTTCAGCTGTTTTGAAACCCTCTGTGAGTTTTCCATTGTTTCTGTTTGAAAACATTTATTTTAAACAGCTCACAGATATTTGTGGATAATTCCTTGGGTGTTCTTAGATCTGAGTGTTCTAGTTCTTCATTTAAATAAATGCTTAACTTCACAAAAATTTATATTACCCTTTGTGATACATATAATTATCAATATCAAATCTGATATTTATCCTTCTGTCTTTTTCCAAGGGGTTTTTGTTTTTATTGTTATTGTTTTCCTGCTGATGCCCAACATAAACATGTATTAAATAATTCTGCCTTTTGGGCATCATGGTGTGTGATTTTGCCATCTCTGTTTAATATCAGTATCAGTAAATGTCACTAGTTGTGGTTCTGATGTACATACATCAGAACAGAAGTACACATATATATATTTTTCACACATATTTATTTTAGCTACCCTTATCAATTGTCTGAATTCCTTAGCTATCACTGTTTGCACATTACTTCCTCCTTTTTTTTTAAATATATCTTTGTTCTTTCAAAATACAGCAACAGAAAGATGCAACAAACTTTCTTTATAACTCATATACTTTTAGAAAAGTAATTTTTTTTTAATAATAAGTATGTGTTTGTGACAGCTGACAAAGTATCTTAAACACATTTCGATCATACATATATATGTGTGGGTGTAGTCAGTGTAACTGTGCATATATGAATATAAAAAGAAAAAGATTTTATCTCATTTTTCTTCATACATAACTTCTCTTCCAGTTTAAGATACTGAATTTTAAAACTACACCAGGGTTATACACTACTTTTTAATATGCATTCTTTTTGTATAGGCATGGGAATTAGATATTAATTTACCCATGCTTCCTAAAAGTCCAAACATGGTAGAAAATATTTTTCTGATCCAATAAATTAGAAGAAATAAATTATATGGAAATAGTAAAAAATAAATGTTTACAGTAGATGAAGGCTATTTATGTAAAGAAAAACATGTACAAATATTGAAGAGGGAATACTATACAGCAAAATTGATGAAATTCATTTGGGGCAGGCTATGGTTTATTTGAACATTTTTGATGTTCTACCATAAATTTGCCTTTATTAAATATCAGCAGTTTCACTTAATAAGAAAAGAAGTAAGGAGCAAGTAAGAAAAGGAGAAGGAACAAGTAAAAGAAACACTAGTGACGTAAGACTATAGGTCCCTGAACTCAATACTCTTTGCAGGTGAATTGTCTCAGTCTACCTGAATTGCCTAAATCACTGGGAAATGGTTTTAGAAATGAAACGAGAGCTCAGCCTTTGCAGAGGTGATGATAAATCAGACCTGTAAACGTGCAATTTGGCTACTGCCAGTGTTAGTCTTTACTATTTTTTCATACTGAATGTGAGACAGTCTTTCTTATGGGTGAGAAGGAAAATGGAAAGGGTGAAAAAAATTATCTGGTTTTGCATTGTTTGTACAGTTCCCTGTACAAAAACTGCATTGATGCATTCACTGAATACATAATTTTATCTTATACTGTTAACATGACACAAAATGAACAAATTTACATTAAAAATTCTTACCTAATTTTCCTCTAATTCAGCATTAGGATTCAAATTTTTATTACCACTGTTATTTTCTATGGTCCCTGTGGTGCTCACAATTCATCCTATCTCAAAATAGTGAAGCAAAATAACAGAAGGGAAAATGATACAACACTTTTTAAATATCTATTTTTAATTTAAAAAATAAGTCCAGTATATTAGAAACTGTAAATAAATGTGTTTTCACAACCATTCAAGTAGTTTAATGTTGGCAAAATTAAGGCATGTTTGTAGCACAAAAATAGCCTTCTACAACACAGTGCATCAGCAGCAGTTCACTCCAAATGTTGTAGATAATTAATCTCATTTTCCCTCTGCTTCGTTTTGTGTTCTATTAGTTTTCTTATTCAAACTTTCAAGTCACAAATCTAATTTAAAGCCTCACAACTCGTCTAATGTGGTAATGTGTTCCAAGTGCATGCAGTGTCTAGCAGTGAGTGATAGGGACAGAATACTAATTTGCCTCCCAGTGTGCACAATGCTCAATAAATAAATAATATATTACCTGTGCTCACCATTACCTGGCTACAGAAAGTGTCAAAAGCAACAGGAAAGATGGATGCAAGTTTAAGGCATGTAACAGAAAATGAACTGAAGCAGGGATGGGTAGGGGAGACAGAAGAAAAGAGGAAGGCAGAGGGAGAGAAAAACAGTCTGCCACAGAATGGCAATTAATCTGTTAACATGGGTAAATGTAGCTGCACAGATTACATATATCAGACTACATACTAATTAATGGTTAAATGGTTAAATATTAATTATTTATTTGTAAGAGTTTTGCCTCCTGTGTGTTCTCTCATTTCTCTATAGAGAAATGTAGAATTCCTTCATATTGTTCAAACTTCTGTTTGTTTAATTATTCTCTTTCAGAAATACTCTTTTCTTTTTTTTAACACATTGATTTTCTTCTGTTGTTTGAGTTTGCTTCCTTACCGTGCATAGAGGTTGCTTTATTTTTGGAGCTTTAGTTTTCATACACCTGAAAACTAAACTATACACCAGTTAAATAATTGTAAAGTTACCAAGTTTCTGATCTTCTGTGCAGCCATCTGAACTTCTGGAAACTCCACTGTGGTCAATGAAGTCACACTGGTGCAGAACTAACACATGGGAGACTAAACTCAGAGTGCTGATGTTGTAAAGGAGTGTGCAAGGAAGTGTTCATGTATAACAGAAAAAGAGAGGATGTGCTGGTATGTATGATAAAATTAAAGTCTGAGAATAAAGTAAAGGATAGAAAGATAATGTGGAAGAAAAAAAAAAGAAAATGTAATTCCCATGAAACTGGCAATGTCTTGGATTATTAAAATATTATTTTGTATAAAATGTCATTACAATCTTGTTTAAATTTAATGCAATTTACCAGACCATAAAGAAGTCCTTAGTATAAATGGCTGGTTTCCAGGCACAGCTACTGTGCTGCTGATTACAATACATCCTGACATTTATGACAGTTTATAATTCTTGTATTCTGTACCTAGCTGTGCTCTGAAGTGTCTCCACTTTGCTGAAGGCTTTCTCCTGGGAAATGGCACTAAAGTTTTGTGGACTGAAAGGACAATAAAATAGTTTGACAGAAAAACACTATTACTGTAGAATGTAATCCCGTTTCCATTTTGTAACTTCTAAAAATGAAGATTCATTTTATGATGAATACCTATGTAAATTATCGTCACAAAAAATGGGATTGATTTGAAAAGATATTCTTATATGAATAAACTTACCAATATGAGTAGGGATTTGTCAGATCAATGCCCAGACCCTTCTATTTCAAGAGTAATCCCATAGATGGTTTACAAAGACTAAGATTCATAGGAAGAGTAGGAAAAATGTCAGACGTAGATATAAGCACAAGAACAGGTAAGAAGGAGTATGAGGGCAGGAAAAAAATCTTACTACACAGCCTTTGACCTTTATGGGGGCAGTACTCAAAACAGAATTTAATCATATCTTCAAATGTTTCTTGAAGTTTTATAACAAAACATTATTGACACAATTCAGAGGATGATTTTGAGAAAGAGCAAGTTGAAGCATTTCTATAACTACTTGGGTAATACCATCTTAATGTTTTCAATAAAAACATTGTAAAAGCTTTCAAGTGAAGATCAAAATTGGCATAAAAATAATCAATTTATTTTTTCTATAAAAGGACAATTCCTATACATTTTAACTGAAATAGCTATAATATTTCAACTGAAAATTGTGCACCAGCTGTACAAAAAATATTTTGCATATTTGTTTGATTTCATCTACTTTGATTTAGAGCTGCAAGCAGAGAGCTGAATTTCTGACTTAACCATAAAATTTCAGTTAGACATACTGTCCATTGAGCAGACAGACAACAAGAGGGAAGCAGACTGAAAAAGATTCGACCAGACTTAAAGATGGTACAGAGTATTTTGCTTTCCAGGCAGCATGTCTATCCTTGCCAATATTTAAGGTATAGATCCAAAACTGTATTTATTCCCAGTAACACTGTACCCCTGTTACTTTCTCCCTTCGATGTGAAGGAGGAATGCCTAAACACCAACGGCGAATCTACTCCTTCTTCTGCTCTGCTATCAGGGTTTAGTGCAGAAGGTTATTACAGAGTTGCTCCTGACACCCCATTGTCCCTGAACTGCCATGCTAGTCAAACCATCGATTGTCCTCAAAAGTGGGTGCTTTTTCTAGAGTGCTGCTCCATTTCAGAGTGCTGGCTGTGAAAGGTAATGTAAACATCTGTAGTGCTGCAGAAAAACAGGTTTAAATTGTAATCACACAAGAACCCCTGAATTAAATGAGGTCAGACTAGTCTATATACAGATGGAAGGAAGACCTCTGTGGACCTCTAAAGTATTTAAGGAGATACTATTAGTGAGTAATACAGGAGATGAAAATTTTTCACAGTATTAGTACTGTCCAGGCATCACGTTAGATAGAACCCTATTGCTAGAGATCTCGTCTTTCAGATAAAACATAAAAACAAGGTGCCAAACAAAAGTGGTCATTAAAAATTGTATAGTATTTCTCATAATGTTCTCTTGGTCAAACTTGAAGTAGGTAATTACATTCTGCTTGCCTTAATTAACCTAAAGTCTGTGAAACCATGTTTTTCCTTCTCATCCTAACAGCTCTGTAATGATATTTTTCCCCACACTCAATGATCAAAATGTGATCCCCACACTAATGTCTCAAAAAACGACAAAAAAAAGAAGAAATAACTACTATATACAATTATTAAGAACATATAAAATAGCTAATAATTTAAAGGTATGGGCTTAATTAAATTGAAAAATTTATAAACCAAAACAGAACTTTCCATCAAAATTGTTTGATGGCTATCCAACAAACAAAGCCCATTATTTTCAAAGGCACTATGAAATAAATATTCTAGAAAATCTAAAACCAGGTGTGTACTATTTAATATATTTCAGTATAAACTAATGAAGTAAAGGCAATGGAAAATGTTACTGAGCTTCAGAAAGAAATGCATACTTAAATTTCTATGAATACCATCTACCTTACTAGTAAGACATGAGTGAAGCAAAAGACATGTCTGTAAGACATATCTTGGAGGCCACAAGGAGTTGGTTTGAAGAAGATGAGATTAACAATTCAGATATTGCTATCCAACTCAAATTTATTCCAAACTGGAAATTTTTGTTTCAAATGGAACCTTTTGATTCCTTCTGAACCCTATAGTTCTAGGTCTAACTGAAAAACAAACAAACAAAAAAACAAAAAACAAACAACAACAAAAAAACCCCAAACCACCAAAACAAAAACCCTGAAAATGAGGAATTTCAGCTCTTTAGAAAATAAAAAAAAAAAATCTTTAGTATTACACTGGAATATTTAGCATCAAAAATATCCTTGGCCAGTTTATTGCACATAATGTTAAAACCTTATATTTCTTTTCTTATACAAAAGAAAAGGATGGGAGAGTACATCACTGTTTGATCTTACCACTTGATCTTGTCCATTTTTAAAGTGTGCACATGCTTTTGCATTCAGTAGCAATTCTGTGTTTTTATCTATTAAGTATTTGACAATGTCTTGCTCAACTGCAACCATTAGACACAGAGATCATAAGGAAAACACATTCCTTTATTTAATTTTTGTATACCTACACATAACTTTTATGGATAGTATCCATTTTGTGGATATTAGTAGAAATGGAAAAGTCTTATTGTAGATAGACATCAGTCACTTTCAGGAGCTTGAAGGAACTCACACACAAGTTCCTTATTCAATTAATCAACGTTACTTGGGTTAGTCAATTTACTTTCTCCTCCTGCCCATGAACACTTCAATAATCCTCAACTAAAAATCAGCTAGTATTGGCCCAATTCACCCTTTTGATTCTGAAATTAAAACAACAGGTATGGGCTTTTGTTATAACATATTTGGCAGTACTGCCAGACAGGTTATTCCCCTTAGGAAATCAAGAGGAAAGAAAAGAGACCAAATTAACAAAGAAAAAAAAAGGAAATAGAGAAAGCTTGCATTGAAACACAACTGCTAAGGCAGCACTGAAGGACTCAGAGAAGAGCCTCTTTGCAAAAAAAAAACGCACTGTACATTTCTGAATCTCAGATGTGCTTAGTGAAGCATTTTCACATGAGCATCTGTGCTTGTCAGGCTTCTTTTTTGAACTACTATCCACGATTTCTGTGTTACCAGCTGATTAACTGCTTGCAAAATTTGGTGGCCAAAACATACTTTACTCTCTGTCTCTACTGTGGAATCCCACAACAATTTGCCTCTTGCAGCTGAAGAAACCCACAAAGCATAATGACATGAGTGAGCAACCTGCTTGTGGCAGTTGTGCAGCTGAAGTGTCATCTGGTCTATTGATTGTTTAACCATGCAACCTCTCTTCTGCCTTAGAAATGCATAATCATCATTCCATTAATGAAGAAACTTCTCAGAATTCTCCCTAATAATTTGTATTTTGAAAAGTTTATGGAGTTCTTGTCACATCCATTTCTATTTCTTGCTAGTGACACGGCACTTGAACATATTTATAAATTTTTGGGGAAATAAAAATGCAAGATGTGCCTGTTATGGAAGACTGTTTCACAAGTTGAGTATATATATTATCTTTCCATGGAAAGCTCCTGTGGGTGCAAAACTCCCAGGGGTTTGATGACAGAAAGAGGGTCTTTTTTCCCTTCAAACCTACATAAGAAAGAACTATTTTCCTAGGGAGAAGAAGAGGCATTTGTATTTAAAATCAAGGAGATTGAATGACTTTGGGATTAAATTCCTATACCTGTTGAATATTTAAAAAAAATGTGCCCAGAAAAGAACTGAAGTTCACAAATGCTTATCAGCTGGAATATTAGTAACCGAGTTGGGGTAATTAGTATTTTATCTTGTAATACTAGTTAAAAGGTAGGTTCAATACTCATGTGGATTTAATTTCAGTGGTATACCTGGGTGCACAAATAACCCCCAGCAAGAGATACAATCACTTCTTAATCCCAGTTCTCTGAAGATTGTAGATGAAACTATTTTTAAACTAATATCCAGTGTTAAGAGCCGTACTATGCAAAATTAAGGTGTTCTCAATGCCAGACTATCTTTGTTTTCAGAGAACACATAAAAGCCAGCTAGTGACAACTTTTGGTTGCTAAAAGCTCCATGATACTTTTATAAGAGGCAGAGTTTTAATTTTCAACTGTTTGTCCAAATCCAGTATAGGTAATTATATTCCTTCTATTTAAGAAATCACAGTTGCCCTTTTAATCAAACACAGTATAAATTTCATCTTCCCCTAAAACTCAAGACAGGTTATGGTGTGTTAGTGGCCGCCAGATTCTTATGCTTGCAGTCAGTTCATATTTTAAACTCAAATAATCCCATAACCTAAGGTTTAGAATGCAAACTTCAGTTCATATACATGAAGATACATTGTCTCCTCCATACATTTCCGTGGCTAACAGCTGAGGGAAATATTAAATGGCACCCACAAAACCATATTGAACTTTCTGAGCCACATATCAGCAGGAATCTTTACAGTGATTTCTGATGACTGTGGATTAGGCTCTTTTGGAATAGCAAGATAAAACAGGATGACAAGAAACAAAGATAAAATTCTTACCACTGAAACTAGCAACAATTTTTTAAGTTACTTCAATGCAGCCTGCTTTTCATCCGAAGTGAGGTTTTGTTTTACTTTAGTTCATTTTAGGAGAGAAGAAAAAAAGATGTTTTATAAGAAATTGTGGTTTCTGCCATTAACAAGTACTGTCAAACTAGTTTTATTTTGGCATTAGCAGAGTCTGTGAAATCAAAGCAGGTACTATGTAAACATAGGGTTTAAATAATGAAATAATGACTATAATTTAAGGTCTATTTCCTTGACAGTAGAAGAAAAAAAAATATTTTCAGTCTATATCTCACAGGATTAACATTTAAACATGTGGGCAAATTAGAGAGGACATTAAAAATAATTACAATTCACATCCATTAGAAAAAAATCAAAATTACCAGAAAAGTTTATTCATGGTGTAGAAGTTAATAGAAGGACACTTAATAAACAGACAATGAAACAGATAACAGCATACTAATATAAAAAAACCACAAACCCCCACTCTTCTTAATAATCTGAAATTCTAATGGGGAAAAAATAGATTAATGTGTAAGATTCCCCCAAAGCACTTTATCAGTGTTTGCATTAGAAGTGTTTAATACAACCAAGAGCTTTAATGAGAATCTCATCTGCCAGCTGATCCCAGTGGAAAGATGGTAACAAATGCAGGACAGACTAAAGTATTAATTCATACTTCGTATAGTATTATAAATCAAAACAAAAGGATACTGGAAACTCTATGGATAAATGCAATTATAACATTAGAATCTATTTCCAAAGGACGGTGAGAACAGATATGTTGTGCATTTACTCATTTGCCTACTTGTATATACAGTGGAACAGGAAACGTACTGAACACATATATATCTTAGTTTAAAAAACAATTAAAAGAGATATTGAAATGATCATTAAAACTAGCATTACTTAACAGTGTAGCACAGACCTGAAAGAAAACAGAATAGAAAGAGCTGAGAGGGGATTCTTGTTAAGCCACACAAAATTCTGTTGGACAAATGCCCTTACAGCCAATCTGTTACCCTGTTCCTTGGTGTGGGGCATGTCAGGGTCATGACAAATTCAAACATGGGATGGGAGCTGGACTAGAATATGCAGAGCTCCTTCCATTCCTTAGCAGCCAAAGGAATCCCTGCAGGAAACAGCCAAGGCAGCACAGCCCCTGTGTGGTTTTGTATTGAGCTTCAGTTTGGTTCAAACCCAGCAGTACTGAGGACTGGGGAAGGATGGATGATTGCTTAGACTTTGCCAGCAGCAGCTGGCATTTTAAAACACAGAAAGAAGTTCAAAGCTAGATATAAAATTCTCTCTTTCTCTGTCTCCTTCATTTGTGATATTATATACATAATTTATATAATATATATGATAAAACAACTTTTTTTGCTATTAAATCCTTGCCTATGCACATATCCTCTTTCAAAAAATTACAGAAAAAATAAGTATTTTATGTAACTTCACAGGGTAGTTTACTACTTAGGCAAGGTAGTGTTACAAAGCAGTCACATAAAAATTGTTAATTTCATTGTGAACACAAACAAATATCTAAATTTTCTCTCTGAAATACGGAGTATGTTTAAAATGACAACTCTTTTACATTTAAATGTTTTATTCCTCCATGTGGTTAGTATGATTTACACTTATTTATGTAGAGATGTGCTTATTGTACTGATTGTATATTTACTGTTTTTATTCTTCCTAGTGCCGTACCCCAGTGCCTACAAAGCTGTGAGAATATGAACTAGGCAGTGGTGGCTGGCTTTTTTTTTTTTTTTTTTGTGCTCACAAATAATCAAGGCATTATTAACAAAGATCCACTTGTAGAATTTAAATAGTGTCAGAATTTGACTTGCAGATCTAAGGACGAATTTGCAAGGTTGACTGTCAGAATAGGTTTTTGGTTTTTTTTAAAAACTTGTCAACAGAGTACACTTAAGACAGAGTTAATGAGAGAGAACACACAGAGAATCCAATTATACATTTTTTACAGATTGCTTATTGGAGTATAAGTATGCTTTAATAGCATACACAAAGTCAAAGAGCTCACATAAGAATAGTCAAGATAATTGAGGACAAATTTATTCAGAGGATACAGAAATTAAGGCATAGATCCTTATCTTAGAAGCTGCCACATGGGAATTACTTTTTAGATTAGCTAGGACACAGGGATTACAGGTGGGCAAGACAAGTGGGCAACATCACAATTTAAGAAAGGCCCAGAAAAGCTGCACATTTGTCTATATGAAAATAAACCTAGTCTCTTAAAATACTTAATGCAGTTAGGATTTTAAATAAAAAAGATGTCAGAACATATATCCCTTCACAGGTACTTTGTATGTTTCCCTATGGCTGCCAAGGCAAAAGGCTCTTATTTCATTTTCACTATTGGTCACGTAAGACTGCAGAGACTCTGGAACAAGAGCATTTGAGAAGTTTCTTCTGGAAACTGATATTTTTAACAGCCAACAATCCTCTCTTTAACATGCATGAAGGGTACAGTTACTCTCAATCTAATTACTTAATAGTTTAATACCTTTATGAAGTTTGAGTGCCATCAGGCAAAGAAGTGTCTAGTTTCCAAATTGGACAAAATAATGCAAATTTCCCATTCCAGTCTGGACTACTGCAGGTTTCTCAAGCACACATATACTATTTTGTGGTCCCCATGTGACTTTAACTGTAAAATATACATTTAAATCCTGTATTCAGCCAGAATACCAGATCTGCCCATATGTAGCAGCAGTTTCTGAGATTTTGACTAGATTTCTAGGGAAAACTATGATGTCTTTGTCTACCAGGGTCTAAACAGTTGAGGCAGAGACTTCTGTTTGTACTTTTGTTTTCCTTTGGATATATGGTATGAGTTAGGTGATAGTTCAGATCTTGCCTGGAAATGTTAGGACTCTGATGTTATAGGTATTTTAGAAACACAGGATGGGAAAACCATCCAATTCTTAATCCACAGACACTCTAATTCCACAATAAAATATAGAAAAAAAAATATGAACAATGAGAGAAGTACAATAAAAGTATCATTTAGTCATCTTCATCAGCAGCTTTCTAAATGGAGGTCACAAAGATGATCAAAGACACTTAATGAAATCATCTTGATCACATTTACATTAAGTTCCTCTCTGTTGTGGGCTGACCCTGGCTGCCCACCAAAGCTGCTCTATCACTCACCTCCTCAGCTGGACAGGGAACAGAAAATATAACAAAAGGTTCATGGATAAAGGTAACAGCAGGGAGAGATCACCTATGACTGTCACAGGCAAACTAGACTTGACTTGGGAAAAGCCTTCTGACTACTGCAAAAATTAACCCTTTCCTGGCCAGAAGTGGGAAACCAACACAAGAATATCTTCTGGCAGCCTCTCACAAAAGCAACCCCCCTCCCCCCCCAGCTCGTCCACTACCAAAACCTTGCCATGCAAATCCAATACACTCCCAAGCATTAGGAAAGGCAGTGCTTAAAAATTGAACTAATAAGGAAGGAAGACTGATTTAATGGCATGGGGATGTGACTTTTTAAATGAGAAATGATGATCAAGTGAGGATAAATGGAGCAGAACTTTGAAAGAAACAATAAATATTTCACGCTTGATGCAACAAGGCGAAGCAAGGAGCAGTACAGGTATGCAAAAAGAGGTGACATTGCCAAAATAATATCACTGGGAAGAAGATTAATTCTAGATGTACAAATAGGAATCAATTGCCAAGAAAAATGAAAGTGTGGTATAAAAAGCTACTTAGGTATCTTGGTTGGATAAGGAAGGCAGATATCACTACAGAAAAAGAGAGACATAACCTGCAAAATCCAGAGAGCAGTGAAATCACACTGAGAAGAAGCACATCCAGGTTGTGGGTTTCAAGGACAGGTTTTGAGGTTTTGGGTTTGAATGGAAGGCTAGAGGCTCCACAAAATTCAGGATAGGAAGAAGAAGGTAGTTTTTGTGAGGAAAAACTAAGTGCTCTCTTTTAGGTATGAGCTGGAGTGATAGATATTCAGAAAGGGATGTCAGGCATGCTGACCAATATTTTAGTCTGAAATAGTAATGAAGAAGTTTTGTGAGTCATAAAAAGGATGATTGCATTTCTGATGGCATTCAAGCATCAGCTCATATTGTCAGTAAGTCATGAAAGTTGTTTGCAATTTTTGTTATTCATAATGGAAAGGAAGCAAGTAATATTTAGCATAAGTGATAAACAATAAACAGGTTAAAAAAAAAAAATCTGTTCTCTCAGCAATTCAAATATGCTGTGTTATCTTGCAGCAAATGTCCCAGTTGTGGAGAAAGCCTCATGCCACAACTGGATAACCAAAAACTTAGACAAGTGAAGGCTACAAACCAGGAACTATGAATATTGTGATAGCTGGAAATGAATCTTCTATAGAGCTAGAGATACCATTAGGCTCCTTAAAATTCCAGAATTTACTCCCTGCATTTTATTTAGTCTAGAGACATCTTAATTCATTTTTCTTTCAAAGTCCTCTCCTGAAATTTGATGACTTTATTAAAGTCCTTTAATAAACAAGCACAAAGAGAAAATTCCAACCAAGTTTTTGATTTTGAGATGCTCCAAATCCTCCTGTTTTTCAGAAAGTGCAGTTTCTAGGAAAAACACAAGTGACTGTGCTGAGCTTTTCCTGTACAAGCAATAGCTGTTCATGCATTAGTTCAATGTCTGTTGGCTCAAACATGTTGATATTTTGAGCTGGCAGCACTCATACAGAACCCAGGGTGCTTCACTAGCCCTGTGGAACAGCTTTTCTTTTTTTCCATATGTATGGTCCAGTACAAAATATTCCTTCTTGCCAGGCAATTTCTCACCCTGGGCTACTCCTCTCACTTCTTTTACACTTATGCAAAAAAAAAGGAGTCAAATTTTTCTATCTCAGCCTTTTAGAGCTGTGTCTTTTTATCTTTTAAGAAATTCTCACAACCTTACCAATAAAACCCACCTCCATTATTTTCAGTTATTCTTTCCAGTCTTCCTAAGAATGAAACTAGAATATCTATATCTATTCACCATTTAACCAACATTACAGCACTGGGCTATTCTCAGGAAGAAGGCTAAGATGATTAATACATATAAAACTTCTAAGAAAATAAACTCACTATTAAGGACGTTGCTTATTAGTAATGACAATAATCAACATAAGGAAGAATTCGGTTGGTTTTAATCTATGTATATGTTTGTCTACAGTGGTCCTAATGAAAATACACTTTGTCTTGTCAGTACTAAAATGTTAAGAAATGTACTTGGATAATTGTTACAAATGCACAACATGAAACATGAGTCATGACCATTTGCTGAAATATCCAAAGATCAAGGAATTTTTGAAATACTAGTACAGATCACACCTGAAAGAAACTCACTGCAAGGTGTTCACTTACTGGTTTGCCAATTACTGAAATGTGGAAGCAAAAGACAAAATTAAACATATATTCATTAATTTCAGTATGATATACTTTAGCAACAGTGAGGTATAGCAATGGCTAAGTCCAGGGATGAATAAACTTTGAGAAATAAGGGAAACTGAGAGAGAGTGTATAAAATAACAAGGCTAGAAGCCAAAGAAATTTTCTGCTTTTTGTAAGATTTTCAAAATAAAAGCAATTAAGAATTGTTAGAAGTATGGCCAGAATGAGTATTGAAATTTTTGAAATTTAATGTGGATCAGAAAGATAACTCTGTCCTGCAAGAAGTACAGGGGGTTGATTAGTTTCCTGGTTCCAGACTGTTCACAGAATTATAGAATGGACTGAGTTGGAAGAGACCTTACAGATCATCTAGTTCCAACCCATCTAAACCTAAAAGATCATCTAGTTCCAACACTTTCCATTCGACCAGATTGCTCAGGGTCCCATGGGATCAGGCCCTGAACACTTCCAGGGATGAGGCAACCACAACTTCACTGCAAAACTTGTTTCAGTGCCTCACCACCCTCACAGTAAATAATTTATTCCTTATTTCTAATCGAAACCTACTTTCTTTCAGTTTGAAGCCATTGCCCCTTGTCCCATCATTGTGAGCCTTTGCAAAAAGTCACTCTCTAGCTCTCTTTTAGGCCCCTTTATGTACTGGAAGGCTGCTAGAAGAGTTCCCTGGAGCCTGTTCTTTTCCATTTTGAACACCCCCAACTCTCTCCATCTGTCTTCATGGCAGAAGCACTCTGTTTATCTTTATGGCCCTCCTCTGGATTTGCTTTTTCAAGTCCACGTCCTTCTTAAGTTTGGGGCTCCAGACCTGGATGCAGTACTCCAGGTGGGGTCTCACATGAGTGGAGTAGAGGGGGAGGATCACACTCCTTGGCCTGCTGGCCACGCTGCTTTTGATGCAGACCAGGACACAGCTGGCTTTCTGGGCTGTGAGTGCACATTGCCACCTCATGTTGAGTTACACATCAACCAACACCTGCAAGTCTTTTTCCTCAGGGCTTTTCTCAATCCATTCTCTGCTCAGCCTGTAGTTGGAATTTGTATTGCCCCTACACATGTGCCAGACCCTGCAGCTGGCCTTGTTGAACTTCATGAGGATCCACCAGCCCACCTGTCAAGCATGTCCAGGTCCCTCTGGATGGCATCCATTCCCTCCAGCATAGTGACCACTCCACACAGCTTAGTGTCACTCTGAAGATCATAATAAATGCTGATAAGTGGGCATGTGTTGCTTAAAATTGCCTTCAGCACACTATTCACTGCAGCAACCAGCAGCCCAATTTCTCCACAATTAGAAGCCTCCTAACTGAGCCTACTATTAAATAGAAGAAAAAAAAGTACCACAAGCTTATCGAGAGCCACCAGTGGCATCAATGATTTATGCCCACATTGCTAAGGACCTCCTCTCCTCATGGCAACTAGGGACACAACTAACTGAGACAATGTTAAGCAGGGGAAAGGCTCCAGTGCTGTAGCTTATCTGAGTCAAGATGAATCTGAAATTATTTGTAACTATTGTACAATCAGTATTCCCAGAATACTGGATGTTTTTTAAAGTGTGACTTGGAAAAAATTTTAAAATCTGTAACAATTATTTTAAAATAATTATATGTCAGTAATCAAATGCTTCAATAAATAACCAGCTATTAAAGTTTAAAATGAAATTTAACTCTGGTGTTTGCATTTTATGATATGCAGGGAAATGCTTCTTTCCTCAGAAATTGAAGGTACAGGGTAGATGTTGATTTTTAATTTTGAATTAAATTCTGTTTAAAAATGTGCACTACATAGCCAATGATTTCATTATTACCACTTTTTGTGGAATAAAGAGTTAGGTTTATTTTAAAAATCTGTGCTGTCTGCAAGTCTTGAAAGGTTTTAGTGAAGACATATGTTTTGCTTCTATGTTTTGACATAAAGATAGTAGCAAGTTAATTAATTACAACTTGCATATTTCTTGTGAGAAAGTTGCTCTGTTAAATTAAAAACCTAGGACCTCTATCGTGTCAATCACAAGATGATATCTGCACAGAAACAACCTAATTTATTAGTCCCAGTGACTATTAAAGTTGGTTTCTGGTACAGTGTCTTTAAATGTCTCTATTGTTTGTGATAGGTATGATATAAAATAAAAGTCAGTTCTAGGTCAGCTGGGTTAGATCATGTAATTAATTTGTTCTGGACCAGTCTCTAAGCTTTTCTTGCTCCAGATCTACCTTGGTTTTGGGGTCTTGGCTTTCCAAAGAACAGTCTTACTGGTAAAGTCTGAGGCAAAGAAGCCTTTTCCACATGTTGTGTCACTAAGGCCCCTGGTCCACTCAACAACAGGCCCACATTTTCCCTACTCATTGTTCTCCTCTTTCTATACTTACAGAAGTACTTTATGTCCTAGTGAAGCCTTTGTGCACTCAGTACTCCTCATCAGATGCATCTCCAACATTAACATTTAACTTGGCTCTAGTGGACTTATTTTAATCAAATAAATAATATTTTTGAGTTACTGGCACAGAAATTCACTAAAGCTTTATGAAAATGCATAGAGCAAAATCATGTAATATTGGGCAATGAAATTCCCTACCAGTTTCTATTCAGTCCTCAACTGGTCAAACAACCATTCCTGCAATCATTCTATGTTTTGGTTGAAGAAGGTGCTGAAATGGCAACCGCTTCAGGATCTGGTCCATATTGAGTAATTTCAGTACTTGCAATATATGAAACTGGCAACTGTTATGTTTACAGATGAAACTGCAGAAAAGGAGCACCTGGTTGTTATGAGGTATATGTCAAAAGATTAATTATCAGCTAAATCCAAACAGAAATTTATATAAAGAGAAAAGAACAATATATAGTCATAAGCAGTGCTCTGTAGAAAATGACAGTATGCAGTATCTACTTCAGGTCAATTTGCACTACACTCAGTCTGAGGAAATGAGAATGGGGTAGGAAACTAGTGGTAGATGCTGAACATGATCCTGACATCAAAAAACTTTTGGCTGGAGAAACATAGAACCTCTTTGTACAGTGTAAGTGACACATATATTCTCTTGGATACTGCCACCGATATCATTTCACGTGTAGAATCTTAGGAATCACAACTTGTGCTCACAGGTTACACATTGAAATGGGTGGTAGGGTCTATGATAATTTTTTGATTGTAGTTAATGAGTATTTTATGTTAAACTAATTATCTTTTTCACTCTCTCTTCTGAAGTAGACTTGAAGTTCAATTTTATGCAAATGATGAAGTTTGTCAATTCCAATGACCTCTGCATCACTCGAAATATGATTAATGCATCAGAAATGGTCTCCTAATCTTTTCTCTGATGATGGCATAAAATTTACAATTTTTAAATGTTCATAGTATTTTTTTTTGTTTTGCATATTCTCTAATTTTCCAATTATTATATTTACTGATGTAATTCTATTAATTTTTTATGGGCAAGACAAGGTACCATTACAGTTTCACAGGAGATTAGGGATCAAATTCTGCTAAATCCTAGAGAACCAGAATAGATACCTTTTCAATGAAAGGGAGAGTGCTATATTTTAACTAATATTTAATAATACAGCATGTACTAAATAGCAAATAAGCATCATCACTCTCTAACATCTAGAAATGATCTGCGTTTTGTCAATCTTCCTTTCAAATGAAGTTCTAGAAGTACTCCTCTGCAATTTATTTTTTTGAACACAACTGGATTTGGGATCTGGTCTCAAAAAGTGAACCATGAAGCCTCTACATTGCCTGAAAGAGCTTTGTAAAATTCTGATTAATTGCTCTAGGCAAGTAGTATTCATTTATTTGTTTGTTTGTTTGTTTTGCAGGGAAGAAATAAAATTATACTTAACATTTAAGTTCTCCAGAATTGTGGTGTCTGTGACACAGAAATGAAAAAAAAAAAAAACCTGATTGGGAAATAGATTTAAGATATACTATTTGTCTTTCTAACAATCTAAAAAAATGTGTTATGTCCATGCAGAAAGCAAATAAGTAAAACATTGTTTTGTTTCTTTGTAAGAAGTAAAAAAATAAAATCTTGTCTTCCTTATGAGTACATGTTATTTAATATAGAGAAGAGGGACATGAATTTTGGCAGTTGTAGATTTAACCAGCTATAAATACAAATCAGTAAAACTTCCTCAAAATTCAATGAGGTTTATGCAGTTTGCAATTTAGTTCTAAGATGTTTGAATTTTTTTCATTTTTACTTCTTTCAATTCATAAGGTTCTCTGTTACAATCTTGAGGTTGCAATGGTTGTTCAGTGAAACAGCTTCCCAACATTTATAGTGCAGCTGGATGCAGCCTGAGATTTTTCATTTTTATCTGTGAAAGTCTGTGTATATGAAAAGATAAAATAAATGAGCAAAATGTTAAAACTTCCTATAAAATGTACTGAAGTTGCAGAATGTTTTCACTGTGAATCAGGCCACTCAAAATGCACTACAGACTTCAAATAAATTGCTCATCTGTGATGATAGTTACTTTGTCCATCAGGACTATCATGGGACAAACATCCTATCTATAACTGTATAGTTAATTCTTCTTTATATAGTAGTCATATCACCATTGCCATCATAAGGTTGGCAGAAGTGGATGGGAATCTCATTTAAGTTATTTTCATTTGAGATAGAAATCCTAGTCACTCTTTTGGAGATTAATCGGTGCTTTAAGGACAGAATTTACTTCCTTAAATAGACATCTAAAGTAGGTCAGATGCATCATACACTCTGTGTGTCTATTTCCCTTTGTTGTGTATAAATCCTCAGACGATTAGTCTAGTTAAAAAGGAACTGTATCCATTCAGCATATCCATATTGGTATAACAAATGCTTCCCTGGGTAATATCTGATCCATGTAGGAATCTGCCAGGGGAACTTTTCCTAAACCAAGGCAGCAAAGACCCTACCCTGCTTCAGAGAGGAAACAGGTTCAACAGTTATTCCATGCTCCCACTCCTATGGTACCTTTTGGTTCTGAACTGATAACATAAAACTAACAAGGAGCTGTGTACATGAGCTTCAATCCTGAAGAAACGAAGTTGTCTGTTGAACAGTTGTAGGAAGCTGTTCTAAAAAACTTGTCAGATGCCATCTTAGTCTACTTCTAGCCTTATGAAGACTTAATATGACAGTAACATTCCTGACAGATATGTATGTAGTCTGCTTTAAAAATTATCCTATTGTGTCTGTTCATGTGACAACTTCACAGTTTTCCAAAGGAGCTTGTTGTCCCTTGCTGCTTTACTATCCTTATCAATAGAAATATGTTGGTCTTGCTACACTTTAAGCCCTTTGCCTTTGATTGTAATCTGAAAGAATAGGACCTGAAAACCAGTTTATCCTCTTCCTCCCTGCAACAGCTTTCATGTGTTTTTGAAGATTCCTCTCAGTATCTTTTCTCAAGATTTGATCCAGTGCTTTCTATCTTTTCTTGTAGGTGATGTTTCCTTGTCAAACTGAACACTGCAGCTCAGAACTCTCCTTTGCCTGGGATGACAAATATATAAAGGATCTGCACCTCATGAAAACAATCAGGCGAAACTTCTCTGCTCTTCTTGAAGCAGTTGCTTGTCTAAGACAGAAGGGGAAAAATAAGTTATGTAAAAGCTCCAAGTATATCTTCTTCCAGTCATGGGTAAATTTAAACACAGTTTACAGAAAAACTGTTCTGCTCCTACAAAAAAAAATCAAAGATCATTTAGATTAAACCTTTGACTTGTTGCCATTTTTAGTCTCTACTGGGAATTACTGTTTATAAACACAATTAAGCGAAAAAAATTACAAACTCTTTGATTTTACTTGCATGCTGACAGTGTTAAAAAGTGAGAATTTCCAAAGATAGATGGTAAGCGCCTCTTTTATCTTTTCTTTTTGAGGGGGTGCTTTTTGTTTTGGTTTTATTTCTTTTTTTAGTGTTGTATAGTCCCCAGCAGGGATGGTTGACCCTGTCTGGATGCCAGGTGCTCACCAAAGCTGCACTGTCATTGCCCTCCGCACAGGTCAAGGGGGAGAAAATGCAACAAAAGGTTCATGTTTTGAAACAGGGTCAGAGAGAGATCACTCACTGATTACTGTCATGGGCAAAACAGACTTAACTTGGGAAAGTTGGTTTGAGTTACCTTGGCTGGCTGATGAGTGTCCACAAAGCTGCTCTCACACTCCACCTCCTCAACAGTACAAGGGGAGAAAATGAGATAAAAAAAACTAGCCAGTCGAGATAAAGGCAAGAAAGGGGAAAAAAAAGCAGCAAGGGTCACATGCAGAAACAAAATTAAAATTTTTCTACTTCCATCAGCAGGTTATATCCAGGCACTTCCTGAGAAGAAGGGCCTCAAATGGTGTAAGAGCTGCTTTGGAAGACAGATTTCTTGATAATTAGTGTCTTACACACATGCACAGTCTTTTCTCTTAGCTTTTATTGCTCAGCCTGATGTCCTATAGCATGGAATGTCCCTTTGGTTGGGTTGTATCTGCTGTCCTGGCTGTGTCCTTCCCATCTTACCTCTTGTCCATCATCAGCCTATTGACCTTTTGGACAGTTTGGGGAAAGGTGTGCTCTGGGTTTGTTTTGCACCAATGCAGTGCCAGCACTGCTCAGCAGTAGCCAGAACTCTGGTCTGTTAGGAATTCTGTTCTAACTACCAACACAAAGCACTGCACTGTATGGGCTGCTAGGAGGAAACTTAACTCCATCCCAGCCAGACCTGGCACAAGCTAAAAGAACTGGGTCAGAGAGTAATAGACCGTGACACATTCAGACTGGAGAATTAAAAGATATTTTGTATTGCCACGTTATTAATGAGATTTAATTATGTCTAATGGACAGGATTTAATTATGATGCTATTCAACGTCAAATGTCTCTAAATCTGCAGCAGTGGTTTCTCACTAAGCCAAGCATTGATTTGACTTAGGGATTGGTTCTCAGTCATTCTCTTATAATTTATCTTGTTTTGGTTTAATTGTCAGATTATAACAGATCAGGAGGTGGAAGTTGTATGTGGAGGAGGCTTCTCAATTTATGTTAAGAGTGATATAAGTATTCAGAAAAAAATAATAGCCTTGTGAGACAGAAGGTGCCAGGCAGAATTTATTGGAAATGAGCCCTGGATCAAATCAATTAGAGAAAATGACAAATAAAATATTTGCAGCAGAAAAGGGTAGGAAGAGATCTGTGAGCATTAAAAATATGTAATTGTTAATATGCTGTGCATTACAAGGTTTGCAAGAAGTGTATCATTTACATAAGAATCACTTGCCACCTTTTTTCAGTAGACAACTTGGCTCACACATAGGAAAAAATGTGATGAGGAAAAAAGGTGAGCAAGCAAAAAGGGCAGCTGTGTACAAGAGAGTGATTACTGAAAACAATAAAGAATATGTTAATAAAATAAAATGCAAAGCACTGAGGATGACTAAATGCAGTGAGAGAATTAAAAACCCCCAAAACTGAACAGAGAAAAATAAAAGAAAGTCAAAAAGTGCAAAAGTGACAGCATAAAAATATAATTAGAAGATCCAAATATCTAGGATAAAAAGAAGAGGAAAAAAAACAAGACCAAAACGAGAAAAAAAAACCCTAAAAAAAAACATAGAGGAAAAAACAACCAAAGAAAGAAAAAAACACTAGGAGGAATATGAATGTAAAAGGTACTAAGAGCAAGGTGATGATGCTGAATCAGAGACTTAAAAATCTTGAGAGATGATTATATTTTACTATGCAATTGACTCAAAAGAAATGAAAGTTAATTTTTTTTTCTCTTGTTGCAATATTTATGTTGATTCTCTCAAGCTAATGAGGTATAGCCTGTGTAGTAGAATGTTAAATCAGAGGACACGTTTAACTCAGAAGATGTCAAGAAGAAAATACGGCATATCATTGTTCCCTTAAGTCCTGGAGGCCTCTGAGTGGAAGAAAAATAGTGAAGTCAAAAAAGCCCTTGACCACTTTTCCTATTAATAATGAGGTTTCCTTCTCTTTTTATACTGCAGACATAATCCAAAACTTAAAAAGAAAGAAGTTAATTTTCCATTAAAAATATAATCATAAATAATATTCAAGTTATTATATGTTATTCCAAAATCTTGTTGTAGCTGCTGAACATTAGTGAAAACGTTATCAAATCCAAAACTTTCACAGACACTAGCACGAGTGAATATTTGTTTTAAAAATCTTACTGGAGTACATAAATTATTTACTATTCATTATTCACTATTCAACATTTGCTATTCATTATTCTTTCATATACTACAACTATGGGCTGCTCCATTGTAAGAATGCAAATGGATAGATGCTATAGCTTAGATAGTTGGACTCTGTCAATTAGATAGATGTAGTATCATGGTGATGTAGATGACTAATCACACATTATGAATACTGAACAGCAAACAGTCAAAATTAACATTTTGGAAACAGCCCATAGACCAGAAGTTGCTTGTCCAAACTATTTGTCCAATACTTACAAATAACTAGACATCAGGATTGGCTTCTGAATGATTCATGAACAGAATGCAAGGCTAAAGGCCGATTTCTAACCGTTTAAAAATCAATGGAAAGATCCCCACTGGCTTCAAATAATGTTTGAATAAGTTCTCCAAATGTGCAATTGATATTATTTACAGTAAGTATTCCATCCACACACTGCCTCATCATACATGGTTAATAAGAATTTTGTGCTTTAGGGGAAAAGATAAAAGATGTAGTCATATTTCCTCCCAAAGATATAATTTAGCAAAACTCTGGTATGTCAGCTTTTTCCTCATACTTTCCTGTCCACTTATGCTAAAAAAAAAAAAGAACTCTGTGCTACCAAGGAGGAAAAAAAAAAATACACAGCCTTTTTAAAATCAAAGAGAAGGCAAACTTTTTTTGCCTATGTAAACTGCAAATAAGAATGTGACATTTAAAAGAGCATCTAACACCTGTGCACTCATCATGATCTGTGGGACTGACTATGGCTAGTTTAGTCTTGATGCAATTTACATAGTTGAGCAGTGAAAGTAGTTCACTGGTTTTGATCTTTCCATGCTCTGAGACAAACATGTCAATTACAGTTTGTTTTCTTGAAGCCAAAACTGTGGTGTTTTGCATTGTTTAGTACAGTAAACACCGAGAGAATCTGATGTTTGTTCTGAAAAACTTATGATCCAATTGATCTTCACATGAAAAAAATGAAAAGGTCTTGCACTGAAGCTTATGGAACTCTTACACTGATTAGAGTCCAATTCAAGATCTATGATGAAAGCTTTTCTTTTGATCTCTACACTAAAAAGATTATTCAGAAGCAGAGTGATATCTAAGAGACTAAGTGCTTTTGCTAAACTGTGTCAACAACTTTTCTTTAAAGCTTAGAGAAAATGCAGTAGAGGATAGATTCATCCTCAAGCGCCAGTAACAGCTCTGAATGTTTTGTGCATTGTCTATTTAAAGCACAGAGCAGCAGAAAACACAAGTTAATAGCAACTGCCAAAAGATTTAAAACAAAATTTGAGAGCTTCAGTACCTGACAATCTTTTGATGACCTCCCAGTTTTTTAAAAGATAGCTATGTAGTACTTCATACACTTAACATAAATTACAGTATTACCAAGAAACAATTTTTTTCCTTCACTCTTGCTTCCATCTTTTTCAAAACTTGGTGATTAATGAAGCAGTTTGTGAATTTCATTAAGATAATCATTCATTGCTTACGAACTGCCCTCATTAAATAAAAATAACCTATTTTTGAAGAAATGAACTTAATTTATGAGGCTCATGATTTTCTACTGAAATCAAAGAAGTTACTATTGGAAAGCAAGCTCCTGCAGTGAATTTCAAAGCTTTTGTTCAGATTCCCTTTTTAAGTTGATCACATCTTTAAGGCTCATCAGAAATGGTTTCTAAGTTACTCTTTATATACAATTTTCCATCATGTGAGAATCAGGAACAACCATCAATGCAATTACAATGCAATGCCATATTTTTTTCCTAATATTTGCTGAAACTTCAGAGCACAGCTTTGCAAATATTTTTGGTTTATCTGAAACAGAAAAAAAAAACCCCAAAAACAAAACCCAAAAAACCCCCAAACAAACAAACAAACAAACAAACCCCAAAACTAAACCAAAAAGAAAACCAGTCTCGGTCATCCAACCAAAAGACAGGCAGGTAGTAGGTCAGTGAAAGAAAAATACTGTTTTGGTGAGTTCACAAAACAGTTTTTGTATTTCTTAACTATCCCAAATATCCACTGATTTTTACATGTCAGTTTGCTGAGAAAGCAGTAGAAATGACATGAAATGAAATTAGAACGCAGCCAAGTTCCTTTGTGTCCCTTAGCAGCATGTTTATTTTAGGTGGACACTTAATTGATAAGGCTAGAGCAGACACTATTTTCTGGTGTAAAACAACACTTAGGGAAAATGGAAATTGGTCTTGGACTAAAAAGGTGAGAGGATGCATTAGTAAAAGCAGTGGGAGCCACAGGCTGTGGACTGTGCTGTTTTCGAGGGTGAGGCTCTATTAGCAGGCTAGAATGTGGCAGACTTGTCTTGGAGTCTATGTAAGACTTCAGAGGAAGAAAAAGCTGCTTGTGTGGGAATAGAAAAGGAATGTATTTAATTTCAGGACGAGCCCTTACAGAAGAATGAAATATTCCAGTTGCCTCATTTGGCCACTTCTAATCATTAATGTAAGAAAGATTTTTGAAGCAATGCATTAAACTAGTGATACCAGAAAATCTCAGCAAATTCTCTTTTTTCTACATGAACAACTTGAAATTCTCCCTCAAGTTATAAAGAATGATAAAACTGCAGTCAAAGATGTATTTTATCAGATAATGAAAAAGTAACCCTCGTTTGGAAACACTGGGGTGAAAAAGCTATTGGTCTTGAGACGGCAATGTCCTTTGAGGTATTTTTCTTGTGGAACTGATAGGTATTTAAAAGCATCGAATCATGGTTTTATTAATTTTATTGGTTTGCTTGTTCTTTTAAGAATATAAGAGTTTAATTTATGACGTTACTACACGGGAGACAGGAACTGAGACAGTAGGAAGAACCTTAAAAACCAGCAAGCTACCTGGAATTCATCCTGAAATATTAATTATACATCTGGCAGTACAAAAAGCCTGATTCATAGCCCATTGAAATAAATTAATTATGTATCTGGCAGACTCCAAAATCCACTGAAGCCAAAGGAAGTCTTAGGAGTCTTTGACTCCACTGGGCTCTGGATCAAACTGCAGGAGGACGAGCAGAATTAGACAGAGAGGAACAGATCACCAGTGCTGCTGAGAGCAGAGCAAACTCAGATCAAGGAGATCAAAGCAGCAGGTGGCAGTGTGTAAACACCCCAGGCCCTCAGAAAAGCATCTCTAACACCGGAGGGAAGGGGAAGAGGTTTGCCTCCCATGGAATTTGTAAGTGACCTATCTATTTTCACTCTCTGTACATCTCAGTGAGAGGTGGCTAAGGATTTTGAAACAAATAGCTTCCCGGTGAAAGGATAAAGGTACAAAACCTCAGCTTGGTTGCTGGGTATGATCACACCTGGGTTTCAGCAACAATGTACCTCTCATCAGAGCTCTGACTAATGCTCCTGGACAGCAAACAGGCCATCCAGCGTAATTTGAATGATGACAGCTAAAAGCTGAGTGTCTTCCCTGTTACAGGAAGGTATGGACAGAATAATGAGAAGTTCACACCAGGCTGGGGAAGGTCTTTTTGCAGAAATCTCTTGGCATCCTCTAGCCATCATAGTTGTCATTTAAACATGGGTTTTGAAGACTAAAATTAAAATCTACTGGTGGGGTATGAAGTGGAGATTAGAACTAGAAATGTCTTCAGATAGAAGAAAACAATAAAAGAATTAAAATGAGCACAAACACCACCAAGTTTTTTCTGTGCTTTCCTGCTTGTGCACTGCTTGCAGATAATTCTTTGCTGAATAATGAGCAAACAAGCTCCTTTGCTTTTTGCCTTTGAAAGTCAAGGCAAGTCAATTTTTAATATTGTTTAACTAGAGCACGGTATAATGTCTTTTCAGTATTCAGATGTTTGCAGAACAAGGGGCTATTATGAAACCCTAAAACATACATGTGGAAATACACGAGAGCAAAACAAAACTAACAACCAAAACAGACCATAAATATCTCTGATCTCACAGTGTACTGCTACTCACTGAGAAAGAATTATTTTTCCTCTTAATAGCTTCTATGGGGCAAGCTTTTGGATTTGTGATGACATCATGCTCAGCTGAGGGAAGCAGGAGGATGTTTAGAGTGATGACACTTGTTTTCCAAAGTCAACATTGCATGTGGACGCGAAAGTCCTGCGTCCCTGGAGATGTCTGAACACCTGCCTGCCCTTTAATTTCATGGTAGAGATATTTCTTACAATATTATACACACAGCAATGTGAAATAAAAGAAAAAAAAAAAGAAAGGAAAATAACAGTTTTAAGATTCATCACAATGACTATGAAAATAGGAAGCCTCCAGGTAAATTTGTAACAGCGAAACAGTAAGAAATAGGGATGGAGATCTACCATGATCTTAACTGGACTTGAGATTACTAACAGGAAAAGCCTACAGTAAATATTACTTGCTGTATTTTAGTGTATTCTGTATTTCTAAAGATGGATAATTTAATGTTTTTTCTTTAGAAAAATAAAAGCCTAAGTCTGATGTATTATTGATTCTAGTTTATTGGGGGGGTTGTTGTTGGATTGGTTTGGTTTTATTTTCTTGTTTTTAGTTGGGGTGATGGTGCAAATTAATCTTATGTTATTAAATGCTAAATTTCATTATTTGAAGTACTATAAATGTGCAAAAGAAAACTTTCTATATTGAATAAAGGTTGCACTAGAAACTGACAAAAATAAGAAAAAATCATGTTGGGAGAAAGAAAATGTGGTGAAATTGTGGGGTTTTAAAAATAAATAAGTTTAATATTTAGACTGTCTTTCCTCCAGAATGTATATAAATGGTACATACACATCAATTATAATGAAATCTTTGGTTTTATAATGTTAACTCTTTATAAATAAAAAAATATGCATTGTCATTCTTATTGTCTGGGTTCAAATACTATAAAAGAGACTCAAATTTTCAAGACTATGTTTTGAGCACTTTTAATTACTGCTTATATAACAGGAGATTGTGATAGACTCTTACCTTCATTAATGTTATTTATCAGTGATATAACCCATAAATGAATATAAATATATATAAATAAATGAAACTAGATTACATCAGAATTGAAGTATTTCAATGATAATGCTACTTATCTGCACCCAAAGACTAAAACTATTCCATTTCCATGAGGCTGAAATTAAACATGAATTGACCAAAGATTTCAGAAGGCTCTTCGATAAATCAACAATACTGTACCCATAAGGGTCTTCAATTCTGTTTTAGATATGCCCCAAAGCAAATTCTTGAATTTTTTCATATAAAATCAATGTGTGATGTATGGATAAGAGGCACTGGACACACCATCTATGAAATGTCTTTTCTTTATACACCTGTGTAATTAATTTTTATAATTTCTGAAATGATCATGGTCTTGCTCTACTCAGTAGTACTTCTTCTGCTATAGGATGATTTCTATGTATTTTAAATAAAAATATATTTTGGAAAATCAGAGTGTAAAACCATGGGTTCTGACATCTCTTGGAAATATAGTAAAGTTTAAAATCCAAGGACTTTATGCTAAAATGCTGTGGTCTAATTGTTCTTATGCTACCTCAGTTAATCAGTATATTTTATGATTATTGCTTCATTGTTCATTACAAATATTTTGAATTAACACAGAAAAAATAGAAATAGCTGAATACCAAGAGAAATATGAAATCTATTAAAGAACTAATATAGAAACACAAACCTGTTGAATATTGAAAAGTTACGAGAACTAATTTAGCAAATGCCAAAACCAGTATTAAAACAGTATTGGTTTCCATCACTTCCAGGTGGTGGTTCACTGTGAGGATTGTAAATATAAATGTAATGCTTGCTAATGATTTTAAATAAAGCTAAAATCAAAGAAGAAATCACGGGAATAACTTACACTAACCAAACAAGAAATTATAACAAATAACACCATGTCAATGCTCCAGTGCTGTAATGATTTTAAATTAGAAAAGCAACATTTACAGAACCGGTTGCTCATTTAACATTTTTAGGATCTGTCAATAAGATCACTTTTGGCGTGAAACAGACTATTTATTTTGATTAAAGGAAAATCTCTCAGTGAAAATTCTTAAGCAAATACCAGGAGGGATTCTTGACTTGTTCAGTGCCTAGAGCATTCCTACATATCACAAGGGTTTGAGAAAGAAGCAAACAGCGCTTGAGGGTCTGAAAATATGTCAATATGGTATGTAGATAGGCTGTTGAGGTTACTGAAGGATCTGATTAACTCCTTGGCTGCCCTGTTTGTAGTTATTTACAGAGTACCACTTGATGGGTGGTAAGAGTGCTCTGTCTTACTGAAATAATTTTTTTTAAAGGGTCATTCATGCTGAGTAAAGCAATTATCACTGCAGTTATCAGTAGCTGTTTATGAGGGGCTTGTATTGATGTTTTTGCTTTTGTTATTGGGGGTGAGCTTTTGCTTGGTTAGGTTTTTTGTGTTTTTCTCCTGTTAAAAACAGTCATGTCTATGAAGGGCTCTGTGCACTAGTTAGCTTATTCCATCCTGGTGTGTGTTTTGTGCCTTTGGAGAAATTTGCAGGCAAGAGAAATATAATTCATGCCAGCAGAATAATGAAACAGCAATGCAGGCCATCAGGTACTTCTCTACTAAGTAAAAATATGTTATGTTTTCTATTCTCATTTACTTTGGCTGCTACAAAGTCTCTAAACTGACCTTGCAAGGAGGTAAGGTGCCATCTGGATGAGGAGCAAACCTCTTCAGGGACAATGTAGGCATAAAGTACTATGTTTAGTTCCTTTTATTCTAGAAGTTAAAAAAAACCCCAAACCTGCTATAGGATCTTAAAAGAAAAATGGCATTAAGGAAGATACTATAGAATCATAATACTTAGGATCACATTAAAAGGAGAATATAATTTTAAAGGTCATGTGCTTTTTTTTTTTTATTTTTCCAAAAATCACAAATACACCAATACCAAGGTCTTATTTCTGAATAAAGGGGTTTATTCTGATTTGAGTATTTTTTGGTTTGTTTTTCAGCTGAAAGCCAAGCGTTTCAGTTTGGAAATGTGAAAATAAAAAAAATCTAATTAATTCAATATAATATAGCTATGATATTATATATATTATAGGTATAACCTGAATAGAAAATAGCCCTTAAAGATAATCAGATTTTAGAACCAAGTCTGAAACAGATAAGAGATTTTGTGGAAGCCCAGGAGGGAAGCAGGAAGTCCTCGTCATTCTGCAAGTATATGACCTAAAATTTCTTGTCTTTTTAGCGCATTTGAAATATTTGAGTTGAAAGTAACTATTTCTATTCATACTGTTTAAAGGATAGAGTAATTAATAACTCTTACATAGGTCATAACTTCTGCTTTAAACAGTGTGAATCCTTATTTACTTCAACCATCTTGGATCGATGCTTGCATGCTGACTGCCCTGTAAAAGGAACAAGCTCCTCTGCAGATCGAGTTGAATATTGTAATTATTTGTACTGAGGTCTTGCTATCTCATTTTTGGATCGTGGGCACACAAGCTTCCAATAAATGTTCATTTGCCATTGTAAAGCAATTATCCTTGATTGCACAGAATTTGTTCCAGTCAGCAAAATCTTTTCAACATTTTGCAATAAAGTGTTCAGAAAGTAATTCATAAGAGCAAAGAAAAGTTGATCTCTGTGCTTGAAGATTATATCAGTATTATTTTCCAAAGAATAAGACACAAACAACAGGGCATATAATATTAGAGAGACCATCCCTAGTTACCTAGATTTTCAAGAAATGGGCCAAGATATGAGTTTACTCCACCACAGTGTAAATCACCAAAAGGGTTTGAGAGTTGGTGATAGTTACGATCTGACAAACTGAAAATGTTAGTTGTGCTTTTATTTTTCTGTTCCACCAATGTACTTATGGATCAAAATGAAACTACATTGTATCTCCTGTGGACTATTGCATTTGGCTTAAATATATTTTTGCAGAAACTTTTTGTTTGTATTTGTCAAAGAATCTGTTTTGAGTGTATTTGATAATCAAGTTCTGGAAATAAAAGCATCTGATTTATGTGACCCAGCACACATGAGACAATTCAAATTACAACATCTGCCAATAAGTCAAAGTGTAAACAACATCAACAATGTATTTAGTAAATCTAAGGAAAATTTAAATCATCTCTAAATACAATGCCAGCATGCAGCTCAGTGTTATAAACACCATATTTAAAGTATGTACATGTGAATATACTGACAACATACAGGTCTGAATATTTTTCCATTGTAAGGATATTAAAAGAGTAAATTCTTTAAACATTTAAACACTGATTTGTTGTGCATGGATCACTCATATCGATGCAATATCACATAAGACAAAGTAGTCCTGATCATACACTGGCTACAGGTCCCACATGACAATATTCCTAACACTCACATGCTAAGAGTTCTCATACAATTAATGTGTTCCTTGTTTTCCACAGCAGAACCCTATGCACCATCTTATAGCTATTTTTATACTCCCAAATGGCTTCATCCTTTGATCTTCCTCTGTTATTCCAATTTTCTAGAGCTCCTGCTTTGTTCAGAAATACCTATACCAGTAGAAAAATACCCATTTTCAGAAAAGGCATTTGTACATAAAACTTGTTTCCACTATGCAGATATTTGTCTAACCCATCTGCTCTTTCCTATTTCTACTTGAATATTTGTCTTATTATTTCCACCTCACCTTCCTCCCTCACAGCTCACAATTTTTTATAGTCCAAAATAGACCTTATTGCAGTTCTGTCACTTATTGTCAAAAAGATTATGCAAATGCATCTCTGGCCCTATATGAAGCTTCACATTTCTTCAAAGCAATATGACAGATGTGCTTATGGCTGGCAGCCATACCCTTAAGCCAAAGTAGTGATTGTTCCTGCCTGAACTGATTGGCCTTTTACCTGTATTGTGTTTTCACAGGTTTTTAAAAGTGAGTTGGAACCAGGTCTTAAGCAGGAGGGCAGATGAGCACCAGCAGCAGATGAAGATGATTCATCTGTGGATTTGGACCTATAAGAAGGCAAGAACTGGAGTCAGGGAACAGGTGTCTAGAGAAGCTGATGATAAAATAAAGAAATATAGTAGAAGAAAAATATGTTAATTTACCTTCAATTAAAAAATGCATTCATTCTACTTCCACTTATCTACTGTTAATGCTGTATTAATGTTGATTTATTTTCCCTTCCAGACTGTTATATTTACATAGTTATATACCATTTTACATATATACAAATATCAAGTGCCTTAGGGAAATTAAGTTTATTAATACAGTGAATTTATTTAATATATAAAAATTAAAAACTTGATAGTAGTGACACAGCATAATTGCTATCTTTGAGTTATCTTGGTGCTTTTCTAGATATCTTTAAGTTTTACAAAGATTCAGTAACCCAGTGGACACCACTCTGTGGCTGTGTGTGTTTATGTACTTTGGTTTTTCACCACTGCTAATTTAAGATACTTTCTGCTAGGATCCACTACCAAGTTCTGCACAGAGATTTATGTATGACATGAGAATATCTCATATCTGTGTTATGATCAGCTAAAATCTGCCTATGCCACTCTTATTTCCTACCCTCCTTAATCAGTTATAAGTCTTCTGTTAGTAGATAGTTTTACATTCCTTGTCTGGCCTTCAGAAGACTTGGTACTGCACTGCATCTCCATCCTACATGTGCACTAACACCAGTGTGAGAAATCCCAAAGTGAGTGAATCTCAGGATTTCTTGTTGAAGTATTTTGTTTAGTTTAAATATTTTTACAACTCAGGTAGAAAGAAGTTGTGCTTAAAGACACACTGCAGCTCCACTCATGATCTCTTGCTTTTCAAGTAAGTCCATTTATAATTTTCCTGTATGAAGTAATTCTCACTATCCAGAACAAAGAATACCAAATATCTATAATCTGCATGTCAATACTATTGCTTTTCTTTTTATTTCAGTGCAGGTAAGTCCAGAGCAGATTTATTTGTGCAGACAATAGAAGATACATTTATCTCCTTCATTGGATGCAAGACCCCGCTCAAAGAAAAAGAAATCAAGTCAGAAAGACAAGAAAGAGTATTCTCTCCCTTCGAAGAGAGCTCCAGAAAACAAGGCTGTTTAAAATAGACAAAAAGAATTAGAAAAGGATATTTTTTTGTTTGTTTTTTGTTTTTTAAACAAGTAACAGAAATGGAACCCAGCTCATAAATGAGAATTATTTTTTCTAAAAATTTTAACTTAAGCAACTTCACATACTGCATTTCTGGAATAGCTAAACCCAGATTTCCTAAGAAACCTCAGTCAGAAAATTCCTCTAAGTTGTAAATATCCTAATTCATCTTCTGAAAATCTAGCTACTAAGAAACCACTTCTTATTTTCCTTCTGAAAATCCAGATGAAGATCTTACTTGCTCTAGTTTTCATCTACATATTTCACATATGAGTGCAAAATCCTTTCCTTTAGCCCATGTAATACACTGCATTTTTTCCTAGACAGTAGACTCTGCCAGTGAATATTATCAGTCCTGAGTTTGTTACCACATTTCACTTTGGTGAACTGAATCCTGTGAGCCACTTTTCAGCTCATAAGCTTCTTCTCTTCACATCCTTTTCTAAGTGTTAGCTCCTTGACACAACTGTGGAAATTTGAAATCAGCTTTTTTTTTTGTGGACATATTTAGAATGTTGTCCTATCAGAAATCATGCATAAAGTAAGCAAATCAAAGTGATTTTAATACGGAATAAAGGGAATATTTTCTACCTTACACCAGATTTGTGATATCCTCAACTTATTTAATGAAAGAGCAAGCTGTGATTTATCTCTAGATACTCTCTGTTAATAAATATAAATATTTATTAAACAATATAAAATTGTTTGTAGATTAAAGAATAATTAAAATAAATAAATAAATAATCTGATTATGTTTATTGGGGAAATAAGAGAGAGGTAATTTGGTTTTCAAAGTTTGCCTGTAAAGTTTTTTTGTTTGGTGTCCTCTTGGCTGTGTTTTTGTTTCCTTTTTTTAGTTAATTATTTTTATTTTTAAGAGAGATTCAAAAAGTAAGTTGAAGAACCATGTGTCACTATTTCTTGTAATGTAGGAAGGGATTTATGTCACACAAAACCCCAGGTAAGTAATCTCAACTAGTTTTTCATTCTTTATTTATGATCACTGAAGTGAAAGGTGACTCAGGAGGGCAAATTATCCTAAATATTTTGTCCTGAATGTTTATTATCAGCAGAAGCTGATAGCAACCTAAATTTCCACTGAAAGTTATGGTCCTGCACTTTTTGCATCCAATCCTTCCACCAGCCTTTTCTTCTCTCTCTCCTACGTTTTGGATATAACACCAACTGACTTGTAGAGTGAATTGAACAACTTGGTGATCAAACTGCACTCATGTATTTCTCCTTGCCATCTTTGTCCTTACACAGGACTATGGACCTGTAAGAGTCTGATAATAAGAGGAAGGCTTCAAAAAGTGCTTCGTCATTCTGTCTGCTTATCATAATCACTCCTGGACACCTGAAAACGAGGTGCAGGATGGACTGTGGGTAGCCGGCCTTGAGGCCCCTAAACAGGAAGGCGTAACTGGTGCAAAATGTGGAGGGGAAAACGAGGGGCAGAGTCCCTGCCCTTTGCCTTTCCCTGTCCTACCACCATCGCCTGCTGTGAGACACCCTGAGGCCTCCGGGAGCCAACACCGCCCGCTTGGGGAGAACCCCCTGATCCTGCACCCCTGGACCGGAATCCCAAGTGAGTTGTGGGACCCCTGCTCCTGCATCCCGTGGCGAGAGCACCGGGAGGGGACCGAGGCTCAGCCGCAGCGACCGGGCACCGCACCTGCAGTGGGGAGAACGGGCCATGGCATCCCAGCCAAACTGTGCCAGAGATCAGGGGAGGCCGATAAGACCCTTCAAACAGCAGAACAAAAAAAAAGGAAAAAACTGCTTTGCTCCCCCCACCCCGTCTCAGCAACAACAAAGGCAGCACAGTGTGGTGGTGACCTATCCTATGCTTTTTAAAGCAACCTTAGATTTTGCTAACTTTTCTCCACTTTTATTTCTCTTTACCTCTTTTACTATTAAATAAAAATATATCATTTTTTTGGCATCAACATTTAATCTCGTTTGGTTTTTATCTCATTTTTGGGGAATATTCTGAACTTTCAAAGTTCTTTCCATTTTATTCACAGAGTTAATTCTCTCTACTCCTCTGGGATTAAACTGGTTCATAACAGGACCACTAACAGGAAAGCAGCAGAAAACATGGCAAAGGCCAGAAGGAGAGTGAAAAAAAAATCACCGTTAGAAACAGCCTGATCTTAAATAAACTCAATTAAATAAAATCGATTAATCAAGCAACTATTTCATAAAATTTTAAATCAGCCTGACTGAGGGCTTCTGCCAAAAACTGAGAAGTCTTCCCCTTACGTCTGGCTCCAGAATCAATTCTCACTGCTCCAGGGAAGAGACTCATCTTAAAGCAAGCCCATCAGAATAGTGATTACTTTTCAAGCAACTCAGTCAAACTGGTACCTCAATCCTTATGCCTGCAGAGGAAAGAGGAACCCACAGGGAAAGGTGGAAGAGATAGAAGAACCCATTTCAGAAGCAGCTTGTTATTGAGTTCAACTTAAGCAATAGTGAAAGACCCTGAAGTGTCTCTGCTGGATTCAAATGATGTATGTTCCGAAAAAGAGTCCCATTAACAGTCTCCAGAACACACAAATTTTACAACTTGATTAGATTAAATACATAACTTAAATATGCAAAGTGTGGTGAGATGAATTTCAGCCTTAAGCCATTCCCAAATTCAGTGACACAGGCAAAACTATCCAGGTTTCAAATGTTCATCTAGTTCTTCACATTAGCAATTGAAGATCCAAATGGGATTATTCATACTCTTAAATTAATATGGACAGAAATTCTGACAGGACTGCATCCTCTGAGATTGATGCTTTGGGCTTCTTTTTTTTTTTGAATAGAAGGTATAAGTTGTAAGGTTCTTACAGGGACTAGTATGGATGCTGTAATATTCCCAGTGGAATTTACTGGTTTCTTTGCATAAACAAAGTGACCCAGCTGCAATGAGCAACTTGAAATATTGTGGCTTAATCAGTTATCAAGATACAGTCTGATGACCTTGTACTTGCCCCTCTGTCTTCCAGTAATGTATTAAATCTGCTCTTACATACACAGTTGAATATCAACTTGAGTATTTTTTTTTCCTTTTTTCTTTTTCTTTATTTTGTTGCATAGCTTCTACAAAATATTACAGATGTCATGTTTTCTCAACCCAAAATACAAATCCTCACAGACAATGAGAAATTATTCTGTGATATCAGAAAATTATTCAGACATGGGAATTATAAAAAAAAATAACATTGAGGCATAGTATATTTTTATGACTTGGACTCTAAGAGGTCAATATGCAATTTTTTACTTCAGAGACTTGAGTTTCATTCAAGTTGGAACTGGTGTGAAACTCCATTTTTCATTCTGTATATGCAGCTGTTGTATGCTCACTGTATGGTGAAAAAAGTAAAGTATGAAGATGCAGCAGCGCTGGGATAGATCTTCATCCATGTTATGGTATAAGGGCTTTTTCTTCATGCATTGAATACTCTTCTATTGACTGCAGTTAAAATGGGGTGGCAGCAATTAACATTCATGATAATGCTTGCAAATTTTTAAAACTATAGTAAATTAATATTTTTAATATGCTCTATTTATAACTTTGAATAAAATCCTTGAAGAAGTTAGTAATAATTTCTTTAGATTTCAGGTTTTCATCAGAACTTTGTTAGTGTTGAGAGTGTGGTGGGTTTACACTGATGGCAGTAATCTACCCATATATTTGCTCTCCTTCCCAAAAGGATAAGGGAGAGAATCAGAAGGGGAAAAACAAAATAACTTGTGGGTCAAGATAAAGATCAAGTGCAAGTGTGAGAGAAAGAAAGAAGTTTAGTATAAACTGTTTAAGTTTCTCATTGATAAAACATTTCTGGAGGATTTTGGAACACATTAGAATCACGGGTATGTACTTCATATATTTCTTATAACATTTCTTAATTGGTGAAGGATGATCAGATATTGGAGCAGGCTGCCCAGAGGAGTGGTGGACTTAAAATCCCTGAGAAAGTTCAAAAAGCATGTGGCTGTGGCACTTGAAGGCATGGTTTTAATGGCGAACATGGTGGGCTAACACAGTTCTAGGGTAACAGCTGGACTCGATGATCTTAGAAGTTTCTTCCAGCCTCAATAATTCTGTAAGTGGCACAAAAGGAATCGCTCACCACCACAAGGTCAATGCCCAGCCAGTCTCCAAGCAGAAGGTACTTAGAAAAATTCCCCCCAGTTTTATTGCTGACCATGATGTTATATGGTACGGAATATCCCTTGGTCAGCTGGGATCAGCTGTCCCAGCTGAGCTCACCCGCATCCCCTCGCTCATCCCCAGCCTACTCTCTGGGGCAGCAGAGTGAAAAAGAAAGGCCTTGAAGTTGTGCAAGCACTGTGTGACAGTAGCTAAAACATTAGTTTTTATGTTAGCTGAATCCCCTTTTATGTGATATGCATAACACTTTGTGCATAATGCTCCAAAAGGAACAAAAGGGCAAGTCAGGGAAAAGTCTACTGCTGCTTGCAGCTGGGCCTTGAATTGGAAAATCTTGTTCCTGTGCATTTCAGCCCCTGGCTGAGCCAGAAGCACTTCATCCCATCACTGTGAAGAAGATCATTTAGTGCTGTCACCACAAATAACTTCAATTTCATCAGCATTAGTGATGATCTTGTTTCCTATATATTTTGTTACTTTGAAATTCTTTCAACATCCCTGGTTACAGATGAAATTACTTTAAAAATAAAAAAGGAAAGTGACCCTTCTGGAAAAATAGATTTTCAAACTTTCACCTTGGACAACTGGATGTATCATTAGGAATGAGATGACCAATGCTTCTAATCCCTGTGAACGGGCAACAGCATTCTGTTCTTTCTGAAATCTCAGAAATCATACATTTTCTAATAATGAAAGCAATTTACTCATCTCAGGCTGTACTTAAACACCCAACAGTAAACAAATGGCAATACTTATTACAATCATGATTTACCATTATTTTGGCTGAGGAAGTGGAATTAAAAGGAGGAAGTTAGTTTGGTCTCTGTTTCCTTAAATTAACAGCTATTTGCTATGAGCTTCTATATAGACTTCATTAGCTTCTGTGCTGAGGTAATTACTCCTTTTAGCAAAGAGCTGTCTTTACATGGGTAAATCCTGAAGCTGAATAGGATATATCAAGATGATCTGCACTGGTGAGGAAAATGAGCAGATTACACAGGTGGAGGGCAAGTGCAATTGATTCAGAAAAATAGACTAAAAAATAAAATTACTCAATTTTGTATACCATACATGACACACTGGGCCTTCTTATCATCAGATCAATGTATAGTATGACACTAGTGTGTGAGTCTCCTTAAAGTGCTAGATTTCTCAAGAACTGCTTTGTGTTGTGAAAATAGGAAGTCATAACAACTTGGGATTCAGAAGTGAGACCTCAGGACAGTAAGAGGCTAAGCCATCTTTCTGTCTGCTCTTTTGTTTGGTCTTACCTTTTGCCAAGTGTAAGCCTGATCAGAAAATATCTGTGTGCTCAGAATTGGATTAAAAATTTATTGCTTAAATTTTTTTTTACTGTCAGTAAGAGTTCAGTATGGGTGGAAGAGGATTGAAGAAGAAAATAATAAGGAGAAGATGCAGCCAGTGACAGGAGAGAAAAAGAGATTAAAAGATAATTGTAACAAACATTTCAATTTCATTCATAAGGAAAAGTGAGGAATATTTTATTCTTTGTGTAGCAGCACAGGTAATTTTAACTGTGCAATACCACGATGGTTGGTATGTCTTTTACTGTTACGTTGGTCACATCAAAAGGCATATACTGTTTTTTGGGTAAAAGTTTATATTTCTCTCACATCAAAGTAAAGAGATTCCCTTTGTATTTTTCTTTTATATTTATCCCAGAATGAGACTGCATTAAACTACCTAGTTCCTTTTGATTTTCTGAAGTGTATTTTGAACTTTTGCTTAAAGTTGCATTCTGATTTCACAAAATGATTGTTCATTAAGTTTGAATTTTCCTTCTTCAGCATTTCTACCATACTTGCAAAATTACTGGGGATTTGACCCAGGGAGAAATATGCACTTTCACTATGTAATTGGAATAATTTCAGAGACACATCTCAGCAAAGCCAATTGTTCAAGTGGGACCAGACTTTGATACATACACTTCTTTTACAGTTCCACTTTATTTTATAAGGAGTCCAGTAGAAATGAATGGACATGATTTTGATACAATTTTCTTTGTGTGTGAATAATAAATTATTCTGTCACTTTCATATGCCTGGCTCCCAGAATAAGATAGTTCAGTACTTCATGGAATTCTACTTGTGTGAAAATTAGATACGTCATTTTTCTGTCCTGCTCTTCATTGATCTGAAAAACAACTAGTTGCTGTCCTCTCAGTGGTTTTCCTTTATGCATATAAAAACTGGTTTTATGGTTTAAACCAGCCTTCATTTTTCTAGATCAAACAAACTGAGTTTCTTTAATCTTTTTTTAAAAGCAGATAAAATTTCCCTATTTTGCCACAGCATCTAACTATCTTATGAGCTTTTGAAGTTTCCCTAATTGTTTCAAGTTTTTTATTTAAAAGGAGTTTCAAAACAAGGCAAAATGAGACTATTAAAAGGTTTACCTTCCACATATCTTAGAGGTGCAGTTCAAAACACTGGTTTACTTTATCATATAAGAAAGAAAAATATTTTCTTAGGGAAATGAATACTCTTTAAGAAAGAATCTTGCAGAGATTACAGAAAATTCCCAGGTTCGATTTACTAAAGAGAGAAGAAATATTCAGATTTTTTTTAACAGATATTTTCTTAATACACTTCAAAACGAGATTCATTTTTTTTTATTAACCTCATGTTTTTATTCAGCCTCAACTTGATCTTTTCACATCTCCATTTTAGATTTACACATTTGTTTTCTCTTTAATATGACATTACTCCTACTTCTATATTGAATTTACTCTTATCAGTTTCAGCCCATTTCTGCAATGGATCATGAGCATTTGAAATTCTAATACCATTCTTTATATATTTTATAATCCTGCCAGGATTGGTGACATTCCATGTATTTAAGTAGGTTTTCCTGTTTCACCATACAAGACATTAATGAAAATAATAAATAGTGTTTTTTCTAAGACCGTTTCATTGGATACTCAGTGTAGTGCCTTGCTGGATAAACATACTGCTATTAGCTTTGAGTACATTTTGATCAAAATCAGAACAGGTGTATCTGTAAAGTAATTAACACTGAAGAAGGTGCATTCCTGAGAATGCCTTTGAATAGTATTGCATGAACTTAGTTCTCTGTAACAAAGCACTGCATTGTGAAGGTATGGGCTGGGAGACCTCCTTAGAAACATTTTTTTCAGTTTGAAGAACTAGCTATTAAGAAAGAGGTTTTTTTTGTGTTTATTTATTTATTTATTTGTTTATTTTCAACCTTCCCATCATCCCCTGTACAATCATGACACATAGAACACATAAGATTGTGTCAACAGCTTTTACTAGATAAATAAATAAATAAATAAATAACTGTGGATTTCTAACAACACTATCCCATCCTTCTCACTTTTTAAAAAATGCAGTTGAGATAGTTCTACATAGTTTGCTGCTGACAAATCTGTAATTTCTGCTTCCTATTTCACTATTGTGTTCACTGCACTTGCACACTGTTTAATAACTAGCTAGCAGAATATTTCTGTGTGTTGTTTCTCTGTTCATTTGTACAGACTTTTACAGCTTCCTCTTGTCCCCTTTACTGGAATCTGGTTTAATTGAGGAGTATCATTTCTTAGGACTCTCGCACTTAAATCAACCCTCCTCACTTCTCAAAAATAAAAAGTAGCAGTTGAGAGATAAGAATGAGAAGTCCAGAAATTCTCTAATATAAATTTCTTCAAGCCCTGCAGTCTCAAATATTCTTAACATTAGCTAAATACTCTTTAAAGTGCTTGCTCTCTCCTCATTCTTGCTTCTGTCTGTATCTACATGTTTTTAATTTTAGCTGTGTTGAGCCTCTGGCCGCAATCAACCTTTTTCATGAAGTCTGAGAGGAAAAAAGTCTGGGGGCAGAAACATTTTAGCCTCCTATATATTATATATCTGCTATAAGTCAATCAGTGTTAGGCTTAGGATGCTGCAGAAAGATTCACTGTGCCTCATAGCACTTTTTGAGGCACTAGCTCAGCACTGACCAAGTAAGGAAATACCTAATCTACCCTTATAGTTGGATATTAAATTTGCCTGAGTTCAATGAGTGTCTTTACAGTGACTTCAAAAAACTTTGGAACAACAGTTTAGGACATGGTACTGGACCAGTCTTTAAGTACAAAATGTATATCAAAATTCCAGCTTCCAATCGGCTTTCAATTATTGCTGATTGCAAAATTTTCCATGGCTGAGTTCAAAGAACCTCCCAGTGAAGCTTTCTTTACCTCCTCCTCTCCTCTGTACACACATCTACTTCCAACCTGAGAAAAGGAACCACAAGAAATAACAACAACAGAAATAGCAACCAAGCTTGCAGTCTCAAGGCTGCTCCAGAAGGTCAGGCAGCTTCCGAATGAAAGCCAGACAAGGAAGACAGTTGCTTCATGGTGGCAACATGGTGGCAGCCATTCCAATTCTGGTCAATAAGGATGTAGCAACAATGTAACTTCTGCAAAGGGTCTTCTCCTGATCCCATCATCAGTGCTCTCAAAGAAGCAACAATAGCATGACTCTGAATTGGGTTGTGGGAGGATGGATAAATGGATATGCCTTGATATTAAGGTACGGAATATTCATCAGACTGTTTTCCCCACCTTTTCCAAAGCATTCTTTACACTAAAGAGAATCATCCTGAAAGCAAGTGCCAGGACCACACTTATCCATAGTCTCATTACTATGGCCTTCCTGATGGCTAATGGGGCTTTGGATCAGCTTTGACAAAGAATTAATTTATATAAGGTAGGTATTGTAGATATAAGAAATTATTGCAAATATATGAAGTAGCAAGAAAACGCTTTTCTGTCGTGGTGGGAGAAACCATTCTCCTAATTTTGAAAGAAATTAGATGCAGAAGTCCAGGAACACAGGGCTTTTACATGTGAAATCAGAAAACTGTGTGTGCAGGTAGCACATATATTCCCTGAGGAAACTGAAGTATTAGCAATTTATGTATTTCCAGAGAGCATTCCTGTGTACTGAGCTCAGGTCTCTGTAACGTTAGTTGCTGGAATGTTCTATGATAAGATTTTGGCCCAAGTAAATGTTTACTCTCCTAAACAATTTTTGCACATATGCTTCATGTGTTAACACAGAAAGCATTTCTAACAAGTATTTTTGATGTGACCACTATGTTTGGAGGATCAAAGAATGCAATAATAAGGATGAAGTCTTTTCTTTGCTAAATGGCATTAGTGTCAAGAATGTTTATGGGCATTGTTTCTTCCAATAACATAGGTGTGGCCCTACAGCTCCTTTAACAGAGGCAGAAACCTTACTCCAAGATCACACCTCAAAACTTTGTCCTAGTTCAACTAACTTCACTTCTTTGTTCTCTCTAATGTTATTGTATTTTATAGAAACCTAAACTCTTCCATTTTTCAGTGAGCCTACTAGTGTTAAATTTGTAACCACAACTAACCTGTTAATTTTAGACTGGAACAAAAAAAGACACCAAACAAATCTGCCTTTCAGTGCAAATGATTGATAATACCCCTCTTTTCCTGAATAGCTGAATCTTCTTTCTTCATATTCAATAGTAATTAAAAAAGAAACCTACATCTCCTGGTTTCTTGGTAGATTGCTAGGCTGCTGTTGAGCAAAATTCTTTTAAAATGAACAAGAATAAAGAAAAAGGTATGTCTATGAATGCAGGCCTTATGAATCTTTGGGTAAAAATTAGTAACAGGCTTTTGAAAAAAAATAAAGAAAACAAACCACAAACTGCAAAACTGGAAGAAAATAAAAATCATAATTCTCAGGTTCCAAAAAGCAAATATTAGGGTGCATTGTAAGGAAGGGGAAAAAAACCAAAATAACAACAAAAATTCCCTCTCAGCAAGACTATGAAGAGGAATAATATGGAAGAGGTTAATTCCAAATTCTTCCCAAGTTTCTTTTCCCTTCCATTAATTTCTCCTTGCAGTTATTTTCAACATAACCCTTTGGCTGCAGTTTTTACTGTAGCTTCAGAGCTGAAAAGAACACAACAGTTTCCTTTATAATTTTTATAGCACATGTTATTTAACAGACAGTTGCTATGCCAAGTACACAGTATTGTGGGAAGTTTTTATCCTTATATTTTCTATTATGGAAGCTGGTGAAGTAAGGAAACATTCAGAAAATGAGGTGAGCAATACCTATTCCACATAATCTTTTATTTTATATAGTAATGGAAGCTTATCTTTAGAGATGGAACCAAATAACTATCTTTATGTCTTTGGCAGGAAATACCAACATGGCCTACACAGAGTGAGAGATAATACTTCTGGCAATTTTACTATCACATGGCCTTACAAGAAGCAAGGTAGGCAGAGAAACTAGTGTGAGAGACAGTAGTTTGGAAATGTATTATATGTGAATATAAAATGAGTCTTTGTATGAAAATCAAATATATTTTTCTTGTCTGGGGAAAGGGCTGTTGAAGAAATCCAGACTTTCATTTGGGCCTGTTTTATATGACATATTTCCCTGGATGTCCATATAAAGGAATACATTTATATTTTTCTCTAGCTTTTGATGATGCAAATCATAATCTAAGAAGCCACAGTTTACTCTCTAACCACACAATAGATTGATGAAAACAACAAAATAACAGAATGTGCTTCAGCAAACTCCTGGTCTGTCATGAAAAGGAATGGTTGGAAGATAAGTATTGGTTGAGATCAGCTTCTGAAATGTTCAGTTCTGATGGGTCTGTGAGGCAAGCTGACAGGAAGAACTGCATGCCTCAGGGAGAACTGACAGAATTCCTGCAAGGGGACAATGCCTGGAGTGGGAAAACAGGGTGAAACTGCCCCAATCTCTGACTGTAACAGGAAAAAGATGGTGGAGATAAGGAAAGCAAAGATAAGAAAACCTAAAGATAGCAACTGAAAAAGTTAAAACCTATGAAATAAAATAAAATAAAATAAAAAAAAATAAAATAAAATCATCCAATAAATGTCAGACTGTGCAGACCAGATGTCAAAAATAAAATACAACTCAATAACTGTAATATATATTTTAACAGAGATGGCTTCATGCCACAAGAATCAATTCAGGGGTGTGTAGGTAGGGGATTTTGCTTTATTTCATAAGATATAAGTATCATTTTAAAAAAAAGGTGGCCTTATTGTGATAATAAATATAAATAACCAATATAATTAAAAAGTAGCTCCATTGAAAATCACCAATTTACATCAATATAGTATAACTCCCTAGAAGAATAAAATCAGAGTTCTGCATCTACATTGGGGTTAGGATTCTGAGTCACAGAGAACAACATCATGTAAGGGCTTAATGCCAGCTTTTGGTTGAAGCTTGTATATTCAAGTCAGCTTATTTAATATGGTTTCACTGAGTTACTCTCCTCATTTTGACTAGGACAGAATTAGTTTTCTTCTTAGTAGCTGGTATAATGCTGTGGTTTACATTTGCTATAAGAATAATGCTGATAACAAACCGATGTTTAAGTTGTTGCTAAATAGTGCTTACTCTGAGTCAAGGGCTGTTGAGGTTCCCATGCTCTGCCAGTCAGCAGAGGCACAAGAAGCTGGGTGGGAGCAGGGTCAGGACAGCTGAACTGGACAAAGGGATATTACATTCTCTAGAACATCATGTTCAGTCTATAAACTGGGTTGAGTCAGTCGATCTCAGCTCGGGGATGGGCTGGCTTGGCCAGCAGGTGGTGAGCAGTGTGCATCACGTGTTGTTATTGTGCTTCATTTCTGTCTCTCTCTCCCTTTTTCTTTGCAATTATTATTATTAGTAATATTCTATTTTACTTTGTTTAAATTATGAAACTGGTCTGATCTCAGCCCATGAAGTTTACTTTTTTCCTGATTCTTTCCACCCCACTGGAGGGGGAGGCTAGGGGAGTGAGTAATGTGTGGCACTTAGTTGCCATCTGGGGCAAGGTATTGCCACAACAGTTATACATAGATAAAAGAAGTTGTTTCAAATATAGAAACTGTATTTAAGATTGTAGTCTTTTAACAATATCTTTGCAGATGTATTTCTCTGTGCATGTGTATTCCTAATGACTACTGGATGGTTCTTAAGGTTTTTTTTTATTGATCTTTTGATATGTATGCAGATTTTGTTTCAGAACAGAGATGTTTGCATGGAAAATCATACAATAATTTAAAAATAATTTCTCCTCTCTATTCTTAGGGGGAATAAGAAAATGGTTGCTAACATTGATTTAGAATAAATCATAGAGTGCATGCTACAAGTAAAAGTTATCTGCATGTAACCCCAGTAGGAAGATATCTGGGTATAGAGACTCAAATTTCTTCTTACCTTCTCAGCTGGAAATGCAATGCATTGATGAGACCGTATGAGAAAGCTGACAGCTCTTGCTGTTCCCATCCTGTAGCTAAATAGAAAGCTTTATTCACCACTTTGTGTCTATAACCCCACAAATATCACGAATTAATAACAAATAGGGAAAGAATTTTACAAACACACTTGCCTAGAACCTGCATTTAAGGCAACCACTTCATGAAAGTAAACAGACATATTAGGACTGCACCACCTCCTGTTTCCAATGTCCTCCCCCAGTGTGCAGACACAGCACACTCTGTTTTGCAAAAATAAAAGGCTTGTTTTTGGAACGGACAGAATTCTTTCCTTTCAGAAGTCATGGAAATACACAGAGTGATGATTTGAGCTAGAAGGTTCATCTGGTCAAGACTACTTTGTCGGTCCAACAAATTTGATTTCAGGACTGCTAAAACATTTCTTATGAATAAGTTTCAAACCCTAACTTTGCATATCTCTACTAAGGCAAATTACACTTCACCCTCTGCAACTCAGTCTTTTCCTGGACTATTAGCATAGTTTTTAAGATATATTCCTAGTATTTAATCCAAAATTCTCTTCTGCCACTGAAGCCCATAATTTCTCTTTCTGTTCTGACTGCCTAAGGGGAGCAATCGGTCCCTGTCCTCCTTAAACTATAGCTTTTTGGACTCAAGGACAACATATGTCTTTTCAGTCTTTGTCTATAGAATGAACATGCCTGGTTTACTTAGCCTTTTCCCAAATGTCTTCTTTTTTTCAAGTCTTTTATCATTTGTTTATATCTCCCCTAAACTCCCTCCAGTTATATATAATCTTTCTTCAAACTAATGCCCAAAACTGTGGGTAGAGTTCCAGCTCATTCCTGACTAGCATGGACTACAGCATAACCATTTCTTCTCCTTTACTTTTATATAATTTGTTGTTTGAGAAGACTCAAAAAGGGTGGAGAAAAAGGGATGCAATTTCTCTAACCTCTGCCTTTTAGAGATACATGGAAAAGACAATATTCATGTGCATTAGGTCGACATGCCAAGGTATTAGAAGTGGGTAGCCGCAGGGGTGTACTCTGTTAGAAGAGTTCAGGGCTACCCTGTGCTGGACACAGGTTGTTCCAGGAGCAGGAGATGCACCAGGTGTCAGAGCAGATATTCCCTGCATCCCATTGTAGAGGCCGAAGTTTAGAAATTGAAAAGAATATGAGGAAGCAGCAACAAAAAGAAATCTCTATGTGCTGATTGCAATCCCCTCCACCTCATCTTCCTGCAGCATTTGGGGCAAGGAGAGGACTCTGAGGCCAAGAAGTGAAGTTGAGCCTGGGAAAGAAAAGAAGGAAAGATATTTTATTGGTTGACTTTTTGTTCCCCACTACAAAAATCTGTAATTAAATATTCATGTTACTTGGCAATAAATTAATTTTCTTCAAGTTTCTTCTTCTCACAATGGTAAATAAGCTATTTCCCTATATATCCTGACACATGGCCATCGTTGCAACTGTTCTTCCTATTTTTCCTCTGTATGTCCCTGGGGGTGTGAGGGAACAAATGAACTGGATGCCCATTAAGCTTTTTTCCAAGCTTGACCCAGCATTTCATGGTAGGCATTGCAGATTTTTTTTTATTAAATTGTGTGTATTTCATGTTTTTTAGATGTCTGTATTCTTTCAAATGAAAAATAATTACATCTAAACCCAACAAAATATTCATAATGCACATAACTCATGCACACAAAAGAATTGCTTGAGTGACAGCTCATAAAAGCATCTTATTTATTAAAAAATAAAAGAAAAATAAAGAAAAACAAACCACTGAATAGGATTCATCACTTCACATAGTAAAAAAAACCAAACCCCTACCATATTGTGAATATAACTCATATTTTGACAGCTACTTGAATCTGTCAGTAAAACTAAAAAAGAAATTGCCTGTCTGTACATCTACATCAGTATTTGACTTTGGATAAGAGGCATACTTCTGCAGTAAATCTCCTGATCATATCCACTTCCTGTACTTAGGTTCTCATTCTTGAGAATGCAGATTTAATGCCTTCAGATAAAAATAAACTCAAAACTGTGGTACTTGCAGACAAGGTTTAGGTGTGAGCACAGTGTGCTGGGTTAATAGTTGGACTCGATGATCTTAGAGGTCTTCTCCAAACTTAATGAGTCTGTGGTTCTATGAACTGTGTTCCAGGAGGTCAGTGTGCACGCACTCCAGGATGATATTCAGCTCAGGGGACCAGACAAGAGTTAATTTGAAGTAAAGCATTCAGAATGTATGTAATGGGTCCTCAGCATCGTTTTGGGGTTTTTTTTAAACCCATTTCTTGTTCTTATGTTTTACTACTGGTTGATATCCCTATAACTCTTATTAAAATAATATATTTATTCTCCCCTTCCTTTAATAGTTCAGTCCAAAGAGAGGCAAATAAATTTATTCATAAGATCCCACAAAGAAAATGTCTAAAATGGAGAACAATATTACATCCTCAAAATGGAAATTAGTAAATTGTTGGCTGCTCATTTCTTCTTATTATATGCCCTCTGTATTGCTGACTCTGTAAATGCAGTTCCATCTAATAGGGAGAAATGTATGGTGGTTTTGACAAAACACTGATATATTGATTTGTTTTGATTTGTTTTGTCAGGCAATGTTACCTGCTATGCTTCTTGGAGTTGATCCTCCAGGATCTAAGACATCAAAGAAGGTTCCCACGTAGGCTGATACCATTACCTTTTCTGTTATTTGTATATGTGAAACTGATCACAAAATACCCTGTACAAAATTACCTATAATGTGCATCAGGAAGCTTCACTCACACATTTTTACTTTAGTAAATTAAATATGTGGTACCATGCATATTTTGCTTGTACCTCTGCTTATTTTACTCAATTCAGTTGTTAAGATCCTTTTAGGCATTGGCACGTGCGTTATATTGTTGCTCAGATTCCATCTGAATTTTTTCATGTGCCACGTATACTGACTAACAACCTGTGAAATTCTGTTTATCAGAGATGAAATAAATTATTTGTTCATGTGGTAGATCTAATTTTGGTGAGGTAACAAACTTGCTATTATTTTATTCTGATCAGGATTTCTGAGAGAGTCAGAAAGGGTTGAGAGGGCTTCCCCAGGAGTAGGAATGTCAAGGTTTTTCTTTTGGCCTGTGTAATATTTCCACTTAGGGGAATATTAACATGTTCGATCCTTTGTACAACAGTTCTCTTTGTCAGCATCTTGCTTTGAAGCTTCTGTCCTTATCCACAAAAAAAAATTACACTTGGCATATGACTGCAGTGGCTTGGGGATTGGATGGATTCATCATCTGTTTGTCATTCAGTAACAGGTTCATGTTGAATCCTCCACATGCCTGAAGATAATAGTGAAGTGGAAAAATTCTTTTTGACATTGTAGCTCCTTCATTTGTAAAATTGGATACCTGATACTTGCTGGTCCATATTTTTCCTATTTTGATATTCAAGATTTAAGTGTTATTTTAATTTCATGTGATCACTAATTCTAAACACAAAGGTCATTGAAGAGATACTACTTTCATTTTCCCACAGATTTATGTAAGCTGAAAAGAACCAAGGAAATGGAATGCTAGTAATATTGCCTTAATTAGATAGATATTAATGACAAATTATTGGAGAAATTATAATAATTATAACACACATATATATGTATATGTACAGATACACATCTTCTTTTAATAAACCATTTCTATATGGTATATCAGGTGATTAAAAGTCGTTGAGACTTCTACGAACCCGCACAAGAGAAAACGTCATGTAGGATCATCCATGGAATGCTATTAGTGTCCTTGAAAATTAAAGCAAAAAATGTTCTTTTTGCACAGATGGCTACCTTTTGATGAGTTTCAATGCGACCTAGAGAAGAAGTAATTCATAGGCATCAAATATTTTATGCTATATTTTACAGAGCCACCACATAATTTTTATTGTGCACAGAACTTCATATCAAACTATGAAAACTGCCCATAACTGACCATGTGGTTTTCATTAGACTGTATATGTAAGTCCAAACCCAAAACAATTAGTTCCACTGACTATACTTCAGACTTGGGTAACTTAATAGGAACAGGTAACTTAACATGCTGATATCTTCTCCTGTACTGGTTTATATGTAAGTTTTATTATCATGAATACTAGTTTGGGGGAGGGGGCTGTGTGGTGGAAATCTCCTGGTCTGAAAGCATCTTCTATTCAGAGATTCTAAGATTTTAGAAAAACCTAAGAACTACAACTTCTGCAATGGGAGGAATGCAGAGGGAATAATCTCTTTAAAATAAAACAATACAAGGGTTAGAGAAGTAGCTTGCTTTTAGAAGATAAGTATCGTTATGCACTATACATAGCCTGAAAAAAGGTAGAAAGCAAGGGAATCTGAAACTTCTCTTTCTCCAGAATAGATAACTTTTAGTGTGGGTGCACCATGATGAATAACGATTGTTGGCTATTTTAATCCAACTTTGCAAAAACAATGTTGCTTCAAGGATACTTGTCCCTGGAAGAATAACTAGCCTGTTTTATATTAGTCTTCATCTCCAGTGGAAATAAAGACTACAAAAATGGGCCTAATTGTTTCATTCTAGTTTTGGTTGCATTATGATTATTAGGTAATTGTTAATGTACTTTTGGAAATTCATTCTGCTACTGTTTCCATGGCATAATTTGATTTTATGGAGATCTAATGACACACGATAGATGTTGCTGGATAACAACCTCTGTCTTCTTTACAGGGAAAGCTTTGGATGTATTATATGCAGCCAGCTGAAGATTTCCAAAGGTGCCCATATCTCCTTGAAGTGCCATGGCTAAAATTTCATCAAATAGCTAAAAAGCCATATTAAAACTACAGCACATTTTCCCCGTGTTTAGAGTTCTGTAATGAAAATCATCAGAAGAGGCATAGCATCATCGAGGATTTTACATGATAATTCAGACAGAATGAAAAGAGCTATGATAAGGTTGAAAAAGGGATACCTAACCATCTGTTCAAGTGTTTGAAGATTTTAAAAATTCTGCCTGCTTACTATCATTATAACTCTCTTTACAGATAATAAAACATTCACAGCAGATATTTTCTGGGATTATCATATCTGTAATGTGTCTAAAAAACAAACAAATCTAAGAATAGGGCTTGTCAATCAAGAGACACCATGCTTTATCCTAGATAGCAATCACAATTATAAATAATTTCTAATGCTGATATACAGCATGGAGTTAGACTAATCAGACTTTATGATCTGTACACATGATGAATATCTAATCAATGTATTGCCCTCAGGACACTTGATATACCAGAGAGTATACAAAATAATGTAGCTTCTGGAAGAAATTTTACTTAAACACAATAAAAATTACTTTTAAGCTAAGTCTTTGACACTGCTTCCTGTAAGATCTTCACGACAAGCTGTTGCTAGATGAAGAGACAGTAAGGTGGGTTGAAAACTGGCTGAATGGCCAGGCTCAGGCATGGTGATGGCTGGCAGAAAGTTTAATTGGAGACATAGGTATCAGTACAGGCCCCAGTATTATTAACATCTTCATTAATGAACAGGATAATGGGTTAGAGTGGACTCTCTGTGTTTTCACGTAATCCAAAACCCAGTGGAGTGATTGATTTACCAGGTGGTTGTGCTGCCAGTCAGATGAACTGAAAGATTGGAGAAATAGTCCAACAGGGATCGTCTGCTGTTCTAAAAAGGGAAACACCAAGTCCCTCATCTAGGGAGGAATAACTCCATGCAACTGTACAGTCTTGGGTCTAACCAGCTGGGAAGGAACTTTGCAGAAAAGGACCTGGGGACAGACAACAAGCTGACCATGGCCCAGCAATGCACCCTTGGAACAGAGGAGACCAACAACAATCTAAACTGCATTAGAAAGCTAATGCCTGCCAGATCAAGTAAGGTGATCCTTCCCTTCTTCTCAGCACCGGTGAGACTCATCTGGAGTGCCGGGTCCAGTGCTGGGGCAAGAGCACAAAAAACCCCATGTACATAATGCAGCAAGCCCAGCAAAGGGCCACAGAGGTAAATAAGGGATTTGTCATAAGGAGAGGCTGAGAGATCAGCATGAAAATGAGAAGGCTCAGGGGGATCATATCAACAAGAATAAATACCTGAGGGGACACTTGAAAGAAGATCTTACAATTCGCACTCAGTGACAGGATGAGAGGCAATGGGCAAAAATTAAAATTTAAAAAAAAATTAAAAACAAAACAACAACAAAAACCCCCAAAAAAGCCCAAATAAAACCTCTGAGTGTTCAACAGTGGAATAGCCTGTGAAGTCTTGATCCCTGAAAAAATTAAAAGTCTGACTGAAGATAGTCTTAAGAAACATGCTCTTTCTGGCCTTGCTTTGTGCAGACAGCTTGGAGTAGACAACTTGCAGAGGTGCTTTCCAACCTGTGTACCATTTTTATCCAACATTCCTATCCCCTGGGCTGAATTTTACATATGTCACATTGGAAAGCCCAACTAAATATTTTGCTTTCTTTATTAAAAATAAATCTATTTTGTATATCTGATTTGTCCATGCTGAAATAGGTTTAGATGCAATGGATGGAAACCAACTTCACTATGAGTCAACAAAGAATTTTCAGTGTAAATAGGAGAACCTGCATGTCTGGTTACTTTAACAGGAATGTATGGTAGAAGAGGGGAAATTATTATTCTCCTCTACATAGTGCTATGGTGACCACATTTAGAGTACTTCACACTTTTCGGTCAGACCACTTGAAGATGGATGTGGAGAAGAAGTAATGAATGCTGTCAAAATGGTGAAAGCACACTTCATGGCCTATGAAGAGGGATTAAAAGTGGCAAAGTTTTTATCTCATAATGAGAAGAGTAAGGAGTAATCTAAATGTTTTTCACAACTGTTTCAATGCCATCTTACAAATATGGTGAAGCCAGCTCTTCTCGGTAGTACCAGGTGAAATGGCTGGAGAGATTTTATCTTAAATATTTTATGAAAATTTGGAAAATCAAAAATGTGGGAAGGAGTGAAGGAGTGCAAGTTTCTGCCAGAAGAACCGACATATAAGTATTTGTGGCCTGAATATTATAGTACATGCAAGTAATTTAAACTAGAATGTTCAGATTTGGTCTTTAGAGAACTGAGAGTTCATCCCTACAGTTTGGAGCATTATAAACATTTGCAAGTATTCATGAAAAGAAGACAACAGAAGTGAGATGAAACTACAGAAAAAACTTACGTCAAGAACCAACACATCCATTTCTACTTTTGATGCAATGAAAATCTTGTTCCCAGAGATTACACAAAAAACTCCAAGAGAAATATCTTTTTTCATAAATTTTAGAATGTAAGTCTGACAAGAAGAAAATCCAGAAAGGATTTTTGAGCAAGGGAGGGCTGTTTCAGTTTACAGTTTGGAGATTTTTTTGATGTGAAGACACAGACCACATAAGTTTCATGGAGTGCAATTACATTGGATGATAGGGAATTGAAATTTGGACAACTTCTAAGATATACCAAATCATTATTGAAAAAAAGTTTTCTGCAGTTTACAATAAATATGTGAGTTATGTAAATGTGAGATTACTCTGTAGATGGTTCTGTATATACCCATATGGATGTCTCTTCTGCTTACTGAAGACTCTGGACTGCAGCAGACTGATTCTGCTGTGGGCAAAATAAAAATTCACTGTTACTATTACATCCAGTCTGATATATGGCAGTAGGTCAGCAGTCAAAGCCTATATCACTGCAGGCAATGAAGATAGTACCTGACATCACTGACCAAGCTTCACTGAGCTCACTATGCAGTGCATACAATTTTGAAGTGAAAGGGATATCTCATACTGTATCCTCACCTGTGTTATAATGAGATAAACCACACAAAACAACTAGTAAGGAGGCCCAAAGTTGTTCCTGGATAGAAGACTGTTCATTTCAAACCTGGTCTATGAATGAACATCCACTCAAACACTAATATTCTTTTATACTTCTGCATGGAGTTTCTGCACAGGACAAAAAGCTCTCATTTAGATCCTAAATTACCTTGTTTAGAATTGTCTTCACATAGTTTCAGTGTCTCCCACTGAGACATACAGATTGAAACAACGTTGTCATGAATTGTTAGATCATGTGGGCTTTGGTTGGACCAGGATTATTCTTTGGTTTTTTTTCAAATAACATGACACAGTCTTTTCATAGCACTAAGAGAAATGTGATGTTTGGAAAATGTGACTGTATTTTGCCAAAAGGTGTATAAATACAGAATTTTTTCCCAAAAAGTTTGTATTATTATATTAACTGTGACTGTGCATTGCTAGGTGAGCAATTAACATAAGAATTACCACTCACAGTATCAAGAATCATTTCATCCCAAGAGTCACCTAACACTTAGCAGTGTATCCGTTTCAAAGTACAATGCCGTTAAGGGGATACTCCATCTCATGTTTATAATACATGAATGGAGTCCTGAAGTAACTATCTAGTACAATTCAGAGATAAGTAAGAGAGATCTCTGCTTAAGGGCATACATTTATTGTGCTTTAATCACCACTTGGGCCAGCTCACTGCAAGGGAGAGTTCATCACCTGCTTGAAAGAGTTCAAAGAGTGAATACTGGTTTCATCTATATTTGAACTACAGGAATGGTGTAGTCAGCAATACAAATATTGTAGGGCTACAGATAAAGCAAGTAAAAATAAATGTGACGTACCACATAAGAGTAGTCATGTGAGAAAAAGAAATCCTGGATTTCTGATCCTGATTTTGTTGCTGCAGCTATTTCATGAACTCATTGGATATAAAAGAGGAAGAGATTAAATGTGCATTTCCCTGTGTTTATATAGCTTAAGAAACTGCAATATATTATATCTAGAACAAATGTAATCAGCTGATGAAGAGAAATAGAAGAGAGGTGTGGGGAGAGAAAGATAGTGACAGAGACAGATTAAGTAGCTAAAATCACCACTCCATGGAGCCTAACGGCATCCCATTAATCCTCTTCATCTGGTCTTTTTGGAGGTGAGGGTTTCTGGAAAACATAGTGTTCAATGGATTATGACACCTCCTCAGCTCCCTCTCACGTAAATGCCCTGTGTATGTGGCCTTCCTCGGGTTGAGGTTTTGCAATTGAGCCAGTTTGTGTGAGGGAGGATGGATGACCACTCCCTCTGACCAGAGGTTACACCACACCCCCAAAACTCTCATCCTCCCCTCTTTTTTGTCAGGGGAGTGTGTCCAAAACTGGCCTCAGCAGATGAGCCTGTGGGCTATGGCCTCCCCCAGCCCAAACCTCGCCAGAGCTGATTTTCAGGACAGCAGGTGGGTTTGACTTTCTTGTGGATACACTCTTCTCCCTCAGCCTTGTTTACTTCTCCCTAGACCTGAGATAGTTGGACAACAGTGTCACCCTCTCTTACCTCAAGTTCCCTTAGGTGGCTTCACTCAGAGTCCAAAGTTTCAGTCAGGAGGCATATTCAGGGAGGGGTGGGCTGTGGTGGTTGCAGCTGCTTTATGCAGTTTTGCCATAATGGGCAAAAAGTCCTTCATAAGAATGTTTAAGCCAATAACCATAACATTTCAGTCTCTGACAAAGAGTCTAGTAGATATATGTTTAAACAGGAAGAACTTAATGCAGAGAACTGATGCAATTCAAAAGATGAGACATTAGAAAATAGTTTGTTGCATATCACACTGCCACTGCTTTATTGATCTAGAATAAGTAGGTTATTGTTTTAAGGACTGACTGAAAAAAAACATTCATTCAAGACTATTCATCTGAGGTCTCTCAACTGGACTTAAAGCTCCATTACTTTCTTCCCCATTTCTGGACTTACTTTCCCTTGAACAATTTCACATTTATAAAAATATAGATTAATTATATAGCTGATTTTTTAACAGCAGGTAAAGCTACCATGCTAAAGTACATGACCTAAAATAACGTTAGTTCACATTTCTTTTTCTAAATTTCCTCTCAAAACTACAGTGTATGTATTTCAAGTGATTATACTGTAAGCTCTCTGTTCTTCTTTTAATGATGTTAGGTACAGTGCTGATCAATTTTTTACCTTAACCCCCACCTCACACCATCTAATCACACAGGCATCTGAAATTACTTGGCTTAAGCTTCTAATGGCGTAAATGAAACTCTTAATTTCCTTTTCAGGGACATTTTCATGTTCCAATATATTATCATTTTTATGTAACCATGAGAAGAATAAAAAAGTAAAGCAAATGTGAATTTAGGCAGCAGCAAAGAATGACCAAAACAACTGCCTCTACCTACACTATCCAATAATTTTCCAACTTTGGCTTTTCTTTCTAGAAGTTTCCGGATGCTTAGACCAATCTGAACTGAAATTTGGATGGACAGCAGCTTGGTGCAAGAAAGGAGCACAGTTAAACATTAAAAAAAAATTGGTTGAAGTCCAGAGTAAAGGACAGCTGAATCTGCAAATGTGCTAAACTTTGAAACATGAATTATCCACAGACTATAGCATTAGTACCATGGAAATTGGGAATGACTAGAACATTTTCACTAGAGCTCATCATTTGTACAAGACTGGAAGCTGACAGAAATTAATGTTATCAAAATGTATTATGATGACCACCAGTGTTTCCATGTTGCAATACTTCTAGGTAAATATTTCTCACTAATCTGCCAGAGTTCAGGCCTGTAACTTTATTACACCATATTTTATGCTCATTTGTGGGCAACTTGGTACAACTATTTACGATTTGCATGGGAGTTTTTTGTCTCATTTTGGGTAACAGCAGTAATAACCTTTCTGTAATATCTAGAAGTCAATATTTTAGGAATGTATTTTCCTAATACATAGTGTTTGTAAAAACAAGCTCTTGCTTAAAATAGTTCATAATCCAAAACAAATAAGTGAAAGAAACAAACAATGGACTGAGATTTACCTAATGCCATGCAGTTTGTAAGAAGATGAAAAATAATTGCTTGAACATGACAATGTTCTTACATTCTTTTTATTTAATGAACAGAAGGGAAATCACTATTCAGAACTTTTTTCTGATGGCCATGTCTCGTTGTGGTTACATTTCAGATTTTGGAGATCCTGATGAACTCTGGGTTGAGGCATTGTCAGCATAAGGTTCTGGGAGCCATTAGGTAATTTGGGTTTCATATCTGTTCAGATTTGGCTGGGCTGGAATTGCTTTTATTTCTTTCATTTTGTGCAAATGATCTTAGTTTATTAAACATTATTATGTAGAAGGTGATGACTGAGGTTAATGTGATGACAACTTTCTGCATAATCCAAAGTAAAAGAAAGAGGGGAAGAGGAGAGATGTAAAAAATAAAGAGGACTTCGATTTCCTTTCTTTTATTCTTGCCAGGATAAAAATATTAGTCATATATTAAGAATCATTATAACAGTATCAGCAATCATCATAAAAAGGAGAAACAGATAAAAAATAGCCCACTAAAAAGACCATAAAGGTCAAGGAAATCAGACAGTTTTGGCACACAGCTTTAGTTACTCATGATCAGTGTACAGGGAAAATGGATGAACTGTGGGATAAAAAGCTGTTAGCAGTTAATTAATTGTGGGCATATTTTACATGTTCATTAGAGCAAGGAGTTTATTTGGAAAATTATTACTTAGTTTATTTTTTAAGCCTACGCAATGCATACATTTGAGAAATTTGATGGCCTAAGGTGCTGACATGAGAATGTGCTTTATAGAGAAAATTTTAGAATCTCTGTATTTTTGAATGCTATTTAACTCTGCTCTTTTCTTTTTTAACTATGAGAAGAACACGCAGCAGACACAGAAAGACTCAAGAGATACAGCTCACAGTTTTCTCAAAAAAAAATAACAACAAAGAAAAAAGAATAATTAACTAATGTTTGCAAATGCTGTTGTATGCACATCATAGTTTATTGACAAAATTTAGACAAACATCCAAGCTATATGATTTTTTTGCTTGCAATAACAGAACAGCAACCAAAAAAAAAGCCAAAAACCTAAAAAATCCCGTCCTAGTAGATACTTTCCTCTTTCAATGTGACTTTCTAAGATTGCTCAGGAAATTAGTGCCAAGCTCCTTACACAGAGGCCTTAGTCTCCTCGCCTGTACTTTCCCTTTTTAGTTACACCATACTTCACCTTACATAAGTACAGAAATTATTTATATTTCAGCTAACTTAGAGGAACTAAAAAGCCTCTCATTTACCTTTTAAATCCCCTGGATAATTGGCATCCCAGATGCTTGCTTCTGGTTTTTCTGCAGTGACTCCTGTGGAAGAGGTCAGCAGCTCTCTTGAAGTGTGTGCTTTTAAATACTTTTTTTTTTGACTCATAGTCATGAATAAGACTAATTTAACACAGATCAGACTATATTTTTCTGCTTTACTTAGACAAACCAGATAGCTCCTTTCTTTTCTGTCTAAGAAGCTAAAAACATACGTGTCTTGATTCCATAAAGCCTTGCACATGTGAGTTGCACATATCCTACATATTCAATAATATGTTTTCCTGTATAAGAACTACTGGATGAAACTTTACAAAATCAAGCAACAGCATGCTTGTCTAGGTGTGGAAAGCTTAGGTATGCATAAAAAAATCTCCACAGACACATATGGAGAATGAAAATGTCCATTGGCTTTCCCTGCAGCAGTTTCACTCAAATCTTTGGGACAGAAGTCTCTATAATTACGCTTATGGGCTATTATTATTAGAGCTGCAGCATGAAATTGCGAAAGAGCTTCCAAAATTATTAACAGTATAATTGTAATTGTATGTATTTGAATTTTAAATATGCTTATTGGTCTAAATCATGAGCTTTATTAGGGCAAGACTGGAACATTTAATTGTAGTAAATGGAGGCAGTCCCTGTCATGTTTGCAAAAAAGTCCCTTAACTCAAGCAGACAGCAGCTGTTTCCATGGCTGCTGGACACAAATTTTTCTATGCCATCAATTCTTCTGCCTGTAGGAGTTGATCACTGGTTGGTGATGCTCACCCTTCAGCCCCAAAAAGCTATTGAGGCAAAGCTGTCACCATAAGTGAAAACAATAACAGCTTCAGTTCTGAAAACAATGACAGATTCTTCCTTTGGACTAAAATTCAAAGTACGTGGACAAACTTCATTAAGGCTACATATTAAAAGCCAAGTTCCAAAACAATGGTCAAGTGACTGTGATAGTTTTACCAATTACATTTTTCTTTATTTGCCTAAAGCATTTCAATGTCAAAAAGAAAAGGGTGCATTGGGATTCTGGTGCATGGCAGATATACTAATATATAAAAGGGTGAATATAATGTAAACATTGATATATAAGTGCTGGGGTTTTCTAGTGATAGACACCTTATATCAGTTTAGGTTAAAGTAAACCAGCATAAAGCTTTTTATTGTTGATACTTGCAGCTTGATTGAGATAATATCAAACCATACCAGAGCCTGTCAAATATATAAAGTGTTTCAAAAATAATTTTTAAAAGCAGGAAAAAAACCTCAAACCATAAATAGAAAGAGAAGTGAAATAAATTTTAGCTGGGGATTTTATTTTTCCTTTGTCTACTATCATGAATAAGCAGCCTTTTATTTTTTTATTTCTTCCTCTAGAACTCCAGACTGTTTTCATAATTATCACTGCTGGAAGGGAAAGGACACTGCAGAAAGAAAGAAAAAAATCCCAAACCACATAATCACAGAATCAGAGAATCGCAGAATGGGTAAGGCTGGAAGGGACACTGAAAGAGTCATCTGGTTCAACCTTTCTGCTCAGCAGGGTCATCCTAGAGCACATGGCACAGAATTGCAGCCAGACGGTTCTTGAGTATTTCCAGTGAGGGAGACTCCACAACCTCTCTGGGCAATCTGTTCATAGGCTTCGTCACTGAGTTCTTCCTCATATTCAGGTGGAACTTCTTGTACATCAGTTTCTGTCTGTTGCCTCTTGTCCTTTTCCTTGGCACCACCAAGAAGAGCCTGGCTCCACTCTCTTGACAGCCACTTTTTAGATCTTTATAGATGTTGATCCTGTTCAGATGGTTCTCAATCCACTCACTGTCCATTCATCCAGTTCACACTTCCTAAGTTTGCCTGTGAGGATATTGTGAGACACAGACCCAAAGAAAAACAAAAAGACAAAGAGCAATGTAGTCTTACAACTAGTAAGCAACAATGTAATTTTCATTCTGTGTTCACTAAACTTGTATTTTTCTTGCTTTACCCTGAAAGGGAATATCTGCTGAGAGCAATGCAGTTACATGTGTAAGTTGCTTTAACTGCTACCAAAAGTGTATTTTACTAAAATGTTAATGTCTTCTTACAGATGAACTAGACTACATGCCATCATAATTAAGTATTTTAAAACCTGAAAATTGATTGCTGTCATAGAAAGGTGGACAGGAGGGTAAGAATGCAGGAAACAAAGAAGGCAGGAAAAGACGGATCAAGTGAGGTAGGTCACAATTGGCAGAACGATCCTTCAGGAAAATAAATGCAAACAACTAAAGGCCAGTAAAGCTGTTTAGTTACCTACAGTGACCACATTGTCATTTTCTCTTAGTAAAAGGAAATCATTGTTATGATGATGCCAGTTCTAATAGGTATTTTATGGATGGACATAAAAGCACTAAGTGACACTCTGCTGTTAGTGTCCTAACATAAATCTCAGCTTAAAGTCCTAACCATCACAGTATTCTTGGTATTTTGAAAACAAAACCAAACCAACAACAAAAGCAACCCCAAAAACAAAGCAACAACAAACCCTCCAACCCTCTCCCAGCAACAAAAAAAACCCAACCCAAAAACTTTACAGAGTTTGAGCTCAGAAATTCTCTATCAGTGTCAATGTGAAGAAGTAATGTTTTTAAGGAGAGCTTGAATAAACTCAAAACAAGGGGTTGATTAGTTATCAGATGGAGTCAAGATAGTTCATACTCATTCCACCTTACTTCAAGTGCTTTAACGAGTTAAGAATTTAGATCTCTTCCTTTAGCTTCCCCAAAAGAGAAAAAAAATACCCCTGCCCCGAAATTACTTAACTCTCCTACCCACTCTCTCATACTCCTGTCTCTCTTTCCTGAGTGCAGGGCAAGCCTAACCAGCTAGATTGAAAAGAAAAAATGGACTGTGTAGAAAACTTTACCTTGTGATCAAGGGATATACAGCATATGTTGCACCATGATGTTGAGAAGCAGCAGCATTCTTTCTTAGAAGAAAATAGAGGCCCCTGTAACAGAGCCAGGAAGTCAGTTAACAAATTAATAATGTTTAATTCAACAATTTTCTCCCTAGCTCTCTGTCGTTTACTAATATAGTTAAACTGTGCACTAGATTCAGCTTCTAATCTGAGGGTCAACTTCTCGGACTGAGATAATTTACTATTGCAGAAACGTGTTAGTAGTACTCATGGGGATAAACAAGAAATGAAGGGAGTGCATATACCTAAAAGACATCAAGGGAACTTTACTAAGAAACAAAGAATACTATCTATCTAAAGCAGAATCCTGAAAGAATCGTGCAGAGAGGTGGAATATGTGGTGGATGGAGTAATAAAACACTAATGAAATTATCCTTTAAGTCACTTACCCTTATTATTTCTGATTTTAACTTGAAGTTCTATAAGTATCAGATAAGCACTTTTCACTGGTTAATTTTTTCCCTCTGTTGGCTTTAATTAAGGCTGTCCTTGTGGCAGACTCTTCAACCTGGAAATTTTCAAAATACACCTTTTAAACAAGTGAACTTTTCTTGTAAGAGAACAGATTTTCCTGATATTATATATTTCATATCATAGTCAATAATATTTATTTCTTAGCAATATGTTTGCATACAAATTAGTTCAGGAAAACTGAGATGGTGTAGAGAAAATAATTGAAAAGAAATGGAAACAAAATATGTAGGTGTTTACTTGGTGCCTATTATGATGCTAATCTCTTAATTGGCTCTGAAAATATCTGAAAGCTTATATTACTTTTGACTAATGTTGGGCTAATTCAAGAAGCATGAGGATAATATCTTTTTTGCTAATGCAGAACTTGAAAATTAAGAGAAAAACACTATGATACAGAATGTTAGTAATGCAATTAATAAGTCAGTTTTCAGGACCAAGAACGTCACAGTGATATTAGGCATCCCCTATCACAACATTCAAAATGACACAGTAAGTTACAAACACAAGGCAATTTCACCTATCACATAGCATTTCTTATTATCTTAAGAACCTTAATACATTCTGACAGTCTGTCATCAAGCAATCCAGTTTCAAGATAGCTTTTCTGGCTTAAGCTTTCACTGCAGTGAAGTCCTACACAAGGAACACCCACTACACTAAAATCAATTTTCTTCCTCTTAATATATTCCAGTGATTACTATTGTGAAAAGTGGTTACTCTTTTTCACCTTACGAGTCTGATTAAACCATAACATCTTGTTTGAATGTTGAAAAAACTGTTTAAAAATAATCTGCTTCATCACTCCTTCTCTACATTGTGTTCACATCATAGAAAATCAAGATGTGTGCCAAAAACTTAGCTTTCACATATTCTTCATTGTGCTTAAAAATCAATGTAATTAAGAGCTAACTAGAGTGAATTTGGTATGCTTTTATTTGTCTGTTTTCCACACTACAGTTCAAAAGCCTTCAGCTTCTGTCTTCTGCCTCTGTGTGAACTACAGTTTAAGCAATCTGTCTGGATTTAACTACAGATTAAGAGAACTAAATTTTTCTTCCTACATGTGGGCTAAATGTCAAAATTCCCAGGACAGTTAATTACATTTAAGACAGTAAAGGAATTCTGCACACCTACTCATCTCACTGTAGGTATAGACACGGAGTCAGCTAATGACAATAGACCTCGCATAGGCAAGAAGTGCCATTTCAGGTAATTTAATTTATGGTATCTGGGTCATCTTCAGGGACTTGCAGGTATGACAGAGGACCTATAGAAGACCTGTGTGTGTTGATGGAAATCAGATTGGAATGTCTCTGTCATGTACAGCAGCAAGCCTATCCAATGTGCACAACTCAAGTATCATATATGGCACACTTATTTCACCTGAACTGAGTCTTCGTTGAGCATAATGACTATAGAAATTTAGGCAAGGTAATATGTAGATACCTGCACTTTCAATCTGAAGCTTTTGTATTCAAGTTGTAATTTACACTATATTTTAATTTTTATATTTTGTATTCCATTTATATTTTATTTAAATAATTATATTAAAGTTAAATGTTCCATATCTTTGTTATCTGGTTTTAGTTCTTGAAGGTTTACCTCTTCTTTCCTAGAGATATCCTTTCCTCCCTCAATTTGTTTTCCTAATTTTTAATTTTTCCATAATTTTTCTTGTCTACAAATCTTGATCTTATCTCTCATAGAGTTTCATATGGTTATTTTCTTTGTTTTTTTAATTATAGAAACATCTGTCTTGAAGAACAATTCCACTACAGTTGCCCTTGATTTCCTACTTACTTATTTCCTATTTTTTCTTATTTGCATCTAAACATCCCAATGTACTCTAGGAACTATATATATTGCTACTATATCTGCACAGTTAAATATTAATTAACATGACAGGAAACAGAATACCTTTAATCCTTAAAAGAATTGCTTAGCAGCTCCAGTCAGCCTCTACTTTTTAGTCATCCAGTTGTGTTTCTGTCTTAAAATAACTGCTTTTGTTGTTCGTTTCTTTTCTGTCCATAAGCTGAAGGAAATTAAATTACATGGAAAACCTTATGGGCTGGAGAATAATATACTGAATTAGATTTTCAAGTAACATATGAAGAGGTTTTGAATCTGTGTAGCAGCTGTAGCTTTCCATAACAACATTTGCTGTGAGGCAAAGCTACCAATATGAAATCTAGATTTTTAGGAAGTTTGTTTCTGGATTTAATCTTAGGAACTCAGCTGTGATTCTGTTTCTTGCAGGTGGAGCAGAAGTCCACTTTTGACTTCAAGGATAGAAGAGAACAGATATGGACAATGCTGAAAGAAGCATCCAGACATGATCATCAGTGCAAAGAAGTCTATCAGCAAAAATGTGCAGCAAGTGCTGCCCTTCATTAGAAAATAGTCCTATTTTTATATAAAACCCCCCAAATCTTAGGAGTAATTGTAAGACTATTCACTGTTCACTCAAGAATTTCTTTGTTACTTTTAGTTTCATATCCAGGCACTCATCTAGAGGCAATAAAAGTGACTAATACACAGTAAATAACTGAATGTCATTTAGCTCGACCATTTGACAAATAGAAAAATTTGGAAAAGCACAGCAACAGTATAAGCTTGCCTTAAAAATTTAAAAAAAAAAAAGAATTTTATTCATAATATCAAGCACTTTTGATAGCTTTATGTAAAAAAAAAAGGTATGTTATGCCAGATACAAACATTTTTCTTCAATATACATATTACTTAGAATCAAGAAATGGTGGATTTATACACATTGGGAGTGACATGTAGCCCATCTGGGAGGCCACCTACCTCACCTCTGCACTAGAGTAAGGCCACCTTCCACACTGGGCTCTGTAGCAACAAAAGGGTACATAGAGCAAGAGCTTATATGAATTTTGTCAAGGAAGCCTGAAAACTTATTTCTAATTACAAATTACTACATTGAATTTAGTCCAAATGCCTAACCATGACACAAACAGCACATACACCTATATATCTTAGGTTATAATACTAATTAGCATGATTTTTATGCTTGACCACAGGAATTTTAAAGATATGTAGGAATTAAGTGTAAGTATGTATAGCATAGAGAACTGGAAATGATAAATCCATCTCAAATTATGTTCCAAGATTCTGCAAGCTTATTTCAAAGAAAAATAATGATCATGTTCAATATAATTATTTTATGGAAATCAAGATAAAAAATTTGATGCCATGCTGATTTTCTATTTTCTCACCTTCATAGAAAAAAAATCAGGTTTTTTTTTAGTCTCTTTGTTTGTTTGCTTTTAAGAGTTTAGAAACTTTTCACTTTCCTTATTTGTCCTTGAAGGTCAAGCCCCACTTAGCTTTGAGTAGCACTCTACATTTTCTGTTATACACAAAAAATAAGAAAGCAGAAAAATCCATGGCCTGTAACCAGACACACAGGAAACAATAAATCTATCTAGATATATTTTTATTTTAAATATACATTATATGCATATATATATATATATATAGCTGATATCACAACAGTATCAATAAACTTCATCTTTGGAAACAGTAATATCCTTGGAAAAATAGTGGCAAATTCTACTTCCTTGGATATAAAGAGTCTTGGAGGTTCAGAGAGAGATGAATGGGGCAATTCATACATCTCAGAGGCTTTATTCTGCTTTTCTACTTGCCTCGGGCAAACTCAGTTCATCGGTTTACAGTGTTTGCATGTGTTTGAGGTTATATCTCTTGAAACCATAGAGGATAGAAATACAATAAGAAATAATATATACATAAACATAGGATCATGGAAAACAAATTTTTAGGGAGTGTTTAATTTCAGCGTAATGGGAAACACACAGCTCTATTTATGCCAGAATACACAGGTATGCTTCTAGGGGATGTAAATTTAGAAATTGCTTTACAATTCTTCCAAAGAGTAGAGAGGCATGACAAAAAACCACTGAGTTATACTCAGCACCCAATTTTCATAATATTTTTTTGTTGTAAATCTATTTCAGCCTCTTTCAACCCATCTATTTCCTTTAATAACTGATTTTTTCTTTGATGTAAATGTTTATTTTTTTAAGACCATAAAATAAGAAAAAGGAATAATCAAGTTGTGTAGAGAAAATATTACTGAAGAATTGAAAATGCCAGGCAAAAAGCATTTCGTTTTTAAGGACTAAGGTACAGACACTGTCATTCTGTGAGCATCTTCAACATAATAGCCTGTGACATGAAGGTAATATGCAATGAGTGTGATGCAGAAGTTGTTATGGTTTCAGGGGCTTCTGTGACTTTTACTGACTGTAAGATCCTACAGACAAATATGTTAGACCTGATCCTGGGGGTATAATTCAGAGAATTGCATAGCTTCCCTATATAGTGCAAATATGCATATACATGTACCTTCATATTAAAACCAAATCCATTTTTCCTCCCATTAAAAGAAAGCTAATATTGTTGCCTATATGCTTCCAAGAATTCAGAATAATTCAGACTAATCGTGCCAACAACAAAAAAAATCATTAGTACCCACAAAGATGAAGCGTTATACAGTGGCCACAGGGTTTGGAAAGTTACCTAACTATTCCTGTAATCAATGTTTTTGCTAAAAAAAAGAAAAATATTTAAAATTCTGGTTTGAAGTAATATTTCCGAAGTTAGAGAGAGCATACATGATATTCAGTGGGAGCTGGATGCCTAACTGCCCTTCATGCTTTTGAGTCTCCCTTTTTTTTTCTTATGGATGTTCTAAGTAAAACAAAGTCAGTGGAAAGTTTCTTATTTGGTTCAGGGCTGTTTAGATCAGGCCATAAAGGCCTGAATTTTTCCCACTGGTGACAACAAAAAAATCTATTGACTTATGGCTTCAGGACATTTTCCTAAAGTGCCTTCCTTCTCAAAACAAGCACCATTTCCTTTTTAAACACTCATTTCCCACAAAACACTCGCAGTTCATATTTGTGTCATTTACCTTTAAATAAAATAGGCATTTCCTATGAATTCATCATCAATTTACCATAGAGTTCTAGATTAATTTAGCATTCTGGTAGTTTTTCCTCCAGTTTACTAGGTAGATTATTATAGCGCACAAAATACTCTTGCCCACCCACATTCCTCACCATACATGCTTGCCATACACTCATGGCATTTTTTTTCAATAGCTTTCCTTCTCCTAAATGTCTCGCATTACACCCTGCAGGTAAAGTAAGAATGAAAAACTAAAACATAAAATGAAGAGAACATACAATTAAAATCCATGTTTAACACTAGGAAGCACTTTTCAACAAAAAAGGGTCCCTTTCAGTCTTCAGTATTGACTGTAAGTTCTTGAAACAAAATCAAGGATCATGTTTGAAATTATTGCTATTCTGGACCCTTCCCTCTCTTTGACTTACTGTTCTGTATCAAATTACTTGATTATCTTATCATTCAGGGAAGAAAATGCACAATTCCAGATGAATAAAAATTATTTTCTTCATGTGATGGCATTATAAGACTTTATTACTCACAGTAATAAAATTTAGTGAGAGACTGAATGAAAATGATAACAAAAATATAATTTTGAATTCTTGCTTAAATGTGTTTTTTATAAGTATGTGTTACTTTTTTGGTAAGGGGAAATGGTAGCAGCATTTTGTTTCTTGCTACTAGATCTACATTTATGAATGAAAACTGTACCTTTGAGGGCATTCAGCAGTTTACAAAAATACTATTTATGATAATCTAAAAATATTTTAGCAAATAAAGACATAAAAACTATGAGCAATACTTAAAAAGTAATTACCATTAAAAAGTAAATAGGTGATGGGTAATCAGAACACAAATATTACAGATGTCTCATGTCTGGCTTATATATAATACTCTTTTTATATAACTGTCAGCCAGTTGTAAAAACATCAATAATAATGTATTAACCATCACTGCTAGAAGACCTTAACTCTCATGGATTTTAGAAATGGGCAGCCCTTTATTTCCACTCAATTTTATGTTCTTTTTTGAGTTACTCAAAAGCAATGTTAGGAAAGGATATTACAAGAATTACCTTGCTTGGTTTATACTGTTATCATTTGGATAACTAAATAATAGCAATAGTCTGCAGAATTTAGACATGTCAGAAATGCGCTCTCTTCCCAGGCCCGTCCTGAGAAGTAGATGTCAGTCATATCAAATCTGTGATTTGGTCCTGAATTCAACTGCTGTCCTCAGCCCAATGAGAAATTGGATTTTTGCCTCCTCCTATCATTTGGTATATATTTTAAACTGCATACTGAGTACATAAGCTCAGAAGGGATCTCATGAGCTCATATACTCCAATTTTTCTCTCAAACCATAGCACTGATGACTAAATTCCTCCTTGGCTTTACCATTAAAGCATAGCCAACAGTTTAAAAGTGACTATTACCATATGGTTGTTGAAAAATGGGGTATTTCTTCCAGTTTGGGGCTCCCCAGTACAAGAAAGACATTGACAAACTGGAGCAAGTTACTGGAGATCCACAAGACTGTGTAGTGGCTGGACTGGACATGGCACTTAGTACCCTGGTGTAGTTGACAAGGCAGTGATCTGTCAAAGGTTGGACACGATGATCTCAGAAGTCTTTTCCAAACGACTTGATTCTGTGATTCTGTGTTTACAGAGTATCACAAGGACAGGCTGAGTGCACAGGCTTTGTTTAGTTTAGAGAACAGATGGCTAAGGGATCAACCTAACATTTTCTTCCACTATTAAATGTGTGTTTAGAAGATCTAACCAGATTTTTCTGTTAGGCACAGCAAAAGGATGAGAAGAATGAATTCAAGTTACATCAAGGAAAATTTCCTCTTGCTATTAAGAAAATGGCAACAATAAAAAAAAAAAAAAAAAAAAAAAGCAAACAGTCTGGTCAGATACTGGAACAACTTTTCCCCAGAGATTCTGAAATTCTTTGCTCAGAGATTTTCAGAATTCTGCTGGATCATGCCTGGAGAAACTTAGTTGAAAACAGAAGTTTTCCTTGACTTGATCATGTGGCTTATGGTCACCTCCAAATTAAGTTGTTCTATCATTTCACAATTTAATACATGTGAAAAATGATGAGGCAGGAAATGTAACCATATCAAATTCTCCACAGATTCGGGAGAAAGAAGGCACAAATCGTAGGTCCTGGGCTGATGGCAGTGATCGGATTCAGGAACAGTTTAAAGGTAGAAGACGACAACTATACATGGACTCCCTCAGCGCTCCTCTGTAACAATTGCCAGGATGAGTATGGTCAGTTTTATGGCAATTCCCAATAGTCTGCCCTGAACAAAATAAAGAGATAATTTTATCAATAATCTAGTTATCTCTTTATGGTTTAGATAATGTCTGGTTTTCTTTGTTTTCTCAATTACTTTGAGTATAGTCAGAAGCTGTGAAGGAGTAAAAGTGACTAAGAAAAAAGAAATTACAATAAATTATTTGTAGAATATGTATAGTTTTATACATGTAAATTTTGACAAGTGATCATTCACCAGTAAAGTAGTTTGTTTTTTCCTTTTTTCCTTTCTGTTTTCCTTGCCTTGCCTTCATCGCCTTTCTCTTGCATTTTTCCATGCAGTGGCACCTCACTAGAGAAAACACTGTTCCTTTTAATTTTTTAAGAGCAAATCTTAAGTCTGTTAGCACTTGTCTATGGAGCCATATGGGTTTCCATATGGCATTTCTTTTGATGACTGTGCCATATTCAATATCTTACTCATGTGAATGTCTGTGAAATCAAGTGTTTTATCTTTAATTTCCTGGACTGATGAGTAGACGATAACTCGGAGTGTATTAGCACATTTCTGCTTTATCTCTCTATCATTAGATTGGAGGATGGCATGTTCACACATTTCTTAATTGGGTAGTTAACTGGCCTAAAAGAAGATGTAGCAGTATGAAATGTCTTCTGTCATGAGTACTATGAAAATCTTCTCCTTGGTATTAATCATTTTATTGCCATAAATAAACAAGTTCAAATTTGAGTTAATGAATTTAAAAAACTAAATTGGAAAAAGATGGATACCATGTGAAAAGAACACTATAGGACATTTTTGATTTCTGAGAGTGTCTACATGGCTCAGAAATGTCACAACATGAAAAAAGCATTTGTTTAGAGTGTTATAAGCAGAAGGAATGAGTCTTTTTTGATGAAATAAGCATGACTTCCAACAAAGCATTAACAGAAAAATGAAGTCTGAAATACTTTTGAAGATGTAAACCTCATAATGTCAAGTATTTCAGTTCAGTAAAAACTCATTACTTATTTCATACAAGTAGATGCAGGTATGATTTCATATCATGACATTCATCTACCAAACTAAGGAAACAAAGGAAACTTGTCATTTTATATGGCTAGGTAAAATTAAAAAGTATAAAATAAATATGCATATGTAAATGAGAGCTATAAGTGTTGTCTTGTATTTGTAATGCCTACACCCTGTGTATTGAGTTGGGGTTTTTTTCCCAACGAGATGGTTTTGGCTCCATTTTAAAAAGCATTCAGGCATATGAGGTACACTATTACTTTAAAAGTCCACTTTAGGGAATATGATTCTTGCTTTGGAATGATTCTAGATGTCTATATTTGCTTGCTGGGAAAAACAACTATCATTTTGCAAAATAAGACCTAATTATATTGTCAGTATTATGATATCCAAATTTAAGATTATGATTTTAAAAATCTTATTCTATTAGAATGGAAATGAAGAAAAATATTTTCATCATTAATATTTTCCTGAGATTCTATAATAATTTAACCATATCCAAGGAAAATGAGTTAAGAATGACACATACCCAGCCTTTTGCCTTTTCATTCTGAAGATATGCAAACTGTGTAGTGCTAGTAGCAGGCAGAAGCTGTTCATCAGCCATCTTTTCCTCTGAGTAGGAAACAGTTTCTTTGAGGGAGATTAATATTGCTGTTGGATTCAGAGGATAGAAGTTATAATATATTTTTGATTTAAGCTTGCTTTCAGAGTCTGAATAGGAAAAAAAATCTGTCCAGTTATAGAAGTACATTAATATTTTGAAAACTAGTTTCAAATGATTGCTTAAAATTTAATTTATCAGGGGCTACTAGGAAGCAAGGAAGATAATACTTTGTCCAAAGGAAAAAGAAGAAATAAATGTAAAAGATAAAAGAGAGAAAAATTATGTGATATTAAAATAAAAGTTTGGGAGAACTTGGTTTGGAAATAGTAGGAAAACCTCATGTACATACACACTTTGTAAAGCTAACTTTTTCATACATGAAGATTATTTACTGTGCATGCACATACTCGATAAACTTTATCAGCTTCAGTTTTGTATGCAGTGCATCATTTTACTGCCCAGTACTGCATTGATCCACACAGCAATACTGAATACATATTTATGATGAGAGGAGGTTAATGACCTTCCAAACTCCCATTTTGTTTTAATCCTTAATTAATTCTATAGCAGGTATAATATACAACTTCTTTTGTTGTAGATGGGGGGTTTTGGTTTTGTTTGGTTTCTGTTTTTTCTCCTTGTGTTTATACAAAAACACAGGAAAAAAAAAACCCTCAACAATATGTTTTCTCAAATAGTTATATATGTAAATATAATCCCTTTAATATATAAACCTTCATAGTTTTCTATAAAAAACAATAACTTTTTGTCAAAATTTAACAGCTATATAAAAAGTCTACTGCAGTAAAAGACATTAGTGGAAGCTACAGTTTGGATCTGTTATCATGAAGCTCTTCCTATTAAATAAAAGCAAAACCATCCATATATATATATATATATATATATATATATATATATATATATATATCAGTCATTTTATAGGCAGAGCTGGAAATCTTTACTCAAGGCTTATGATTTTCACATTGTCTTTTATTTATTTGATTCTGCTCTTCACATCGTTTACCAAAACAGATTCACTGAAGTGCTAGCACAAGTAAATGTTTGTGTACTGGTTTATACAGAAATTCATACATGCTAAAAAATGCATACACAAAAAAGGGTATGTCCAATGACTGTAATGATGAAAGAAGCTGCAAAATCTGTCACTCTTCTTAGGTAAAAAAGACATTAATACTAACTTATGCAGTAGATAATTACTACTGGCATTCTCTACACTGTAGTTATATGACCACACAATTTAGGAGATTATAATCTTTTAAAATTCTCAGGAGTAAGTAAAAAGAGATATAATTCTGATATAACTCTTTGTGAAAGGGAAAGACGAGAGAAAAAAAAAAAACCCAAACAACCAAACAAGGACCCACAAAATCATATTGCTTAATCTATACAGCTCAGCCAGCTCTTCATGTGGTGCTATGCTTTGCTAGAAAAATTATATCAAGCTGCAAAATTACTTAAAAGTATTTAAAATATTGGTCACTCAAATGAAGTAAAAAATTGCATACCTTGTAACATTTGTGTGCATATATTGACTTGTGCAATAATTGCTCTCTATTTCTCCCATAGTGAATTCTATTTAGAATTTGTGAAAAGAGAAACACCATGAAAGACCATGCTTGTGTTGTGTGCAATGCATAAGTTTCAGAAATTCTTTGAAGGACAAAAGACACTCTGGAGCTCTCTTTTTATCTTTTTCACACTGACTCTAATGCTTTGCAATTACTTAACCAGTGACAGTGTTCAATTATCCAAGATCTGTAGTCAGTTTTGTTTAAAAAACGGAAAAGAAAAATGAAAAAACCACCCAAAATCCTGTAAGGTATAGGAATAAGATCAGATCCAAATACTGAATTTTCTTATGTGTAGTTTTCTAACAAAAAATTACCCTGCTTCTATTTTTGCTAAGAGGAAGAAGGGAAAATGCAGGTGGGTAAAGTCAGTGGTATGAGAGAGAAAGAGAGCAGGTGGCACAATAAATTTACAAGCTTTTATTCAGCATTTATCGGAAAAAGGACTGTCCTTACTGCAGTGCTTGCAGCCTGAAATGCACTCCATCATTTCTCTCTGAAATGTCGATAAGTCCAGGTGTGTGATGGCCTTCAGCTCTAAATCAGGCTCTGCCATTCTAACGTGACCTTCCCCTAGGCACCACAATGATAAGTCTCTTGCCTTCTTATGCACAAATCGAATCAAGGTACTTTAGACTTGCCTAAAGACTTTAGACTTGTCCTTAGCTACTTTACCTATTGTACAAGATACAGGACAGATACAGGACATCAAAGACTTTTCAATTTCTGATTTACCCATTTCCCAGCTTGGATTGTAATGGTAATGATGTGTTTATTGTCTAGATCTGAACAATCAAAGGACTAAAATACAATAGAAGAATAAGTATTTTGCATTCCAGACACGGCAACTGAATAAGTAACATACAAACTTCAGAAAATTCTTTTGCTGCATTTATAATCGCATTCAAGGTACAAAATTAACTCTGATAAAACAGAAGTAGCATGCCATTCTTTCCACAAACTTCTTGATTGTTCTCATTATTTATTGAACTTGTCTTTTTTATTGTACTGAAGTATTTTTAAAATTCATAATCTGTATAGTCCTGGAGAAAGTAATGAGAAAGAAAATATACAGGGCTTACAGGCTGCTGCTTCTTTAGGATCCAAGAACTTTTAAAAATTAACATTAAAAAATTAAAATAAGCGATTAATGCCCTCATTTAGTTGATTACAAGAACTCAGTTGAAGCCAAGCACCATGGAAAGTTGACTGGAATTTTAAATTTGTATTTTTCAATGGGAAGTAATTTTCACAAACATTATATGTTAGAAACCCTCACTGCATCTATAAATACCGCAAACTTGCAGGATGAATGCACTTATAGAAAATAAATGTTCTTGAGGCTATGGAAATCCATTACTAGATGCATATGCTGATCGCCACCTGAGTTTGTAGGAAACTTCTGTGGGAAACACTGGTCCCTACCACTTTCATCTGGATTCACTTTCTATAGATCAGTTTGAAGCTTGAAGTAATTTAAAGTTTTATGTAGTAAATGATAACAGGGAGATTTTCTCACAGAAGCACTGATATCTCACTGAAATTTCAGTGGTTTTTGTATTCCAGATTCAGGATAGAAGTGTTAAATAAAAGTGCAAGAATAGCTCCTCAAAAACATCAACTCATTTTGTCTCAAAATTCAGTATATGAGGAGACCTGAAATCACTTAACTAAATACCTAAGCAAAGTCCAATTTTTATTGTTCTACACGGAAGTCTAAATTAAATATATTTTTTTCTTCCTGATTGATTTGAATTACAACCTATTGTGGGAGGAAAAGAAAAAAATACCTCTCAGTCACTTAAAGTGGAATTACATTTTTTTGTAAACACTTTTATGCACCAGGGTGCAAAATGACAAATCTTCTTTACACTCTGGTGGCTGTATTTTTAATCATGAGATAGAAAACTCAAAAAAAAAGTTATTACAGTGTATTTATTTCATGTAATACAAGTTGGAATACTTTCTTCAGGAGAGAGAAAGTTTGAGCTATTTTTTCTCCTTTCTCTCCTCCTACCCTTCGGAAAAAAAGTACTCTCAGTTGACTGATTATTCAATCTTTCTCCTTTGTCAGAAATGGGAAAGTTAGAGATAAAATTTAGGACAAAAGGAGTAGGAAAAGCTTTAGTTGACTTTCTAGTGTCTTCTTTGTCACAAGACACTTCAAAAGGTCTTTACCTCATGGCAAACCAAGAAGATTTATAAAACTTTACAGATGTTGTCCTGTAGAAAAAAGCCCAAAACAACAGTGAGGCAGCAGCAGAATTAGCAGTGGCAGCTGAGGTAAGCCCAAGGGTGAGGGTTGGATCTGGCTGTACTGGGGGTTTCTGAGCAGCTCCACCCAGGCTGGGGCCAGGTAACAGAGACCAGAGACTGCCTGGACTACTCCAGACCTCTGATTATTAACCACTGCTTGTTGTCCCGGTTGACAGAGACAAGGTTGATGAGACAAGTCCTAGGGCAATCTAAAGGATTGGTTGAAGAGACAAGAGCACATGTGGTGCTTTCCCTCATTCCTTCAGTTGCAGGGAAACATGCTGAAAGGGACAGGAGAACCCAGCTGATCAACATGTGGCTGAAGGATGGGTGCTATGGACAAAATTTTGGCTTTTTTGATCATGGGATGGTTTACATGCCACAAGGCCTGATGGAGACCAGTGAGGTTTACTGTCTAAATGAGGGAAAAGGGTTTTAACCCATGAATCGGCAGGGCTGATTGAGAGGGCTTTAAAATCGATTTGAAGAGAGAAGAGGGTAAAACAAGGCTTAGCAGAGATGAGCCTAGTGGTGGCATGCCAGATTTGTGGGTGAAATCTATAGCCCAGCTCAAGTGCATTGACACCAGTGCATGTGGTATGGACAACAAACAGGAGGAGCTGGAGATCATTGTGCAGACAGAAAACTGTGATGTAGTCGCCCTCACAGAAACATGGCAGGCTGGGGGCAGAATGATTGGAAAATGGCCCAGCAGAAAGGGACTTGGGGGTGCTGGCTGTCAACCCTTGGGCCCAGGGGGCAAAGAAGACCTGGCATCTTGTTCTGTATCAGGAATGGTGTTCCCAGCAGGACCAGAACAGTGATTGTCCTGCTGTATTTGGCACTGGTGAGGCTGCCCCTAAGCCCTGTGCTCAGTTCTGGGCCCCTCACTACAAGAAAGAGGTGCTGGAGCAGGTCCAGAGAGGGGCAGCAAAGCTGAGGAAGGGTCTAGAGAATAAGTCCTGTGAGGAGTAGCTGAGGGAGCTTGGGTGGTTTTGCCTGGAGAAAAGGAGGCTCAGGGGAGACCTTATTGCACTCTGAAAGGAGGTTGTAGCCAGGTGGGGGTCACTCTCCCCCCCAGCAACCAGTGACAGGATGAGAGGACATAGCCTCAAGCTGTGTCAAGGAAGGTTCAGGTTGGACATCAGGAGGAATTTCTTCATGGAAAGAGTAGTTAAATATTAGAATGGACTGCCTAGGGTAGTGGTGTAGTCACCATCCCTGGAGTTGCTTGAGACATGACAGGATGTGGAACTTAGTGCCATGGTCTAATTGACAAGGTGGTGATCAGATAAAGGCTGGAGTCAATCTCAGAGGTCTTTTCCAACTTAAATGATTCTGTGTGACCAACAACATTTATTGCCACTCTGCTAATTGCTGCATAAGGCTGTAGAGGTAGGGCAATACAAGGTTGGTTCCCAGTGCCTCTGAATACTGCCTGTTCTATTTGGTTTAGGGTTGTTTAGTGTACTCCCTCCATTTCTCAGAGCAGATCAGAGCAAAGGTTTATAACTGTTACCCTAATTTCAGATTATGATGGCTTATTCCTTCTGAAGTAATTAGATTCCTGTTAAGTTTGAGTCCTGTTCTGTAAACACTAATCATGAATTTATTGAATATTAAACACTTCAAATTAGACACTTACATAGTCACACATGTAACTATAACAGAATGTGTGGGAAAGATGAAGTAATTTTTTCATACCGTCATTTAAGGCAAATGCTGTGACCAAATACTAAAATATTTTTGCATTTATGATTTGTGTACATTACAAACATTAAACAATTATTTAGTTGTGCTTTTCCTATACTAAGATTACTTCTCAAATTCTTATATGATAAAAACACAATGATGTATTTATTAAGGCTAAGTGATGCATTTAAACACAAGAAGTTGCATTTTTATTCAAAAATAAATTAAAACAATGCATTTAATGCTGTACAGATGAGCCCAGTCTTTGTGCACAATAATCATTTGCTATTTAATTTTCCTGGACTGGATTGCTTCATATCTTGATCTGATGAGCCATTTCAGCTATCTTTCCTACCCCCATATGCTTGACATTTTGTTCATTAGGATTGGCTTTCCTGATCGTCACAATACAAGATAAACTGTTATATTAAGAGGAAATGATGGTGTCGCCTCTCCATAATTGAATCTGGAAGATGTATCTGCTGTTCTTTAGAATGACATATTCGGGAAGCCAAATAATCAACCTCAAGGGAACAGTGTTCTGTGCCTGAGAGATTCAGGTCGCCTAATACTTCACCAGTGGTTTTTGCAGAAAATGTGAAGCTTTTGTCAAAAGAAGCTGGCTCACCTGATAAATAATCATGTCATATAGAAATATATGTTTTTTGCTAAAAATGCTTTAAAAATAAGGTTTAAGGTACTAATTCAGAGAGAATGGGATATAGAATGGTCTATTCATCACTCTCTGTTGTCTTGCAAAGGCTGTGTTCCAGGACTGAACTTCAAATGCTCTTTCCTCTTGCTTTATTTTTCCCTTCGAAAAGATAAGACCATAAAAAAATGATACCTGAAATTGGTGTTTAGAAAAGAAGTTCTTATGTAAAAAATACAGTGGTATTTCTTTCTTTTTTTTTTTTTTTTTTTTCAAATGTAGATAAAAACCCATTTATTTCAGCATGCCTTTTTTCTATAGGAAAGGATCAAGGACATCCAGAAAGGATTATCTCCATCCCAAATTCTCCAGCTTAGAAAAAGTATGATGATGTTGCCAATTACAGTAACTGGTAAGAGACGTGTAACACAGTCTTCACAGAATTAGAGAGAGCAATTATAACTTCTTTTCATTTATATGTCAATACATGCAAAAACTCTAGTAGTTTGTTTTTTTCAAAATCACATTATTGTCATGCAGGAATATGTATATTTAGCTATTATATTCCTGAATTCTTTTTCCTTTCTAGTAAATTTAAAACTGCAAAAGCCTTAACAATTTTTAATATTTCATGTTTCCAAAAGCATCCTTCCTTCAGAATTTCAGTTTCAATATTACCTGTATAAACAAAGGAAATATGTGTGATTTGATACTGAAACCTTTTTGGCAAAACAAAGCATAAAAAAAAATTCTTCATAATTTGTTTATAGATTACAGTATGAAGAGATTATTCTGAACTCATGTTGCACTACTATTTTAAATGGAGATTTTCAGAAAGAACCACAACCTTTTTGCTCTCTTATTTCTGGGTTACAATCAGAGTTAGAAATCAGTCATTTGTGACTAAGGTTTCAACCCTTACTAATTGCTTTTCTTGATATTGATATAGAATATCTTCTTTATTTGATATTACAATGGACATACAATTTCATTTTTCTTACCCTACTTCCCTTTCTCATAACAACAAACTGAATAGCGTTCTAAATAAGTACATTTCTCAATCAAAGCACTATAAAAATTTATCTGTGAACTATTTGGGGGGTATAGTCTTTGTTTCACACCAAGAATCTCTGCTAGATTTCATATGTAGTCTCTTGTCCTCTCCCTCTTTTCCACTCCAGTACTTTCCACATAGCTTTTTCCTATTTATTTTATCCCTTTTGTCATAAAGGTATTGTCTTAATATTCTAATTATTCTTTTTATGTTTTAAAGATCTTGGTTTTCTCATCTTCAAATAGATGATCATTCTTCAGAAACTTCCTGGGGAAAAAATATGATTGGGATAAAAGAATCCTAACTAAAATAACTGTTATTTTGAACTGAAAACAAAGGAATCCACTCACAAGTTTCTAGTCATAGACCCAGAGAAAAAGTCTTTTCAAAGGCAAGAGTAAGCATCTGACATGTCTATAAGACAGAACTCTGTGGTACATAACCATAATTTTGCCAGCGATTGCATACATTTTTGAGGCTGCCCTTTTCCAGGTTATTTCACAATAATCAACTGAGTGAGAAAATTCATTATGACATCACAGATTCACAGAATCATAAAAAGGTTGAGGATGGAAGGGAAGTCTGAAGAGTTCTTCAGGATAAGCTCCCTTTCTCAATCAGGGCCATCTGCAGCCAGTTTCCCAGGACCATGCTTTCCAATATCTCCAGTGATGTGCATTCCATAGCAACATGTAACTCTCCCCGTGAAAAAGTGTTTCCTGATGTTTAGAGAGAACGTCCTGTGTTTCAGTTTTTTTCCCTAATGCCCCTGGTTCTGTGGATGGGTACCACTGAAGAGTCTGGCTCTGTCTTCTGTAGATCCTCTCTCAGCATATTTACTCTTGACAGTTCTGTTCTCTGGGATGAACAGTGCCAAATGTCTCTGCCCTTTCTCTTAGGAGGGGTGCTAGTGTCCCTTTGCCATCTTTGTGGCCTTATGTTGGACTCCTCAGTATGCTCTCTCATTCAGAGGAGCCCAGAACTGGATAGAGGACTCAAAGAGCGGCCTCATCAGTGCTGAGAAAAGGGAAGGATCACACACATGGAACTCATGGAAATACTTTGTCTAATGCACCCAGGATACCATCAGACATCTTTGCAGCAAGGGCACCTTGATGGCACCTGTTCAATGAGACACCCTTTCAATCAGACAGAGCTTTTTTTTACAAAGGTGCTTTTCACCTGTGTGGCTGCAAGCTTATATATTTGTGCTTGGGGATGTTCCTCCCATGTACAGGATTTTGCAGTTCTTGTTGAATTCTGTATTTCTCTCATTTCAGTTCTCCAGCTTGTTTAGGTCCCTCTGGGGACCATGAATGTTTGGTGTATCAGCCACCCTTCCCCATTTTGTATCAACAGAAAACTTGCCAATGTTTCCTCTGCCCCATCATCTATTAGCAGTTAGTGGAGATGTTAAACAGGACTGGGCCCAGTACTGGTCCCTGGAGTACACTACTAGTCACTGGCCTCCAACTAGAATTTGAGCCATTGATTGCCTGCCTCTGGGCCCAGCCATTCAGCTCATTTTTACCTCACCTCACTGCTCACCCAGCCCAGACTCCAACATCTTGTCTATGAGGATGTTATGGAAGACAGTGTCTTAAGCCTTAATGAAGGCCAGATAGACAACATCCATCACTCTCCCCTCATGCACCAAGCTAATTATTTCATCATAGGGGTTTATCAAGATGGTCAAGCGTGATTTCCCCCTTGGTGAATCCTATCTGATTTTTCTGTACTTATGTTTATGGGAGTGTTTTCCAGAATTAGGCCTGCATCACCTTTCCAGTTTTACAGCAGGACTGTTTCAAACAAAAAGGTAATGCTGCCATTTTGAATGACTACCAGTTAAAAGTCTCTTAATTTTGTCTCTGACTCCAACAGTGGTGAATTGATTTAGGAAATCCAAATGCTCTCTGTATCAGTTTCTATGTCCATGGCATGTAGCTAGACAACAATACTGGCAGATACATAGGGCTCCACTGACAACTCAATTTACAACAAAGTGAAAAAAAAACCTTTCACAAAACATGAACATTTCAATGCCATTCTGTTGATAGCAAATCACTTACAATGCAGCAGATTTTGAATTCACCACTTGCTTCTATATTCGATAACTTCATGTTCAATACTCCTTCTGGCTCAAAATATGCAAAGGTCTTCTTAAATCAAATAATAAATTCTGAATATTTGGAAATTTAAACAAGATAGTATTAAAACAAGTTTCATACCATGCTTTTAACTAATAAACTTTAAAACATCAAAATGGAAGCATTTATCTTTCACATAATACCTAAACCTAGAGGCAATGAATTGTCTGAAAGGAGGAATGCTTTGCAGAGCTGTTTTCCTACAAAATTTAAAAACTATTTCTAGTAGAATTATTTTAAGGGACAATTTGCAAGTTCTACTGCATGTTTTATACTTTTAATGTGTTTCATGCCTAAAGACTTTAAAGACTGGTGAAATATGTTGCCCATACCAGGTTTCACCATCAGCGTTGTTATCCTCCCAGTCTTATGTAAAAGAAAGACAGTACATGATCTTAAAAGAAAAAGATATTGTTAATAACAATAAAGTGCAAAAAGTGAAAAGGATTCATTCTGTTTATATTCAATTTTTTTTCTAAATGTGTTTTTTATGTGGAGAAAGGAGAAGTGAAGGAAATGTCTTCACACACTTATACACAAGATCATAAAAGAACCTGCAATAATGGCAAAATAAGTTGCTGTGGCGTGTGTATTAAAAAGCTAGTCCTATGACTGTGAAGTGGTCTGTTATAAAGAATAATTTTGTTTTGTCATAAAAAGTATGATAGCTCACTAATATCCATTCACATCTTTGCCTTTCTGATGGTTATCATAATGTGTTAGCAGAATTTTTGAATAAGCAGGTTAAAGAGGATAGATACACTAAATAAGCACCTTCTGAAGGGAACTTTATCCCATATTTGTTCCAAGTGTTCCAGGTCTCTTTTTTTCTGAAAAGTATTGACCATTGTTGGCAACAAGGTACCACAGAATATGTGCCAGTACATTGATTAGTGGCACTGACTTTTAATCTTAAATTCTTATGAATGTCATGCAAACCTGAAAGGTGTGATGTACTAGGGTTTTTTTAATTTCTATGAAATAAAAACTCTCTTCACAGATTAGAATCCCAGTTTGCACATTTTCAGTCTCAAATGACCCAATTTGATGATATTTTTCTCTAAAGCATGTAATTTTTATAATCTTTTATAAAACTTGTTGAAACCTTAAAAGAAAACAACAAACAAACAAAGAAAACCAACCAAATCAAAGACCATATATCATAAAACATTTTTCCTAAACCAGTAGATAACAAATATAGTAATTATTATGGTATAATAATAAATAATTTATGATGCCTCAAGGAAGTAAAAGTAAGAAAACCAAAATACTGCTAGCTTGTTAAATATATGTGTAGAGCCTATATATGAATTTAACACTGAAACCTGCTGTGATGGGTTGACATTTTCTGGCTGCCAGATACCTGCTCTCTCACTATTAAGTGGACAGGAGAAGAAAATAAAATTAAAATGCTTGTGCATCAAGATAAAGGCAGGGAAATTCCTTACCATTTACTGTCATGGGCAAAAGAGAGTCAGATTAAAGAAAAATGATTTAATTTATCATCAATTAAAGTGAATTTGCATAGTGAAAAAAAGAAGCAACCAAACAAAAGAAAACAAAAAATAAAAATAAAATATCTTGCACTCCTTTTCTAGGTTCAGTTTCACAATGGCAGCACTTATTTAAGAGATCAGACAGCATAAGAATTACTTTAGAACTAAAGCATTGTGTCTCTGGTTTAGTTCCTTTTCATGTAGTTACATACTTGCTTTTCTAAAACATTGTTTCTTTACTTAATAGATCATAAATATTTTCTTTGCAGGAAATCCGTTTTAAATGGGTATTTCATAGCCGGTATTCTGGGAACAGTATAGGAACAATACCCAGTTGTGCAGGGGTGGGGTGAGGAAGACCAAGGTGCAGCTGGAGCTGAACTTGGCAAAGGACACAAAGAATAACAAGAAGGGCTGCTTCTATAGGTATTTCATCCAGAAAAAGCAGGTCAGAGAAAGCATACCGCCACTGATGAGCAAAGCTGACAAACTGATAAGAACAGACAAGGAAAAAGCTGAGGTACTCCACAAGGTTTTTCATCTGTCTTCACTGGCAACCTCTCTTCCCACATCTCTTGAGTGGATGGACTACAGGGACTGGAGGAGCAAAGTCCCTAACTATATAAGAGAAAATCAGATTTGTGACCACCTGAGGAACCTGAACATACATAAGTATATGGAACCAGACAAGACACGTTACAGAGTCCTGAGGGAATTGGCTCATGTAGTTACCAAACCACTATCCATGATATTTGAAAAGTCACAGAAACCAGATAAAGTCCCTGGTGACTGGAGGAAGGGAAACATCGCACACATATTTAGCAATGGGTAGAAAGTGCAAGGACTTGGCACTTGGCCTCATACTATACTCTACTCTACTCTACTCTACTCTACTCTACTCTACTCTACTCTACTCTACTCTACTATACTATACTATATACTATACTGTACTATACTATACTATACTACACTACACTACACTACACTACACTATACTGTACACCTTGGCCCACCAATCGTGCCTGTCCAGATTGCTCTGCAGAGCCTTCTGCCCTTCAGCAGATCAATGCTCTTGCCCTACTTGGTTTCATTTGCAAAGTGTCTGAAGCTGCATTCGATCCCCTTGTCCAGGTAACTGACAAAGCAATTAAATAGGACCAGCCCCGATACTGAGCACTGGAGAACACCCCTTGTACCAGGTCGGCAGCTGTATTTAACTCCATTCACCACCACTCTCTGGGCCTGCCAGTCCAGCCATTTTTTTACCCAGCTAGGAGTACTTCCATCCAATCCTTGAGCAGCCAGTCTCCCCAGGAGAATGCTGTGGGAAATGGTGTCAAAAGCTTTACTGCAGACTAGGTAAACAACATCCACAGCCTTTCCCTTATCATCTATGTGGGTGGTCTTTTCAGAGAAAGAGGTCAGGTCAGTAAAACAAGACCTGCCATGTTGACTGGGCCTGTGTTATGATCCAATTAGTGAGAAATTCCTGTGCCCAAATAAAGGTGCAGATGAGACCATATGCCAAAGTGAATAATATGGATTTTTTTTAAGAGTAAATGTGCGGCAGAGATATAATGAAATAGAAAGGGGGAGCAGGGAGAGACACATCAAGTAGAAGATGGTCACCACCTGTGAATCCAGTAGTGTCCAGTTGGTCCTTCTTCATCCTGGGCTTCTCAGTGATGAGAGTCCCAGAGTTGTTCTTTGAGGGAAGATACTTTATACAGTCTAAATTCCGGGTATCCACAGGGCATAGATTATGTTCCCATAATTTGGGGTGATATGTGTATGAGCTGTAGCTTTCTTTCACACTTTGCTACAGTGGGAATGTTTGTCCAGATGCATTAACCACCATGTACTAACCAGACCTTACTTCCATCACGCCTGGAATTAGCACTTTCCTGTCATAAATTCTTGCCTTCTGAGATTATTTCAAGTTCCCACTCTGGTGGTTTATTTTACGGCAAGTTCCTTCTGTGGCTTTGACAGTGTTGTGACACAGGTAACCGTGCACGTTTAGCCTGATCTCCCATTTGTCCTGTGATGGCACTCAAACTGATCTGCTCCATAGCCTTCCCCAGCACTGAACTCAGACTGACAAAATTGTAGCTCCCCAGATCCTCCTTGCAGCCCCTCTTGTGAAATCAGCCTTACAGACAATAACAAAGGGCTGCCAAATATAAATGTCAACAGTAAGTGTAATTTTCTGCTGGAGTAATAACAAGTAGTACTACTCCTTTTATAGTAGGGGATGACTCATTCCTCACCTCATCTACTTCCTAAGTGCCTACACCAAAGAGGGGACTACTAGGGACAAACTGTATATCCTTGTTAATAATGTAGGCTTACAATACATATCCAGATGGGGTGGAAAAGAGCATTTAGAGTCTTTACTCATGCACTTAGGCTCTGTGAAGAACAAGGTCCCCACATTATATATTTTGAGAAAGAAATTACTTGGTTTATTTCTAGTGTAATAAACTCTCAAAATCTTTTAACCTGGATGCATCCTTAGCTTCGATCTTCATGAAGTAATGCTTTTAAATTTAATTTTCTATTTTCATTGAAACATTCTTGTAGTGTATAAATCATTATAGCTTCTTAAAAGTTCATTTGTGTTTTAATAATCCATATGAGCTCTTGGCATCTTTGTGAAAAGATCATGCTGTGAAATCTTAATTCTTATGCTATTATGAAAAACTTGTTTTGTTCACTTAAAAAATCTCATTTAGTTTCTTTTTAAATGTTTTTTGCTTTAATCACTGAAATATCTCCAGGCAGATTATATCAAATTGCCTTACTGTTCTCACTAACAAAGGCAAAGAATAACTAAAATGGCACTATTTATTTATATTATTTCTTATGGAAAAACATTTAACACCTTCAAAACAGAATTACGGGGAAAAGCAATGGAGCGAATGATGTTAGAAAAATATGCACACTAAATCTACATTACACATAGCCGAATAATACAAGGTTATTATTTGATGCATTTTAAAGAGTGTTCTGCCAAGCTTTCAGCTGAAGGAACTGTGCTGAATCTGTGTACTGTTCAATGCATCAGATATTAAGAAAAGTCTGCAGCACACAAAGAAATTGAAAAAAAGTAATGTTCAGCACTTAAGAAAACATTTTATCAATCAAATTTGTAGATTAACTTCTTATCAGAAACATACATATCATTCTACATGATCATAAATTTAGATTGTGCAAAATACTATCTTGCAATAAAATATACAATAAAAATATAACCTATGAAAAGATCAGCCAGCTAATATTTTGATCAATAGAGAAGTTAGGAGACGAAATGATGTAAGAATCTCTTCCAGTTACAAGTGTGTTCCCCAGAAAAATTCTTATAAGGAGTTATATTACTATAAGTTGTGATCTAAATTCACAGGGTTTAAAATCACAAAGTCAAAAATGAGTCAGGTATGCTAATGTTGGGTTCTTCACTAAATAAACATTTTAAAGCTCATGAAAGGCTGAAACTTTACTTCTTAAGTCATGCTTCAGGATATATGAAGCAATTTTTCATTAGTTGTCTTAGTTGTCTTGTATTGTACCTGCAGTGTAATGTGTTTGTCATAATAGTGAGAAATAAATAAAAGACAAAGTTGCAACATTTGCATTCAGTTTCAAAAAAAAAAAAAGGGCAGTATCTGAAAAAGCTGTTTTCTTACTGATGAAAATCTGAAAGGAATATTTGCCATTTTTATTAGTCAGATTCTAGGTATGGAGATTTAGTTTAATTTATTATTTGTATCTTGAGGAGACCACAAGCTTGATAAGGAACTAACATGTCCTTGCCATAAGAATAGCATAATTAATTATAAGGAAGATAGTACTTATCAAAAATTTTACTGTTGAACAAAATGAATAAAACAACTGAAAATAGGCAAGAAAAAAAAAAAGAACAAGATGAACAGCATATCTTGTCCTGGTAAGAGTCATACAGTATATTAAAATATGAATACTCAGTTTCACTGATATTGAAACTGGAAATTTGAATTGGGATTAATCTCAATTGAGAGCACCACTAGAATAGATATTGAAGCTAGTTAGGGATCTAAAAACTAGCAAGACTTTGCTAATCAAGGTCTTACTCATAATCAACAGAACAAGATGGGTCATCAGCTTTGCGGGTTGAGTCATGCCATCTCTGAATCTCCTTTTCCTGCCTCTTTTTTTCCTCATAAACTACATAAAGAATCTGTGTGATTAGTTTTCTTTTTAAGGTTTTAACTTTTAAATAGCTATTGATAACAGCAATGAATCTTATCCTTTCCATTTGTTGATTAATTATCCTCTAACTGGCTACTTTTACTGGCGCTCTCATTACATTAGATCTATTTTAACAGAATTTCAAAACCATAGAAGAAATTAATTTCTGGAGGTCAATAGGATCCAGTTTCACTGTAATCCAAATTTTGTCCTGCTTTGGCATCATAGTACCAATGTCGTATTTTATTTGTTTCCTATTGTATCTTGTATTCTTAGATTTTAATAAGGTGGGTTTTTCTTTCACTTTAGTTGTTATTTGTATTGGGTGGAGGTGTCCAGGTGTTTGTTGTGAGGGGCTGCAGAGGTGTGGCCGGAGCTGCCCCATGCTGGACACAGCCAGTTCCACGCAGCTCCAGCAAACCCACTGCAGGGTACAGCTGAGCCCCACAGCCCCAAGCCAAGGTGGTGGCACCTGAGGGTAAACACATTTGAGAAAGGGGAAAACACTGTAAGGCAGTGAGAGGTGGGGGAAAATGTGTGAGAAAGAGCCCTGTGAACACCAAGGTCAGAGAAGGAGGATAAGGTGCTCCAAACACTGGCACAGACATTCCTCTTCAGCCTCTGGAGGGGACCAAAGTAGAGCAGTTAATCCCCTGCAGACCACGGAGTATCCCATACTGGAGCAGTTAGACATTTTCTGAATGACTGCTGTCTGTGGGCAGGACCCATGTTGGAGCAAGCAAAACATGAGGAGGAAGGAGCAGCAGACTGCTGCTGACCCAAATCCCCTACTCCCCATGCTGCCAGGAATGTCCACAGGGAAGGAGGGAGAGGAGTTGGGAAAGAAATAGTGGAGCTGGAAAAGGGGTAGGGGGAAGGTGATGTTTTACTTTTGCCTTTGTTTCTTACTGTCCTACAGTTTTAACTGGCAATAAATTTTCACCAAGTCAGCTTTTGTCATGACATGTCCATCTGATGATGTGCCCATGCGGAAGCCAATCTCCCTCTGTTTAACTAAACCCATGAGTTTTTCTTTTCTTCCCCTATTCAGTCACGGACATGGAGTGAAGGACCATCTGGGTAGGCATCAGGAATCCAGTCAAGGTTAATCCAACACAATGCTAAAAAGAAAAGAGAGAAAGTAGGGATTACCAAAATATTTATTTGTTCAGTTTACTTTTCTTTCTTGCCTTTTTTTTTCTTGAGTATCTAACTTAAAGAAAGCAAGACAGATAAATTAAATTGAGCCATTCTTGTATTAGTCTGATTGCTAACACAGAAAAATAGAAAAGAAATTACCTAGCAATGTATATGTAGCATGAACTTTCAAGGCTTCAGTTCAGGCACTGAGTCTAAATGGATTTAGTTGTAACCTTGGACAACCTTTGATTTTAACAGCAAGTTTTCTCAACGGTTCACTCTTTGAAGCTATACTGTTATTTAAGTATGTTTGCAATGTTCTTTGAAATAAGTGACTTTTATAGACCCTACTAGACAGCATGAAACACAATACTGCATAATGTTACATGGGTATACTTTATTACGACCCACCCCTCAAAGTACAGAATCAGTATTGTACTCTCTGAGAAATACTTCAAGGTAACATAAAGTTCAAACTAGATTGTAACTTAGAGGCTGGTAAGTTCATAAGTTTGCTTGCTGCAACTGCCATACTGTTTAACCATAATATATTCTTAACATAGCTATTTTCCTCTGAATGTCCAAGGATGTTCTAGGTTTGTTTTCATTTGTTCTGTGCTATTTACTAGAATTAAGGGAAGAAAAAGCATACAGAAGAAATTTACCTGGCTGCATTCCTAATCTCTGCATTTGCAAAAACAAGCAAATTTTAAAAAATCATGTCTATCATCAGTGTATATCACATCTAAATATCATCTGCCTCCGTATTCTTCACAACATTTGGACTAACTAAATGTGATATCAAGGATTCAGCATGTGTGCAATTTAATTTAATAAGGGCCATATTGACTGAGATCTAAACTGTTGTTCTGAGAAATCTCAAAAAATACTTCCTCAGAAACATACATGACTAATTTCAGCACCATGTAAGCTCCTTTTTGGCAGTTACAGTGTACAAATTTTGAAAAATACATTTTTAAGAAGGGCAGTTGTTTTTATTTAGATTCATAAAAAGCTCAACTTGATGGATTGATCAAAGTGTTTTAAAATGTAAAATTTCCCTTATAACTAAGTACAATGCAGAGATAAGAAAAATGTAAATTCAGTAATTTAAAGGTCAAACCCATTATATGGAAGCAATCTGAATGTCAAATCTACCTTTTCCTCAAGTTTTTCCTATCTTTTTCCTCCTAATTGTGTTTGTCCAGTCTTTCCCTTTGGCCTTTTCATTTATTGCAATGACTTCTCCATGGTTTGTTACTTTTCCATCTTCTATCACTTTTTTGCAGTATTAGAAAGACAACAAGACCTCTCTTTTTCAGTTTATTATTCTTCCTCTCATGTTTTCCCTGTTTCTTTTGGGAACAGGAAATCCAGTCTAAACAGAATACGGTCAAGTATTTATTTGCCTTCCCTGGAATCATTGAAGGTATTTTTCATTTTTAATCTCTGTTATCATTAATACATATATTAAGTATCTTATCTCTTCATTTGCTCTTTTACTTGTTTCGTACTTTTCCTTATTCTTCAGTATACTTTCCCATTGCTTCAGGTTTTTTATTTTCCTTCATTGTTCTTGATCAAGAAAAGAAAAATTCCAAGTCCTGCAGGTGAGACAGAATAACTTGCAACAGTACAGATTAATCATGGATGTCCTCTTGCACTGTGAGTCAGACATGAGTCAGCAATGCATCCTTTTGGTGGTGAAAACTACCAAATATATTAGAAAAAGGATATATTACAGATCAAGCAAGTGGTTTATTTCTCTTTATTTGGTATTTGTGATGTCTTAGTTAGAGAATCACCTTTGATTGTGGCCCCCCAATATGTAAAATGTTTAGACAGCTCAAACATATTTCATATGAGGAGATATTGAGGCAGCTGGATTAGGCTGCATGCAAGAAAGCTCACGAAGATCTAATCATGGTCTTCTACCACCTAGAGTGTTATAGTACAGAAAGGATTAGACACAGAGGTGAAGAGGAAAGAAGAATATGTTCTCAAGCTGTAATAAAATGACAAAAGAATGGTTAAGTCATTGTGTCTCTTATGATTCTCATAGAGAAGCTGCTGATGTACAGCCTGGATGAGCAGACAGTGAGCTGATTGGATGGGCAGGCCCAGAGAATGGGTTGATCAGTGGGCATAAAGTCTAGCTGAAGGCCAATAACTAGTGGTGTACCCTAGCAGTCAATACTGGCCCAGTCCTGTTTAACATCTTCATTGATACAGATGATGCAACAGGGTGTACCCTCAGCAAGGTTGCTCATGACACAAAACTGGAAGGAGAGGCTGATATGCCAAAAGGTCATGCTTCCATTCAGAGTGACCCTCTGTGACTGACTAAACCCCTAGAGGTAAAATGTAACTCACTGGATTAACTCCTAAAATTTTAAAAGATTCAGTGGATATGAGCCAGGGCCGTGAGCCTATAAAACTCAGGGAATAATGCAGGATGACCACAGCTATTGCAAAGAAGCTTAATTTTATCTCAGCTGGTGAAGCCACACCTGGAGTATTGTGTCTGGTTCTGGGAACATCAGTAGAAAACAGGCCTAGAGAGATTCCAACAAAAGGCCACAGAGAGGATGAAGAGACTGGAGTCTCTCTCATATGAGGAAAGGCTGAGGTAGCTGAGGCTGTTCAGCCTAGAGAAGTGAAGTCTCTGAGGGATCTCATCCATGTCTGTACGTACTTAAGGGGAGTATGCAAGGAAGAGACAGACCATTTTCAGTGATGCCAGGGACAGAACCAGAGACAATAGGCACAAACTGAAACACAGATGGTTCTCTCTGAACATCAGGAAAGGCCTTTCTCACTGTGAGGGTGACTGAGCACAGTTGTTTGCGGAGTTTCTTTCCTTGCAGTTATTCAAAAGCCGTCTGAACATGATCCTGGGCACACAGCTCTAAGTGGCTTTTCTTAAGTACGAGGTTAAACCAGGTGACTCTCCAGAAGTCCCTTCTAGCTTCAATGGTTTTGTTTCTGTGATCTTAATCTAAGAACCAGGGCAGTAAGAACTTTTATAACTTGACTCAAAATTACATGTAAAGCAGTGTAAATGGGAAAAAAAAAAAACCCAACGTTATTTGTGTTGATAGGAAGATATATTGGATTGGTAGAAGCTAGATGGGTTAGAGGTATATTGCTGGTGAGGATGGAGACTTGCAGCCAGACAGAAATGATGGAATATGAAGGATGTTTTGATCACCAAGGAACACAAGTGTATTTTGAAAAGAATGCACTGAACTGTCTAATTGTGATTTTGTACCTTAAACAACCAAGATTTCACTATCAGTGTGAGATTTACAAATATCTTCTCTCCATTTCTGTATTTCTCAGGTCAACTTTCAGTCAGTTATTCTTCATTCAGGAAATCATCTCCTCCCAGGCCAAGAAAGGGCTGGCTAATGACACATATGTCTTTCTGTCAGTCTCACATTTCCTTTTGAATGGAAATATTGAATGCAGTCCAAACCAACATACAGTGTTTAACATACAAACTGTGTATGTATAGTGTGGATAGTCAGGAGATGAGAAAACCGTGGGAAAACAGAGGTCAAAGCAATATCAAAGTATTGGTTGAATTTGTGTATGTATACCATGGTATACAACATGAACCTGGGCTTAAACACTTCCCAGTTATTTTGCTGAAGACATTAATTAAACCTGCAAGTTAACTTTCTTTTGGAAAACAGCCTCTGAGAGCCATTGGGAAGGAGCCTTTGGGAAAGAACCATATTGTACCCTGGCTGGATGATGAGAGAACCAAAACTGTAAGGCACAGAAAAAATTAACACACTTTTCCCACTGTATGAACACAAATAATGACCAAAAAGAAAAAATAATCAAATAATAATAATGTTCTCATTTGAACTTGACACATTTCTTAAATGAGCTAGCAATCACGATGTCAAATTTTGTTTGGAGATCCACAAACACAAAACCTGATGACTGCCCTCTGTTTATTGACAGTATGACTCATCTCTTAATACCATTAACATTTTTTCTCTGAACTCTGATCATGCTGAGTCTAAATTATTAGCTTCAGCAGTAAAAGTAGTTTAAATCATAACTTTGCTAATACTTAAGCAGTTTTTCAACTGTTACTTAGCTTTCTCAGGATCTTCAGTGATTGCTGAATTCTGTCATGTTAAAACCATTAAGAGAATGGAATGAGACTTGAGTGTTTTGGAAAGTGGCATAATTTCTCTATATATGTCTCACCTCACTGAAAATAATATTTATTGAGATTTTTAAAAAACATGGAGTTTTTTTGGTTATACTATTTTTTTTTAAAGAAAGACAATAAAGAAAGTTACTGCTAACTTAGTATACCTCTAATGCATGGTCAGATCTCAATGTTTATTTGAAGCCTTTTTTATCTCTGTACTTGCCTTTGTAAAACAGAGGATGCCTGCTGAACCATGAAACAAAACAATTACATTTCTACCCTACCAGCTCCTTCCTCATACATGCTCTCTTCCATTCCTCTGTGAAAGGATGAGAAAGATGAATAAAGGAGTTCAGACAAATAGTTAAATCTACTACTGAATCAAAAGAAAAAAAAAAATCATATGTTAAAATTGTCATGTTGCATAAACATCCCTTTAAACTGGCTATATTTTTGTTTTGTTTTTAGTTGTTGCTTTTCTATTCCAATTTATTCTAATTGGCCAGAACCACACCATCCTGAAAATCGCCCTTGACTACCATTATTTTCTTGGCAAGACAGGTGTTCTTGCACAGTGTGCAGCAGAGCAAGAGATGCAATTCCAAGGCAAATTTCAAGTGACTAATTCCATGATATAAAAGGCAAAGGAATTTCATCAAATGAAATGGTGACAAAATGAAGTTTTGTTTGCAAGTGGAAATATAATAGAATGCAGAGCAGCCAAAGGTAAATACTGAATTCACAAAGAAATGTATTACTTTATGAGCAAATTATAGTCATTTGTATTCTCAGCAAGTAATGGTGTTGATTGATATGAATTAACAAGAAATTAAAGTAAGTGGCATTGAAATTCTTTTTATTTCACATCTTCGTTCTTGTGTTTGTCATGTATTCTGTAAACTGCAAAGATCTCCTTTCATGTAGCAGCTCAGACTGTGCAAAAGGTTCAGAGTCCTGCTTTGCAAGTGATTGTCAAATATTTGTCAAAAATCTACTGATGTATACTTTCTGGAATCAGGCAACACACATAGAACTAAACCCTTGATGACATTCTGCATTTTTTCAAGCCACTCTATTTTTAATAGAGATTTGGAATTGAAATTTTTTTTTTAACACTGTCTCCTTGCTGTTTATTTAACTCCCCAATGACACAATTCCTCATCCCTTTCTATCAGAATATCACATAGCCCTTCTTAGCTGTTCATTGCCAGTTGCCTGCCGTCCCTCGGTTTGTCACTCCATTCTACTAGAAAAAAAAACAAACAAAACCTTTGTGTCACATGGTAAACTAGGTCAGAGAAGTGATCTGAAACTATTCAAGGCCAGGTTGGATGGGGCTCTGAGCAACTTGGTCTGGTGAAAGGTGTCCCTGTCCATGGCAGGGGGGCTGGCGCTAGATGGTCCTTAAGGTCCCTTCCAACCCAAACCATTCTATGATTCTATGAACTGGGGGGGAAAAAAAAAGAAAAAAAAAAAAGGGATATTATGAAAGGGAGAGAGGATGCATTTCAAAGGGGGCATGAAAAGATATGCAAGCTTGTATGAAACCATACACGCAGAAGCACAAAGTTCTGATACAAGCTATACTTCCATCATGCTCTCATGCTCTTTAGATGTTTAAAACAGACTAATATAGCTCTAAAATATTATATAAAAAAGGGATAGTACTTCTAATACTGTTTCATAGAGAAAAATAAGAGTTTGAAAGCAAAATACAAAGGCACAAGGTCACCTGTAGAAATTTTACTTCCTCATATGTCATCTTGCACCCTAGATTTTTGGGATAAATTCTGCAAGCCATATTGACAAAAATCTGTTTCTGAATATCCTGGCCAGGAGCTGTTGTCATAAGCATTTCCAAATTACTGTATCTACAAAGCACTGAATTAATTGGGCATAATATATTTTTGGCATGTGACTTCATAAAATGTAGCATAATGTCACGAAACCTACCAGCCTGAACTTCACTGTTTGCAGAGGTGACAGTCTCATGGGAATATTTTCAGCTCTGAATGCATGCAATTTGTCTTGAAAGTAAACTGTTGGCTCTTCCTGATGCAACTTATTCTCTATCCCTCTTTTTCAATAGCCAAGCCTGATAAGATGGAATTTTTTTTTTCATTTAGATCACATTTTCCTCACAACTTAATAAGAAAGAAGCAATTAAGAATATCTCATCGAAACTCTCAACACCCACATAAAAAAAATTGAGAAAAGAATCTCAACTGCTGTACAATAACAGCTAACTTTAAAATACCAAAAGAATACATGTACCTATACCTCTGTGTATATATGCTTATGTTTCATATATGAAGATTTGTGCTCATGCAAATGTATTCTTTTTCCTCTTTATGGACTTGCTGAAGTACTTAAGGCATAACAATTTTTATGAAACAAATGACTGCAGACAATGATTAAAGAAAGTCTAGTTTGTTTTAGAGCATATAGTGCTAAGAATTGCCATTTCGAGATGGTGATCTCAACAACATCAACCCTGTAATTTGAAAACCAATTTTGCAACTGATGAGCTATTTCATATGGTGACTCTATTGCCTCTGTACAGAATCAATGGTTTATTTCACTGAAGTACTCAATTTTGCACTAGTTCTTCTGTAAAACTTTATACAAAAAAAAAAATTCCTGAGACAGATATGCATATAGATGTTCAGCTCAAGAAAATGAATGTTTTCTCCAAATGGATTATCTAATTTAATACCAAACTTTAATAAATTGTTTTGCATTTTAGCTATTATTGAATCTATTTTTTTATTAATTATATAAAATTATACCAGAAAATGTATTTTGAAGAAACATACTCATTTTGAATACTTCCAGGAAATAACATTATCAAAGCAAATTGTTTTATCATACAAATTTGAAATGGCAAATACTGTATTTTGAGGAAGCAAAAATGCATCACTTAATGGTACTGTTTACATTATTTTACATAGTAGGAAAAGTCTAATATTCTACATATCTTATTTTTTACCATATTCTAATATTTTAAGATAAAAAATAAATCATTCATGTTTTAAGATCAGACAAATGCTGAAGTAATGGCATTTTTCTAAAGAATGGTTATTTTGTTTTCCTACAAACTAAATTGTATACTTGCCTTCTTCTAAACTATATTGGTGCCAACACTTGAAAGGTGTCAAGGTGAATTGCTTTTTCTTTTATAGTTCGAATCATGCTAAACAATGAGACTCATAAAGTGACTGTTTTTTTGTTTTGTTTTGTTTTTTAACTATTGCTGTTATAGTTACAAGGAATGGGGAGTAACCACACAGGACAAAATTATGACCTTTGCAAGAATAGAATAAGGGAGGAAGAAACACACCAGCTCAACAGTTTTTCACAAGTAAACAATTTGATATCACTGTATAGCATGTTACAGTCTGGGTTAGTAATAGTCTTATTAGGTCCATGTCCTATTCATTGCCAAGGTTTTCATGTGTCTCTTAACAATTTTTTTGTTACACATTATAATAAACTGTCTCAGAGGGCATGTACAGACATTTCAGTGAACAACAGATGAAAACAAAAGCTAATGAGAGAGTAATAAAGGCTGGCTTCATTTTTCACAGCAAAGGTAAGTGTTGATACCTTGATCCCACATGGCACACTACCAATTTCCCTCAATGGGAAATGGGTAGTTTGCCTGCAATGTACTGGAGAACAATAAGTCAAAAGAAGACCCCATCTAAGTAGTACTGTAAATAAAAAAAAAAAAAATTAAAGTATTTATAGACTGTGGGATTGTCAGGGCCAAAGAAGATGAACAGCTGTTGTAAACAAAGTACTTGATGACTTTAGCTGTATGAAAGGAGAAAAATCTATCTCAGAATTGTTACAAATGTAGGATGTGTAATGAATGTGAATGTGTAAACCCAGAATAAGAGTCAGGTTATACATTTTTCACTGTATCCAAGCTTTTTGTGAGGTGAATTACAGTTCTTTACAGTTATTACAACTGCAGTGGGAATTAGTGCTTGTTTCTACACATGCAACATCCAAAAGTTATATTATATCCCACTGGATGACAGTGTTGCTGGATTAGAAGTATTAACTTCTTTTGAAAATGTAAAAAGCTACTTTCTAACCCGCGACAATTATCTAGACAAAGCATTCTTTGTCAAGCTTGTAATGTCAAAGAAACTCTGCAGGGAGCTCCCTACAAGGAGAGTCCACCATCTTGTTTTTGTCCTGACAGCCACATGGAACTAAGTTGAGGTAGTGAACATCTTTTTGCGGGTAAAACACCTTCTTTTTGTATAGTTTTGTTATCAATACCGCAGTTGTTACTGTCCATTTCTTACCTCATTGCTTTTAGGCTTCAGTAAATTGCTATCTTAACCCAGAGTCTCTGCTTTTGTCCCTCTCTTATCAGAAAGGGTGAGGGAAGGGGCGTGGCCTATTTGGAATTTAATTTCCAGCTGGTGTTAAAAGCACCACAACGTGTAACTACTTAAAGTATCAGGCATTTAAAAAGAAACAAAGAGATTAAAACTAGAGTCATTGTTCCTTCTAAATTAAAAGCTTTTTTCACAGTTACGAACAAACAGGCAGGGAGGGAGAAGAAATAAAATGGCACATTTGATAAAAAGATATATTGGAGTCAGGATGAACCATCCAACACTTAGACCTACTCAAAAAATTATACTGCTTCACTAAACATATATGCTACCCATTATGCATATGTTACCCATTATTTATTATTTAAAAACAAGGTTAGATATTAAATCATATACAGAATATTATACATAAATTTAAAACTCTTTCCAAAGGGTATTTTTTCAGGTAATACCTATGGGCACATTGTCATTATTACTTAGAAGACATTGAAATATGAGACATTTTCATTTTTAACTGTGGGCATTGAAAGGAAGGATCCTTTCCACTGTGTGTTGCAAGCAAAAAGCCAGTTGAGCCCTAAGGAGGCTGAAGAGGAGGAAGGAGTGCATAATGGAATGGACCAAATGGGTAGCTGTTAGTGTGAGTAGACCAGGGAAGAGGGACATGATGTATAGTTGGGAAAAAGAGAAAAGCTCAGGTTTTCAAATGCTGAGTCTTGACAATTAAAAGGCCAATCCAGATAATGTATCAGAAAATAGGGTATGAAAATTACATCAAGGCTGAGGAAAGAGATTTGTGAGTTATCATGGTAGATGAAATATAACTTAATGTGGTGATAAGGCAGAGAGAACTAAAAATGAAGCTCTGAAGGACAAAATTTTCTTAAAAGAGAGACAAGTGGAGAAGGATAGCCAAAGGATATTTTGAAGGAGAAGCTGGAACGAGTGGGGGGAAATCCACAAGAAAATAGGGAAACAGAAGCTAATTAATGTTTTCATTGCTTTGCTAAGACTCCTCTGTTGGCTAGTATATGCTATTTGAATGAAATCTGGTTTCAACAGCCTGGAATTCACACGTTTAATGAGTTTAATATTGACATAAATCTGGACAAAAAAAACCTATTGTCAGGGAAGGTTGAGTTGGCAAGATGGGAATGGCTGCTGTTTCTGTCTAAAGATAGTAAGTTTGTAAAATCTTGGTTTTCTTGTTTTTTTCTTGTTCTTTTTTTTGGTTGTTTTGTTTTGTTTTAACATCTGTAACTATAGTCTCATCGATATCTCCTTTTTCTGCTGCCATGTGCTGACCACTGCTACATGGATTCACTTTTGTTATGTGCTCTGCCAGATATTAAGTGGTTGCTCCTATCTTATTCACTTGTTGTGGTTTGAAAATGAATTGATAGCATGGAGATTAACTAGACTTGGCTGCCGAAGCACATTTAGTCACAGATACATTTGATGTGTACATGACCTCTCTGCTTCACATCAGTCATGGGGAAGATACAACTGGCTGAAATTCCCATGGTGCCTGGCAATTGGATGTTGCTGTCACTATGGCAATCACTTTATCATTAACTGGCTAGTTGTAGGGAGCCACTTAAGCATAAACAGAGTCTAACTGGGCCCAACCCTCTCTGCCAAAATACTACTGTGGCCTGTTTCACACTGCATGTCTGCCAAGGCCAGAACTCTGTTCTGGTATGGTATCGATCATTTGTCTTCATGTCTCTTTACTATTCAGCTTTTTTTATATCTTGCCCATTTACACTACACATTGTCTACAACTGCTGTTTTATCCCTGAATAAGAAAAACAGATCCTGACCTGAGGTACTAGTACAACATAAAAATAAATCGGTAACAGTCTGGTATCTGTAGGATCCAGAGGAGGGCCACAAAGATAATCAGAGGGCTGGAGCACTTCCTTTGAAGTTAGGCTGAGAGAGTTGGCATTGTTCAGCCTAAAGAAGAGAAGGCTCCAGGGAGACATCATTGTGGCTTTTCAGTACTTGAAGTGGGCCTTTAAGAAAGCTGGGGACAAACTTGAGCAGGGAATGTTGTGATAGGAGAAGGGGTAATGGCTTTAAATTTAAAGAATAGCAATTTAGATTAGATACAAGGAAGTTTTTTTTATGAGACTGGTAAAACACTGCCACATTTCCCAAAGACGTGGTGGATGCCCCATCCCTGGAAACTTTCAAGGTCACGTGGGATGTGGCTCTGAGCAACCTGATCTAGTTAAAGATGTCCCTGCTCATTGCAGGAGAGGAAGTTACTAGATGACCTTTAAAGGTCCTGTATAACGCAAACTAGTCTATGACTTTCAAGAAGAGTTCTCTTCAATGCTGGAGTTCATGGAGGCATCTACTTTTACAATGTAATTCAGTGTATTCTGCTCTGTCATTGGTTGTTGTCTTTATCCTTATTCCACTGCTGAATTGCGCAAAACATAAAGTCAAACTTCTTAGAAAAATGGCACATGAGGAGGTGGGGTTTTTCTCCTGTTAATATGAGAATATTAGATTCCTCCTATTAAATTTTATTAGTTTTACCAAGGATACCATTAATAACTGACCTTAGTTTAAACAGCGCCAAACAAAACTTGTATATAAAGAACATTTCTTATGGCTTTGGACATTTTCAGATCTGACAAGAAATAGAGGAATGTGCACCTTCAAGTGCTGATAGAGCTTCAGCAAGCAAGGAAGCAAATAGTCAAGGTACAGTTTTTGATAAAGATAGCTTGGTCTTTTGATATGACTAGGATCAATTCTCATAAAGGCCAAAATGACTTTTCAGTTCCTGGAAGAGCCTTGAGGGGCTCAGATTTAAATCCTGCTAGTAAGGAGATACTAAAAACTGAGTTGTCAGTGTTTATTGTTTGTCCTCCAATTCTTACAGGTAGTTCTGAAAAAAGTGAAATTTAGAGTCCCATAAAACGTTACAGGGATGCCACATTTAAATATTCAAGTTAGATGTGTAGAAGCCCAAATTTCTAGTATAATTGAAATAGTAGAGAAACTTCTATACTTGGTGATGTTCATCCCTTTGTGGTTCCTCTTTTCTATCAACTGTACAGAAACTTGGATATTTCCATTCCTCACTGAGATATAATGGAGTGAAACTGAAATGTAAGGGTCTGATTTTTGAATGTGATAGGTTAATTTTGTTTATTTTTAATCTCAATTTAGATTTTAAAGGAAAGTTTAGAGAGATAGTGATGGTTTTGCATATGCCTGTATCTATATATTCTTTAAAACAAAATAAACTTTTCCTTTTAAAAGTGTATAATGGGGCTCATATTTCTGTCTTCTCTGCTTAGAGTTTTTAAGCTCTGCTCTTAAGACTTCTTAGCAGTCCCTTTATTGTTTTAATTATATTTCAACTTAAATCAGCATGAGAACTTAGGCTAGCAATGAATGTGTTTCGAAAACTCACCACTTAAAGTCACACCTAAGTTTAAAGCTCTGTAAGAGAAACTATTATTAAGAGAGCTTATGAAGAAAAAAAAAAAAAAAGAAAAACCTTCTAAAAATCACTGCTGAGGAGACTTGTAAAGATCATACTGAGTGATAGGTCAAAAAGCCCAACCCATTGACAACTGCTGGAGTTAGGAAATTCACTTATCCTGGTAGGCAGCTACTTCTCTTCATTCACCCCTTTTGACACTTTTCTTTTATGTCATTTGGACTTATTGTCAGATGATATAAGGGGCAGACTTTTCCTGTGCTTATCTGGATGCAGTGGAGGTATGGAGACTTGTTACTGCTTAATAGGCTACTTGCACTCAGCATCATCTAAAGCGAAGTGCAGGGTGAGAAGGGAGTCATAGCAACTAGGTAAATTCTGTTTAGAATACTTGACTTGACTGGTAAGCCACTGCAAATACCTGATATCCAGCTGAATCCAGGTTAGAATCCATGTAAAGAATCAATAGCCTAATGGCCAGTTCAAATACTGACAAAACTTGCCCACTCTAAGTTTTTTGGGATAAAGAAACAAGAGTACTCTAAGCTCTGGATACATCTGGCTTTTTACTGTAGGTAGGGTAAAAAGGAGCATATGTATTCATGCAAGCATAATTGATATAAAACCTTGTAGAAGGACTAATCCAAGGTTAAGATAGAGACAACCTGTATTCATGTCTCTTCTTTAAATTCAGTGGAGATAGTGAGATTAACTGTGTAATGTGCTAGAGAACTGAGGCCTAATATAGTTATATAATTTAATAGCTCATAATCATTGACCTGAATGTGCTTTCAGTAAGCCCATATTTTCACGTTGCCCACTGATTTTGTCCAAGTTCTCACAGATGCCTACGTGGCTGCACAACTTCTATGAGTACTGGACCACAACCTCTTAAGAGCCTGGGTTTGCTTACAGCTGTGGCAGTACTTAAAAGATTTACAAAAACCCCAAACAAAAGAGGTAAAAAGAAGAAAAGAAAAAACAAAAAAGAACTTTCCTAAGTAGGGAGATAAACAGATATTATAGAAATGAGATTTGGAGGTAGATTTTGCAGCTACAGAGCTGGTAGTGTGTCCTTTATTTCGTGATATGCATAATCAGCTGCACAGGACCTGGAAGGTGTATGTGCCCTTCTTGCATTGTTTTAAAGCTGTATTATCAGTCCAACTTTATTCAACAATTACAGTGTTAATGGAGCTCAAAGTGAACAAGCTCATCTACTGTTTCATTAAAGAATTAACTTTTTCAATTAAAGTTTAGCTTTATTTAGTGCATTTATGTAGACATTATCATAAGCAAATAGAAGAACAATTTTATCACCGTTAGAGGTTTCTGAAGCATGATCGTGATGAGCTTATACAGTGTCAGAGTTACTGAAATAAAACTATCATAACAAAATTAATTAGACAGATTTAAGAAAAGAAAAAATCAGCAGTATTTGTACAGTGAGATACTCAGTAGTCAAGTTACAAGTGTAGTCACTATAATGTTGGTCTTATAATAGTCATTGTCTAGGAAAGCTAAGTGTGTGTATATATATTTGAATTCTATTACAGAGCACACACCTTGTGTGCCTTTGTGAAAAACACTGATATCTGAGCTATTCTGCATTTATGTTGCTGATAATTAAAGAGTAAATATGGATGAAACATTTTTGACTTATAATTTCCATAAAATCCTCACCTTTCCCAATTAAAGAGGAAATGACAGTGATCCTAACTGTAGATCTCTGAGTAAGAAGCCACAAAATGCAAACTGTAGGTCACAATTATTGCTTTAGTATTATGTAAAAGCTTGCAAGGCTCTAAGCGATACAAAATAAAGGGTTTACTCAGTGAAAGGTGCTTTATCTTATTTATTTATCTTTGGCACATACAAGAGCATGACATTTAGCAGACAGCGATGTATTTTGGAGAATCCAGGTGGGAACAGTGATACTGAGCAGTGACAGTAGCAATGCTCTATTCTGCAATCCTTAGCTATCTATCTTTATATTGCCCCATCACAATAACATCTGAATGCCACAGAACACTTACATGTAAAATGCCCTTGTGAAGTGTTCAATAGTCTCATTTTCAAGCTGGGAAACAAGATGGAAAAATATTTTTTTTTTTTGGTCTAAGATTACTTAGGCAAAACATGGTAATTGGTTATATTGAATTTTTTATCTCCTATGACTTCATTTTGTTACTTAACTGGAAGTTCATCCTACCTTATACTGCTATTTACAATTAAATATAGAACAAAGCATAAATGGGATAATTGAAAGTGAGGCTGTTTTCAGTCTGTAGAAAAGTTAAATAATGTATTATTGCAGCAGGTTCAACAGCTACAACTTTGGATCTGCTATAGATCTGTGCAAAGTGGCTCTCAACTTCATTAATGTGGGTCCCAGCCAATCCCTTCGTTAGTTTCTCAATGTCTAACTTAGAAATAGAAATTACAACTGAATCAGAAGAGATGGAGCTTACAAAAATCTCCCATTTCTCCTGATTTTTTGTTTTGTTTGGTTTTCTTTTTCCCTTCTGAACAACTTTGAAAATTCTTTCTTATCCTGAAAAAGATCTTTATTTTTGCTAACACTTTCATATTTCTTTTAGCTTCCCTTGCAATAAAATCTGAACATTTGAAAAGGTCTAGCATTTTCCCAGGGTGGCAATTCTTCCAGTTCCAGATCATGACATTAAAATTCACCTTTGTTTTGACAACTTGTCGTTGTTTAACCTCAACCAGCTAAGAATACTGGCACTTGCTCACTTTCCCAAGTGAGATAGGGGAGGGAATAAGAAAAGTGAGAAAACTCATGGACAGAGATAAAAATCATCATTGTTGCCCTGCACTAGATCTGCTCTGAAAGCTCCATGTCTCTCTTGTACTGAGGAGCCCAGAACTGGACACAGCAGATGTGGCTTTACATGGGCAGATAATAGAGGGATAGGATCACCTTCCTCAACCTGCTGGCAATGCTCTTCCTAATGCACCACAGAAAACCTTTCTCTTTCTTGGCCCCCAAGGCTCAATGCTGGCTCATAAGGAGATTATTGTCCACCAGGACCACCAGTCCTTCACCACAGAGCTATTTTCCAGCACTTTGGTCCCCCATCTGCTCTGACAAACAAAGCACTAATACAGAACAAAACACTGAACCAAAACAAAATAATAAAAGTAGGATTATTTTCATTCTGGACATCTAAAATTTAGGTATCTAAATCTGAACTATTGCCCTAGACTTCATATATCAGTACATACTGAATAAACAATAAGCACATCAGCAGAGCTTTTATCCACCTACGTTTGATTTCAACATGTTGTATCATGAGAATACCTACTTTGCTTTAGTGAAAACATGATTTTTGGAAAATAAACTCAGTATTTGGAGTCATACATTTAGGTGACTAAGACAGAGGGTTGTATGCCAGCCTAAATGTGAAGTTCACTCTGAGAATGGGTCAATGTCCTAGGATGAGTAGTTTTGTGTATATTAGTAATTCCTGCACAGAACCTCTTTTCTTCTCTAAATCTTTCCTCAATAAACCAAAACCAAACCCAAAAAAACCAAACAAACCAACAAAAACTAAACCAGAAACAATCAAAGAGATCTAATAGGTAAATAACACTGACAAACAAGCGAGAAATACTATGTGTGCAATCTCACATAATGAAAAATCCATCAATGTTGTCAAAGTTCAGTTGCTAAGTCCCACATTCACTTAGCAAGGTTTAGAATTTTGTCCGATGTTTGTACTCCATTTTTCTCTTGTAATTTTCTATATATGATTGAAGCTCCCTGTTTTGCAGTCCTGTTACCATAAAGTAAAAAGAGAGAAGAAAAATCTTCAGATGTTATTCAGATCAGCTAAACTCTTAAGTCATTTTTCAGATGAGTCCTTTTCTCTTTCTACAGACTACAGAAAAAGAGTAAAGGAAACTGCAGTCTCAGCTTATAGTGACTCACATGTCCTTTATCACAGGTATCTAGAAGTTAGATTTTAGATTTGAGATAATCATCCAGTGTCCTTCTCTAGCCACTCTAGTGCCATGTGTCCCTTCTTTAAAAGAATTAATCTTACACTGAAAAAGGAAATCTAAAATAGTTGTGACAAATCAGCCTATTAACATGTCTTTTTCTTGTCACTGAACATGAGGGAAGCCTATGGTGACCAGCCTAAAATACTGTTCATATAGAAAATTGCATGAATTTAATTGATCTTCTATTATGTGACTAAAACAATGTAAGATAATTGCCATATTGCACCTGGCTGGAATGGAGTTAACTTTCCCCTCTTCACCAGATAGTTGTGTGCTTTGCAATTGTACCTAGAAAGGTGTTGGTAACATTCCAGTGTTTTAGCTACTGCTGAGCAGAGCTGACACAGCATCAAGGCTCTCTCCAGCCTAGGACTGTTAGACTGGGAGCGAGAAAGAGGCTGGGGCAGGGGCACAGTCACAACCTCCAATCCAGACTGACCAAAGATATGCAGGATGACATAATGCTCAGCAACAAAGATAAGGAAAATAGTGGATCATGGAGGCATTTGTTACTAGAGCATTTGTCTTCTGAAGTAAGTGCTGTGTGTACCGAGGAAGTGGATGGGCACTGCCTGCTTCCGTGTGGAGGTTTTGCTTTTCTTTATTAAACTGCCTTTACTCCAACCCATGAGTTTTTCTTCTTATTTTGGAGAAAATTTTCTCCAAGGAAGAGGAGTGACAGAGAAGCTTGATAGGTAGCTAATGGGCAACCAAGGTCAACACCCCAAAATTGCCACCCGAAGTATTTTTCCAGCTCCCTTTAAAATGAATTTAAATCTCTTCACTGCCTTCAGTAATTGTCAAGTCTGTCATCAAAGTATTTAAATATTATTCATTGTGATTCTTGTTCATTGCTGACTGCAGATGCAGTTGCACCTGCATTTAATGTGCAGAAGAACATTGTGCTTGTGCTTACCTAATAGCTAACACAATTTTAGCAGCTAGGTTGACCATGTAACTGCAATTGAGGAATGTTATTATAATGTGTTGTCATTATTCTCTGATAGCCATTGTAAACCACATAAAAATAAAAGTCACAGATTACTGAAATATTTATAATCAGCATTGCTAGATAAAGGGAAAAAGTGAAGTTCATGTGGTAAGAGACTGAAAAGATATAGCAAAAGTAGTACTGTTAACAAAAAAGACAGCAACAGGTGAACTTTTTGTTAGAAAGTTGAATTACTGCTGGTAGGAATATATATTAGTATGGAAATTTGTTTTCCAGTAACATTTTCAGTCAGTCTATCTTATTTTTAGATCTATCAGAACCAGGAGGCTGAGCTATAGCAATGCAAACTACTACAATAAAAGAATGAACTAAGGTGTAGTATGCTTTCACCACGTTTGAATTAAAATCAGTGAAAATATTTTTTAGAATATGAAATAGTGGGTTTCTTCCTTCCATGTTAAGATCTCTTAGTTTTGCATTGTTCTGTGCTACATATTTTAGCTTGGAACATAAGTAAAATGAAAACACTGTCAAGAGATATTAAAAAGTACAAAAGAATATTTCTGGCTTTCCTACACATACAGAAACACTTTGGATAATTTGAATAAGTTTCAGATAAGCAGCCATATTTTTGGGTGCTCATTAGAGCTTGGTGAATAATTTATAACAAATAATTTAGTTGATGAATTTTAACTCTCTTCAGCTCACAAATTGTCCATGAACAGATTGTGATTTTCCTAAATTAGCTCATTATTCACAATCATCCAGTGAATAATTCCTGTGACTAATTCTCTGTAGCTAGTTTGTGGCCAGTTGCTGTAAACAGTTAACTTTCAAGCTGTTTTGGTCTGACATATAAATCCTGTAGAATATTTCTGCTTAACCAAAAAGTTTGAAATCAAAGCATCGGGAATAATAATAATAATAATAATATTAATAATGATAATAATAATAGCAATAATAATAAAATCCTATAAGATACATGCACTTTCCACCCTAAGTTTCAGTTCTGTGTCCATCACTGTAATATTTAAGAGATGTTCTGTAAAATAAAATTAATTTTCTTATATATCCAAAGGGAGACCAATCCTCATATAGTAAAAGATCTTGAGAAGTTTGTCAACATGTTCATTCCTTGGCTCCCTTTAATTCAGTGTCAACTCATTCAATATGAGTGAGTTACATCAGAGAGAATCATCTTGACATTTGAAAGCAAAGGGATTATACTTGCAGTAGCAGAATGGGTTTTTTTACATTTTTAAGGATGGAGTAATTTTCCAAGTTCAAATTAAAATTGTATAAAAGTTTTTGAGTTTTACTTGTCTGTTTTAATCATTATCTTGGATTTTGTCATATAAGGACAATGCTAAATGAAGAATTCATTTTAAATTTTGAAAAAAAAAATTCACTCAGGACATAAATCACTTCTTTTGGGACTAAAAGAGGAGGGGCAGATGTATGCTTCTTACTTACTTATGGCCTCGTATTTTCTTTATATTCTCAATTTCTTAAATTTTTTTAAATTAAGCCTTTTAGTTTTATGAGTATGTGACTATTATTATTCTAATATTTACTTAATCTGATGGATAAACCTATTTTTTCATTATATTCTTTGTTCTTTCCATTATTTCTTTAAAACTCTTTATTTTGAATGCTTTTTCAAAATGTTGTCACATATCAGTATTTTCTTAATGAGGAGAAATGATGAAAAACTAAGATATGTTTTCAAATGAATCAGCATTTCTCTTTATTTGCAATGAATGTTCAAGGCGGATTCTCTAAACACAGACATAATCAAGCAAGAGGAAACAGTTCCACAGCAAGAGGTGTCTAAGCAAATAATTGATCAAAATCCCTCTTTCTTAGCTTCTTTCGGGAGCACTAATTGTTTTGATGCTTCCTTACTGCATTCCATATTCACTTTTGTCTCCAAGATACCAAGAAAAATGATCATTTTTCAGATACTAGAACCTTAACTTGTAATATGCTTACCCTGGAGAAATGGCAGAGGTCAGAAGATTGGGGTTATATTCAAGTCTCTCTCTCTCTTCTCTGGATCTCTAATTGGTTTAGATGTTGCATTACATGGAAAAATTTAATAAGTTAAACCTTCTTAAATAAGTTAGCTGTTTGGAAATTACTGCATACTGTAGCAGATTCCACAACTCTATTCAGATTTTTCCAAGGTTTGATTCCTGAAATCAACTGGAGTTTTATTTGACTAACAACTGCAAGATCATCTTCAGTTCTAAGTGATATTTTGCACATAACAGGCTTTCCAACCATTGCAATATTTCATATAGAATCATATAAGTATGCAAAAACTGTATGTATAGAAAGGTACACATTAATTTGCACATATTTATTTTTCACATCCAACAAATTCTTGTTGTCCATTAGTTCATAGTCCATATCTACCGTCTTCAGAAAACTCAAGCAGCGCCGCAACTTTCACTGTCATTTCTTATTACCTCCAAGTGCTTACTTTGTTTTCCTTGTAGAACTCTAGGAACTTTTCAGTGCCTAATATTACTTCTACTAAAAATGATGTTTTAGCATCTTTCTTGACCCCAAGGCTCAATGCTGTCTCATAAGCAGATTTTTTGTCCACCAGGACCACCAGTCCTTTCTTACAGAGCTATTTTCCAGCACTTTGGTCCCCTGTCTGCTCTGAACAAACAAAGCACTAATACAGAACAAAACACTGTCTTAGCGTGTATTATCAAGAGGAAACTTTCATCAAGTTTTTGCACAAAGCCTTCATGACGTCCTTTCTCCGAAAAAAGTTTGTTTTTTTTTTTCAGAAACACATCAGCAATACCTGAAAAACCTGAATCACAAAATAAATAAATAAATAAGACCAGTCATTCACAAGGACTATAAAATAATAATATGATGGATTTTCCAGAAATCATGCTAAGCTAATTTTCTTGAAATAAATTATCTGAATTTTATGTTTCATGTTGAATACTCGTGTTTCATTATTATTAGCTTCCTTCTCTATATTTCTATGAGACATGTCCTCTAGGTTCCTAAGCTCAAAATAATGTCTAAATCTTTTTTTTGGTGAGAATTCTGGTGTGGGATCCTGAATTGCAATGATGTGAACTGTGAAGTCCCAGATTTCTGTATAGGTTATGTCCAAAACTGTGTTACCTAAAGAACAGAAATTCCACTTAGTTGTGAATAAGTATATGGTGAGGGTCCTAAACCTTCCCTGACACAGCTTGAAGGAAAGGGAGTTTGAAAGTATATTAAGGTGGGGAAATAAAAAGAAAATATACAAACCATTAGGGTCTTGGTGAGAGCAACACATATATATCCACTTAGAAATATGAGCCTATGGAATCTCTCTATAAAGCTTACTTTATATAGAACTATTTCTTCAGCCTGAGTAAAGGCATATATTTTTAAAACATGCACTGAAGGGATGACAGGAAGTCAACGAGTTTTTAAGTAGTATACTTAAATAAGAATTTACGTTCCCTGAAGTCAACAAATATTTCAAATAATGAATGAGTGCATATACCACTCTTGTCTTATTGTAACAGGGGGGAAAATAAGAACATGAAGAAAAATTAGTTGTCAGGTTAGTTCCCAGGGCATGGAAATCAATGATTTGTTTTGTGCTTTTGCCTTGAATCTTTTAGCAGAAGCACTTGCTTTCTTCCTATGAATTGGGTTTAGATGGTATTATTGACATATCCACAGGAAAGCTGTAATTTTAAAAATATATAGTACTTGGAAATGAGTTTATTTGGGGGAACTTTGAAATGTCAAGGACATTTGAGACAATTTGCTCATTTTAGGCCGTAGAATTTCAAGACATGAAAAGCTGGGAATAGACCTAAGTTTGGGAGGTTTGTTTGTTGGTTTAGGGGTTTGAGATTTTTTTGCAAAATGCACAATAGATTTGTTTTTTTTTTTTTTCTTTCTTAAATTATTGTGCCTAATAGTATTCAGCATATCTGTCTCCAGAAAGTCCCAGGTTATACAGAGCTACAGTTTGTTGCAGCCACTGGGTCTTCACCTTTCAAGTCTGTGGTCTAGTATCATATTCATTACTACACAGTAACTTGCTCTAACAGCAGAGCATATTAGATAGAGAGCTATCCTCAATGTTCTGTTTTGTTTATAGAAAAAGGGTTATTTTTTCTCAAAATATAGACTGTTCTTTCCTTTGTGTGAGAAGAAAGAGTAAGAGGTAAAAATAAACCATGTGTTTAATATAAAATTAAGAAATTACAAGAGTATGTAAGATTTAGTAGGATCCAATGAAAATGCAGTGAAAGAATGACGATTTAATATATAATGAATCTCTGTAGGCTATAGGAAAAGCTAGCACTCTGCACTCCAGAAGATCCAGCCAGCTGTGATGTGCTAAAAATGAGGTGAAGCATAGTTGCTCACATTCACTACATAGCTAAGACATGAAAGTCTGGTGTTCATAGTGAATTTTTCAAGTCACTAAGGAAAGCCAAGAGCACCTCCTATAGGCCAGGTCCAAACAGTTGTTGTATGGGCAAGATCTTTGCTGTATTATGTATTATGAGCATGTATTATCATTCAGGTTCTTTATTTTCCTAGCAACAATGTCCAAACATTTAAGTCTTATTAATTTATAATGATTACTAATTCCGATTAATAAAAGCAGTTCATTTGTTTAACTGAAAAGGTTCTACTGTATATAATATTTCTTAGAGCTGTTTTAGAAAATTAAAGAAGTATTTAATTTCCTCTTCATTATCTGAATATGTTCATTAACATTCTTTTGAAATACTTGCTATTGTTGCTACCTCAGTGATCCAAAGAGTCTCACTACTGTCAGAATCACTCTCTATTGACTGCAAAAGTAACCTATTAATATTTCCCTTCCCAAAACTCTCAGTCTGTTACTAACCAAAGGGTTTTATTTTTCTCAGGTGAAAACCTATTAAAACACCTAATGCAGCAAAAGATTGCTATGCACCTTGTAGCTATTATACGGATTCGGAGGATACCATGGGATGTACATTTAATCACTTGTCACAACCCTCATATAGCATCAAATGCAGGAAAGAACACTTGATTAGATTCAGAGGTATAAGCAGCAACATGTTTGGTTGGTGTCTTGTCTGGGCATCATCACAATGGTTGACTGCTATGAAGTTAGAAGAATAAATTTGGTAAGGATACACTCCTGATGCAGTGGTGATTTGTGTGCATCATACTAGATCAAAACAAAAATGACAGCATTTGTTATGAATAGTATCAGTTCTTCATATTCTTCTCATTTACTGTAGCCAGGGTCCAATAGCGGAGGAGATACCAATAAACCACTGATAGTTTACTTTACCTAATACAGCATGGGAGGTGGTCAGGATTCATTCTTCATTCATGGATTACAAGAAACAAGTCTGAAGGTTTTGGAAAATTACATAAATGCAATTATTCTCACTTTGAGTATATATTTTTTTGCTTCACTGGTGGAACTCCCTGTTTGAACACTGATCAGAAAAATGTTCCACAAAAAGTTTTTTAAAATGTGGCTTCCTTTTATTTCCCTACTTTTTCTAGGTAGATACTGTCATGGTCAGTGTGTTTGCTTTTGTGCTGTCAAATTTTGGGTCTGGATAATGCATCTAGAACTACAGAGGGAAAACCGAAGTCCCCCCTATATTATCTACCAAGAAAAATCATCAAAGATACACAAACATGCCTGCATTTAGAGGAATTAAATAAAATTTTGGGAATGTATTATACATATATTGTAGATATATTATTCATATATATTTATTCCTATTTTCTTCTTGAAAGAGTTAAAATATATAACATTTTACTCATTTGATTTATTCAGTGTAGTATTTATCATAGTTCTTTCTGTCAAATAGGTGTACGGTTTTCTAAAATAATCTTATGCAATATTTGACTCTAATACCCTGACAATAAGATGTTCTACAGGATGGCTTCTTATAAGTCTTGTAAGAAAGTATAATACAGTGATAAAGGATTTATTTATCATTTATGTTCCCATTGGGGTCTGTGTAATCAACAATATTCCCAAATACCTATAATAAATTCCATTTCTGTACATAACTCTTCTGTATGTAATTGAAGCTAGCTCTTCCATGTTGCTTTGCGTCCCTGAGGAATGAAAGCAGTAATTTCTGACTATTTGTGCTCTCTGCTCTTTCACAAAAATTTAAAAAAAAAAAAATCACCCTACTATTCAGATTTTAACTTAGGACATGACTTTTGTTATTGTTGTTCATTTCTTCTGTCTTAACTGATGTCTCATTACTATGTTATTTGAATACTTCAAGTGGAGTTCTGGGAGTAATTTGGGAATCGTCATCCCATCAGCTCTGGAAAGCAAAAAACTTACAATGCCCTTACCTTTCCTGCGGAGGATACACACACTGACCTGTATATGCAAGGTCAAGAGGTACTTCTGTGAACCATTCTTCCTATGTATCTTCTTGAGGGTACAAAGCAGCACTATACGAACAATATAGAGGTGAAGGACCATGGCAGAGCAAATGTCTGTATAAGAGCAAGCAATTTACTTTCCCTCTCTGTTTTTCTGCCATGTTGGACTCTGATGAGGAAATTTGGTCATTTGGTGTTTTTAATGAATTTGAAGGAGCTTGTACAGAAATGCTTGTAGAGAGGCTAAATTACTGAGTAATAAATAATAGTATGTCCATCTAAGATGGCAGTATTTATTCCATGACTAAGCATATAGATAACCATAAGGATCTCATCAAGTTCACTTTGTGTGTCTGTGTAGAAATGCCTGCCTTAGTGTTCTTTTTTATTTGATAAATCAACTTTCGCTTCTATAAAGAAACTGTTGATCTGCTTTCAGCAAAGTATTCTATAGACATGGATGCAAATAAAGAAAATCTTCATGACACACTGCAATATATAAGCTGATTATATTTTTCACTGTTTGAAGTTGATTGAAGTTGATTGAAGCAATCAATAATTCTGTGATTTATCTGCAGTCTTTCTTTCAATTTTCCTCTTTTTTACCACAGAGTAAATGATAACAAATGATACGCAGAACTTGTTAATTCACTTATCAGTAGACATAATTTCTTCTGCTGAAATGCTTAAAATTTCTGCAGTGTTGTGAAATCCAAAAGCTGCAAATAAAAAATAAAGCCCACACAAAAAGGAAAAAAAAACCCCTACACTATTATTCACAGATTATGATTTCTATTGCATTGAATGAGTGAAAGAAATGAAGAGCAAATGAACAAAAGAAAGATTTGGTGAGTTGTTATTTTCTTTGGTCACCATTCAAACATGCCAGATTTTCAAGTAGCCTAAACAGTTCCAAATGAAGTTAAGCACTAATTCTATTTTGCTGAACTAATCATTACAGGTTTAGAAACATTTGGAGGTTTGCTTATTACTTTGAATTATGGTGCTAAAACTAATGACACCAAACTTTCAGACTGGAAATTTTTTAGCAAGGACGGTTTTTTTTTTTTTTTTTTGAGAACAAGAGAGGAAACAAGAAAAGACTCTTCATTGTGCCTGAATAAAACATTTCAGAAGGAAATCTTTTGATAATGTCTACATTAATATTCTTAATATTCTGTAATAGATATACTTCATGTAACCCCTTCTCTTTCTATGATAACGAATCTTAATTCTGTATAACCTCCTTTCCTACCACGCTTTTACTTATCTATCTTGTTCTTCTCCAGTGGGTAGTAATTTTTACTAATGACCATCAGTTTCTGAGTAAGAACATAATTCATTTTGCATAGGGCACTGAAGAACTATCAAACCATAATTATTTTCAGTCATTGCAGACCTGGGCCAGATTCAAGCTTAGCGACTCAGTGATGAAAGCCCCTAAACTCTATTAACAATTCCCTGAACTGTTCAGTGCCCATTAAATAAAGGCACAATGTATTTGTCATTTGGACTCCTATCTTCTCATTCTAATTCTCCATGTTAGATTGGTCTAAAAATAAAAATGCATTTGCATCGATCAGGTAATTTTTCCTTTAGCTGCAATGTTACCTTAATATGTCCACAGTTACAGTCACTTTACTTTTCTACTGAAAATGAGTGGTTGGAGGATTCCTATCTTCATGATTTTGTTGTAAATTCTAAATGGTTTCTTGGTATGATATTCATTCAATGAGAAAACATGATAAAAATAAAATAAAAACTCCAACAAACCCCGTATTTTTTACATTATCTAGTAAGATTGATAGCAATAATGGTCAAAAATAATTACAGTCAAGGGGTCATCTGACATTTCTCTTCATAGAAATATAGAATATCCTGATTTGGAAGGGACCCACAAAGATCATCAAGTCCAAGGAGTTCTTGTGGGACAGCATCCTTTTGTGAGCTCTGTAAATAAAAAATCTATCTTAGCTGGTTTAACTAACACTGGCACAGAAGCTGTTAGCCAGATGCATTGTTTTGTTTTAAAAAAAAAAAAAAAGTTAAAATAAATTTAAATCTTAATTATTTAAGCCATTGTTTAATGACCATATAACCATAAAATAATTATCTAGTTATTTTTCCATCTAAACTGAAAGTCTTATTACAGAACCTGAAATCAAGTTATAAGGTAATTGGTTTTGAACTACTTGGTAACTTCAGGTATAATTGCTAAGTAATTTGCAAAATATGTAATTACTATGGGCCATATGTTCCTATGTCTTGTGTTCTTCACAGTGTAGAAGCCTGCCACAAAAGTGACTCAAAATACCTAAAGCGGGGCAAAAATACTTCAGCAGTATTAATATTAAAGTACCATGAAGAGAAATCTTAAGCACAATCCACAGTACTTTCACTGATAAGCCACAGACGTCGTTGCTGTTGGAAAGGTGGGAGGAGCTAGCTAGGAAGTATTTTGTACCATATGTCTGCTTCACAACCCACTGAAGAAGTGTCAGAGGAACACTGCAAGTTAATATTGCCTGAGACAGTGATAACTTACAATGCTCTGACAACACAGATTGCAGATGGCCAAATTACCACTACAAACACCTTCTGGCACCTGACAGCTCACCAGATGCTGGTGGGTGTCATTTGCTACTTAATCATGTACCTGAGGAGAGATTATGGAGCTCCTATCCAGGATCCTGTGGTATGCATGTTAGTAAACAATCGATGGTCCTGATGCAGGAATTCATCACGGTGCAGTGCAAATAGTGTAGTGTATGTGTGTGGAGACCCTGATGAATTTTGTCTACTGCCTTACAAAGCAAATGCAAATCTGACTTAACTGATTGCTTGGCATTGGTAATCTTATTAACAATAATGTTAGAGAAAGCTCAAATAGCAAATAGTACATTTAGAAAGTTGCAGAACAGAAAATCAAAATCTTCTCCCACACTGGTTTTTGGAAATATCCCTATAAGTTGGAGAATTCTATTTCTTCCATCCAGAAACAGTCATAGTGTATTTGCATGTAGCCATGTAATGGGAGTTGTATGTCAGCTTTAGATTTTAATGTACACAAATTCTGGCTACTGAATAAATATTCTTCTAAAAACCTGAGAGCGAGAATCCAAAGTATCCTGGGAATTATCTGTGTTTGCTTTTCCTTTTACATTTTAGCATTTTATCCAACCTTTTAAAATGATTTTAATCCTGTCTCCCAGTTGTGAGCCTATTCAAGATTTTGTCTGCCTTTAGCCATAAAATAAAATTTTAAAAAAAAGGTTCTGCAGACTTCATAGAAACCAAATCACATAGCAACAGATCACCAAGGTTTTCATGAGCGTTAAAGCTTTCAATATGTATTGTCTACTGACTTTATTTTATAGGTATTTACATGGACTATTTTAATACATGTCTTAAAAGCCTTCAAAATTATTATTAATCTTGCAGGGTAATAATGCATAATGAACTCTCAAGAATTTAGTAATATACATTCAGTACATTCAGTCTCAGATTCTTTTTCCTTTTCCTACTTGGTTTCCTAAGTGGCTACTATACTCTTTTCATTTAACTAACATCGAACAGAACAAGGGAAAGGTGGGATCCTAGAATTGATGCTTTATTAGCTGCCAGATGAGAAATTAGGTACAAAAGTTGTACTTGTAATAAGTCAGGTATAGAACATATGAATTATATTTAATTTATTATGGTATTAATATGGACTCCAGTAAGACAGCCTGAAAGATGAAAAAAACAGGAAAAAGTCTCAAGTGATAGTCAAATGCAAAAACTGAGAAAGAAAGCTAGTGTAATGGTGGACATGACAGAACCTCTGACTGGACATCAGATACTGATTTTATTTAGCAAATAGGAACCTATATAGAAGAAAAGATGAGTTTATGGGAGGGGAAATAAAACTGGAAGAATGGGCTCATCTAGTAACAGCAGGAAACCACATCCAGACCCAGACTCCTCTGCAATTACACAAAAGATTTAAATAGCTTTTTTTATTTTTAATCTTTCATATTTAGGTATGGGGAGAAATAAGATGGAATTGGGTTGTGAGCTGTAAAACCTGCCTGCAGAGGCACATGGCAGCACAAAGGAGCACACGGTGGCACACAGAGGCTTGTCTCCACCGGACCCTGGGGGGAGGAGGTGTCACACGGCAGAGCCCTACGGAGAGGAGCCTGCCAGGAGCTGACAGACGGGTGAACAGCGAGTGATCATCTCATAGAAGGAAGTGTGTTGCTGATGTGGCAACGTGGGATAGGTCACGTAGTGAGGATCACCAAGTAAGGAAATACTGTGCCTTGGAAAAGTGCATAAAACCAGCTCATTCCTTTGAATAAATGATTCAGATCCCCTGCCGGTCTGGGTCTGTGATTCAATCGCCAACATTTAGGTTCTTCACAAATTTACTACAAACTGTACCTTTATGTATTAAAATCATACACCTAGTGTCTGCTATGTCACCGAATTTTCAGACTACCATTTTTAACTGAAATTATGACATATTCTACTTGTGAAAATGTACTTGCCTAGCTATTTTAATTTATTTTTAAATGAGCTAGTAAAGAGAATGGTGAGTGGATTGAAAGTGTTGCCTCAGTCAGCTAATGTTTATTAGGTGACATGCTGTCTGCCAAACAGACAGTGAGGGCTGGCCCATTTGGCAACTGGTGAGCTTTTGCACCATTGACTTCCCAGGTTACTGGTAGCACTGATTGATGTGTATCAAAAGTTTACCCAAATCTTCTGTCAGGGTAACTAAGTTTTGTAAGCATATTATGTATAATCATAGAGAAGGGCACGCAACATAAAGATGAATTAAATTCTCATGTAAAATTCAGTGAAATAATCTAAAGTAATGAACTGGAGAAAAAAATAAGAGAAAACTATAATTAGTCATGGATCCATACCTTACATACTTCATGCAGTTTCTGTCAGGTCATTTTTAGTTCATCTAGAACTAAAACTTGTACAAAATGCAGTAAAAAAACATCTGGAATGTGGGACAGACTCTGTTTGAAGAAAAAACTGATATTACAATTACTCATCTTCTGAAGAAGGTAAATGAAAAGAGTAGAGATAATCTAATCAAGAATGGCACTGAGAAGATGAATTGGAAATAACCATTCTGAATTTCTGATAACTGTAGAACTAGGAAGACCATGTAGAATTTTTAGTCAGAATGCTTAGAAACATTTTCTCATTTTCTGCAAAATCCTGCTATTTAATTATGACATTTACTTTCCAGAGAAATAGAAAATATTCTGGAGTTCAGTAGGGAGGTAAAAAAAATAGCTGAGAGATCAGTCCATAGATTACACACTAACATCCAGATGAAACTTTGGCCTTGTGAAGTTCCTACAGCTCTGACTGCAGAAAGCAGAGAGAGTGAAAGAGTGCCCTGCTCCTCTCACCCTTTCTCTAACCACCTGTTCCAAGCTGCTGCTTGTTATACTTGGCTAGGCAGGCCTTCAGCCTCATCTGGTACAGCTGTTCTTACATTATTTTGTATTTATGTACATGGTTGGTGTTGAATAATGAGTAACAAGGGGACAAATATATGGTAGAACTCAGCAGATGTCCAGATTTAAACTGATTGTTCATAAACTGTTACCAGAATCATAGTTTCTAAGGCCTGTAAGACTGTTTTATGGAGTTAGGAAACAACACCACTTTTTCACAAAATCTCTATTGCTATTATTAACTAGTAAGTGATGATGATGATGATGATGATGATGATGATGATGATGATGATGATGATGATGATGATGATGTGTAAAGATGTCTTCTCCCACAACATGATACATTTCATAATTGTTTTTTAATAGTCGACCACATGATAGTGTACCAAAAAAAGTATCTCCAAGTAGGAAGACTCCAGATGTCTCTGCAAAACCTGTCCTTGCACTCTTGTCTCTGTCACAGTAAACTGTGTTTTCTTGTGTTCAGAAGGAACCTCCAGTGTTGCAGTTTGGGCCCATTGCCTCTAGTTCTGTCACTGCACACCACTCAAAAGAGCCTGTCATGTTTTCACCCTTCATTCAGGATTTATAAATACTGATAATATCCCCCTGAGAATTCACTTCTCTAGGCTGAAAAGTCCCAGCCCCCTCAGAGTTTTCTTATATGTGAACTACTCTTGTAGCCTTCATTGTACTCTCACCAGAATGTCCATGTCTCTTCTGTACTGAGGAGCCCAAGACCAGACATGGGACTCCAAATGTGTCCTTGCCAGTGCTGAATAAATAGGAAGGATCATCTCCCATCCATCTGCTGGCAATACTTTGCCTAATGCAGCCTGGGTTATCACTGAAATTCTTTTCAGCAATGCTTAACTTGGTGTCTACCAGGACATACAGGTTATTTTCTGTCAAGTCACTTTCCACCTGCTCAGCCCCCAGTGTGCACTGATGCATGGAGCTTTTCCTCCCCAAGTGCAAGACTTTGTTCTTTTTACTTGTTGAACTTCATGGTCTCCTTTCAACTCATATCTTCATACTGTTGAGGTTCCTCTGCATGGCAGCCTCTGTATGGCAGTTTATACCCTCTAGGGTACTGCCTCGTGTGTAACTGAAGTTTCCTGTAGCCTGTTAATTTCTCCTCTCTCATGCTAAGTAGACATAACAAAGCCTCTCCAGGCCTGCTCCTCAAGGACACCCAGACTGTCCTAGGCCCAAAAAGTATAAATAAACCAAAAGGCCTCTAAGGGGGGCAAGTGGAGGGTAATTACATCAGTAAACTGAAGCTTTAAGTGGAGAATTAACCCTGATATGCAAATGAACAGAACCTATAAAAGTGTGAAGAACTCGTGATCTGTCATCTATCTTGGGGTCCATCTTGGCAGTAGCCTCTGGCTCCCAAGGGTGTACCTTTGAAGGCCTTTCAAATAAATGCCTACCTTTATTCCCTTACTCCTCTCTAGTCTCTGTGTCTAGGAGGCCTCTTAAGGCATCACACTGTACGCTGCATTCCTTCACAGCAGTAGAGCTTTGAGAGCTACCACATTCTAACTCCCTCAGTGAAAACCGGTAAAAACAGTTAGCATTAAACCTATCATTTTTTATTCATGTAACAATCTTGTAATTGCAATATTTAAATTACCATTATGCCTACTGCAGCTTCTTGCCTATTAAATTTCACTTCTTTCTGCTGTCTTCCTTTGCACATCTTCAATTATAATTTTTCTGACTGGCTTTTTTAACTTTTTACTGAATTAAATAGACAGCTGAACAAGGAAACAAATATGTAAATAAATAAATGTATATATTAGAGAAAAATATAGTAATCACAATATTGTTTAGTTGGAAGTGGCCTCTTAAATTCATCTAGTTTGACTCTCCCTGTTCAAAGCAGAGTCCTGCTAGAGCAGGTTGGTTGGGACCACGTCCAGTAAAGTTTTTTGCTTTCTCCTGGAATGGAGATTTTACACCCTGTTTAGAATGTTTGACCACCCTCAGAAGAGTAAAAAAATAAGTTTTTCTTATGTTCACATGGAATTTTGTGTATTTTAATTAGTGCCCATTACCTGTATCCTGTCCATAAGCACTACTGAGAAATGTCTGGCTCCTTTTTCTTCATTCCCTTCCTTCAGGTATATATATATAACATTGATGAGATCTCCCTGAACCTTCTCCAGGCTGAAGAGTCCCAGCTCTCTCAGCCTTTCCTTTTATGAAAGATGCTCTGGTCACTAAATCAATTTTTCTGAAGCATTACTTGATCTGTTAAGTCTGTATCTTTCTTGTAGTGGGAGCCCAGAATGGAACACAATCCGGCAGATGCAGTCTCGCTAGTACTGAATAGAGGGAAAGGATCACCTCACTCAAGTTGCTGGCAACACTCCTAGTGCAACTGAGGAGGTTGGTGGACTCCTTTGCTCTGAGTGCATTGCTGGCCTGTTGTCCACTAGAATACCAAGATCCTTTTTGGTAAAGCTGCTTTTCAGATGGTTGCACTCCTGCATAAACTGGTGCATCAATTTTTTTCTTCCCCAGATGCAGGATTTGTCATTTACCCTTGTTGACACCCACTCAGCCTATTGAGCTCCTGCTGAATGGTGGCATAACTATCTTGTGTGTAAACCACTCCACCTAGTTTTGCATTGTCTGCAAACTTGCAGAGACTTCATCCTTATCTGAGTCATTAATAAAGATGTTGAAGAATATTAGAGCAAGGACAGACCTCTGAGCTAGACTGCTAGAAACTGCCTCCAGCAGGACTTGGAGCCATTGATCAGAGTCCTCTGGGACCAATCATTCAGCTTCTCTTTAATCAATCTACTGTCCACTTACCTAAACCTTACTTTGTCAGTTTCTCTATGATGATGTCATGTGAGACAGTGTCAGAAGCTTCTCTGAAGTCAAGGTAAACAATATCTGTTGCTCTGCTCTCATCCACCATGCTATTCCCATCACTGTAGAAATCTACCAAGTTGGTCCAGCATGATTTCGCCCTTGAAAACCCATGCTAATTATTCCTAGCTAGCTCCTCGACCTTCATGTGTTTAGAAAATCTTTCCAGGAGGTTTTTCCTCCACCACCTTCTGAGTGACTAAGGTGATGTTTGGACTATAGTTCCCCAAATTTTCCTTCTATCCTTCTTGAATGTAGGAGTGATATTTGTTCTGTTCTAGTCTTTGTGTACCTTTCTCAGACACTATGACCATTCAAAGGTATTCGAGACCTTGCAATAACATCAGCCTTGCAATAACATCATCCAACTTCCATTAGTGTACATTGCCTTTTGTACATACATTTTGTTTAAGCATTCCATGACTTGGTCATCCTCTGCTGACAATAAATCTTCATATTTTATAGTAGAAACAGCACACATAAATCTGTATGATCATGCAATACAGTATTTGCAACTCCTTTCTCTTTACCAATGCATATGTATCTTTTTGGTATTTCTTTTGTAAAGGTAGAACTTCTGAGTTCTTTCCATTATCATTAACTATTACAAGATTATAAATATTCTGTATGTTTCCTTTCAGAGTTGTCTCTATTTTCTTCTAAGAATGCCCATGCCTAAATTAGCAACCTTGAAAGTTCAACAGCTATTTTGATATTATCTAAATGCAGTATGTTATAAAGAAGGTGAAGTAAAACATTTATGAAGCAGGAAACATGATACCTGACATAGTGAAAGAAAGTGTCAAGGTTGAGAACAGTCTAGAGATGAGCAAGAGGAGAGCAAGAAGCTCTGAACAACTACTGCCTGCAGAGTCAAAAACAAATCCATATCCAAGAGCCTTTTAATACATCTGGTACTCAACATCTGACCTGCTATGATTATGACCAAATAGCTATCTCAAAGAAATCAATCTTTCTTTATTAGTGTGAAGTGTGGCAGGTGTTTAATTCACTACACTTCTCTAATCAGAGACCAGAAAATATTTTTTTTCTAGTAATTGGTACTCGGTGTTTTCAGTTATGATCAAAGCTCTGTTATTTGTATTCCTTGCCTAATGGAGTTAGTATGTTACTTCTGCGGGAACTAGTGTCAAAAAAAAAAAAAAAAAAAAAAGTTAGGAAAGAATTACTTTTCCTCTTCTGGCTCTGTTAGCCAAGTAAATTAATATTTCTAATTACACTCTGATTCCTATCTCATGCTCAGATGACACAGACTTCACTGAGTTTTTGATTTCTATGACAGAATGAATGATTTTCTTGTAAAAGGACTTTGATGCTTAATAAATTCAGAGACTTCTAAAGCAAAAACAACAAAATATTTCCAGGAGCAAAAGCACTATCATAATATGATATGGTATATTCGCCTTGTAAAAAGAAACCCTATCTTACAAGATTTCATTATCTCACATACAAACTCATGTTTATAGTATTGTGTCAAAAAAAAAAATTACAGATCACTTCTGAACTTTGCTTATTATATTTTGAATCAAAGCTGCCTATTGCTATCCTGAATGCCCTACTGTCTACTGCACAGTTCAGTTTTATGTGCACTCCTTTGAAAGTCAAAAGGCATGAGATGCATTCTGTAATGATCATAAATCAACTAGAAAACCTGGGATTTTTTTTCATACATACAATCTTTATTTCTTTTGAGGGTGAATGAGGCAAAAGCCAAACAGTTTGATTCTGCATCCCACATTACATTTTCTTTGAAACAGCATCTTTCCAGTGTAAACTATGCAAGTAGTCTCTTTAAGACTAGAAACTATAACAAATACTGAAAAAAGAAAAAAAAAAAATTTACTGTGATATCTTCACCTTTGGAAGGTTCAAGTTAAAGTCTTCCTCAGTGTTTAATGATTGCATTAAACCCTATGAAGCCTGAGATCTTTTAGGAATTTGTGTCTGAATCCTAACTTGTCATTTTTCTGAGAAGACTCTCACTTGGGAGGGATTCATTTGGACTTGATTTATAAGGTGGTATGATGAAAGAGGCTTGACAGAAAGATGAGAAGTTAAGCCATTAGTCTCAAATTTCATCCTTGTCACTCCCTGCTCTAAAGGCCAGCTTTTACTTTCCAAAAGGTGCTTTTTGCAGAATAATTCCATTTAGCTTTTCTTTAGTTTATCGTTTCAAACACAAGGCACTAACCTCCAAACGGATCTTTCTCTATGACCTGTATTTTCTGTCTTTTTCACACTTATCTATATGTGTATCTCATACACATGTTTTGTTATACACCCTGGAAAACAGAGACTGCCAACCAATGGAAAAAGCAAAAGATAGTGTCCCTGACAAAGCCTATTTCAACTGAAAGAATTTGGCTTGCTGCAACATAAGGGGAGTAAGTCTGTGAGCATTTGGAATCCATTCTTGACACATTAACAGCTAATCCTCAGTGGATGTTTACAGACCTCTTAATCTCTATAGAGGCATTTTCCTTTCCTACTCTCCACTGTAGGAGAGTTTTAGGAATTGAAAAACTGGAATACACTAATAGTTGTTTGATCTTGCTTTCCCTTTAGCAGCTATATGCTCCATTGTTTACCTTTTGTGTGTCATGAGCTCAGTAATCTTCAGAAATTGAATGCAGAAAAAAAAATTGTGGCTTTAGTATTCAAAGGTAGCTGTTTCAGTCATATTTATTTAGAGCTCATGTAAAAACTTCTTGATTTTTCAGAAGTCTCCATCATCAACATTCTCTTATTGACTCATGTTTGTGTGCTTAATAGCCTGTTGTGGAGGGAGTCAAATCTTAAAAGATAGGCATATATTAACCAATGTTAGAGATCAAAAAAATTAGATAAGACACTATGTCATCAAATGAAAAATCATAAGCCTCAGAAGAGAAAGGATTAAACTGTTCAGCAATATTATTTTTTAATAGAAACTCCTCCTTATTGTAAGCTGCGAGTATTATAAAAAGTATTTTTAAAAACCCATGTAAGCAGTAAAAGAAAGGTATGAAATCCTATCATTCCATTTCTGATACATTAACCATAAAGTACAGTCCTATCAGTAAGGTACTAATCAAGCATTTTTTTGTTCTCTCTGGGGAGAAAATGATGCTATTTTCCCCTATCACATGCTCTTCTCCTGAAGTCTCTGCTAACCTCTCTCTCCCATTTCTTTCTGAATCTTGAAGGGAAGTTTACCCACCAAAATCCTCTCACATGAGGATGGGCCACAATGAGCTGGCCATACATTTGCTGTGTGCAAAAGGTTAACATTTGGAAGGCTTCCACAGGCATCTAGCCTCAGGTGGTTCATTATGACACTTGGCAGGTTTCCCTTGGTGTGTCCCTCAGGTACCTTAACCACTTCTGACAGAACCTCTGATAGGTCTGTTTCTTATGCTACAGAATAAGTACTTCCTTCAAATATAGCTCTTTTCAGCTACTTTTTTCTTTTCTTCCAAAAATCATACACAGATGCTTATCCCTATGACTTCTGACCATACCAAGATTTTCCAGACAGATATGCCTGGATAACAGGATCTTCTGAAGGTTTCTCCTAACTCACAGGCATCGCCCATCACTGGGCCAGGATAGTTAAGGCTTAGGGGATACTGAACAGAGGGACAGGCATCAGAAGCTTAAAGAAAACATAGAGCTTTGCTTCCAGACACTCTTTGAGCAGTCCCAGGAACTGCTGTATTTGGCTGTCATGGGTTAGCAAGCATAGTCCCAGAAGTGATGTTCTTGCAAAGAGGTGCTTACAGCTCCTCTATGACCTGACAGAACCTATCAGCTGGCCAGTTTGAATATGGACAATTTTTTAAGCCACTAAAAAATTGACCACCTCTGTGGTCCACATTTAAGAATGGACAAAGCCCGGGGGAGCTCTCTCTCATTTCTGGCACTGGGACAGGTGGCTGCAGGGCCCATACGGGGCCTGGTGGGCCCAGGCCAGGCCCTGCTCAGGCCCGGCCGGGCCAGGCCGGGTCACGGCCATCCTGGAGCCGATGGGCCCTGTTCCACCCGTGGCCACCCCACAGCCCTGCTCTGTGCAGACCGGCCGCTCCCCCTCTCCAGTGCAGCCGAAGATTCAGCTGAAGCTGCCCTGCTGTTTGGCACAGATCATGGGACCAACAGCGATAAGCAAAATTCCAGCTGCAAAGCTCAGGTGAGATTAACCCTTTTAGTGCTGTATGTGCTGCAGACATTAAGCAAAGAAAGAAGAGCTGAAATCCTGAGGGAGGAAAAAGAGGAGACGCTTAAAGCTGAAATTCTGTTGTAAAGCTATGGTGGTGATGGACTATGATATATCAGAGTACCCATTGTAATTTCATGAAAGCATGGGGGGTGGAGCGTTCAACTTGTACTTGTGAGGAAAAGCACCTATGCTGAAACAAACAAATGCTGAAGCTGCTGTGATTTGAAGAGAAATTTGAACAAGGAGAGATGGAAGCGATGAGGACTCTTGCTCCAATTGGAAGGAGAAGACCTCTCTTCCTAGAGATACTCCCAGAGATAGTCTTAGAGATGAAGATACTTTTTTTCCCAGGAAAGGAGGAGGGCCTCTGTTCTCAGAGATGGAAATGCTCCCAGAGATGGGTGAAGAGAACTTTTATTTCTGAACAGCTCAACCTTAAAATTGTACCCCAGTAGTTCAAGATTGGACCCTCGAAAGCAGTTGTGGGAAAAGCTGCAAGTCGTGGGTAGGGACTCTCACAGGATGCGAGCAGAGAACCAACCTGGGCGGCTGTCTCGTTGTGATAATGTCTCCATAGAATGAGCAAGAGAGACTCCTCTTCCTAAATGAACTGAACAAAGTTATAATGGAAGTGGTAAACGGACTGAACATCTCAAGGTTGTCTTTTTACAGTGGGAGAAGGGGGAAAGGTGGAGGGAGGAGAAGTGTTCTGAAGATGTAGTATGATTTTTTTTTTTTTCCCTTCTTTTAGATCTATTAATAAACTTCTTCATATTCTTTCAAGTTTTGTGCCTGCTTTGCTTTTCTCCTAATTCTTATCTCACAGAAAGTAAACAGAAATGAGTATTTTGGACCAAACCATTACATTGGCTATGACTGGAACTAGCTGTGCTGCCTTTTAAACCCACGGCCAACGTGGGTTTAAACCTTGTAAGAGGTCTAGTGTCAGAAGTTTCTGCTTCCAGACACTCCAGAGCATTTTCTCCCACTCTCAGCTAATACTACTGTCCAGACACAGGAATGTGTGCTTCTAGTCACAGCTAGAATTGCTTATGAAGAATCCCAGTATCCCCCACAGGAGTGACTGTGCACAATACATCCTAATGGGACTGAGTTGTGCTACAGGCCGTGAAGATATCCTGTAATGTTACTTAGTGCAAGCACCAAGTGGGGCCAAGCAGCAGGACATCAAATTCAGAGATAGAACTCTATAACATCTAATTTTAATTTGCAACCTACTTCTCACATCTCATTATGAATTACGTGTCAAGAATTTAGGAAAAAAATTATCAAGCTAGGTTTAGGATATGATATCTCCCTGACTCATAGAACTTGGCGCTCTATCAGAAAATGCACAGTGCTTTATTTACAGCCTCTTCCCATTCCGTATGCAGCTGATTAAATCCCACTCAAAACAGTACATTTTTACCTCCATATGTAAGATCTTGCATCTTACACAGCATTTGAGGAAGCACTAAACCCTAGTCCTGCCTAAAAGCAGAGCAAAGCTCAACAGCCCAAATAGTCCCTGTGAAAAGCTGGTGTTCAACAGAGCCTGTACAGGAATGTTGCTTGACAGGGGTCAGTGATTTCTCTTTGGCCTGTTTGCCCTGTGCACAGGTAAAGAGGATGTCAGTATTCACCTACCAAGTGTGGTGTTCTTTACTTTCCTGCAGACTAATTTCCTGCAGACTTCTGTATTTTTAAATTTCTGAGTGCATTCTGAACTGTACTCTGTAGTTTCTGTGTCTTAGTTCCTCCTATGCCAACTGGGATGAGAATGCATTGCTACCTCTCAGAGGTATTTCATGGATAAATACTATGAAGATTTAGAGGTGTTAAGACATAATTTTCAACATTTTGCTATCAGCTCTCTTATTCTGACCTAGTAAAAGAGGCAAGATTGCCATACTGGGTTGGTGGTACAGAATAAGTTTACTAATAGATTTTTGTCTCATTTTTTTCATTCCCTCTGAAGGTCTTCCACTTGGGAGATCTAAACAGCTTCTTCATGTTGCTAGTTTTATTCTTAATATATTAACAAGATCAGAGCTTGGAGAATATATAAAATAAATCACCACTCTTCATTTAAATTTTTAAATGAATTCACTTTGACTGATTTTGAATCCCTATGGTGTGTGCTTCCACATATATTTTAGTAAATAGGTTAACAGGAAGATACATTCAGGACAGGTAATTTTCAGGAACAGTTTTAGAATATATAAGGAAAATGGATCATAAATTCACAATTGTTCAAACAGGAAGCAATTCTACAAACTGGAAGCAATTCTACATTGGCTATAAATATTATGTTTCTCCAGTAAGGTTACAGATATCAATATGATGTGAACTACTGAGATTATCTGTTAGATCTAGAGCACTTCACGAAAGATGCTGTTGTATACTTCCCATGGAGTTCAGTACTTCAGGATTTTGGAAAGCTGACGAGATATTGTGTGAGGATATCATTGACTACCTCTGGATAAAAGCATATATAATTTCTGATTCCTCTTAACTGATTATCAAGGTAGTGTCCATGGCATTTACATCTATTTTAAGGTCTCTTTGCAAATCAGAGTCACAGACAATGACAACACTATAAGTGAGATTTGAATAATGGCACACAAACCTTAAGTGAGTTCCTGAATCCTGGAAAGGGCTCAGGTGTGTTATACATTGAGAATGGGTAAATTATACATTTATAGCCCTGTGAGGCCTGCATGCAAAATTGTTTCTAGTTTATTCAAAATGCATGCTATTCAGTTTTTGCTTATTCCAATGTGTTTAGTAAACAAGAGTCACTTGTGAATGATATGTTCTAAAATCAAATTTAAGGGTAAACTTAATTATGTTCACAGATGGTGAAGCATAATTGATGACAGTATGTCAATGTAAACTGGAACTAGCTGTGTCTAAAAACATATCATCACCATCAACAACATAACATTATGAATATTTTAAATGACTACTTTATAAAAAGGATGAGCTGGTTAATTCTGGTTGCCTCCATACATGGCCTAGTGTATGTCAACTATTTTTGTTTATATGAGCTTCTACTGCATTTGTTGCTACAGATCTTGCTTTTTATTATTGCTGCAAAGAATCATCAGGGGAAATATTTTGGTAGCAAAAGGAAAATACATAGAGTACACTTTTCATGTAACAATAATTGGGATGCTGCCACCTGAATTTCATGGGGATTTAGTAAGAAAAATATGAGAACATAGCCTTCTTTCTGCTTGATTTACCATCATCAATAGTGAAATTCTATGGTTTTAATATTTCATTTGATAGAAGCCGGTTCCCATTTACATAAGACAGAGCAAATCCAACTGTAGAAGAGCATTGGCATCTCCAAAGGAAAGACAGGACGTTTATTCACTATATGATCACAGTTCTTAAGGATGAAATTGCACTCCAGTGGTCTGAACATTTTGTATGATTACCAGGTTTACATGTTTCCAAAAAAAACTTTCCCAGTATTGTTCATTTATTATTAAGATCTGATCTGATTCACAGATAGTCTTCTGTATGACCAGTGGGGTGTGTGCATGGCCTGGGGTGTCTGTCAAGGAACTCAAGTGTCACCCAACCCTAACTCTCTAGGACTAGAATTAGTTTTAAATATACTTAATCTCAGATTATTCTTTTCTATTTAGGAGATGCTTGCAAAAGCAAGTAGATGTTTACAATATTTGTATAAAATCCCTTCAAATTTAGAGAAATCGGAAGGGAAATATAATCTGCTTAGTACAATTGATTTTTTTATCATTATTATCATCATCATCGTCATCATCAATTATTATATCATTGCAAATGTGATGTTACTTTTACACATTCTGTTGTAGAAATAATTGAACAAAGCAGTGATTTCCTCTGTAAGGAACCCATGCAAGAGAAGTTCATAAGAGTGGCATAGAGTGGAAAATATGAAATATGAGAAAAAGACAAGGTTGTGCTCTTATCTTTGAAAATCTACCTATCTATATCCATCACTTCTCCCCGGGCTTCTTTATAATTGGACCCATTGTCAATACAAAAGATGTTTGTTAGTATTAAAGTGTCAGTGCCTTGGTGCTATGTAGCTGTGAACCAGCTGTTGATGTTCCCAGGTGGACAGTAAGGTACATGATGGGGAAAATGTTTCTGAGGAGGTGTTTGTAAGCTGCTATTGCTCTTGCAAGTTGTTACAAACAACTGATTAACAGTGGCATTCCTCCACCCCTGCATTTCCATTTGCCGTGGCTTTATCTTCAGTGATAATGGAACTGAAGAATTTTTGTGGATTCTCTGGCATACAGCAAGGCTTCAATAGCAGCCTTCTCCAAATGCAGAAAACAGAGTGGGATTTGTCTGTGGTGGTTATGCATAAGTGTGATTAGAGAAAGAATGTATGAATTTAAATAGATTTTATTATTTTTATTATGATTAATGGTATGCTTTTCTTTACATTATGTTTCTTTCCTGACAGAGGAGAATTTAGATTTCATGAATTAATTACAAGAAACACTCAGGCAGAAATAGGTTAACAACAAAATGGAACAACTTTACAACACTGAATAACTAAATAATAAAACAGAAAATAAAAGAAATTAATAATACTTGTGCCATTAAAATATGAGAACTCTGGGAAAATCATTGAAGAAAACATTTCACTACAAGAAGAAATTCAATAGGCTAGTGAAATTTTCTCTGAAGAAAGCATGTCCAATGAATGCTATGCCCATTCAAGCATATCCATGAGACTTCTGTGAGTGTAAGTTTATGCATCTTTGTTGAAATGGATTTTTTTCCAGGGCTGCAAAACAGAGGCAGATCAAAGCATCTATCTCATATGTTCTACTGTGTTATGAGTATATCAATTGTGATTTGAAAATATCCATTATGAAATCTATGCTTAAAACAAACATAGACACTGCAACATAACAGGTCTAAGGCCATTTTTATTACCTTACATTACACATTCAAAATATATGATTGTTTGATGCTAAGCTATGTCAGAAGTAGAGAAATAAGATTTGTTTTGAAGTAAAAATTAAAACATCTTTTCACATGTTTCTGGATGCACTGGGTTTGAGTCAAGCTTTTGGTAGCAGGGGGAGCTGTAAGGTGTCCTCTATGAGAAGAGACCGGGAGCTGCCATCATGTTCAACAGAGATGTCCACCGCTGAGCTGGTGGCACTTTTATGATAAGATATTTAAGAGTAAAAATTATGCATAGAAGCTGTGAGAGAGAACTAAGAAAAATGGGATGGAAACAACCATCAAAGAAGAGGGAGAAGGTTCCCCAGGCACCGGAGTGAAGATTCCCCTGCAGCCACAGCCTGCGGTGAAGACCATAGTGATGCAGATTGTCCCTCTGCAGCCTGTAGAGGATTGAGGGGAAGCGGGTATCCACATTGCAGCTTGTGAAAGATCCCACACCAGAGCAGGTGGAAATGACCTGAAGAAAGCTGCAGCCCAAGGATAGCCCACAAAAGAGTGAGTTCCTGGCAGAAAGGAAAGCAGACCACATTGGAGCACGCTTTCTGTCAGAACCTGTGGCTCTATAGGGGATCCATACTCTAGTAATCTGTTGCTGAAGGTTTGTACCCTTGGAGAGGACCTATGCTGGAGCAGATCATTAAGACCTACATCCTGTGGAACAACCCCACATGCAAACAGTGGAAAAATGGGAAGAAGGAGCGACAGAGATTAAGTGATCACAGCCCCCCTACTCCATCCCACCTATGTCACTCAAGGGGAGAAGGAAACAGAAGAGTCAGGAACAGGAACAAGGGCATAAAGATAGGCTTGAGGAGAAAGGTTAGGAGTGGAGAGAAGGTATTGTTAGCATTGTCTCTGTTTTCTCATCATCCCACTGTATTTTTAATTGCAATAAATTACATTAATATTCCCCAAACCAAGACTGCTTTTCCCATTTTGGTATTTGACAAGTGATTACCTGCTCTTTATCTCAGCCCACAAGCTTTTCATCTTATTCTTCCTATGAACCTTTCTTATGAAGACAGGGTGAGACAGTTGTTGTTCTTCAACCTGGAGAAGAGAAGGCATCAAGGAGAAAAAAAGCCTTATTATAAAAGTCTTGCAGTATCTAAAGAGGCTTATAAGAGAGCTAGAGAGGGACTTTTGACAGGGGGCTGTACTGTACTGGTAGGACAAAGTCTAACGGCTAAAAGCTGAAAAAAGATAGATTTGTATTTGATATTAGAAAGAAATTCTTTCTTTGTAAGGCGTTGGAAGAGGTTTCCCAGAGAACTTGTGGATGACACATCCCTGGAATTGTTCAAGGCCAGATTGGATAGGGCTTTTGCAGCCTGGTCTAGTGGAAGGTGCCCCTGTCCATAGTGGGTGAGATGATTTTTAAGGTCCCTTCCAACACAAATGATTCTGTAATTCTGGCTAATTGGCTTGGTGGTCATTTGGCAGCCAGCCAAGTTTAACCCATTATGGACCATCTTTCGAAAGCAATACCTCTGATACAAAGTATAAGATCAAATTGTCTATTTACTGTGGTTTTTCTTCACTGTCTCTGTAAATTCATGTCACTTTATATATTTGGATTGGCTGAGTTACCCCTGAAGCTTCTTAGAACTCTACTGACTTTACAGGGCACCTACAATGATGAGTTTTTAAATGATTGAAGTTGCAAAGAAAATTTGATGAGTCTTACAGTTTCTATGTAGAAGTGAACAGAATAATTTTGAAATTACTATTTCTCTTAGGAGACTGTTGGACTTTTCTCTAAATAGCTGTCTTCTGCAGTGGGTACTGTAGTGTTTTAGTCTGTCAGATCTCTTTTTTTTTTGCCTGACAGCCAAAGGCATTCATATCAGAATATCTGAGATGGGAATTTGAGTACTAACTTAATGACAACCAATTCAAACAGAAGTTTAGGGAAGAAAATTTCATACCTATGTATGAGACGTCACATCCAACATTTGGGAAAAGGATATGAAGTAAAATGTTGAGCTTATTTTATCTCTCACAACTACTTCTGAATGTTCATTCATCAGTATGAGTTCACCTTAGAGCTGTCTTTACTATTGATATCCAACAAGTTGAGTGCTCTATACTTTGTGTGCTTCAGGCAAGGCATGAAAGACAATGTGGCCCACTGCAGTTAGTATAGGGTTAGGAGCTGCTGACACCAAATTGCAGCTCTTTTAAAGGCTTGCTTTGTGTCCTGCAAGAGTATGCTTAACAGTGTCAGGTTCTCAATAAGAATCTTCTCTGAAAAGGCTAGCAACATTTTTTTTTCTTTTCCCAAGAGCCATGTGAGGATATATCACTTACAATTTGCAAAGCATTTTGGAACTAAAAATCGATACTTTAGAGTACAGAACTATGACTGTTAGCATGACTGCTAAAACTAGCAGTATTTAATCCCTTTTTAATGAATTCATTAAAATCTGGATCTCAGCAAAATCTGGATTTTGCTGAGATCTCAGCAAAATTTTATCCAATTTTGGATAAAATCTATCCAATTTTTTCAGTTCTGAGGTGAGTGTCAGAATACTGGGAGAAATTTTCATTACTAAATTCTCATACTTAGCTAAAATCAGGTTATTCTATGCAAAAATTTTGAGTAAATTTAGGCAAGTTAAACATTAAAAGAATAAAGATACAAAGAAGTTCTTTGATGAATCATTATTTGTGATACTGTGGAAAACCAAAAAGTTTTCACAATGTGGGAATTTAAACAGATAAATCTTAAAAAATTGTCCAAAATGTCAAGAATTTTTTAAGATTCTGTTGCATGATTAAAAAAGTGAAGGTTCTGAAGTGCTCATTTTTAGCATTTGCTTTCTGAGATAGCCAAATTTAATTTATATCTGCCATTGACTTTGGCAATGCTGCTTCATTTGTGAGCCATTATGTAATAGCTGTTATTTGACAAAGTGTCATTTCATGCTTTTCTGAGATAACTGGAGTAACTGGGAAAGAAAAAGTATATAGAATAGTATCGTAATATGTGATGAATACATTCTGTACTGCAAGCACAGAGACAGCAACAAATAAAAGCATAGGAAGAAAGGTTTATTTTCCAATTCCAGTAATTTAAATAGTTTAATGTATTAGAATATTGTAACTGAAGCCTACCACCTAAATGCTAAGTTGATTATGAAATTTGGTAAAACCACAGAACATTTTGAACACCTGAGTTTTCCGGTTTTACAGGCATTGAATGTATAGGCCTGGTCATAGCCACTTGCTATGATAACTTTGCTAGAAAATACTGTGTTTATACTATTAATTTTTATCCTATACAAATCCCTTAGAAATTTACTACGGAAACAACAGCATTGCCAGCCAGTCAAGGTATGGGATTGTCTCATTCTGCTCTGCACTCCTGCAGTCTCACCTTGAATATCATGTGCAGTTTTCATCACACAATATAAGAATATTAGAGAGTCCAAAGAAGGGCTACAGAGATGGTACAGGGCTTCTAGGGAAAGCCACATGAGAAACAGCTGAGGTCACTTAGTCTGTTCAGCCTGGAGAAGAGAAGATTCAGGGGGGAAGCTGTGGCAGTGCAGGTGGCTCCAGTCACTCTCTCTCCTGAGGAGAACTCAGACAACTAGCTCCACTGGTCAGCAACCCAAGTTTACCATGTAACTTTCAGCCACGGTGAGAACCCATGATTCCCTTGTTCTGTCTTTTGCATATTTTCTCCCAACTGGTTAATGTTCCCCCCCACCCCTCTCTGTTTTATGTATAAAGTTATGAATATTCATTTTCCTTCTTTAATATGTATCAGTTCTAGAAAGTTCTTTTTTCCTCGATGCCCCATTGGATCCTTCCCTGAGTCCCTCCTAAGTGTTGTTCCCATTGGTTCCCTTCCTGTCAATCCCACCTGCTTGTCTCTATCCCATTGTCTGAGATCCCTTTCCCCACCTATCTGTACCCAGCATAAGATCCCTGGACCCTCCCACCAATTGGCCTCTTCATCCCTGTCTTTTCACTGGAATAAATTTGCGTGGAACACATACGGAGAGTCCCCTCTCTTTACTTCTTTGCCTTTGCCTGTGTGCCTGTTTAACAGTGACAGAAGGATACAGCCCCTTTTGGGTGAGGAGCTCTGCCCCTTTTCATTGTGTGTTGGGCACTGAGTGCCGCCTTCCAGAGGGGTTTCAGCGTTGACCTCCGGGCGTCTTTGTGTCGGCATGTGAGGGGTAAAACCCCCTTCTGCCAGCTCCCAGTGGCTGAAAACCCCTTAGGGACCTTGTTGCAGTCTACAGCTTCCTCATGAAGGAAGAGGAGGGGCAGATACTGATCTTTTTTCTCTGGTGGCCAGTGACAGGGCCTGAGGGAATGGCCTCAAGTTGTATCAGGGCATATTTAGGCTGGGTATTAAGAAAAGGTTTTTCACCCAGAGGGTGGTTGGGCACTGGAACAGGCTCCCCAGAGAAGTGGTCACAGCCTAACAGAGCTCAAAAAGCATTTGGACAATTTGTAAAATGTTCTCAGGTACATGGTGTGACTCTTGGATCCTCTGCAGCACCATGAGTTGGACTTAATGATTCTTTTGGGTCCCTTCCAAATCAGTGTATTCTGTGATTCTGTGATTGTAATTAAGGATTTGTTTTGGTTAAAGTATATGGTTTATTTTAAGCAAATTTCATCTATGCAATCAAAGACAAATAAAATTTGCACAGTTTATCTTGTGTGACCTGCAACCAACTGACTTGCATGAATCCAGAGTGAAATGGACAGTATTTTAACCAACAGCACTGTCCCATCTTTTCTGGCAGATGCATTCTGTTTTTCTGGTTCATCTATTACTGTTCTATTCTGAGTTCATGACTGCTTTTTATGTTCAATACAATAGCTAATTATTGTACTAAGCAGCTTTTCTAAAGGCTTTGCTGTTTCATCTTTGATGCTTCATGAACAGAATGGCAAATTAAAACATAGATAAATGATCTAAAATTGAAAACAATTGTTCTACTTATCATTTAATAGTAGACACAAGGCCTTTTTAGGAGAATATATATATACAAAGACATTTACAAGTCTGCTATTCTACAACTCATGCATCACCTCCTCTCCAATTTTTTTGCAGTAATAGCTGTGTAATGAGTCTGTTTAGGATACATCTTACTAAATGGTTCTAATCTATATAGGTTCTCACTCCACACTCATCACCATAGTACCCGAGCAACTTCCAGTAGTGCATTAAGCAATGTGACTAACATCTGTCACATATTTTGGTCTCTCATCATTTCCCCAGGGGTAGATCTATGTGCAGTGAAGTGTTTTGTTTTGTATTTATTTATTTTTCAAGTGGTCCATGACTTGGGGATTAATTAGTCTACACAGGGTCACGCACAAAGTAAAGATTACTGTGAATCAGAGAAAAATGTAAATAGGGAAATGCTTGCCTTGAATTGAGGTACTGAAATTAATATTCCAAACATTAAGGTATACCTCTTGATATTTTTTTCATGTGCATATACCCAAAAATTTTTTTCTGCAGTGTCTTCTTAGGAAATTTTACAACATCTTTCTCTGAGAAGTGTGTGAAACCAAATCTTTGACACTAAGCAAACCACAATATACACCTGGAGCTTTTGTATTTCACATCTGAGAGCTGATCTTCACAGTTTATTTGTGTGTTGTCTAAAAATAACTAGCAATAAACTTAAGCAGCTATTTTGGTTATACTGCAAAGGTAGGGACCCAAGTCAGAACCACACTGACAGAGTTTTATGTTTCTTTCCATCCAGGACCACATATAATCTTAACTATTGGCTTTCTCATTTGAAGACAATAAACGTAAAGCAGATGCCTGCTAGTAAGCATGTGTTTAAGCACTCTCTTGTTTCCATGAATCACAGCATAAAGACAGTAAAAGACCTATTTAGAACCTTTATCCCATTTCTCAGACCATGTGCAGTTCACATATGCTTCCCTCATGGCAGATTTGATAGGGAATTTTTTGTTTTCCAGTTGTTTGAAGTGGTTCAAAGTAAGGTTCATTTGCTTCAAAGCACAATTGCATAGCTTAGCCAACCTTGGCTGACTGGCTATTCCCTCTGAGTTAATTATCTTTTTTTGGTCTCTTCTTAGTTTTCTTCAGTGATAAAGCAACAAATTCTTAAAACCATACATTATTTTTTCATCTCAGGGTGCAGAGGAAAATTAAGGTGAGGAGACACTTTGATGCATATGTTAGAAGGCTAAGCTCTTGGCATCATTCTATGTCACCAGATGTCAGGCAGGGCAGGAGTTACCTTCAGTGCTGTGCGGTTCCAAGGTCTAATCAGGGCATCAGAAGATGTGAGTTAGAATTGCTCAGAACTGCCCTAAAGCCCACTAAACAATCTGTTTACTGCTTTACTCTCGAGTGATAAAAACATTATTTGGTTTATATATTTAATTTGATTGAAAAGAACACATGATTTATTCCCTCTCTTTCCCTTGGGTAGTCTGATACATGATTTGCAGATGGCTTTGTTCCCTCACCACTATGTTCCCTCTTTAAGTGTTCTGGAATCAAATCTGCTTCTAATAACAGGGAGGTTGTGGGTTCGATCCCTGTATGGGCCTTTCACTTCAGAGTAGGACTTGATGATCCTTATGGGTCCCTTCCAACTCAGAATACTCTGATTCTGTGTGAAATATCTGACCCTCTTCCTAAGTGCTGTTGTACCTTTGTGCTTTCTAAATCATAGAAGGGCAGAACAAAGGGCAGAGATGGCTTTCAGTGTAATGCTTATTTGAAAAGATATTTGGTAAATTTCTGGACATGCATAGAAATTAGAAAAGAAAATAGAGTCTTTTGAATCTAATGATTATTTAAGATGTGCTCCATTGTACATACTAATAAAGCATCATTGTTTGTATTAATTTAAGTAAAATTTATGGCATCGCTGATGATTTTTATCAGCATGATATTGCTATGGAAATTTAGCTAATAAGAAAAATAATGAACTCCTGTGCAGTTTCAAATTGCTTAATAGAGAAGATTTATCGCAAAATTTCAAATTTGTTTTCAAGCAAGATAAAATGTACATAATATTTTTATACTGTTCTGTATTTTTAGGCTTGAGTTATGTGTGTTGGAAAATCTGGATTTATTAGTAGTTTATTTAAAGAGGTATAAAAGAACCAAAATTAATTAATGTAATAGTTTAAAATAAACTGTGTAAGCACACATATCAAAGAAAGCCATCAAGAGCTGAAGCTGGGATACCTAAGAAATCTGGAGTGAATTAGACATGTTCAGGAAGGTGTCTACTTCAGCTCTCTTTTACTACAGGTTTTTTCAAATGAAATCCTATTTGATCAAAGCTATCCAGAATGGCATTTTGACATAATGTGAAGTGCTTTAAAATATATGGAATTGGAATATTCCATAAGCACTAAAGGATACTGTCAGCTTGCCAGGATGAAGGCCTCTAAGAAGTGGACGAAAGCCTCGAGAGAGTGACAGAACTCTGCCAAACACAATAGATGTACTATGTATATGTGTGAAGGGAGGGACACAAGAGAGGGAAAGAAAGCAAATCCTCAGAAATTCTTTGTGCAGTATAAATATGTCATGTAAATTTGCCCCATTTGTGTATTAAGTATGCTCTAGGTGTACATATATATGTATATATGTCTGCATAAGTGCACTTTTGTATGTGCGTACACAAACACTAGGCTATATACTGAGCTTTTTTGGAGCTATGACAAAAAATCCCCTTTTGAATGGGATGAATGACACCTCCTAAGGAAATTTCATTTTTGTCCTTGCTCATGATTGTCTCTTGGTATTATTTAAACAGCCATCAATTTAAATATTTTAGTATTTTTAATAAAGTATATTTTATAGTTTTTGTAAAAGTACTAGCTTTGAGATGATAATTCACAGAGTTATGGTTGGTGAAAACAAATAAATTCAGTTCCTCAATTATGCTTAATCAAGCTTTAAACTAAATTGTGGTCTGCAGTGTTTTCACTAAGGGTTGGTGTGGTGTAAGAAAAGTGTGTTTCTGGTGTAAAATTCAAAATTATTTGAAAGTTCTTGGTTTGCTATATATGTCCTGCAATATTTATATTGTCACACAGTTCAAAACTACTGTTGTAACTTAATAGATGCAGTGATGATGTACAAACAACCAGAGACTTTTCATCCAAACTTATCCAAACAGAGCAAATTAATATTAGAAAATATTAGTATTTTTATTTACTGCATACTTTTACATTAAAACTAATGCATTTTTATTTCTTTCAAAGTAGTTTATCAATATTTTGATTTTTTGACTCAATCATGGGAAAAGAAAAAGGTTTTTCTGCAATATCAATCTCTTACCAAGTTTTCTATGCTTTCTTGAGTGATTATAACACCACTAGAAGGAAACATATGTCATTTACTAAGGTCCAAATATATTATTTTCCATACAAACTTGACTTCTTGTTTGTTACAACAAAAATAAAGGTAGAATAATGAAGTTTAGATTTAGAGATCTAAAGTAATATCATTTTTGACATAAAAGCAATTTCAGCTGCAAAAATTTTATACAGAATCTCAGAAAAATTCAGGCTTGATCAGGAAAACAAAAAAATCAAACCAAATGAACCAACCAACCAAAACAAAACAAAACCCAAAACAAAACAAATAAACAAAACAAATAAACAAAACAGAAAAAAAAGGAAAAAACAGTTTCATTTTCAGCATGTAATAGAATCATAGAATACTGTGTTGGAAAAGTACCCCAAGGTTCGTCTTGTCCAACCTTTCTTGGCAAAAGCAGGGTCTATACAAGATGGCCCACAGCCCTGTCCATCTGAATCTGAAGAGTGTTGGGGGAATCCACCACTTCTTTGGGGAGATTATTCCAATGGCTTCTTGTTCTCATTATGAAAATGTTCTGCCTGTATCCAATCAGAATCTCCACAGGAGTAACTTTTACCTGTTACCCCTCCTCTCTGTGTTGTTGTAGTGGTTTGGTCCAAAATACTCGTTACTTACTTACTTTCTGTGAGATAAGAATTAGGAGAAAGCAAAGCAGGCACAAAACTTAAAAGAATATAAAGAAGTTTATTAATAGACCTAAAAAAAAGGGAAAAAAGTCAGACCACACCTTCAGAACACTTCTCCCCCCCCCCTCTTTCTCCCTTCTCCCACTGACAATGTAAAAAGACAACCCTTGAGATTTTCAGTCAGTTCACCACTTTTATAATAACTTTTTTCAGTTCACTTAGGGAGAGGAGTCTCTCTTGCTCATTCTATGGAGACATCTCCACAAGAAATTCTCTCATGGCTTCAATGTCACAGCGAGACAGCTGCCCGGGTTGGTTCTCTGCTTGCATGTGAGAGTCCCTTTCCCCAACTTACAGCTTTTCCCACAACTGCTTTCGAGGATCCAATCTTGAGCTACTGGGGTACCATTTTAAGGTTGATCTGTTCAGAAACAAAGGTTCTCTTCACCTATCTCTGGGAGCATCTTCATTTCTAGGAGCAGAGGTCTTCTCCTTCCCTGGGAGCAAGAATCCTCATCACTTCCATCTCTCCCTGTTCAAGCTTCTCATCAAATCACAGCTACTTCAGCATTTGCTTATTTCAGCACAGGTACTTTTGCTCACAGTCATTTGCTTGTTTCAGCATAGGTGCTTTTGCTCACAAGTGCAAGTTGAACGCTCCACCCCCCATGCTTTCATGAAATTACAATGGGTACTCTGATGTGTCATAGTCCATCACCACCATAGCTTTACAACAGAATTTCAGCTTCTAAGCATCTCCTCTTTCTCCTCCCTCAGGATTTCAGCTTTTCCTTCTTTACTGACTTTGGTGTCTCTATGGTGTTTTCTCAGGAGAGAACTGATGTCTGCAGGCTTCATCTGTTCTGGAGGAAACTTACAGCACTAAAAGGGTTAATCTCACCCAGCCCTGCAGCTGGAATTCCCTTATCACTGTTGGTCACATGATCTTTGCTGGGCAGCAGGCCTCAGATGAGTCTTCTGCCACACTAGAGGGGAGCAGGGGAAAGCCAGGCTGCGCTGCCTGTATGGATCAGGGCTGCAGGGGCCGCAGATGGAACAGGGCCGCACGGCTCCAGGATGGCTGTGTCCCGGGCTGGCCCAGGCTCCGCTGGGCCACATGGACCCCCCCCCTCCCTTCCCCCAGTTACCTGTCCCAAGGCCGGAAGCAAGAGAGAGCTTTCCCAGGGTATGTTAATTCTTAAATGTGGACCACAGAGGCGTGTTAAGCTCCTTAAGTGGCTTAAAAAGGTCCCAATATTCAAACTAGCCAGTTGATAGGTTCTGTTAGGTCATAGAAGAAGCTGTAAGCAGCTCTTTGCAAGAGAGTCACTTCCGTAGCTGTGCTATCCCATGACAGTTGTAAAAAGGGAGTCCCAGCCTTATCTTTAACCATCTTTTAAATATTGGAACATTATGATCAGGTCTCCTCCAAGCCTTCTTTTCTCTAGGCTGAAAAAACCCAGTTCTCTCAGTGTTTCCTCACATGTCAGGCTTCCCAGTCCTGTTCAACTTCTTTGGGGCCCTTTGTTGGATCATGTCTTTTTTGTACAAGGCTGGTATCAGCATTAGCTGAGGAACTTTGAAACTTCATTCTCATTATTTGACTTAAGAAAATTGCAAAAATGCTGTCTCATGAAGCTCAATATGTCAGAGGAGATATTCAGCATCAGAAAATGTTGCTGGCAGGCAGTTTTCTACTAGTCTGTATGTTCTCAGTTTCCATCTTAGGTACTGGTTGTATTACTAGAATATGTAAGGATGCCTTTCTTATCTCAGGTAATGTTCAGTGCTCCACTTAAAAGAGATCTCTGATGCCTTTCTATTTATAGAGTATGTCTTTCCTTCTATCTTGCACCTCAAAGGGTGAGGCTGACAAGAAATATTGTGTATGACTAAGTAATTTCATACCTCTAGGAACTCATGACACATTCTCTGTACAAAACAGCAACAACAAAGCCCTAACAAACTTAAAAAAAAAAGGGAAAATTCAACCTTCTTCCTCAGAAAACAGGTGTTTCTCTTATGAAAATACTTAATTGTTAGCATGATACCCAGCAAACAGCAATTAAAACATTTGTTTATGCATTACTGTGCTAAAACAAGCAGATCTTCTTGACAACTTTGCTGTATTAAAAAAAAAGATCTAATAAGACAGAGATTGCAACTAACTTATTTTTTCTTTCCTGGAATATGCAAGGTTAGGATAGTTTCCTTGAGATTCTGTCTGCTCTGGTCCTATCCCTTAGGGTTCCTGTGAAATAAGGAATAGATTGTGTTTCTGTTCCCTTCCTTGTTCTGTTTGGGTAACCAAGCGAAATGACAACATGGGAACAAACATCATCAAAACAACCCTAAACCTGAAAAAAAATCTACCCTATAAAAAGGTGTAGCAATTAGTACATACTTCCTGCTAGGGAGTTAAGTGTGGGATTCAGCTTCTCTGAGGCAGACAGTCTTCTTATCCACCCATGGCATTACCAGATGCATGATTTGGTTAAGTTGCAGATGGTATACCTTGGAAGGCTTTGTCTTTTGAAGGCTCTGTATTTTGTTGTTCTTCTTACATTCACTTGCCTCCCTATGTTCACTTGCCATTTTCCTTTTTTCTTTTACTGCTTTATTCTTTCTTTGTCTCATCCTGTTAAACTGCTATTGGTGCAAAACTTAGTAGAATGTTACTGACTTTTAGCTACTTGTTATATTTTGGATGACCCAAGTGGAAAACTTGGGTTTAGTGGTTGGTTAATAACTTTTTCTATCCGGAATGGAGAACTATTCACACAGTCTTATACAGCTATTAAATGAGTTAATTCTGGAACAAGCTTATGGAGAACAATTCATTGAATGCAACTTAGTACAGTATCAGAACTAACCAGAATCAGAATTATGACTGGCAGAGTTTACAAGCTGAGACATTGAACCAACCATGTTATGACAGAGATACTGATATTCTGGAGTAAGATAAGTTGCACCATAAGGTTGAAAAAATCTTTACAAATCCTGAATCAGAGATATCTGTTTCATGCACCGTCTCAGTAGCTGGCTTTCTGTGGCATTCATCAGTCTGCCTCTTCATAACATATTAGTCTTTAGTGCTGCAAGAATGATAATCTTCATCCCATTCACTTACGTGAATTTCTCCTGGGCATAGGAGCTTCTTTTCCTCTCTTTGCGCTGTGCCAGGCTTCTGCATGGAAGCACTCAAATGTTACCATGACACTGTGAAAGATGTTAGCTCACACTGAAGAAAGATTTTGTGGGGTTTTCTCTGTGAAATTACTTCCTGCATGCACATGCATGAAGGGGTGGTTTTTTTTTTTTTTTTTTTTTTTTTTTTTTTTTTTTGTGTATGTTTTTACTTCCCTATAGTCATGAGGAGCCCTTAGTTGTCCTGCTGAATTATGGCAAGGATCCAGTATAGATGCTGAAGTTTACAAAGCCCAGGTGGCATGCTGACAGATGAATTGTGATGGCGGCTTGAGGGCTTGGTATATTAAACATGCTGAGGGGGTGGGTGAGGAATGAGGGTCTCTGTGAATTGCACATCCTTCATCTGATCCCTTAAGCTTTACAAGAGCAAAATTCATTAAGGAGATTAAACGCAAGACCACGTCTGATGTGACAAGAGAGTGCAGTTGAATTTTTTTCCCGTTTGCCCAGCTCTGATACCTCAATATTAAATTGATTAGGTCATAGAAATGGCCTTATGGAACTTGTGAAATATTTAAAGCTCCAGCTTGGTCACAGGGCAGTCAGTATTGACACATTCAGACAGCCTTCACAAGATCAGTCTGCACCTGCTAAAGTACCACTTGTCTGGCTGACAGAAAAGTTTGAAAGGTGCCTGTTTAAATGGCCTATGTAGTACATGCTAGATAATTACCTTTTTAATCTGTTTGAAATAAGACTAGCACCTCATCCCATACAAGTCTTGAGTCTTCTGAACCCTCTCAAGGCTGATTCCACTGTTTGATTCTAATTAGTGGATTAAAAGTGAATAAAACAGCAGGGTTTTCAAAGTATTCTGCTCTTCCCTGTTTTACTTTACATGCACCCCAACTTAAATACAATCTGTAAGCTTTCACAACTCTAGGCAGGTATATCAGGTATGGGAGAGATTCAACATCTGCACTGAAAATATTAGCAATGATGAGATCAATCTCTTCTTTCTAGAAGGCAATCTGTAAGTCTGTGTTCTGTTTATACACACTTAGAAAATATTTAATCTAGGTTTGTTCATCTGACTTTTTCACGGGCTAGGTAATGGAATGCATCGAGTTTGATCCTGAGCAAGATATGTCGTATTTCTCTTTTTCCTAATTGTACCCTGTATGGATCTTTAACAATGTACTGTATCTTTGAAGCAGGTTAGTTTCCTGGAGATAAAACAACTCTTCATATCTGTTGTGAAGGAAGAAATTATATAGATGTGTTTCATCTGTATGGGAAGCACTATTATGTTAGGCTAGGTATGCATGGCTTTTATGCAAGAGTAATTGGAGATAAAACTCATGTAAGGGCACTGAGAATTTCAGATGTGAATGAAAAAAATCACATCAAAAGAAAAAAGAAACCTGTAGTGGAAACCTGTAGTCTGTGGAAAGCATGATGGCAATGAATAGTTTCTAAGGTTGTTGGTTCATTCTAGTTTTCATTTATTAGAGGCTGAGATTCATTTGACTCAGGTTTAATAGATTTCCAACCACAGGAGCACTGAGGAATCACCTTCTGAGGTGCTTACTGAGGTCATCAGTGAGACCTTTGAAGAGGGTGTCTTAAATTACAAGTGCTACCTGCAGCACTGAAATCAAAAGGGTGGTAGTGAATGTAGATACTGAGAGGTTCTTATTAAAGCCAAGTAAAAGATGAAAGAGAGGACCAAAGACATTAACTGTGGGACAGGAGAGACTGTGACAATTGTGATGCTTAAGATTATATTGGCACATATTTAATAAGTTATATTGTCACATGAGGAGTAGTAAAACAGCACAGCTTTACAAGGTATGTGGCTTCAGTATCAGAGAAACATGGAACATTTGCTGTTTCTTTGGTGTTGCATTGAAGGCAAAAGGAAGGAAAAAGAGTCAAAGCAGTGTCAGTCTTACTTATGTTCTTATTCTTTTATCATTAACCTGCTCTTTGGAGCAGCCAGTGGGTAGAACTTATTTCAGAACTAGGATAGAGTCACTGTGGAGGAAGAGTATTTTTATCTCCTTTTTGGCAATGTTTTATGCAATCTGCTCTTTGTTTGGTGTAGTTATAGGTCCTCTATGTTAGAACATTTTAAGTTATAATTTCATTTGTAGCAATTTCTGTTAGTTTGCCTCCACTTTGTGTAAGACATCTGAATGTTTCTAACATCATTTGAAATATGAATCATTTGGAAAAAGAATAGACAGCTGATAGACTCAGATAATCTTAGTTATAAAAGAGGGCTTTCCAGTTTTAGGTACAGAATACGAGCTGGGTAACTGGCTTCTGACACACTAATCAGTAGTCTGAGTAGTGAAAATATATGCCATTGAGGTTCAAGTGGAGTAATGTCTTCTCCCAGTGATACCATATAGAGTGATATTTTCCCTTGCTTCCCATGACACTTCGAATTCAGATAGCAGACCTATCTGTACCTGTGCAGCCATTTATCTGGTGAAAACATGAAACATTATTTTGGTCAATATCTGTTTGATATTTCTAAAAGTGTCTGTAACACTGTTAACAGTACCTGTCCTTGGTAGACAAAGAAGTTCAGCTGTTAAGGGATTTCAGCTAAGGTGTTTTAGAATTAAAATTCATGAATAGGGTTATACTTTTTCTGTGTCTTGTTCAGTTGACAAGACTGAAGGAAACTAACTTATCTCTGGTAAAGAAACCTCACTATCTGGGAAAAGTAGCACACCTTTTGTGCTGAAATGATAAACTTATTTAAATGTGATGGTATTTCACATAACAGAAGTAATTCTATTTTTTCAGTAACTTCATTCTCATGTCTGAGTAGTTTTATCAGGTTGCTGATGGTTGCAAACATATTCTTTTTACCCTGTGTGGAAGACAGCAGTGGGACAGAGGACAATGCTCTTTAGATACAGCCCAGGGTAACAAAACAACATTTATTCAATGACCAAAGAATCTGAATGAGTTGTTTTAGTATTAAAACCATGTTGTACTTAGGCAATCAAACTAGTGTATTTGCTAACTCTCCGTAGCTTCTGAAATGGAACACAAAGTTAAAACCTATAAATTACTCTTTTGAAAATTAAAAAATACCTAGTTTGCCATAAGTTCTGAGTGTAGGACAGCCTCAAAAACAGTTAAAAATACAGATTGCTTTGCTTCCCACTTACCTATAGTCTACAAAACTACAACTAGATATTTAGACATACCCAGCAGCACCTTAAGCAACATAGAGAGCATATATCCTATTTACGTAGAGGCTCTGTGGTCTTGAACACCCATGAATCACAACTTTGGTTTGCGGTATTCAGAATACCTCAAAGCTGGCCTCATTACACAGTGTAGAAAAAATAAAATTGCAACCACTCTCCCTGAAAGAGAAAATGTGCTTTATTTTTTGCTTTTTTATGATCAATTTAACTAGAAGTACTACTGACACCACTCAGCAGAAAAGAATATGGTAAGCTGGAGACTCAAAAGCTTTAAATTTATTTTGAAAAATTGGGAAGGGGAACTATGCCCAAGACACCCTTGCCCAATACTTACTAACGAACTGCTGTAGAGTTTTCTTTGTATTTGCTGTGTGTTAGGAGTCAGATTTCTTTTACTCTGCAGAAGGCACCTGTTGATTGCTATCACCAGTCTTTCATTCCATCATCTGCAAGTGGCACATCTCCTGCTACTCGCTGAATTTAGAGTACTGAGCTAACAATAAAACATACCTCTATTCATCTCTCTCGTTTGATACTGAATTGTCACAGTTGAAGGATTTATGTGATTATATGGGCAAAACTAGGAATCTGAGCAATATTCCTTTTAAAATGCACCCTCTGTTGATTATTTTATTTTTTGAACAAACATCTATTTGTAGTTGTAGTCATATTTCTGATCTAAAGTGAAACTGGTCTGTCTTTAGTAAACTTAGAGAGAAAAATGCTAAGTGCTACTGAGGAAAAAACAGAAAAATATGATCACCTCTGTTCAGAAATGTAAATCGCAAAATTAAAACAGATAACTGTGTGCCCAAATAAAGATTTATTTAGTTTGCTGGGCTTGTTTCTTAAAAGGTACCTGTTCATGAACACACATTAAAGCAAGGTAAAATTTTATAGACACATTTTTTATTAAACAGATGACATGGATAACCATGTTAAGGATTAAAAAGTACTTCTTACGAAATTTTAATTTCTAGAAGCAGGAATAGTTGCAAAGAACTTCATATACTAAATTTACTGACACAACCTAAAATCATTTAAAAGCTCTGGGATGAACAGTAGAACTCTAGTTACTTGAGCCCTGTTGGTTTTTTGAAATAGAGAATAGTGAATCTTGTGAATTGTCATCCACTATAATTTATAGATTTATTTAATCTCTCACAACACAGTCATCAGCCCAAAGAGTGATGGTGATTATAATTAAATACTGTTAGCAACCAGTCACAAGTGTTGTCTTCCAGGGCTTAGTTTTGGGGCCAATTCTGTTTAATATCTTTATCAATGACCTGGAAGAGGGGATTGAGTGGACCCTCAATACTTTTGCAGATGAATGGGAATGTTGATCTGCTGAAGGATAGGAGGCTGGATCAGTGCAGAGAGGACAACAACAAAATAATGTTGTTTAACCAGGAGAAAAGGAGGCTGAAGTGAGACCTGAAAAGAGGTTGTAACAAGGTGGTATTGAGCTCTTCTGCTAAATAACAAGTAATAGGACAAGAGGAAATGGTCTCAAATTGCATCAGGGGAGTTTTAGTTTGGATATTAGGAAACGCTATTTTCCTGCAAGGATTGTCAAGCCCTGGAACAGGCTGTCCAGGGAAGTCAAGTTGCCATCCTTGGAGGTTTTTAAAAGATGCGAAGGCATGCTTGTCCCGGATGTGCTTTAGTGGTGGACTTGGCACTGTTAGATTAGTAGTTGGATTTGTTGTTCTTAAAAGCATTTTCCAACTTTCATGATTCTATGTTTCTAAGATGGAATATTTCTGAATTTAGGTGCATGTATGTCACACTTCCAACATTTCCACTGGCCATAGTGGAAGTTCAGAAACCTATCTCATATGTAAATATGAATATGAAAGTGTCTTTCACTGAACCCCATCCAAAGAGACTTAAATTATATAATCTTCAGCTACTGTGCAACTTCAAATTGTCTCAAGAAGGGGAAAACATAGCTGAGAAACCAGGAAGCAAAATCACTTGATAAAACAATTTCATACTAAAAAACATTTTAGCAATTAATGCTTCTTTAGAAACCTGAGTCACTAATGTTTGCTTGCCTTTAAAAACGCATATACATGCCCCCCTCCCCCCCCCCCCCCCCGCCCATGCAGCAGTCTTCATTAATATGTTTGCAGTGCTTTGTTAGCTAAAGCCTTCATTCAAATATGGCACTTGGACTTGCAAAGCAAAGACAGAATTGGAACTATCACAGACTTTTCTGTGGTGTTTGTCTATGCAGAATCTGAAAGCAGGCTTCCTCTGTCTAAATGTCGACATCTCCTTCTGAATATCTATGCCAAAACTAATTTCCCCAAGCATTCTTAATATATTCCTTTATCCTCCTAGAGAGAGAGAAAGAACCAACTGTAGGGAACAATTAATCTCAGCTTAAAATAGAACGAACAAATTGCTTCCTAAAAATGCCTCTTTGCTTCACTTGGAGGAACTATAAAGAGATTTTAGGGAGTGTGTCTCAGATGTAGACTTCCACATTATAGACAACTCAAGTTAGGTGAGGTGATTTTCACTCTAAGTATCAATATAAATAGCTGCATCATCATTTACATGAATAGCTGTGCACAAGGAGCCAGTATGCTTAAGTTTAGGTACACTAAAGACCTGCATAATGAAATTATAACATTTAGATGAGAAAGTTATGGCAATTTCATACCAAAGCAACTTTCTAAATTACTTTGATGTGAAGTAGTAAAAGTACAGTTTTGGTTCTAACCCTGGATTTTTTTTCTCCTTTCACAATCCACAATGTTTATAGCTCTCATGGAGAAAGATAAGGGTGGAATGTCAGTTCAGTGTCTTTTCAGAATTTAATAGCCACTCAGTCCTAATCTGCAGCTAAATATATACATATATCCCATTCCAAGTCAATACTTATTGCAGTGCAGAGACCTCACCTATAAATCCTTAATTACCTAAAATGAAGAGACATTTGAGAAGACGTTAGAGGCATAATCAAAGACAGAAGTGGAACTAATAATGTCGAAAGGACAAAATTATTGTTTTTTAGAAATATTGAACACTTTTCGTTATCTGAATTCCTTCAAATTTTTAAGTAATTTCTGAATATCCTGTCTGTGAAACTTTGTCCTGCCCAGCATCAACCTTCATCCTATCTCCCTCCATCCCTCCCTCCCTCTATTTTTTTTCTGTAGAATTCACTGAGGATCAGAGAATCGTAGAACGGTTTGGGGTGAAAGTGACCTGAAGGATCATCTAATTCCAATTCACCTGCCATGGGCAGGGAAGAGCATTCACTTGACCACATTGCTCAAAGCCCCATCCAGCCTGTCTTGAATACTCCCAGGAATGGGTCATTGTCTTGGGTTTGCATGGCAAGATTTTGGTAGCAGGGGGGTGCTACAAGGGTTACTTCCGTGATAATCTGCCAGAAGCTTCTCCCGTGTCTGGCAGAGCCAATGCCAGCCAGCTCCAAGACAGACCCAAGGCCAAGCAAGTCAGAGATGTAGCAATGCCTCTGTGATTACATATTTAAGAATGAAAAAAGTTATTGGGCAGAAGTAATTGCAGTGGAGAAGAAGGGAGTGAGAATATGTGAAAGAAAAAACTTTGCAAACACCAAGGAGAATGAAGTAGGAGAGAGAGAACATGCTCCAGGTGCTGGAGCTGAGATTCCCCTGCAGTCTGTGGTGCAGAACATGGTGAAACAGAAGGTGCCCATGCAGAATGTGGAGGTCCATGCGGGACCAGAGATCCACATTGAGACCATGCAGAAGACCCAAAAGTGTAGCATGCTGTAGCAGGTAGATGCTCGAAAGCAAGCTGTGACCCCATGGGAAGTCCCTGCTGGGGCAGTCTCCCTAAAGGACCTGCAGAACCATGGGGAGAGCAGTTGGAGCAGTTTTGCTGGTAGAACTTGTAACCCTGTGAGAGACCCATATTGGAGCGCCTGTTCTTGAAGGATTGCACCCTTCGAAAAGGACCCACACTGGAGCAGTTCATGAATGATTGTCTCTTGTGGGAGAAACCCCACACTGGAACTAGGGAAGGATGACAGCCTGAGGAGAAAGGAGAAGCAGCAGAAAGCAACATGTGATGAACTGACCCTAACCTCTGTTCCCCATCTCCCTGTGCAAGGGGAGTTGAGGTAGAGAATCAGGAATGATATTAAACCCAGGAAGAAGGGAGAGGTGGTGTTGAAGGTGTTTCTGAGATTTTTTTTTTTTACTTCTCATTATTGTACTCTAATTTTGAGTGGTAATAAATTCAATTAACTTCTCCAAGTCAGGTCTGTTTTGCTTGTGACAGTAATTGGTGAGTGATCTCTCCCTGTCCTTGTCTCAACTCATCAGCCTTTTTTTGTTATATTTTCTCTTCTCTCCAGTTACAGGTGGAAATGATGGAGCAAATTTGGTGGTCATCCAGCCAGGGTCAAACCACCACAGGCATCCATAACTTCTCTGGGCAACTTGTTCCACTGCCTCACCATCCTCACAGGAAAAAAAAAAATTCCTGACATAAACCTACTGTCTTTCAGTTTGAAGCTCTTCCACATTGTACTATTACTACATACACTTGTGAAGAGTCCCTCTTCAGCTCTCTTGAAGCCCTCTTTAGGCACTGAAAGGCTGTTATAAGGTCTCCAAAGTCTTCACAGGAGAAGTGCTCCAGCCCTCTGAGCATCTTTGTGGCCTCCTCTGGACTCACTTTGTCAGGTCTACATCCTTCTTATGTTGGAACCCCAGAGCTGGATGCAGCACTCCTGGTGCAGGGGTCTCACAAGAGTGGAATAGAGGTGTAGAATCACCTTGCTTGACCTTGCTTGGCCCCACCTCTTTTGATACAGCCCAGGATACAACTGGAACATTTTGATCATGTTAAACCTTTATCTCACATTCCTTAAATATAATCAGATTTGACTTGTATCTGCATTAAGCTGTTCAGAAGCTTGAAAGTGGGCCCATGTCTTCAAGGTGCTAGCCATTCTAGCACCACATTAATTTGTTATCAGAACTCTCAGTAAGTATCCTATAACCACTCTCTCCCCATTGTTACTTGCGTGGCCACTGGTCTTGTCCTCAAGGGAAAAAAGAAAACATGACACAGGTGTCATCCAGTTTTATTGTTTGACATTTTCCGTCTCTTTTGCTATCACATATTTTTTCTCATTTTCTTCTTTTAATCTTACCAAGGCTTGTCTTTTTCATTCTTTGTCCAAATTCTGCTTTTCTTATTCTTCTTGCAATTCGGGTTTTTTCTTGTTTTGTTTTGTCTCTTAATATTGCTATGTATTATTTTGTTATGAATTTTTTTCTGTGATCTCCACACATATGACTTGAAATTTTTGACTTCTTTGAGCATATAAACAGGAATTGAATTATTTCTTCAATGGACAGAAGAAGGTAAAGTGAATTCTCCATCAAAGCAAGGATACCTATGTAGGTTATGTTAATATTTATGCAGGTATTATGTAGGAATTATGTTAATGATTATTATAAACACATATTTAATCCAGAACTCCCTGCATATGAATAGATAGAGAGTTCTTTACCACTATAAACTGATGAGTCTTTTATTTCAAAGTGTCTTTCGCTTATTTCACTTGTACTCTTCTGACCATAAGAAGGCTTGCTGTAAATAAAGACAGGCATAAAGCTATGAAGTGGATCTCATCTGAAAGAATACCATTCCTCAGAATCTGTGTATCAAAATACTAAAGCATTTTAGAGCAATACACTGACTCAGCTGCCAATTCCATGCTTTTGTAGGTACTGCTCTAATCCACTGCCCTGCCACACTGACCGATGGTGTATCATGCTGTTTCTTAGATGTTCAGAAATCCTGCAAAATGGCACAATGACATACTGAGGAACTCTTCAGCAGGTAGCACATAGCCAGTTTTACCTGTCCTTTGAAGCAACAGATTCACTGTGCGTGTGACATATAACCATATTGTACAGGCACAGTATATCACACAGGTATAAAACGTTTTCAGCTTAATGTCTTTCCAGCAGACTTGAGGTGACATGCATTGAATCAACTCTCTGAAATCCTGTATTCATCACAGGTTGTATATTTTTGTTGCTATTACTGTTCTTAAAATATAAAGAATTTAAGTAATACGACAAAATTTATGTAGGTTAATGTCAAATAAGATTCCTGATGGTGATGTAGTTTAATTTTGAATCATTGTTTTATCTCTATCTCAAGGATGATTAGTTTTGATGACACTAAACAGCTCATCATCAAAAACAGTGTGAGTTTTATTTTGGTTGTGAAGTTTACAGCATTAAGCTGAACACATGAATGTTTACCTGAAGATACCTGACATAAGAGAGATAGGATGCAATTGTGAAAAAGTGTAATAGTCAAAGCATACTGCCTATGGAAAACATCCAATGAACTGCTCCTTCCCTGAAGCTACATGCCTACATCTCAGGTTTGCAGGTAGGTGTTTCTATGAAAAAAAAAAAAAAAAAAAAAAAAGACCAAAACATCATCATTTTTAGAAAAATAATTGTAATTTTTGTTTAAAAACATGTCTTGCCTCTTCCACAGTAACTGTCTCTGTTTTATCCAATTACTGTTTAGGGTAAAATTCATAAACATCTCGGGAATGGGAGTACTGATCTTTTCCCTCACCAAAAAGACAGCTCCTTTTTCCAATCTCAGCAGTTGGGTTCCTTCTAATAAGTCATCCTTTGTGGCCTGTGATTTTATTGCTTTCTTCTACAAGGTTTGCAAATTTGATTCTGTTACCTTATGTTGTAGGCAGCAAACAAATCAAACAGGGTACAGGTCTTTTTAAATGTTTCCTTTTTCACCTGTTCTGCTTTTCACAGAATAATTAAAAGATCACAGGTTTAGAGAGAGAAAATAAATGTCACTTTATAGTCTCATGGCACAAGACTATAGTCCTGTTTCTGGATTAATTTTCAATGCTGATCAGTTTCAAAGGAGATTAAGGGCTTTTGAAAATACTATTGGGGAGTCTCTAACATTTTAGGCATTTACCTACACTTTAAGATCTGACTTACGATCTCAGTTTCTCATAAACAAGAGCTGGGATTCTGATATTATAGATTTTTCAGAAAAGGCTACATGAAAGTATAGTAGAGTACAGTTAGGTAAGTTAGCTATGAAATAAGGATAAATTGTAACCACAGTCACAGTGATATAAATCTACAGTAGTTCTATTGTATAATTATGTTTTTCTGAGTTTACAGTTCTACTTCTTTTTTTTTTATGCCTTCAGAAATACTTATTTTCTACAAATACCACAAGTTTTATATTATAGCAGTATCAGGTGTATAAGAGACCAATAACTTTTTTTTTCAGAGAAGGCATTCAACCTTACCTGCACAGCTACTTTTTACTGAAGTTAGACTTCTTGTGGGAGCAACACGTCAGTGTGACAGTAAGAATATTATTTCCATCTTTAATATATTAAGGGAAGAATTAATATGGCTTAAATTGGTATCTTAGAGAAAATAGATGATAAAACTATGCATGTTCATAATTTTTACCCCTAATTACATTTTTAAATATTATATCTTAATGTCGTCTTAATCTCTAGCATAGAGGGAATTTCAATGTAAAAGTACATGATTTTTCATAGCACCACACATATCTTACAGTATGGATTAAAAGCTCTTTCTAAGCATCAAGGAAAATGTGTCACAGTGTATTGGCTGTAGAAAGAAATTTCTACTATACAAGAGTGGACTGACAAGAAAAAAGAGTTATGGTTGGCAGAAAGAATCACAGCTGTCTTGAACTTTCAGATTATCTCCTTATCAGCAGAATGGTTTCCATGGCACATCACTGTTGCTGTAGATACATCTTTCTTTCTTCTTTGGTTCTGTTTTGTTTTTACTTTTTAATTTCTAACTGTCACTGGGATTTGACTCTGTTGATATGGAATCTGATTCTAGAAAGACAAGAGCAAGCTAGGGCTGACAGAAATTGAGAGTCCACAGGTCTGCACAAAGGAAGTGCATTAGAGTTGAACTGGACAAAACCTATTTTTTACCATTTTCATCATATTGAAGATTGAAAGGAACCTGCTTTAAACCAGACTCTTCCACTTTTCTTCCATCAAAAGTGCACTACACTTAAAGTTTGAGTAATAGAGTGATGAATCAGACCTTTCAATGTTAGAAATAAAACAAGTGCAGAAGGCCAGGGACTTCTAAATTTATGTACAGCTATATAAGCTGAACTTGACAGATATACCGTACTGAACATGCAACAGTACATGTGTGAATTAAGCAGAAAAATTTACTTTACAGTAATTTTGATACGTATTTAAAGTAAAGATCTGCCTCTTGCTTTTGTGGATTTTATGATAATTTATTTCAATGCCTATTAGCAATTTTTCCTTTGTTTTTTTACTATTTGTTTCTTCTCATTTCTTAACAGTCAGCCCCTTACTCTTAACAGCCTGCCTCTTACTCTTACATCAGTATCACAGTGTTCCAGCCATTACTTCCACCTCTTTGCCCTTGTTCAGCACAGTTATCCTCTGTAGACAGGAGGCTATGCTGAAGCCTTCCAGGCAGAAGAGCTGTAGGTGGGGTCTTCCTGTAATGAAGAGAATATTGGGAGATTTATTCATGTATTTTACTCCAAGCTGGTATGGTACCTCACAGGAGTCCCTGCTGCAGTAATGAAATACACAGTATGAATTTTAGGGCTCGGCCAGCTAATACCCATTCCTCTAAAGCAAAATCTAGAAACAAACAAAGGTATCATCACCCTACAAGAAAAAAAAAAAAAAGTCCTGTTAAAAGCATTTTTTCCTCTTCCAGGAACATATTACTGTAAATTTCTGAGCCAGGCTTCTCATTGTTGTGAAGCATCCTGCTAGGCTTTGTTAGGCAAAGTATGCAAAGCGAGCATGATTCTCATCCCAACAATGAATGTGGCAAGTCAGGAAAGTCCACACTGAATCCCTTGTTCAGTATAAAATCTTAACTAGTTATTAAATACTGATGGGACTGGATGTATTCTACTGGCATAAAACCTTGTTCTGTTTTAGAGAACATTTGCAGTTTGGACCAAACTGTTGTTTTCAGTGAAGTAAAAAGTAAAATTCCCCTTAACTTCATAGAGATTGCATTATGCCTTCTGATGTCATAAATCAAAATTATTGCACAAAGTCCAAGAGTTTAAAATATCTACTAGAATCTACACTGGAACAGGATCCCCAGGGAAGTCATCATAGCACCAAGCCTGTCAGAGTTCAAGAAGAGTTTGAACAATGCTCTAGGGCACAGGGTATGATTATTGAGGTGTCCTGTGCACAGCTGGGATTTGGACTTGATGATCCTCATGGGTCCTTTCCAACTCAGCATATTCTATGATTTTATGATTTTATGACTCCTTTCAGGTAGTTGTAGAGAGCAATAAGGTCTCCCCTCAGCCTTCTTTTCTGCAGGCTAAGCAACACAAGTGGAACCTTACCCAGTTGGCCTCAATTTATTGATCCAGATCCCTCTGTAGACCCTTTCTACCCTCCAGCAGATCAATACACCGTCCCAGTTTGGTGTCATCTGCAAATTGACTGCAGGTACACTCAATACCCTCATCCAGATCATTGATTAACAAAACAAAACTGGCTGCAATACTCAGCCCTGGGGAACATCAACTGTGACCACAGGGTTTAATGTCATTCACCACCATCCTTTGGGCTTGGCCATTCAGGCAGTTTTTTACTGAGTGAAGAGAATACCCATCAAAGCCGTGATGCACCAGCTTCTCTGGGAAAGCGCCATGGGAAACAGTGTCAAAGGCTTTTCCAAAGTCTAGGGAAAAAAACATCTAAGCAGTCCACATTGTCATAGAAGATGATCTGCTCCATGACCTTCCTTGGCACCAAAGTCAGATAGGTAGACCCATAAATCCCCAGAACCTACTTCCAGTCCTTCTTGTAGGTGGGCACCACATTTGCTAACTTTCAGTCATGTGGGACCTCCCTGTGTTGCCAGGACTGCTTGTAAATAATTGAAAAAGTGTCAGTGAGCATTTCCACCAGCTCCCTCAATCCCTTTGTTGTGGATCCATCTGGTCCCATAGACTTGTGTGTCTAAGTGGTGTAGCAGGTTGCTGACCATTTCTCCTGAGATTATGAGGCGAATTCTTCTCCCTTCATTCTGCTCCCTATCCCTGTCTTACAAGTCAAGGGTCTGGGTACCCAGAGGACAACTGGTGTTAATATTAAAGCCTGAGCCAAAGAAGGTATTAAGTACCTCAGCCTTTTCCTCATCCTTTGCTGTTATGTTTCCCCCCACATCAAATAAAGGATGGAGATTCTCCATATTTATTTCACTTCTGCCTTGCTCAGTTTTATTGAACGGATGTGCCAAAGTTAATTGGAAAATTAAGATACAGCAGTGAAGAATGGTTTGGTTTTATTATTTTCCTTTTCTTCAGCTTGTTTCAGCTTTTAGGAGGATGTTGTAAAAGGAGAATGTCCTTTTTTCATGCAGAAGTGCAAAAGCTGGATTAGATCCTCACTTGGTATTTTTTAAATAATTGCTGTAAATCCATGTTTGTAAGGGGGTGAGTGAGATTTATACAGGTACTGTTTTACTAGCTTAATAGATAATTTTATGTGGATGCTATTTACTAAATCCTTGAGAGGAATCAGTGGATATTTAAGAAGATTATATTGAGATACAGTAAATCAAAATTTTGTTAACATAAACTCTTTTTAAACGTACTCTTTTTTTCAGATCAATGAACAAATTTTTTAAGTCAATGAAAATTTGAAGTCATCAATTCAAGGTCAGTTCTGATCAGGTTGACATTAAAACCAGCAAATACACCTCAGCTTGTCTATCAAGTAGAAATACTTTAATTTTTTTTTTTGTTTTTACAATATAAAATTAATTATAAAAGTATCTAATATTAAGTTACAATGAAAGATGGTTTTTGCTTCCCTCAAAAGTTTTTCAGATCTACAAAACCAGTCTGTAACAAAATGTGTCAATTATGTTAGGTTAAACGTGGGAAAAAGCTAAAGTAAATGCTGTTATTGAAGTATGCTGAAATGAGGAACTGAGAAAGGCAAGTATAGGACATGCCTTCAACCAGAGTTAGCACGGGAATTTAACACAAATGGCCAAGCATGTGCCTCTGATCAGTAGAAGAGCAATTAAACATAGTCTGATGTTTTAAAAACTTGGTTTAGGTCTCATTGAAACCAGTGTAAACTGAAAATTCAAATAAGCTGTAGTTCCTGGAATTCAGTAATTCATTTCATTAGTGTTCACAGAGTTATCTACAAGTTAAGGTGATAAAGTTACGCCTGTCAACGCATCTTGACAGTTAAAAGTACCTGGTCTTTAGGAAGATGCCTCTATGAAAACATGGTGATATGAAATAACTTGAACATGTGAATGCCACCTGAACATTTCTGTCATCTCTCAACTTGTTAGCAGGTGAGGTTTTCATAATGTTTTTACTCACGTAATGATCATCCACTGTTCTCTTAATTTCCAGGACAGATAAATAATTTCCAGGACACATAAATATAATATTTATGAAATCTAATGAATGTGTATACTGGGAAGCTCAAGTATACCTTGCACAAAAATGTATATGACCTGGGAAATTCAGGTGTTCCATGCACTAAATATATATGACAATCTCTAGCAGCATGTTTTGTGGTTATGTGCTTTGGCTTGCATTTATGCAATTGGTATCTGTTTTCCCACTTTCTTGAAATCCAATTTTAGCATATTGATAGAATAGAGTTGTTCTTTAAAATACCCATGATCTTCAGTTTTGATGCCCAACACTTTCCAGAAATTGTGGCCCAGTTAAATAAAAAATCAAAAGTAATGTTTTGATATACAGCTGTAAAAAGGAAAATTACAGTTCCATCTTCATACACAGCAAAATATCTGAGTCCCTTCTTTAAGAAGAAAAGTTACCTCAGCCTTAACAACAGAATGCAATAACTTCTAAAATGTGGAGTTTATAGTAAATTTTTAAAGGAGAACAAATTTTATTATCTTCCTATCCTTTGGGGGATATGAATCCTGACGGTATCTGAAGGCTGGAATAGCCTGAAGATTGCATTTTTTCATACATTGAGGTTAGATGCCCCAAACAATATCCCCTTTGTAGCAAGTATGATGTAGTCTGAGTCATACATCCACCTAAGGTCTCTCAGTGGTGCAGTTTCTGAGAGAAATGGGTCAGGAGGGAAGCTGAGGGTGAGAACTGGTCCTAGTGATTTATGTTTCAGTCACTGTTGCTATGAAGTGTTTCAGTTGGGGAAGACAAGATACTATTTCTGAATGTGTCAGACCAATAATTACCATTTAATACTCCTTTCCCTGAGGTCTCTTCTATGGAACAAAGGTCATTGACTCCTGTGAACGTTAATAATCGATATGGTTTATTCAATTCACAGCAATTTCAGTGGCTAATAAGGTTACTGCTATCGGTATTTTGGTACTGGGTTTGCCTGTGTAAGTAACATTTAGCTGCATGATTAAACAAGCCCTTTGTTTGCTTCTCTCTCCAGATGGGAACTTGGCTCAGTATGACCCAAAAACAATTAGGTAAGTGATGTTGCTCTGCTATTTACATCTGACCTTAGATGTCAGATGCCCTGTTTGCCAACACTGAGCTCAGATAAGCCTGTACACATTGTGCATGGACCCTGAACTCTCTCAACTACACTTCTGATTTCCACCTTGGAATAACTAAAGTCCTGTTTGCCCTGACAGATCATTTAGTTTTGCTGCCAGACATAACTTTCACATACTTGGGAAGAACTGCTTGGGAAGGCAATAAGGTTGTGCTCCGAGAACATGAGAGATTCACATGAAAGTTCTGGTTAATTGAACCAAAACCGCTAATTGAATCTGCAAGAGCTGGATCACTGACAACTAAAGTGAAGCCAGCTGCCAGGTTTAATTCAGCAGTCTCTTATGAACCACTCAATTCATGTGTGCAGCTCCTACACATCATCTGGATAAGACACAATATCTGTGGAGGCAGGTAACCCTTGTGCAGCCTTACATCTGCTATGCCCTAAGTCTAGATTCTCTGCCATACCCTCTGATGGACTCAGGGAAGTGAAAGAAATAGTGTCACTGAGCCTTTGTGCTTGAGAAAATACTGTCTACAAGAACCATAAACCAAGTTCAGGTTTTCAAACAATTGAAAAGGAAACAATTTAAATCTACAGTGACAAGTTCTAAAAGTGTAGCTTTATAATCAACTTTGGAGCCAGTCCCTTAAGAACACCAGATCTTAAAATTCTGAAAGTCCCTCAAAGCCTTTGACTTCTGTGAAAAACTTTAATCTATGAAAATCATACTATAGAACTTTCTCCCTTAAAATTTACTTTGATCTAACCTTTTAATTTGGTTTTCCTTGTAGTTACAATAGCTTCATGCATGATGTATACCATTTTCTTGTCTTTTTTCCTTTGTTTTCCTTCATGCTCTTTTTTTTGTGAATCCTCATTCTGTCACAAACTAAAACACAGTTTAGTTATGGTATTGAGTAAAGGATGCTAGAAACCACCACCTTACAGTCTACTGATGTTCACATCCCTCTTTAATTATGTTGCTGTAACATCAAATTTAACAGCAGCAAGCCCTGATACCTGTGTTAAGTTATTTATCTTTTGTTGAATGAAAGACTACATAAAAGGGAAAATGGCTATTGTCTCAATAAGTGAAAATTTTCTTATAACAAGGCCATTGTTAAACAATATATTATCTATCAACAGGTTTTTTTTTTCCACTGCAGATTATAAAGCTTCCATTTCTGTAAGAGAGAAGGAAGTCAAATAAAAGCTTTTTCAGTCATACAAACAAAAACAAAGACAACTTCTTTTAATACACTGATTCTATCTGGTCTGTTCGGGTTTTTTTGAGAGAAGAATCTTCACTGGCTTGTTGTTAACTTCTGATCCCAGAAGAAATAGCTTCATCTTACTTCGTCTTACTTCTTTCCTTTATCCATGGCAATTGAATTTTGGATAATGAGACTATCTCCTGATGACCTATATTTAGCTAGAATAAATCTGTTTCATAAAGAACATGCAAGAAATCTTATTACAGTTCTTGGATTATGATCCTTTTCATTCTCAAACTGAAAAAAAAAAAAAAAAGTTCTCTCTTCATATTCCAATCATATGTAAATAATTTGTTGGATTTATTCCCCTTTTCAGAGTACATTTGTTCATTAAGCTTTAACACATTGTCTATGTTATTCACCACAAAGCATTTACTTTCTCTCTGTTTAATCAAAAGTTGGAGGGTCCTAGGGTACCTGCTATTTATGTTGCTTTTTTCATCTCATTAACTTCCTTTTCTAATTTACACTGGTACTCAAGATATACTTTTTGTATTGCCGCTGCAGCTAAGCAAATTATTCTACCCCTCATGACTGCTTTGGCAGCTTCCCACAAAACACCCAGGCTAGTTTCTTGGTTTTTATTGATATTAATTTATTCTGAAATAGTCTTCATCTGTTGCACAAATGCTGCAGCTTTAATTAGAGAGTTGTTAAATCTCCATACTTCAGATCTCCTATAATTCAGTGTACCATCCAGAGACATAGACACCAGAAAATAATCAGGCAAAGCTGGATTTGAAATACCAGATGGTTACACATTACAGTGTATCCTCATAAATAAATAAGAAGAATCCCAGTTTGAATGTAGTTGTACTAAGGTATAAAAGGTAGATGATGGCCTGTTTCACTGTTGTTGTTGGCATGAATCAATGAGGACTAAATCTTTGCCATATCCTTTTTTCACTTCACTTTTAAATTGTTATTTTGCTAACAAAGGTCAAATCTCACATCCCTTTGTCAAAATAAAGAATAATTAAAATCTTGATCTATTCCAGCCCCTGGAAACTTCTGCCATTAGGTGAGAAAGGATTAAGAAAAGAACTAATAATTTCAGCTGTTGGGAACAAACATTTGCAAGTATAACAGGGCTACAGATCCAAGCATAACACGGCTGTGATAATCCTTTGCATTATTACCTTTTTTAATAACAAGCTCTTTGACCAAAAGAAAAATAGATTCTTCTCCTCAATACTATTGTTTAAATCAAAAATGGTGTTAAAAATAATGGACCTTCTTTTTGTGGCTGATTTGACAAAAATAAGCAAGGTGGCAATCAAGCATAAGGGCAATGACAACATTGGTAAACTATGTCATCAAAAACCGCAGACAGTTTTTCTTTTGAATTTGTTTTACTGCGCATTATACTTTTTATTCTTAATTTACAATTTCTCCACAGTAGCATACTCTGGGATCTTAATACAGGTTCAAAGTGTGAACAAAAAAAGCACTAGAACACATCATCATATCTATTGCAAAAATTATAAATAAATAAAATATGGGGAAAAAAATGAAATAATTAAGATGTTTTGAAAGTGTTCTGAGGCTAAACAGAGGAGAAGTACTAAAGGGTAGGAAATAATTGCAAGAAATACTCATATTTGTACTTCCAAGATTATTTTTAGTATGTTAATCCTATAGTATTAGAAGAATAATTAGAATGCTACTTCAGAACAAGGATAATTAGAGAAATACACTTTAAACATCAATAATAATAAAAACAAATATCTTTATAAAGTACTGAATATTCATGTCACATGGATTTTTTTCAAACATACTTTATATTTAAGCATATGCTATCTTTTTAAAAAACCTTTAGGATTTAATGTAATTTTTTCATCACTTCAGTTAAGGAAAAGCTCTCTAATTTTTTTTTATTCACAAGCCAGTTTAGGCATCCCTGAGGTGTGGCAAATAACAGTGTGAGCAAATTCACTGAGAACAGATCACAGTGTGAACAGAACACCATAACATTCCAGTGGAGAACTGTTATTATTGGCCAACGAGTAAAGCGTGAATTTCAAGTTTTCATGAGTTTAATTTCAGAAATGTGGATCTTCTGTATACAGTCAACAATATTTCACAATTGCTGTGGAAATCCTCTCAACTAATTTTGTTTTCCTAAAAGTTTCTCATCTAGCCTAAATTGTCAGTCTAGACGTTTTTAATGTTATGAGAGGGAAAAAATATACCTTCAGAAGATAATTCATCCTGTACTGTGATAGAAGACAGGGATCCTGCATGTGGCTCTCCCTCTTGACCTATTATGTTCAGTAGTGTATAAGAAATTGAGACCCAAATTCAGCTGTTTGTTCACAGTTACCTAAGATCATTCAAGATACTACATGATACTCAGTACACCATTGGGGAGCTGGCACAGAATACCCTAAGACACCAAAACCTCCAAGAATATCACAAATGACACCAGGCCCTGTGTTCAGTAGTATTCTTGGATTTTAACTCAGGTGGGAGGTATAATGCTTGGATGGCTTAAATTGCATGCAATGAAGTCCACCCAAGAAGAAAACTGGAATAGGTTATATGCCTTAAAGAAAATGCAGACTATGAAGTAAGTTAATTTGAATTTGAATAAAGTCAGTTGTCATATCTGTTTTCACAATGATCTTCTATTTTATTATCTGTCCTCAGAAATTCAGGACCTGAACTTGCCATCCATCATATACAGGCGCATGACATCTGTTGTGCATGACTGTGACCTAGTCTATAAGTGGGTATTTGTAGTCTTAAATGCCCTTATGAATTGTCTGATAAATGCTCAAAACAGCAGTTTTAGGTACTTCTCACATTCATCACCTCTTTTCCGTGTAAATATGACGCTACAACTACCAAATGTATCACTACGGATTCTGACTTTCAAGATATAATTTGTTCTGGATATTCTTTTGCTTAGAGATTCTCTGGTTCTTAACTATTCATTCCCTCTTATGGTATTAATATTTCCACTTTCACATCTTCAGGGGTGAAGGATGACCTTAATCTGAAAAAGTTTATTTCTTGAGAAGCTTTTTGTACTCTGGGGTGTACTCTTTTGAAAGGGAGTGAACCACTGACCAGAGAAGGCAAGCTTAAATTAGTGCATATCCTCGGGGCAAAACTCCTGTTCTCAGCACTTGCCCGAAGCCAACACAGTTCTCTTGTTTTACTTAGTGGTGCAAGCTAACCCAATTTCCATCCTCATGTATCTAAATAACATCTAGGCAAAGACACTTCCCCAAACTTAGTGTTTAAAACTTTGGCTATTATACATGGGTCTACCACTATGCCACCAGAATGATTTTGGCTTGAATTTAATGAAATTAGTTGATATTGACAAACATTGACAGTGTTAACTTTTATGTTTTAACAGTAAACTATTAGCAAGTATTTACATATACACATACACCTGGAAATGAAGTACTGGGAAATGTGATTTTGCTGCTCAGACTGGTTTGTTTCTTCAAAAGAACTTGCAGTGTCACAAGATATTTTGGAGCATTTTCTTTTGTATCTAAAGGGGAAAAAGTGGAACTAATTGTAAACTACTACCTAAAGGTTTGAGGAGTTTTAAGTCAACTAGTACCTTTCCATTTTCACATTACCTTTCATCAAAGGCTAGTTATTCAGGATAACTGCAAGTCTTTGGAAACACCTCAGTGAACATACAAGATAGTCAAAAGATGTAGAACACCAGCTGATGGTCAAGTAGAATACCTAAAATCATCTTAAGACAACCGTGGTACATTAAAGTGTCTAAATAGAGCTTGATAAAGTAAATGGATTCTAGGAGACTGTTCAGCACAAAACACAGGTGTCTTCTACCAGGGGCAGGTGAGTAGCTCTCTTAGACTCTATAACCTGTGTTGACCTAAATGCACTAGTAACTTAGGTGCCTGAACAGAATCTGTAAGTAAAATAGCCATCTGCATTTTAAGATTTTCATTTAGAGATCAGCAATCTTGAGTTAAATGCCATCCTTCCTGTCTCAAAGGGAAAGATCTTAGGAGAAAATGTCAGAAGTTCCTCCACAGAAAGATTTCATTTCTGAAATTCTCTGTTCTGTGAGCCTGATAAGGGCATCAAGTAACATGAAATTTAAGAAATTAAATATTAAACTATTCAGACTTTTTGCTCACTCACTGAAAATCCATTGTTCCCTAGTATTTAAAAAAACTAAATAGTAATGTTTGTAGAGGAAATTGCAAGGACTTCTCATGTTTTAAATTTTTTTCATGTTATGAAATATAAAGAAAATGCAAAATCTCAAAAACTGAAATGTGTACTCAGAAATGAAATAGGTCTAATAACAGTGCTCTTTATTCATTAATCTGAAGGGTGAAAATCTAATATATTTATTATGGTGTTTTTTAAAGTAGTCTTAATCTGCTAAACAAACAAGAATAAAAGTGGAGAGTACAGATGGAAGATATGAGCAAACCCAAAACTATTCATTTTCTCTTTATCTAACTAATTTTTCCAATATCAATTAACTCAGGAATTATTCTGTAAATATATTAGTCATGTACTCCTTTAGCAATTGATGAAATTATCTCGTCACAAGAAAAGTATCAGAATTATTTATGTAGACATAAAGTTGACACTGTATTTACTGCAGTCCTACAACTTCAGAACACAAGATTTTTTTTTTTTTAAACTTCATTCCACAGAAGTGAACAGTAAGCAGCAATCAAAAAATCTCTTGAGAGGATGAAGAATCCCAAATGTGCATTGCACGGAAAAGCAGTATCCCACTCTCTCCTTGGAGTTCAGCACTGTCAGCCAAAGTTGCATGTTTGAGAGGCCGTTCTATTCTTGGAAGTATTCCAGATTCATTTATGAGAAAGTGAATCTCTCTATGACCAGCATATGCTGAACAACCTATTGTGCATGGGATAAGGGCTTTTCATACCTTCCTACATAAACTCAAATGAACAAATGCACATTATATCCAAATACCCCTAAAATAACACACAGAATCATCATAGAGTGCTGGGTTGGAAGAGACCTTAAAGAACGTCCAGTTCCAACCCCCCTGCCGTGGACAGGTACACCTTCCAGTAGACCAGGCTGCTCAAAGCCCCATACAACATAGCCTTGAACACTTCCAGGGATGGGGAATCCACAGCTTCTCTGGGCAACCTGTATCAGCGGCTCACCACTCTAACAGTAAAATTATTTTCCTGATATCTGATCTAAATCTACCCTCTTACAGTTCGAAGCCATTCCCCCTTGTCCTGTCACTACATGCCCTTGTGAAAACTCCCTCTTCAGCTCTCTTCAGGTACTCTCAGGTCTTCCCAGAGCCTTCTCTTCTTCAGGCTGAAAAACACCAACTCTCTCAACCTCTCTTCATAGAACAGGTGCTTCAATTATGTGATCATCTTTGTGGCCTCCTTTGAATTCACTTTAAGAGATCCGCATCCTTCTTATGTTGGCTTTCTGGGCTGCAAGTTCACGTTGTCGTGTCATGCTGAGTTTCTTGTCAACCAAAACAAGTTGTTCTCCTTCAGGCTGCTGTCAATCCATTCTCTGGCCAGCCTGTACTCGTGCTTGGGATTGCCTTGACTTATGTGCAGGACCTTGCACTTACCTTGTTGAACAGGTTCACATAGATTAAAGCATTGAATCTCCTCTCCTTACTCAGCTGGTAAGTAACTCAAATTTAGAGCAGGGTTGTTAGTGGTTTTTTGTTTGTTTTTCCCTCAGTGCCAGTCACAGGGTACACTTTCTTTAACAATATATTAAAGGATTTTCCCTGACAATACCAAACCTTTTATCACAGGCAAATAATAAAGAAGTAATTTGATTGACTGAAAAGAGCAACCCCTATTTGATCTAATGACAGAAGGTTCAGTCTGCTCATATGCTCAATTGCACTCATAAATTATGCACTAATACTGAGCCACTTGAATGGTCACAGTGACTATCACAGCTGCCTTACTTGTCTTGCACCTAATTTCCAGAAACTTGAACATAATTTTGTTATCCATACAGTGCACCACCTCAATAATAAAGAACACATACTCTCATGCAGTTTTACTCTTCCAATTCTTGCCTATATTTCCCAATACACCCTACCTCAACTCACACTATGCAGTTAAACTCCAAATTACTTATCCATTAAAAGCACTGAAAATATGTATTAGGATTCTTCAACTTTTTTTTCTGGTAGGAAAAAGACATCTATTTCACAGGTATTTCAATGATTATAGGTATGTGAATTGTCTTTGTTTCCTTGTAATTAAAGTTTGAAGTCAAAGGCCTCTATTTCCAAATTTATGAAGTTCATGCCATCATTCCAGCTATTTTTCTTCCAAATTCAGCTATTACCTCTCTCTGTGTCAGAGACAGTCTTTTCTGAGACATGGTCTTTTCAGTACTATGAAAACTAGTAAAACTGTAGCAAACCATTGATTCAGCTGCTTTCTTCCCTGCAAACCACTAAAATCCTCTTAAAGGTTTTATGCTGCTGAAAATCACTATAATACCCAGCTGCTTTCCCTTATATTTTCTAGGAAAAGGGAATTTTTAATGAATTTTTAGACTTTTTAGGTGTGATGAACATAAATCCATTTCACTTTGACTTTTAAATTGGTGATGAGATAATCAGTCTATGTTCAAGCTATACGTTTCCTTTCTCTTCATTCTCAGTTTGAAAGCAAAATCCAGAACTGCAATTAAATAAGTTTGGATAAAGAAAAAAATCATGATGGTAATTCATTAGTTTTAAGAACAGCAAATGTAAATTGCCTGTGTGTTATATCACATGGTATGAAAAAGATCAAAGAAAGATGAGTATTGTGTCCTTTCCAGAGCAGTTCAAAAGCAGAGAGAAGCAACACAGTGTGAGTCAGGAAAAGGTAAGATTACTCGTGATTTTACTTACCAAAATGTCAAGCATAACCTGAAAACTTCCTGTCAGCAATCCCAAAATGTCATAAAAAGAGAAGTTTGCAAGGCAGTGTGGAACCTTTTCCTGTAGACAGAGGTGTGGTTTGAGTTCAAGCCTGTGAGCAAAGAAACAGTGTTTTAACACAAAGTTTGAGCCCAAATACCCTTTGTGGTATTAGAAAGAATCCTTAATCCTCTTCAGCATTTCCTCCAGAGCAATGTGAAAAGAATAATGTCTACCTGAAAATGCTATTACATGATCACTTATTTTATGGGACAAAGTAATTGTACTACTAAGCAAGCAGAATTCCATTAATATGACAATAACTGCACTTGCTTACCCCAGCAGTGAATTTAACATTGTATGAACAAGTTCCTCAGATAAGTAAGTGAATGAATAAATAAATGTTAAGTTTCATTAGTTCATCCTTCTGTGATACATTCAGACAAATGCAGTCTAAAACACTGACTCTACTTGCAATGAATATACAAGATACAGGTCAAAGAAATGGAAATTTTTATTTAAAAAACCTTTCTGACATTATTTTCCCTGTTTCTTAATTGCTTACAAAAATAAATCAGGATTTTTTGGCATTTATTGTCTTGAATGATTTCTATAAATAATTCTTATTCTCTTGGTTTAGTATGATGACTTCATTTCTTGTATCATCAAGTCTGATGATGATACTGAGCCATTTTTCTTGATCTCATTACTCTTTCATGATATTGTTTCTATTACTTGACTGGTTAAATGAAACATTAGGAAAATAAAAATATTAAAGTGTGCTTATGCATTGATAAATGAACTAGACAAAGGTATTAGTGACTATCAAGCTCATCTGCTTACCTTAAATATTTGGAAATTGCCCTAAGCCCTGCTAGACATCTTTATCATCTTGTTTACGCAGCAAAGAGAAATAGCAACATTAATGGGCAGTTCTTCTGACATGCCTTAAGGTCATACAGTCATAGAATCCTAGAATCCTTTAGGTTGAAAAAGACTTTTAAGATCATCTAATGCAACTACTAACCCAGCACTGCCAAATCCACCACTAAACTGTCCCTAAGTGCCACATATACATGCCTTTTAAATACCTCCAGTGACAGTGACTCAACCACTTCCCTGGCAGCATGTTCCAGTGCTCGACAACCCCTCTGGATGATGAAACCTAAACTTCCCCTGGTGCAATTTGAGGCCATTTCCAATTTGAGGCCATTTCCTCTTGTCCTATTGCTTGTTACCTGTGAGAAGAGACTGACCGCCACCTCGTACAGCCTCATTTCATGTAGTTGTAGAAAGTGATAAGGTCTCCCTTTAGCCTCCTTTTCTTCAGGCTGAACAACCACAGCTCCCTCAGCCACTCCCCACAAAATTTTCTCATCTCAGATGAACTGTCTTCTAGAAGTTCTCTCCACTGACTAATTGAATCTGCAACATATATAAACACGCCTCTTTAATTCCATTTGCATGTTGAGCCTCCTGTGCTCTAGTTGCTAGTCCAGAAGAGCACAAGTTAGGTTACATACCTTGTCTGCCAAAAGTATCAGAAAATAACACTATGGCACCTGGTTTTTGGCTTGGTGTGATTAATTCTGTTGCAGGCATCATGATCAAAGATGAAGTTGATGATTTGGAAAGATATATCACATTTTATTGAAATATATATATACCCTAAAGTGGACACATAAAAAAAGCAAAGTCAAATTAAGCTCAAAGTTTACTCAAATACCTTTTTAATGAAAAAGAATCTGAAATATGATATTAATACAGAAGTAGTCCAGGTTTAGGTGAAATATGGTGTTTGATGAGATTTATTGATAAGAATCTGCATTCTGATATCCACTATGCCGTGTGAAGTTGATTAATGGACTACACTAGTCTGGCATAGCTTTGTCTTTTTGCTTCACTTCTAAAAATCATAAGTTCCTAGTCCCTGAAGATTAAAAGCTCAATTACAAATGTTTGTCCTACACTGAAGAATATGTACTTATTTACAATCTGTACAAGATTCTAGACTGAGAATTGCACACAGTAATAAGTTAGGTTTGTATGGAACAAACACCATAGCTCTTTTAAAGTTTATTATCTGCTTCACAGAACTTTGGAAATAATTCAAGAAATAAATTTCTCAGTTTAGAAAAGCAAGATCCTGTAATGACCACCAAGAATTTAATTTGAAAAAGGATGTAAATCTTAAGGAATGGTATTTTGAAAAATGCTGTATTTTTCTGTATTTCACATTTCTCTCTGAATGTAGAACATACTCATGCGTCCTTTATTCCTCTGTGCTTAATGTATTCCTGGCAGTGGATTGTTGCAATAAATTCTGTCTCCCTCAGGTGCTGCTGTTCCATAAAGAAGTGAAAAGGACACTAGCTTCTTTCATTCTTCTATACAGGAGAATAAAACTGACCACTAGAAGTGTATTTAGAAGGTAGCCATCAGCTTACTTTCTCATTTTATGAACAGTGTCTCACTGGATACTAAAGGTTTTAATGCTGCATGAAATATACAGGAGAAATTAGCATCTAAAGCAGCCTGAATTCTATTTTTATTTCTGATTTTTTCTAATTGCCTATTAACAATTTCAATTATACAAGAGTATTTGAGGGGAAGTCAACCCATGTGTTATTTAAGCACTGTCCTTATACTGATAAGCAATGGAACACTGTAGGTTATTATTTCCTTGACAACCCTGGACTGAAGTCATGATGGTGACTAGCTGACAGTGCAGCAGGGACATTTATAATCAGATGCATAAAGCCTTGAGGGATGGCTTGGGCACTCAAGCCCCTCCAATATTTACATTTGGTATTAAACACTTCAAGTGAAGATAATGATTTTGGCTCATTTCCCTTTCCCAATATTTTGAAACAGTCATGCACCCATGGTCATAATAAAGGCAAAATTAACTCCATTGCAAAGAGAGAGGAACAGTTGCTAGTTGAAAAAAGGTAATGACACACTTAAAACAGCTATTTTGACACCATTTTTTAAGGAACACTTACATATTTTCAGATCCATCTTCTACTCAGGGGATAGATGGATTAATTAATGTGGTCTTTCTGATCTTGCAATAACTCTGCTAAAAGCTGACAGAAGGCCCTCACTAAAAGAGAAAGTCAAGTTCCTCAGTAAGGGTAATAATAATCACAACTCCATGTTTCGGTAGTTTCTAAATTAGCTACTAATGAATAAAAGTGCCATGAATTAAAGCAGATTTAATCACCAAGGTTGTGGTAAGGTATTTTAAAAATAATGAGAAACCAATTGGTCATTGGGTTTTTGTCCTCAGTCTCAACTTACGAGAACCATGGTACAGATAATATGCCACCTTATGAAAGCTATTAAAACAAAACTGCTTATCTTAGCTTGTACAAAGTTATATTCACTAAATAAAGAATTAAGAAATATTTCTCTTAAAGCAGAAATGTGTTTGACAACTACCCCAAATGTTTCTGACTGAACTTGAGATGAAATTGTCACAGGACTAGCACTGTCAAAGTAATGATGTCCTTTGTAACAGGATTTTAATTAATTCGAATAATATGAGTAGGGGAATTGTTTAGCTTATAAGTGAGAAGCTGAGTTCCACTAACATTTTTCCCCGTCATAAACAGAGATATCTACTCTTTTTGTGGAGCTGTGGTCTGCTTTAGTGTAGAGATTGGAAAACAAGGTAGAGTTCCAGGAAATGATGAATTGTCAACCTTTGAAGTAAAAGAAACAACTGCATACTTTGTATTCCTCTCTAGAAATGTATATCATTATGTCTTGAAAAGCAGCCTGCAAAAACAAATTTCCTAGTTTTGATTTCCAGAATTATGATCTCTGTGACAAAATGTACCTTCCAGTGGTTAAAATAAATAAATTAGTAAATAAAATTCTCAGAAAACAGTAAAGCTGAGGGTTTACTGAACCAAAAATGAGGCAAAGACAAGCTTTTCTATAGTTTACAAGTAATTATTTTAATAAAATTGTGAGTCGTATAAAAACTTCCATATGGTTGATTTTTTTTAATTTTAAAGGATATATAATTTGGATGGTGTGTGAAACCTTAAAATTAAGGATATCAGCTTCTAATTATTAAGTGTTAAAGCACAGTGTTAAAGACTCTGTACAGTAAGGGAATTTGCATTTTCTTTTGAACCAGTGAGGGCAGGTCAGTATCAGTGGTAAAATATTGAAGCAAATAGGTTTCAGATGTTATCTTATGTAGCAGCTCATACATTCCTTAAAGCTCACATATAGAACTAATAACTGGTTCTTTCTCTGCTTCAATAAGAGCTGGGAATACTACTGGATCTTCTAAATGACAAAGCCCTGTCAGAGTTACAAAGGCTTGAATTCCACCCATACAGTTCATGGAACTGAACAAATAAGCCGTCTGAAATTACACTGTAGACTAAGCATTAAGTCCTAAGTCTGCTAATACAAGTTTTGTAGGTTAAGCTTTAAGATTGATTCCTGTATTCCCCAGACATTGCTGTGCTGAGGTAAAAGAGGCATCATAAAAATGAGGAGATGGAACAGTTCATTTGTAACTGTATACAAAGAGACCCCAACATAGAGACAATTTCATCATCTAAGAGTCAGAAGAGCATCTGTTCCAAGTCACTAGCCCATCACCATAGCATTGTTCTGTGATGGTTTACCAGTTCTAGGTAAAAATAAGGAAACAACCCCCCAAACTTAACTACAGGAAAGAAATATTTTGAAAGATCAATTAAATACAATTTTAATTGAAATTTTTAAGTTCCACATCAATTGACAGCTGGTTTAAAGCCAACATTTGATTTTTTACTTTGTGTCAATAGAAACACAATTTAGTTTTGACCAAAGTCAAAACAATAGGTTTCATTAGGGTTTTTAGAAGAGTACTTCTGAACTGTTCAGAAGAAAATATTATCCCTTCTCATTGAAAAGGAAACAACACCATGTTTAAAACAGAAACAAAGCTGTCTTCACTACAGGCCTCTGGAGCGTGCTTGGTTTGATCTACGTTAAATATTTATCTTAAGGTGAAAAAATTCTTACTCTAGATATTTCATTTTTCATCTCCATTAACTAAAAAGAGAAGAAAGGTAGTGACTATCTCAGTCACAGATGTCTAAGTTTCTGAAGTTTAGAGTTAAATGAGTTGAATCCTGTCCAAGATGCGCATTTTAGGTAGGACTCATTAGTGATTCATAGATACCTACTGTGTAGACATCTGTGTGGAAGCTAGCTGACTAGCTGTCTGCATAAAACATTACCTACAAACTTGGACAGAAGAAATTCCTCTCAAATAGGATACAAAATTTAATTTTGTACAGTTACATGCTAGATACCTAGAGCAATGAACAAAGAACAAGCATATTTTTATCATATCTCAAAGTAAAATTAAGACTAGTTCTGCAAGAATCTTCTGGTGCTCTTATCAGTGGTTACAATAAAACTTCACATAGTGGTAGCTTGTAGTGGGAAAAAATCCCTTCTGTATGTGTGGCTGAATATTTTTGTGTGTGTTTAAAAACATTTTGAACTGTTAAGATGCTAAAAGTTCTGACAGATGCAAAACTAAGATGAAGAACTTTGTGCCCGAAATTATTTTGTTACTTTTTTTGACATTAGTAGAAAATTCTAGATATGGTCAGTCACTTTGAAATATGAAGAAGACCAAAGAATTCAATTTCATGAGCTGACTTGCTAAAGTTTTGTTTTGCATATATGAAAGAAATTAATAAAAATTGAGCCACAACAGGAACCAAGGTACTCAGAAAATAAATATATGCAATATTATGCTTCATTTCTGTAGATTTCCATTCACTTTCACAAGGTAAGCAATGTCAAATATATTGGATGGGTCCTCTAGAACTGACTCTGCAACCTCATGTTCCATTAATTTCATAGAATATCAGTTAAGACAGGTTACCACAGAAATTACGAGAGAAAAAACTCAAGTGAGTTACTTCATCATATTTACAAATGGCCCTGTCATATAATAGCTCAGTTTGGCCTTGGTTTCTTTGCATTTAGAAAGAGCTATCACAATAAAACATTGACTTACTAGACTTTTTAAAAACCCTTTACTGTATTTTATGACTTTATATTGCACACATTTTCTTATAAGAACTTCTCTTACAAGTCTATGACTATCTACAATATCCCTTTGGGGATATTGTATATCTTATCTCAAGTTTATGGGAAAATATATACGTATATCTGCATGAATACATTTCTGTATGTTTGTATTCACCGACTTACTTCAATCTGCCAGCCATAAAATAATCAACTTGGCCCTTGGTTCTCCAAGTGGAATATAATGCTCCTCAAGGCTCAAAGCACTTCAAATCTTTGGATCAATCTCTCCAGGAAAAGTCTCCTCCCCTGCTCCTTTATGCACAGTGAAAAAAATTTTAAAGCTGTGTTTTCCTCACAAATTAATTGAAGGGATAGAGGTGTTCAAGGTACCACAGAAGCATCATTTCAAATTGTCGTATTGCTGAGGTGGATAAAAGTGATGGAGTTTTGCCTGTCATGAAACATACTCTCCTTTGCAAACTGAGATTAATTTAAACTCGTCATGTATTTCTGCTTTCATTTTTATTTATGCTGTGAAAGGAACAGCTGATGAATACTTTCTGCCATGGTTTTTTTTTTTTTTTGCATTAGTACTGAAAAAGCAAAGTATTATGGGGAACAAATGATATACCTTAGCAGAAGTCAATCAGCTTTCATATTTTGAACTTCTATCCAGAATTCTATTGTTTAGTAGTTAATTAAAATGGGAATTAAGCCTTGCCTCCTTCCCAGACTGTAATGAATGACAGAGGTGTTTTGGGGCCAGTGATGTGCCTGGCTTTCCCTTGTCCAGCCTATGACCTTGGACAATTTGTGTACCACCATATTACTGAGCATTCAAAATGAACAAACAGAATAAATAAATACAAAAATAAAAGCATTTAGAAGTCAACAATGGAAACAAATCAGCATTGTTTAGCTGTGTTAACAAGATGGTATTTTTTTAAGGTTAATTTGATACTTCAACAGGAGGCCTAAGTTAAAACATAGACACATACTGTAGCTGTTAAAGTTCAAGCCAGGATGGTGCTCTGAAATAAACAAGGGTATTGGAAATATCCGACATTCTGTGGCATATTGCAGCAACAGCTGAAAGGTTCAGCATGCTGATTTTAGACTGCTGAGGACAAGTGGCTGGAACAAGAAGCCAAGGTCTCTCTTCTGTTTATGGCTCTCTTCAGTGTTTGGCAAAAGGGAAAGCAAAATCCTTCCAGAAAAGTTCAAAGGGAGCAGATTTCATCTTCCATTAAATCTTTGTTGAGAGTGTTTAATTTCTACATAATGCAGGCAAAAAAAAAAAGTGTCTGATTCATTCACATTTTATAAATGGGATATATTACTCATCTCACTAAAACTTTTATTCTATATAGGTTAAGCCTAATAATACTTTCTAAGATCATTAGTCATAGTCTCAGCTGGTTCAAGAGAAAGAAAACTGACCAGAACCAATATGCAAAGCAATATACACCGGGAGATGGAAGGCAGGGAGAAACATTCCTTGCTTTTCTTACTGTGCAATAAATGTGCCATCATTCCATCTCCTTCTGGAATTTCTACCACATATGTTCCAAGTTCCTTATTCTTGAGAATAGTCTTTATTAGTTTGTTTACATCTATTATTATTTGAAGAGAAGCCGGGCTGGAAGACAAGTAAGGTCATACAGAGCAACCAGGAGGACACTGTGGTGTTACTGGTTGTTTAAGCAATATATCAGTACTGATTCTGTTTTAACTTGCATAAATACATCTGAAAAAAAAAAATTCTAAATTTAGGAGGTATGAATTTTATATTTTTTAATGTCATTTCTAGGGGTCTTTGACTCACAACATAGAAAGATAGAAGTCCAGGACTTCCTAAATCATTTTACTGGCTGCAATTCTTGATTTGCATTTGTCCTTAAATAAATTGCTTTAATTTATTCTTACTTGAACAAACGTCATAATCACCATGAAGAATATTGTTACAGGATGTCTTAAGTGCTGGTGTGCAAAGCTGTTTACTTCAGATTTGTAGAAGGCCTTATTTATCACTGGCATGATAAAGATGAGAAGAAAATAAAAACCAAGCATCTAATAATGTGCTATGAAAAATATTTTTATTATCATTGTTTTATGAAACTTATCACTTTCATCTGCTCTATGTTTAAACTTAAAATTTTCCATGCATAACTCATAATAAAATATTTTTTTAAAAAACTGGTCTTCAAAGTTTACTGGTAGCTATATGTGAAACCCCCTTTTTTATATATGGCCTTCTCGGAACTACAAATCACAAAGATATGCTCAGTCATAGACAATAATAAAAAGATGGTACTTGTTCATTGCAGCTACCTATAAATTCAACTAGAGCAATACTGTCTCCTGCCATTTTTTTTTCTTCTTTTTTTCTTTTTTCTTTTCCTTTTTTTTCTTCTTTTTTTTTCTTTTTCTTTTTCTTTTTCTTTTTTTCTTTTTCTTTTTCTTTTTCTTTTTCTTTTTCTTTTCTTTTTCTTTTTCTTTTTCTTTTTCTTTTTCTTTTCTTTTTCTTTTTCTTTTTCTTTTTCTTTTTCTTTTCTTTTTCTTTTTCTTTTTCTTTTTCTTTTTCTTTTCTTTTTCTTTTTCTTTTTCTTTTTCTTTTTCTTTTTCTTTTCTTTTTCTTTTTCTTTTTCTTTTTCTTTTTCTTTTTCTTTTTCTTTTTCTTTTTCTTTTCTTTTTCTTTTTCTTTTTCTTTTTCTTTTTCTTTTCTTTTTCTTTTTCTTTTTCTTTTTCTTTTTCTTTTTCTTTTTCTTTTTCTTTTTCTTTTTCTTTTTCTTTTTCTTTTTCTTTTTCTTTTTCTTTTTCTTTTTCTTTTTCTTTTTCTTTTTCTTTTTCTTTTCCTTTTTTTCTTCTTTTTTTTTCTTTTTCTTTTTCTTTTTCTTTTTCTCTTTTTCTTTTTCTCTTTTTCTTTTTCTTTTTCTTTTTCTTTTTCTTTTTCTTTTTCTTTTTCTCTTTTTCTTTTTCTTTTTCTTTTTCTTTTTCTTTTTCTTTTTCTTTTTCTTTTTTTCTTTTTCTTTTTCTTTTTCTTTTTCTTTTTCTTTTCTTTTTCTTTTTCTTTTTCTTTTTCTTTTTCTTTTCTTTTTCTTTTTCTTTTTCTTTTTCTTTTTCTTTTCTTTTTCTTTTTCTTTTTCTTTTTCTTTTTCTTTTCTTTTTCTTTTTCTTTTTCTTTTTCTTTTTCTTTTTCTTTTCTTTTTCTTTTTCTTTTTCTTTTTCTTTTTCTTTTTCTTTTTCTTTTTCTTTTCTTTTTCTTTTTCTTTTTCTTTTTCTTTTTCTTTTCTTTTTCTTTTTCTTTTTCTTTTTCTTTTTCTTTTTCTTTTTCTTTTTCTTTTTCTTTTTCTTTTTCTTTTTCTTTTTCTTTTTCTTTTTCTTTTTCTTTTTCTTTTTCTTTTTCTTTTTCTTTTTCTTTTTCTTTTCCTTTTTTTCTTCTTTTTTTTTCTTTTTCTTTTTCTTTTTCTTTTTCTCTTTTTCTTTTTCTCTTTTTCTTTTTCTTTTTCTTTTTCTTTTTCTTTTTCTTTTTCTTTTTCTCTTTTTCTTTTTCTTTTTCTTTTTCTTTTTCTTTTTCTTTTTCTTTTTCTTTTTCTTTTTCTTTTTCTTTTTCTTTTTCTTTTTCTTTTTCTTTTTTTCTTTCTTTTTTCTTTTTCTTTTTCTTTTTCTTTTTCTTTTTCTTTTTCTTCTCTTTTACCTAGGCTTAAAGGTTTTTCTTAGCAGAGGAAAAAAATGAGTCTCATAGTTCAGCCATGAGATCTAAGGACTGAACGTCTGCCTAAGTACATGAGAGAACACACACAGCTCTGTTTCAGTTGGCTCAGTCGCCTACTGTGTCAGTGGCTTAAAGTTAAGGAAAAAAGGAGATGTACCGAAACAAGATGTTAGCCTACAAAAGGAAAGAGTTTCATTCTCACTGAAATACTGAAAGGAGCAACCTGTAAAAAGTCATAAATATAGACCGACACAGTTGCAGTTGCTCCTGATGTCTGGTGAAGCAACACTCATATTATTATAGCAGGATCATTGCACAAAACCCTGGGTTTACTTTTCTGTAATATTTCTTGAGAGCAGAAAATCCTTTTCTTATCATTCCCATTATTCTAAAGACAACCACCTTTGATTATATGGTTACTTTTATTTCTGAATATCACCGAGCAGACCAGTTCTCTCAATTCAGCTGGTGTTCTTTCAGAAAGGAGGTGTAGAAAGATGGCAAGAATGTTATTTTAGCTATTTAAACAGTTTCTGCCTGTAATATGGGAGGAACCAAGCAATAATGTCAGACACTTCCCAATACGGGAAAAGTGTTAGCATTCCATCAGCTTGTTCCATTACTTTCTTCTGAGCTATTAACCATTTGTAAACACAAGTCCATTATCACATAAGTAACCCAAACAATGCAGTTATTCTCAGCCAGGCTGCACAAATTCTAGATGATCCCATATGGCTCCTACTTTCCGTGCCATGCCAAATATTTTACACTTTTTTTCCAGTAAGTCGTCATGCTATTGACTCTTTACCATAATATTTTACTTCTGTGTTTGCAACTGTACCTGCAGCTGAAGTAGCAAAAGTGGTAGTTTATTTTTCAAACTCACACTTCAAATTATATCTTTGAAAATATAAAATTATCCCAGTTATGTGTCATGGATTTATGACACATAAAAGCTCATGATTATTTTTTCAGCATAGCTTTGTGCATAGGATATACTTGCAACTGCAACTCCACTGGATTAGAAATATGATTCAATAGTAATAAGACTACAAGTAGACACATGTAATAAGATTACAAGTAGAATTTAACTGAAGGATGAGCAAAGCAACTGTGCCAAGTCTACCTTTTTCTCCTGAAATGAATGGCAGACACTTCTATATTTCCCTTAAACTGCAGAGTTGACCAGAAAGCTGGTAAGCTGGCGATGCCTCTGAACAGCCTGCTGAGCAGGAAATAAATGACTAAGAAAGTGACAGTGCTTAAGAGAAATGTGTGAGTGTCCACCACTGGTCAGGGTGAATTCACAAATCATTTTCCCGTGCAATCTATGAATGATGAAATCAAAGCTTAGTAGTGTAGGAGGTAGAAGTTCTGTTGAATGGCCAAGCAATATTTATCCTCTTCTACTAATGACACATATTGAGTTGATCTTCTTCTATTACATAACTCTTTTATCAGTTCTAATTCGGCCTTTCATTGTACCCAGCAAGAAGGACAGCTACACTAGAATATTCAATATTATGTGAATTTCTATTAGATTTCCTGAAACTAATTAAAGGATGAATTTATATCTTCATGCTATAAAGCCTAAAACATTCCTATGCCTCACCTTGTCTGCTCAAAAATTGAGACATGACTATAGAAGAGGCTGATGGTGGGAAATGGGGAAGAATGCACATATGTATACGTAATGCATGTATAGAAGGAAAGAAAGGCACCACCCAGAGCTTTGAATTACCACCAGATCAGGTTTCAACTCTGAAATATGAACTTGTTCATTAGGGTCATGACTGAGTTTAACCTGAAATCTAATCAAATTAAATTCCTTCATCCCAAGTAAACAGCAAGCTTGCAGTATGGATGCACGCTATCAGCATATTTAGTAATTTTTAGCGGAAACCAGCAGTACACTAGGAGTGGAAAAAGGTAGTCTTTTCCAATTTCAAATATAAGTTCAATAAGTTAGAGTTGTTAAATATTGAACAGTTGGAAAAACAAAGTAACACAGAACCACCAAGTTAAGTGTGAAAAAATTCTGTTCCTACATTAATATTATCAGAGTATCGCATATAAGAAGCATTTAATTTTTTTTTTTTTACTTTTGCTTTTAGAGAGGCTTTTATTTGTTTGTTTGTTTGTTTTCTGGCATAAAACATGGCATAAAAAGTGGCAAGAATGAGGAATTGCGACTTGCGCAAATTTCCCAAAATATTGATCAATGTCACATCACAGAACACATGGGGAAAATCCCAGTGAAGTCAGCTGCTAAAGAAACAGAAACAGTTGCAACACAGATTACAAAAATACAAAGTGCCAAAATATAAGACTCTGTGTGTTATATCAATAGTGGCAGCTGGAAAACAAGAATTACATCATGTGTGCAAGAAAGGTAGCTGTGACAGGTAGGATGTAGTTTCACACTCTTTCTTGAAATCAGGAAGTGATCTTTTCAGTGGAGCCTTTTGGGATGGCTTTCTCAGCTGGGGAAAATAAAATTTTTGGGGCCAAAGTGAAGACAAGCAGCACATTTGGCATGTTCAGTATGGTCTTGGCTAAAAGAGGTTCATGCACTGCAAAGGAAAAGGTGCAAGACTGTTCCAATCAAACATCAAAAGAACATGAACCATATTTTCATAATCTGTATTTGAATGCCTCATTAGTCCTTTGTTACAATGAGAGCCTTTTCTCACTCAGAAAAGCAATCCCAAAACTACTAATTTTAATATCAATTTAACTTTCACTTAAATTTACTTAGAAAATTTCTTTTGAAGATTTGGAATTTGCTGACAAAAGATGCATTTTGAAAAAAAATCCACAGCCAGCTCTTTTTTTCTAGTATCTCTACTACTTTCTGTAGATATATCATACCAATTATTTTTCATTCTCAGCTAGAGCCTTTCCCCCCCCCCCCCCAAATAATTGGTTTATATTCATAGTCCCACTCTGCGAACAAACTTGATAATAAAATACAAAGAGTAAAAAGAATGCTTAGTGCAATTTTCTATATTATTCTAGCAGTGTCCTTTGTAGAGGAAAGGGCAAATGTGACGTGCATGCTCTCACACAGATGTATATATAAGAACACCGTAAAAAAATTACTATCTGTTTTCTATGTTGATGATGATGATTAATAATAATAATAATATCTAAATACTTTTGAATTAAAGGTGTATAATTAATTTCCTCTTCCCTTGCACCTGATTGTCTTTTGTGTCTTCATTTCTTCAACCTAGAATGATTCCTAGAATTGCAAATATTCCTTTAAAATGACAGGAACTACAAATATAATCTGAACTATTTGTTCCTTAGGTTCATGATTGATCCTTTGCTTAATTTCCTGGTCACTGATGGAGCTGTGGCTCTATGTCCAGGGAGAAATTTAGGGGAAGGGGGAAGGTACTGTTCATATTTTTCTGCAGAATTTGTGAGTTTTTGCCTCTGGCATTCAGGTTAGAATGTCCCTTCTGATTAAGGTCTGTTGCAAAACTCCTGAGGATGTGACTGTACATTTCAAAAAGCAGAGAAAATGAATGTTACTTCAGATTACTTCTCCACTTTCAGAGTTAAATATATGCTAGAATAATGAAGGAAGCTGAACTAAACGCCTTTTCTTTTTAACGCTGTTTTGATATGCCTAAGTAGCAGAGGGAATATAAAATACCATTAAAATCAAAAAAAGAAAAAAAAAGTTACCATTCATAATTATAAAAGTGCCTTTTTAAGTCTTCTAAGAACACAATTTCTTCATTTATATTAGGAATTTTGAGCAATTTCTTTTTCACTGGATGCTGAAGGCCCTTGATCTGGAGTGATTTTTCTCTTAGCAATTTCCCTTAGCAAAGCCTGTTTCTAATCTACTTTGCTGCTATTTCACCTATATGTGGCCCAATATGTAGAATCTACAATCCAAAGAAGGGCTACATTCTAGTCTGTACTACTTAAAGTAATTTATTAGTCAGCTGGAAGAGCTGGTTTTCATCTTTTCTATAGTGTTCATAGACATAGTGGAAACTCTGACTTTGAGAATCTTTTTCAGGTGATAGGGGAGCTTTCTTCATACAAATAAATGAAATATAGTCCAGTTCTGAAGAAATACGTTTCCTTCATGTAATCCATCTCAAAATTCCTGTTTCCCTCATCATAAGAACCTTTTCAGTACAGAGTTTTAAAGAAAAATAAAATTCTCATCACTGGTCACTTTAAAAAAAAAACCAGCACATTATCAGCAGTGAATACAGATTTAATAGATATCAAACAGAGGAGTAAATTTAAGTATCTCCTAATCTGTCATGAATTTTGCTGATTTTTTTTTTTTTTTTTAAATTTTCCCAGGCCAGTCTGAAGTGCCTGTGGGTGATAAGACTGCTGTGATAGGTTAAACACCAGTTGAGCAAGTAGAGAAATTCCCAATAAACCATATACTGAAAATAAAAAGAAAAATCTGTTTAATGTCAAGTCTGACTGATAAATGTCACATTGTTACTACTTGAGGGAAGTACAGAGGAGCATGTGAAGAGGGTTTGGCTCATGATGGCTTTAAAGCAGAGCATAAACCCCATTTTAACTTTCTTTGTATGATACATTATAGATTGGGAGGGAGTCTGTTATATTATAATAATTTTTCATTTTTAAAGTGTTACATTTTTTATCTTCTTTGCTAGAATTTAAAATGGATGTCAGAATAATACTCCCCCTAGTAGCTGCTAAATGTAATATCAAGGGAGTTCTTGAAGAGTTTATAAGTGCTGTGTTTAAAAGCCTTAATGAACATATATCGCTTCAGTTTACTTTACTAGTTTTCTCCTTTTTAAAATTTTGACCTCCAACAATTGGTAAAATAAAAGTTTCTGAAAAGCTATTTAAAATTAGTCAGGTGCCTGTGAGAAATGTGCAGATTGGCTTAATTCTCTTTTCACATATAATCCTCTCCTGAATGGGACAATTCTCTGTTAACCAGAAAAGTGCAGAAACTGTAAGGTTGGTACAAAGTTTCTCACTCGGGTACATGAGAGTTAGGCTTTCAGCTATTTAGTGGTTCAGCAGACCACTCTACAGTACCAGATGACAAGTGAGAAAGTGTAGATTTTAGTGGACACCACAAACTCCTGTAACTTAATTTTGTGAAGTTGGGTTACAGTCCTTTTTTTTTTTTTTTTTTTTTTTTTTTTTTAGTATGTAACTGTTTTAAGAGAATATTTAGAATATGTAGAAAAAAAAAAGTAACAGTATCCTGACTGATGCAAAGTTTATATTTATATTGTGGGTTTTTTCACAGAATGTAAGCTGACTAAAATATTTTGCAAGTGTATTTCTTTATAGATGTTTACTAAATCTTTTGCACAGCCTCCTACTCCCCCTTTGAAAGACAGGAATAAGCACAGAGAGACAATGGAAGAGACAAGCTTTCTGTTGTAAATTCTTACTTGTCTTGGTCTTCCTTTTGCATACTTGGTATTATTTCAGGGTTGTCATCTACAATACCACCAGCTTAGCCTGTTGGGTTGAAAGGTTACATTACTATGGCTGAATTTGTCAATAATGAAAAACTGAGAGAATTTCTGGAACGTTCTGTGGAAGAGCTTTTTGACAGCGTTCTAACTATTGTTTTGGAAAGCGTTTTTCAAATCATGAAGTCTCAAATAGTCTTCCACTTATTAGCATTTGAATAAGGGATATTGAAATCAGTGATTTTCATTGGAATATACAACGCACATTTCATTAGACTGGGAGGTAGCATCATGGCAAAGCATTTTATTTTGAAAAATAAATCATATGCAAATAATAGTTAATAAAATAAAAAAATAAGTACAAATTAATTCTGCTTTTACTTAATTACATTTTATGTTTTTTAAACACAGTTTGGAATTGATTTTAACTTCACAGACTGGTACAATTCCAGGCAATTTTTTTTTTTTTTTTAAAGGAAATGTATAGCAATTTTGTAAATTAAAAATATTTTAGCTCTGATTTTATGGATGAATAGCAAAGGTTTCTTTATGACACTCTGGTTTTACTTTCCTGCTTTATCTATTTGAACCTTGAAAACATGAAAAAAAAGCCACAGACAGTTCTAAGAATAATGAATCAAGTCCATCCAATTATTAAGTTTCTTAACTAGTGGGCATCACAGGATGTTAGAAATTAATTTTTGTTTCAATTTTTTAACATGATGCCAAATGCTCCTAGTGAGTATGGTATGAGCTGATTATCACTCCTACTCCTTCTTGCTATGCTTTCTGGATTTGAGCACTTTGTCTATATATATATCTTACTATATCTTACTACATAGATAAAGATTTTTATTCAGCTGAAGGAGTATCCTTACTTATTATCTATATGTCAAAATACTACTATATCTGTGAGGGCCCATCTTTGGGAAAACTAAATAGTAGATGAATGCTTGGTTCTTTTAATGCCTTAGTTTACCTGGACACTTGGGTTCTTAAGCAGAAAGACACTTGTTCATTGCTGAGTACAATGGGAATTCGGCTACATAATAAAAAATAGTCTCCCTTATGAGGAATCACGTGTCTAAACAAAGGAGAGGGAAAAAAATGCATAGTCAGAGAAAGAAATTAGGTATGCTTGTATGATCACAGGATCTGTCACAGTGCTATAAGTCCCGGATGCCCCGTTCCTGTACCTTTTGCAGAATCACAGAATGAGTAAGGTTGGAAGGGACCACTGCAGGTGATCTAGTCCAACCTCCCCTGCTCGGGCAGCATCTCCTGGAGTATGTTACTTAGGATTGTGTCCAAATGGGTGTTGAATATCTCTGGAGAAGGAGACTCTGGCAATCCTACTAACAATCCTATTAACTACTAACTACAAAAGGGTCTTTATAGCCTGGTTTATAAAGTATTTTATGGGGAGGGGATACCCAAAAGAGAAAGAGAAGCAACAGAAAAGAGAGTTTATTTGTAAAAGGCCAAGTTGTACCAAAGAAAAATAATTTTTGATGAAGTATAGGCTTCATCATATTCTACAAAGAGAACAAACAAAATGAGTTCCTGTGGATGGTAAGAACTACAACAGATTTAGCTCCATATTTTTTCTTAGGGCACAATAGTGTTTTGAATTAATAACATTTATATACTAAAGAACTAATGGAAATAGAAGAAAAATAAAAATAGGAATTTAAAATAGATCATTTTCTTCATGAGGTACGAAGAAAATAAGGAATTTTCTTCCTTAACCTACTGAAGAATATAGGGATGTATCATTTTAGCATAATTTGGTTCATTAGTTCTCACATTTGTTCCTGCCCTGCTTAATCATTTCTATTCATAATAGATCTGTTCATATGCCTTCCTTTGTGATGAGTCATGGTAAGACTGGCACTGAATGTCCTGTATTCTTTGTTTTGTGGAGCTGTTGTAACACAAGCTGGATTTTTGAATCATTATTTTCTTACTTCAAAGAATGAAATAAATGGCACAAAGAAATGGGCTTAGCCAGTGAGTAGTATTTCTAAAAAATATATAAATACTGGAGGAAGTAAAATGATTTCTTTTTAATAGAGTTGTTGTTATCAGACAACTGGAACTACCGCAAGTTGTGTTGTGTTTGTTGCCAACACATCTTCACCACCTGAAGCAAGTCTGTTTATCCTGTAATCCTCCTTCCAGGGTTTCAGCTGTCTGTGATCCAAATTCTGGTTTGGACACAGTACAGCTGTCTAACTCCAGCTTAGACTTCTGATAAGACAGAGATGAGAAAAAACAGAAGGGAAACATACAAGCTAGAGCTGTGCAAAATAACAGAAGCAAAATCACAGATAAAGATGAGACACTTTAGATAGTCATAGCAAATATTTAAATTATAATAATAGTAGCTCAAAGATTCAAAATAAAAAATGCTGGACTGTAAACTGTTAAAATCCTAAGGGAGTCAGAAGTAGAGCATCTCACCCACAAAATGGATCAGCCTGTTTGAACCATTGGCTTCCTCACCAAAAGAGGACTGCAGTGTCCCATCAGCAGAATTAGAGGATGGGATTAACATTTACCCTAATAGCTTGTTTGTTTTGCCTGTCTCACCTGTGTCTCAGCATATAAGTGTTTTATAGCCTTACCTGCTAAGTATACTCATTCTGGCATCTGTGTGGGTACTGTTGGTGGAAAAGATGTGACAGAGAAAGAGAAGGTGACAGAAAGATAAAACCTATGCTTTTGTTAGTGTGATTCTTAACATGGTGGCTGATTATGTTATAGATATTTTCTCATATTTAAGAATGTTTCTTGATTTCTGTATCACAATCCATAATCTTAAACAAGCAGTCGTTTTCTGTACTGTGATGTAATGTTAATGTCATCACAAAATTGTTGCCCTACCCAGTTTACTGTGAAAATGCAACTTTGTTTTCTTTATTTTTTTTTTAATATTAGTGGTTTATGTGCACAGATTTTAGTATACCTGTGTTTCAGAAAAAAAATCATATTCTATTCTACCAGTATAACACTTGTATTAATGCTGGTGTGGCTTGGTAGCCTTTAAGGGATGAAATTACAAACTCTGAGAGGCAGAAATAGGACGTGTTCTATGGCTTGAAACTTGGAATTTATCAGTTTATAAATGGCATACATTCCACTAATGTGTTACAAGCATATATTTCAACTGTACAGATATTTAATTCTGTACAGCTACATTAGTATTGTTTCATTATGAATAGTTCCTTGATATGTGGCTCTTTTGTGGTTCAAGTAAAATACTGTCTTCTTTCATGTCTTATTTCACTGAAGTTTTAATGAGTGTATGATAACTTTGGTATAAATAAAATAGGAAAGTTGCAATAGATGAGGAAGAAAGCCAGCCTGGTCTAGTTTTACTGCAAGTCACTTACAGTAACCATCAGAATGCTGCTTTCTAGGGGGTAAAACCTGTCATTTTCCTAAGTAGTCATGGAAAATACAAAACTTGTTTCAATGACTGCTTTGTTTTTGCTCCTTGCAAACAAAAGATATTGCTAAAATTCTCCATAGGCAACAGAAATCATGGCAGCATAAACATTCGTTCTCATTAAAGAAGTAAAAACAGTTCATATCCCTCAAGTGGGGAAGCACATTGTAAACCAAATTGAACTGTGGTTGATTTGGCACCATCTGAAGCTGATGAGTGGATTTTTTAACACTTTCTGCATTGTATTTTTATTTTGTCTGGTTAATTTGGTTAACATCATCATATTACATTAGGAAGTTCTGGAGATTTGGGGCCTGCAACTAAAAATCTGTTTACCTACAACATATCCCTGGAAAATAACTGAAATTAGGAAAGAAAAGGGAAATGGGCATTCAATTAGAGAACAGAAATTTTCTTCAGTATTTTATGTCATCAGCCATAGAACCAAAAAGTTTAACTCTGGATATCTTTGCACCATAAACATCTTACAATGACATCTATGCCTCTAGACCGGCCACTATGCAGTGAACAACACGGATTCAGTAGGTAGGTAGTGTTAGAATATCATTGCAGCAAACCAGCTCCACATTTGTTTGACTTGATAAAGATTGTGAAAAATGAGTATAGCTCAAACTTCTACTGTATTAGTATTTGAATACTTTTCACACTGTCTTGTATTTTTGGGTGCAGACTGACAGTAATATTCCTAGGAATTTGTTGAAACTTAAAAAAATAAATAAAATATATAAATGTTCTTCAAAGGAAAATACAGTCTTGTGTGTGAGATGAGTACTAAGGTAAAATTTCACCCAAAGTCACAGTGGGACTTTGTTCTCTCTGGAAAAAGAAAATCTATTAAGGCATTAAAGTAATCTTCCCTACTGCTACTAATATTGCACTGCTTATAGAGAATAATTTTTGTTTATTTCATTCTACTTTCTTTACTTGTCTGCCATGCTTCTCTTTCTCCTGTCTTTGTGAATATGCAAGAGGGAATTGAAATATGTTTTCTGACATTTCCTGCTCCACCTCTTCAACCCTTTCCTCAGTACACCTATGCTATGCAAACACATTGGATTTTTATTTATACTTGCTAATCCCTTACTCTCTGTGGTTTTTAAATACCTACAAGTGATACATGAGTTTAAGAGGCTATAAGTATTTCCCCAGCCCTTTATATTATGACCAATTTTCATTGCATTTCTCCCTTTCTAAAAAGGTCAAAAGTAAGATAGTTACTAGGTACACAGGAAAGCAAGCCTCTCTTGCGTAGTGCATAACTATGCGTGCCAGAACAGCTCATAAACTTTGGAAAGTGAATTTAGAGACTAGATAATTAATCTTTCAACTTTTGATTGATGTGCCATATACCATGTGTCAGTGAAATGTGCTTCCCTAGTAAAGTCTAATATACCTGGTGTACCCTGAAATTTCCTTCAAGAACATGGATGATCATTTGAAAAGTATTGATGGAAGTAGAATTGCAGCTTTCAGGTTTAGACTGGTGATGGGTGAGATTCAGAAGGTTTAGAATTTTGGTTTGGTTGAGATGAGCATCTAAATGTTCACAGGCTTATCTGAAGCTTATTAGGACTACACAAGCCCCTTGAGTCTGCAAAATTGAGACAGAAATCTGGAAAGAGGATTTCTTGTCAGATTTTTTAGCAGTCTCAGTCTTAGAAGAAAATGCCATGAGAACAGCTTTTCACAATATTTTGGCACCTCTTCTTCCCACCCCAGACATAACATGGCACTGAAAGAAGACAGAGAAGTATAACCCTTGCCTGAACTAAAAAAGAAAATTCTTTAAGTTTTAGAAATGAGACAATTTTTGCCAGTCTCTGAGAACATTTTTTTACCTCTCTTGAACTCATTTTCCTCTCTTTATCCAGGCTCTGGAGAGAAAAGATGCACACATATTAGCCATTTCATTAAGTAAAAGGCATTCATTGCTTTAGTCCTTGAGTAAACTCATCTTTTAATGTGATGAACAGCTACAGCTTTATCCTGCAGTTATTTCTTTAACAGCATGTGACAGTGTCAGTGGGACAGTCATGTTTTTCTCAAACAGCTACACGCCATAAACATTTACGCTAAAATGTCAAGAAGACATTTCATTTTCAATATATTTTAATGTTCCACTCCAATTGCTAAGTCAAAAACAGGAAACAATGAATATTTCACTCAGCTCTTCCTCGCCCAGATCTAGTTGCTTTTCAATCAAGTAAAAATGATTAAAAATAAAAACAATGTTTTGAATTTCAGGATATTCTTATAGCATGATTAACTTTCAGTAAGTTTTAGGGGTGTAGACTATGCACTTGCCATCACATCATTTTCAAAGAAGAAAGACTTAATTTAAAGCTTCACAAGTCACAGAGATTTCCAGCAAGTGTCTTCCTGTGGTCTGTATGATTTCTTTATTTACCTGGACCATCTCATTTCTGCTCTATATTGTCTCTCATATGTTCCCAAATGCATCACTGTAGTAATTGTTGCAAATATTATAATACAATATAATAACATAGGAGTAATAGAAAATAATAAATTTATTTGAAAGCTGTACTTTGTTCATTAGGGACACAGAGATTGATTATATAATAGTTTAGATTTGAAGAAAAGAAATTTGATCTATAGCCTCGATTTCCTTAGAATTTTTAGAAAGAATACTCCCAGTTTAATCCCACAAACAGTCAAAAGCAGAGGGGGAAAAAAAGAAAAAAAATTCTGATCTGCAATATTCAGATAGAAAAACCTAGCATTTAATTTAGGAACTATTTTTTTATCTTGCTTAGCATCTAAGTAATGGCTTTGGTTATTACAATTTCACATATAAATAATATTGATTATATTGCCATGTGAATGGATTAAAAAACCCCCATTATTTTACATTATATTACTTATTTTATATTTAATTCTATGAAACACGTAGTACTAATTGTTGTGAAATATTAAGGTTATTATTGAAGACTGTATTATGCTGTTTATCTAGAATACTGTGTGTTAAATTCACATCCACTGCATGACAGCATATTCAAGATTTTATGTCCCTGTCTAGGATAGAATATATGCAACATAATGTAACATCTGCAGCTTAGAAGAGATCATATTGACATTTGAAAAAAGACAGATATGTTCCTTTAGTAAGTAAGGATCTACTTGCCTGTGAGAAAATCCTAATTTTTTAAAACAAAGGAACCCACTAAAAAGGATTTACCTTACTTATACAAGTAGAGGAACTCAGTATTTCCAAATGCACAAAACATTGTCAAAAGAGCTAATTTGTTTTGATAAAACTGGGATTTTGAAGTCCTTTTCTTTTGCTGAAATAAATTCTTCATCAACACAAAAGAGTTGAAGTGTTGAAAATGTATGTTGAAAATCTGGGGTTTAAGACTTTTCCTTTTGACTAAGGAAGAGGTCTTGCCGTGCTGTATAACTACATAACATATCAAAAGTATGGGGCTTGTTTCCTAGCTATATCATATTCTTATCTGTGTATGTAGTTATACATTTCTTCCTTCTTGTACTGAAGCAGAGAAGAAGCTATGTACATTCTCTGACTATTTCACTAAATGAACATAAACCTTTCTTTGGTCACACTTCAGTGTGGACAATAAGTAGTAAAAAAAGATGGAAGAAGGTATTGAGTGACTCGATATTTGATGCTGAGAAGAAATTCAGATAATTCTTCAGACAATCAGAAAATCCTTCATTATAATATATCAGTAAATCCTTTATTATATTTTATGATCAGGAAATTAAAAATCGATGTGTATTTATTTTTTTTCCCCTTTGTTATGACTGATTTTAGAAATTAGAAATAACATGGAATAAAAATATTATGTGTGTTACAAAAAAGAAAGACACAGTTATGTCTACAGGCTTACAAAGCAGACAGATTCAATACTTATGGTAATGGTATGGAAGCAAGAATTTTTCTGACCAAGTGAAAATTATTACATTGATGTGAATGTTGTGGTTTTTTAAATCAATAAAAGAAAGGATACATGCTAACTCTTTTATTAGTTAAGATGGAAAAGATCATTAATTGCTCCCTCAGGCAATCCTAACCATTCCCGAAAAATCTTACAAGTACTTCAGAAGTAATTTTCAGTGAGAGAAATTGTCATAGTCGTAATATACCATTTAAAATTTGCTTCATAGTTCAAGAGAAAAAGATAGGCTGAGCAATATATTGTCAAGTTTTAATAAAAAATTATTAAATCACAACAGAAAGTGGTGGAGGTGGAAGGAAAAGGAAGAAAAAAAATGCAGCTTCCACAATGTCTTGGGGTGACCTTATGATGTGTATCCCATATCGCTGCCTATGCCCAGAAATTAATTCCTGTGCCTTTCTGTGCCTCTAAACTGAGCCTGAGAGGAGGAAGGAAAAAACTGAGCAAAACTTTTTCAAAGCAGTTTGCAGCTTGTTCAAGGTCACACACAGATAGCAATTGGTTTCCCAGTGGTGGCAGGGGAGGGAGGAAGCACCTGGCTTGCTGCTCCTAGGACAGTTTTTTTGGCCAGTGGTTCAGCTGCTTTGTTCTCCGGACACAGACTGAGAGTTGAATTTTTCCTTCCCTGGAATTTTGGATTTTCTCCCTTTTATACTGGACTGCTTGATTGCTTTAACATCAGAGCACATCAGGAGGACTTTCCACCAGGCACAGAGGGCCTGGCCCTGGCCCAAGCCCCAGCTCCGAGGAGACCAAAGGGAGGACTCTGACACTTTCCCAGGTTTTTTCTCCACAGCGAGAGATTTTATTATTTAGCATTATTTTCCTTTTCCCGTGTGTTTGTTAAATAAATAGTTTTATCTCCTTCACTTTCCTTCGAGGAAAATCTATCTTTTCCCGAACCTGGTGGGAGGAGGGGTGGTTGTGCCTTCTCTCAGAGGATATATTTCTGAATTTGTCCAAACTGGAACACACGAGAATGTTCAGATATCCTGCGTTTATTCTAGCAATACTCACAGATCCTCACAAAGACAGTTTTTAGAATAATTTGTCAAGAGATAACGCAATGAGATCAGCCCAAAAGCTAATTGTCACATAAAAGAAAAAGGAGCAAAAAACCCAAGAAAATTAATTTCATATTATGATCTCCCTCATCTGAAAATTTTGGTTAACCAACTTTGGTGTTCCAAAAGATGATGGAAGAAAGAACTTATGCTCATGCTTTATTTTTTTTTATTTCATTTGTTGTGATTTTTCCCCCTTAATAGGTAATTAGCATGTCCCTTGGTTCAGCTGGGGTTCATTCCATTTTCCCTGTCTTTATGCTCTTCTGAAAAGATTCTGACTATGTCTTCCTCAGTAAGGTAGATGAATACAGTAATGACCATGGAGAAAAGTAATTGTTAAACAACATAAGATACAAACATAAGAATAAAGTAGCAAATACAGTCAGCTGACAATATAGTGTGAATTAGTACAAAATTACCAATACTTTAGGAATAACAAATGTTAATGGATTATGACTTTCAATTGTTAAGTCTAAATTGGGTGAGACAAGAGGAGGGGAAGGGAAATGTGTAATGCCTAAAAGAATATAATATGAAAATACAAACCAGAATGAAGTTTGTGAAAAAGGGAGTGAGAATTCTCTAATTTCTAGGCCTCCGTAATGTTTATAAAACTTCATCAATCATACCAGACACAATTGTCAGGAAAAAAATTAAAGAATGAGAAAGAAGTAATGAAAAGTATCATGTTTTTCATGCAGTCTTGAAAGAAGCCACATAAAATGGCTGCTGAAAAAGTTATAGGAGTCAAGCAGTTTTGATTGACCAGAAATTATCTAACAGAAACTATAGTCCTTTAGTTCATTTTCTCTTTGCTAACAGTCTTATAATGATGTATTTCAATAATCTCTTTTAATGGTGTATATGTAATGCTTAAATGGAAATATTAAGAACATTCAAAAAGAGTTTGATGATGACACATAGCCCTTCATTTTAATCAAGACTTGAGTACTCTGAGTAATTTTGGAATTTCACAATTATTGTTGATAATTGTGAATCAAAGTATGTTGTAGATGATAGTGTGAACATGAGAGTCAAGGTAAAAATAGGTTGGAATTTTATTGTGGACAACTCAGAGAACAAATTAAAATCTTGTGCAGATTAAAAAGAAATCAATAAGTAATAATATATCTTTTTTTTAATGTGTACATTAAATTGGAAGGACATATTTTATTTTCTTCTACCATGTCCACGTAGTCAAATAATATTTCATAGACTTCCACTTCAGTCATAACTTCAGCATAATCCAAAGCTTGCAACATGCTGATGCTACTTCCATAACAACTAAATATTTGAAAGTTTTAAAAGAAATTTCTGTAAGAGGTGAACTGAATGGAGAATCATCTTTTTCCAGGAAGCAGAATTTGATCTGGAGTAGGCTGAAGATAAGCAAAACAGTGCACCCAGGAGACTAGAGCTGATGGAATGAGGTAATCGAAGGCTACTTCTTCAATAGTAATTTAGGGCACAGGAGATTCTTGAAGATTTGCTTTGCATCTACATTCCAGGTATAAAGCTGTGGAACCAAGGTAGGAGTGCAAACTGAGAAGCCATCAAAACCAATCCCCATGCAGTGGGACTGATAAGTCCTTCGGGCTTCTGCAAACATAAAGGGCTCTGATACTTCTAGAAATTATTTTGAATTTCACTGTCAGCAAAGAGGCAATACAGGCCTGCAGTTCTAAAATATTAACAAATGACTTCTAATGAAATCCTTTTCTCTCCCTCTTTGTGTTATTCAATTAAGCAGTGCACAAACACACTATGAGCACCTACACTAGATACATAAACCTAGATAATACTAGCAATACTTACAAGGAGCAAGTTCATACAGTGAGATGACATTCTGCATAATCCAAGTACATTATTCAAGGATACTAAGGGCATAATTTAGTATCAGTGAGGTTAATATTTTATCTTGTGTACAATGTTTATTTTTTTTAATGAAATACAATTAGCTGAGCCTTTGGAACACAAAACTTGCTGAGTTCTTGGGGGGCAGACCATGATTGAAAGAAAATGAGATCCAGGGCCATCAAAGACTGTTTGAATTAGAGAACAAAAGTATTTCATTGCAGTTATCAACATGTGAGAATGATGACCTGACTATCAGGAATACAGTAAAATCATCAAAAGTTCAGATATAAAAAAGCAATAAAACCTGTGCAAACATTTTTATAGCACTTTTATTATGATTGAAAATATGCAGGTGTGAAAATATTGGTAATTTTTGACATTGTATTGTAACTGCTTATGAATAGCTTTAGACATCTTAGCTTTTCTGGGCTGATGCACAGATGATTGAGTGTGTGCTACATATGTTAAAGATTACTCCCTGTGACAGGGTCAGAGTTCAAAATATTGTGTGCATTGAATATGCTCAAATGGCCATAAAGAAATCTTGCTAAGTCTACAGTTCCATCCATTTTCACAAGAAAATTTAAAAAAAAAAAAAATAAAAAAAAAAAGAGAGTTTGTGGTCCCAGGAAGAAAAGGCAGGCAACTCAGGGAAAGCACAAATGTATTGTGAAGTTATGCAGGGAGAAAATAAGGGCCAAAGTCCAAATAGAACTTAAACTGTCTACTGCCATAAATGACAACAAAAATGTTTCTATAGATACATTACCGGCATGAGGAGAGCTACTGAGAACCTCCATCCTTTATTGGATGCAGAGGGAAACAATAGTGACAAAGGATAAGGAAAAGACAGAAGTAATTAATGCCTTCTTTGCCCCTGTCTTTAATAGTAAGACCAGTTGTTCTCCAGGTACCCAGACCCCTGTGCTGGAAGACAGGGACAGAGAACAGAATGAAGCCCCCATAATCCAAGGGAAAATGGTCAAAAACCTGCTACAACGCTTAGGCACATGCAAGTCTGTGGGAATGGATGGGATCCACTCAAGGGGACTGACAGAGCTGGTGGAAGTTCTCACTGAGCCCCTTTCAATCATTTTCCAACTGTTCTGGCTAATGAGGCAGGACCCAGATGACTGAAAGTTACTGTAATGTCCACTTACTAGAGGGGCTGGAAGGATGATCCAGGGAACTACAGGCCTCTCAGCCTCACCTCAGTGCTGGGGAAGGCTATAGAACAGATTATCTTGAGTGCCATCACATGGCATGTGCAGGAAAAAACAGGGGACCAGGCCCAGCTGACATAGGTTTGGGAAAGGCAGATCCTGCTTGACTGAACTGACCTTCTATGACAGGGTGTGCTGCTTGGTGGGTAAGAGAAAGGCTGTGGATGTTGTCTTTATGGACTTTAGAAAAGTCTTTGACACCATTTCTCACAGCATTCTCCTGGAGAAAATGACTGCTCATGGCTTGGGCAGGTGCACTTTTCACTATGTAAAGTACTGGATAGATGTCCAGGTCCAGAGAGTGGTGGTGAATGGAGTTAAATCCAGCTGACAACCAGTCCCCAGGGCTCAGTATTGGTACCAGTCCTGTAAAATATCTTTATCAATGATCTGGATGAGTGGATTGAATGTACTTTCAATCAATTTAGAGAGGATACCAAGTTGGACAGAAGTGTTGATCTGCCTGAGGGTAGGAAAGCCAGAGGGATCTGGACTGTGTTGATGGGCTGAGGCAATGGTACGAGGTTGAAAAATGTCAAGTTCCTTATTCTGCATTTGTGTCACAACAACTCCATGAGAGGCTACAAGCTGAAGGCAGAGTGGTTGGCAAGATACCTGGCAGAAAAGGGCTTCACTCTCTATACTTAGAGAGAGCTGGGGCTTTTGGTAGACAGACAAATGAATATCATATGCCCAGGTGGCCAAAAAGGCCAATGGCATCCTGGTTTATATCAGAAATACTTTGGCCCACAGGACTAGGATAGTGATCATCACCCTGTACTGGTGAGGCCGTACCTCAAATCCTACTTTAAGTTTAGGGCGCATCATTACAAGAAAGGCATTAAGGCACTGAATGGTGTCCAAACAAGGCAAACAATATTGGTTATGAAATAATTGTTTGAGAGAAAGATTGATTTCAGCTTTCAGCAAGGCTGTATAGACCATGTTCACAAAATGGTTTAGAAACATAATTTTTTATTTGTCTCTAAATATCAATAAGCTTGCTATGTTTGTGGACTCATCTAACTTTACCCTCATCTTACTAACAAACTTGATTTTTTTTTTTAACTTGGTTTCTAGTGACTTTAAGTTACGTCTTTACTACCCTAAAACTCAGTTATTGGAATTTGCTACATTGTACCTGAGTGTGAAGAATGAATCAGGATTCAAGATGCAGCTGTTCATATACAAAACAATATGCTAAGGACAGAAAAAGTACAAAAAGAAAACAAACAAAAGTATCCAAAAAGAAAACAAACAAAAGTATCCAACAAGCAAAATCAACCAACCAACCAATAAAAGACCACCAAAAAAACACATGCAAAAAAAATCAAAAGCATCACCAACAAAAGAATACCTGAAAATAAAAAAAAACCTATATATTATTTCTCAGAGCACATCTTTTCCCTTAACTAGCAGTGGGTTTGCAACCTGAATGTATTTGCAATGCATGAAAATGGATGTAAAATAAAATTCCTATGCTCACATAGAAGACATGATATATATTTGAGTTATGTAATCAGTACAACAGCTATTTCATCCACCCAGCATAATCAAATGTTTTACAACATTTGTTTAAGGAGTGTATGGACAGAGCATAGCACAGCGTATTTAATTGTCATGATTCAATGATATCTCATAATAGTACACCTTTATATGCATTTTTATGTGTAAGAGTTGTATAGTTTAATGCAAAGTTTTATGTTTACCTAAAGAATAGTTCAACTTTTTCTCAGAACCCTTAAGGTTTTGGATTAGTTGTGTATTCTTTCATTCCTTTTATATATATTTTGTATGATTTGTAAGAAAACCTTGGGTCTTATATTGATTTTATTCAAGGATTATGGTTCATCCAACTTCAAAGTTGTTATCTTGGGTCTCTAAAATTTCTGAAATGTCATGCCAAGTTTTGGAAAAAAGTGTGGCATAATCCCAGATCAGATACAGTCTCATATGTACTGCTCTGCAAGAAAATTGGTTACCAGCAGAAGGCAGGTAATTTAACCAACTCTCAGAATAAACATGTCTAAAAGTAATAATAACTTAAAACAATTAGTTAAATAAAAAAGCAATTTTTGTTCTTGCTTTGTTCAATTTTTATCATTCCCTGCCTTTCACTTTTCTGCTGAAATAAAAAACAAACAAACAAACTTCTGCACTTCGATAGTTTATTTTCATGTTTAAACAGATGGCTGATAAAAGCTTATGCAACTCAGACATCTCACCTATCCATTAATCTTCATTTCAGAGCAAGTGCTGAACATTAGTTGACACAATTCTCTGGGGACTTTTTTGAAAGAAAGTCCCAGATACCTCCTCTCCTTTAACTTACAAAGTTACTTTATCCTTCTCCAGGTTTGCTTTGTAAAACAAAATAGGTAAGGAAGGACAATGAAAGGGTGAGAGCAGAGCAGGCAGGCAAAGGAGGAAGTACAGCTGGAGCTGAAGCAAAGATCTCAGTGTACTAATACTAATTGTGACTTTTATTTTGTCACAATCGTGATGTATCAGATCTGTATATTCTGGTCTTTCTTTTCATTACAGTGAAGTCCCCCATAGGAAAGAATACTATCTACAAATTCTGATAAATCTCTGCTGCTTTGGAAATAACCAGAACCAGAAGTATTTGGAAACCCATTTCTACATTATAAATATGTGTTTTGAAGTTCTGACATGCAAGTATGACACTGGGAAAAGATGACCTCTTTCTTCAATTTCTTGTTGTGTAGTTTGTCTTAAAATATTGGTGTGCTCCGCAGAAACCTGAAATCCATTTAGCATCATGAGTTAGCAGCTCACGGAAGACTGACAGACCTTGTACCAACCATGAAGGTATATATATGTCTAAGAAGGCAACGAGACAACAGCTACAGCAAAAGACTTTCTGTATTTGGATAATTCAGAAATTCAAAGTCTGATTTTGAGATTACTAAATGTTAGGACAAGATAAACGGACATTCCAGAAGCTCAGCATTTCAGCTCATGGCTAAAACAGGCTTCTGGCTTTCATCAAAAAGTAAATATCACACTCAGGCCACAGAGTTACACAAGATTCAGCTCCTGGTCCCATTTGTAGTGTTCTCAAGGACTAATGGGTTTACTACTTTTTTTATAGACTTCCCATAAGTTCCTCTTCAGATGTTTTGCCAGTCTGTGCGCAGCATAGAAAAATGTATTCTAGATATGCCTTAATAATACCATCCATAGAGATAATATTAAAGAAATAAAAAGGTTCTACTAAATTTGATCTGACTGAGGCCTAGAATGAGAAAACACAGCCCCAAAATTATGTATTGCCAAGTTTTTTATTTCTTCTTGTTCTTGTCTGGAATAGTTTCTGTAGATATCCTTTCACTTTAGAGAGTGAAAAAAGACACTGATGAAGATAGAATAGTCTGTTTGATAGTAGGTCTTCTAAAATTGGGAGAAGCCAATCTAATCTTTGGAGTAGCTGCATATTTCTAATAGTTTCTTCTTATTTCTTATAAGAAAAAACAATGATAAAAGTTAATCAAGTCTATTCTTTCTTGAAATATATTTTCTAAATATTAATGGAATGTCAAGTTTGTTTAGTGGTACTTTTAAATCCTTATCAACTCATGGAATCAGAGTCCAACAAGAAAAAAAACTTGCACAGTTTGTAGGGTTGTGGTTTTCTTCTTATTTTATTGTTTTTACCAGGAATATACATAATTGTAGACTCATTTCAGCTTGTTGACATATGTAACAGTAAAGAAAATAAAATGAAATAGAATTGGCAGTTAGCTGTATAAAATTTGAAAGATGGCAGCTTGGTGATGTTCAGAAAGCTTTTTTGTTAGCAAAACAACTAGAATTACTGTCTTGTGACACTGTATAATTTGGAAAATCTGAAACATTAACATACTATAATTTGCAAAAAATATAAATCTGTTACTAAAGCTAGATATTAGAGCTATATATAAAATTCACTATGAAAATTTCTCCATTAAAAGGTATGTGTAGGTTCATGAAGGTGTGATGATAAGAAAGGAGTACATTTTGTTTCTCATTAGATACTGCTCAGAAGGTGCTGTGGTTTTAATAGACTCCTCTGATCCCTATTTCTTGATTTATGCTCCCATCCATGACTTGAATTGGGAGTGATGTGTATCTCACAATCTGCAGGTTTAAATGCACTATGTTAGCAAAATAGTTGTATTATGACAAATCAGCTGTCAAAGATGAGTAAATTAATTCCCCCGTTTTGTTAATGTTGTTTTAATATCTGATGTGGAACTTAACTTTAACATATTACATGTCTGCTTGTCTAAAAATACTGCATTGTTCTACATTATAAAAATGTGATTTAAGAACATACTTGGTTTTAAACAGATTTTTCACTTGCTTTTTAAATGAAATGTGAAAAATAATTAATGAATAGCCCAAGTAAAGACTAATACTATGTATTTTTGTAACCTAATTATTTTGTTAATTAAGCAAGTTTCTTGAATATTTGTTCTTATGCTTGTAAACTTTCAAATTATCAAAGGACCTGAACTAGCATTTCCTGAAGCGAGATGGATGTCAGGCATTGCTGTAAAACTACAGAGGCATTTAACAGATCAACCACTGTGTGAATAAGAATAAGTAGGTCCTATCTGTTTGTGAGATTGATGAGTAAAAAATGAATTAATCTTCTTCTCTGAATGGCTGTTCTTTAGCAGAATCTAATTAGTGTGCTTGGCCAGTTAAGTAAGCAATGGCTAATTTTATCAGCTTGTTTATTGGTATTCATGAGAATCAAAAACAAGACCAGGGAACCAAATTTGTGCTGGCTATTTTGTCCTGGGCAAATCTAAGATCTGAGACTGAAGAGAGTAAGCGCTCCTTGCTGATTAATGTCAAGGGTTTGACTGATTTTTTTATTTTATTATTTTTAACTTAAACTGTGGATCTTTACCTAGGTTGTCCACTAAAACCAGCAATGACATTAAAATGTGCATTTTATATGGGGGTGTATATACTTATATTAAAAAATTGGTGAAGAAAAGCTTTATAATACATAACATATATTCATAACATTTAATTTTATTTTTCTAGATATGGACAGTAAATGCAAATCCTTCTATTTCTTGCAATTACAATTCCCAATCTGAAATCTGGAAGAAAGATTAAATTCAAGCAGGGACTAATTCTTACACATATTCAGTGGTATCAGCAGACTATTTGTCAATTTACAAAACAGTAAAGCCATGAGCAAGGACGAAGGTGTAGATGTTCAGTATTCACTGAGAAATTCGGAATGGGCATTTTCCAGGAAAATGCAAATGTCTCCCAACACGTGACATGTGGGCAATTTGCATCTGCATTATATGAACTTCAAGTAGGATATTCACGATAACCAGCATGAGGTATATATATTTATAAAAGCATCTGCGTGTATCCCAGTGAAAAGTTTTCTGCAGCAGGATACTATTCTTTTGCTCTTTCTGGCAAAACAGGATTCTGGCATTGTTTGGAATAACTAATACTTAAAATCAATATAAACCAAAGGTTTCTAGGTATGTCTCTTACAACCAATATCTGGAGATACAGCCAATGCTTGTAAATAAGTACAAACCCTTAGTAAATATATTGAAAATGGAACTATTTTTTCCCAATCTGTAGTAATAAATACTTTCATAATTACTAGTGTTCTCCGTCTTTTTTCCAGAATTATACATAGAGTGTTGGCGGTATATTCTGGCCTAGTATAGCAAATTTTGTCTGTCCTTTCCACAAAAAAACTTATCCTTCGCTCATTCTTAGTTAGAGGTAAAGTGCAATTCAGCCTTATAAAAAACCCCAACCTAATAAGTACAATATCAGGAGTGTGGATCTAATAGAGCAGTTTTCTATTTTTTAAATTCTAACTCCCTTGGACCTTAGCTGAGAGATTCTTTTCTATGTACTTATTTGGAATACTATTAACATTGGATGAAAATATTAATTCATTGATTGATTAATTGGTTGGTTGACTCATTCATTGATTGATTAATAGAAAAAAAATTTTATATAAATATTCCCTTTATAAGGATTTTCTCAAATCAAAAAATTTCAGTTCTGACTCAAAAAAGAAAAGAGCAGGAAGGGGATGGAAAACTCATGCACCCATTTATTTAAGGAGCCTTTGTTTCCTGCTCACTTTCCTGTATATACATTTACTAATTCATCTAAATTGCGTTGCTTTGGAAGACAAATTTTTTGGCCTACATTGTACTGTATAGTTTCCTAATTCTGGTTCCTGTAGAGGATGAACACAGTGGTCACAAAAGACTCATGAATCTGTGTGTACAGCACAGTCAATAAATCTGTTAACAACCATGGTTGCCTTAGGCTGATATTCCATATCTACTTGTCTTGAAATTTACATGTGAAAAATAATATTTTCCAATTTATATCATTTTTATATTTATTTATGTCTTCATATTGTGAGTATTGATATATAATATATATGCATGTCTAGAATGTGTATCTACAACAGGACTACAGAAATTTATGCAACCCAGTTATGGGACCACCACTTTCAAATTATATTTTTCCCTGTCACATTTCATCAGTACTGGTGTGATTAACAGATACAAGTTGATAGGGTATCATTGGTTATACAGTGGTTGATAATTGCCAGGAAAGGTCTTGATGTTCATGATATGCTTTCCCCACAAAATGCTATCTCCTTAGCATTCCCATGCCATTGATTATATATCACATACCACAGGCAATGCTGCAAAGACAGTTTAATTGAGGGGGCTCTAGTGAGAACCAGGTATTTGTGATGAAGAATTCTTGGAGTCAGGATGTCTCATGACTCACATTTCTGTGTCAAAAGGGCTTTAGTAGTGGTTTAATTTTATTGATGTCTTTAATTTGTTTTCTCTTCCTGACTTTTTAAAGTATGGCTGTAGCTCACAGAATCACAGAATAACAGAACCACAGGATGGGAAATGTTGGAAGGGACTACAATGGGCCATCTGGTCCAACCTCCCTGCTCAAGCAGGGTCATCCTAGAGCACATGGCACAGAATTGCATCCAGATAATTCTTTATATAGATACTCCGCAACCTCTCTAGGCAACCTGTTCCGATGCATGGTGAGCCTCACAGTAAAGAAGTTTTCCTCATGCTCAGATGGAACTTTCTGGGCATAAGTCTCTGTTGCCTCTTGTCCTATTGCTCAGCACTATCGAGAAAAGCCTGGTTCCATCCTCTTGACACCCTCCCTTCAGATACTCACAGACGTTTATAAGATCTCCTCTCAGACTTCTTTCCTTGAGGCTAAACAGGCCCAACTATATCAGCCTATCCTCATAATAGAGTTGTTCCCATCCCCTATCATCTTCGCAGTCCTCCAGGAGCTCCATGTACTGAGGAGCCCAGAAGTGGACAGGGTGCTCCAGATGCAGCCTCACTAGGGATGAGTAATTCAGCTGCTGTTCCCTGGATGGGATGTGATCAGCATGCTTGAAACCAATTCCACAATGATTCCCTGCACACACAATATGCAACCATAAGCACCTGCTGACGGGGATGGAATGGAAGGTGGAGCAGAGTGGAAACTCCACAGCCAAGGCTCTGTGGAAACCCTTGCAGGGAAAGGAACTCGATGGTACTTTGCAGCTGATGAACCCCATAGCAGCTGTCAGTCAGGGGAGGTAGGAGAGGGTGTCTTGCTCTCAAGGCAACAACTGTGGCAAAATTGCTCTCCTTGGATGAACTTGGTTTATTTTAACCTCATTGTAATACTAACATACGACTTAATCCCAAAGTACGACCACCTGCCCCCAAGATACGACCACCCCTCACTGAGGAAGCTCTTTCTATTTTATTGACTACACCTTTAAGAGCAAAGCAAGAGAATTTTGCAACAATCAGTAACAAAGGTGAGAATGAAATGAGTTATTCAAGCTCCACCTAAAGATAAAGAAATGCTTAAAAGTATATTGGGAATGGGGAAAATTAGGGAAGACTCCATCATAACTGCTGCAATCAGTGAATGGGTTGAACCTGTCCTCTCCCTCATAGGCATGGGTAAGAACCACACTCTGTGTGTACTGAATACTTTTATTGGGGATTAGAGTTTGTCTGTGCATTGCTTTGAATATGTTTTTGCAGTCAGATACCATCACAAACAATCCTTGAACCTTAACCTGACATAAATTTATATTAACAAAGAGTGATATTCTGTGAACTGTTGGTGTGAGTCCTTCATGGGCACTGGCAATTGCTGGCAGTGGGGAACATACTCAGATAAAGTGGGAAGACCTGCTGGGGGGTCTCCTGTCAGTGTCTGTCCCTGAAAAAGTCAGTCAGAGCACCCTCGGATCCAGAAGGATTGCTTAGTGAAGGCTCCCCATCACAGGATGCTGACAGACTGGTTGGGCACAAGGGTCTTGTTTTTCCTGGGGCACTGTCAGACAAAAAAAAAAATAGTAAGGGTTGGGGACTCTCCCCTATTCATGTAACAATCATCAAACTAGAGTCTGAGCAGCAAAGTTTTCATGCAATGTGTGTGAAGCTGTAAATTAGTATGTATGATTAATAAAATTGTGATCATAGTATCAGGATCCAAAGTACACCCACAGTCTCTACAATCTCTTTCCTGTCCTCTCAGGAAATTTTCCTAATCTTCACTTCAAAATGTTCCAAATTTTGAAAATCTTTCTGAACGCTACTGTAAATGAATTAAAAGTGCTTACAAAATATTGTGCATTTGATCAGAGTACAAGTTAATAAGGATGTCTTTTTAATCTTTCATCTGATCCCATAACAAAGTCAGAAATTGTTTCAGGTCATATTTTTCACAAGTCTGAGGGCTGCAGTTTCAAAATCACTGGCCTTTATGTTAGTTAATGTTTTCAGTTTGCTTGTGGACAAACACTCTCGGCATAAACACCATCACAATTGGCAATCTTGATGACTGCCTCAGCAGGACAGCTAGAGAGTTAATGGACATGAAAGCTGAAATGGTTCAAGTCGAAAAGCACAGATCTATCCTGTTGGCAGAGCACTTCTGGTTTTTCATACTGCTACAGATGTAATTTTTTATTAGGGTTATAGGGATAAGCTTCTTCCTTGGTTTTGTCTTAACCAGAGAAAATAAGCAATTGTAGGAACAGGAAATGAATTCTGTGGCTACTGTTTTTCTGTGGTAAATGATATATTTCTAATATAATTGTTTAACCCTAAAGTATTTTTGAATGATAGCCTATGGCATACAGTATGATAGATTTGGGTAATAAGATGCTGTGTTAACTTCTTTTATATACCACAAATCTCACATAGTCAGAACTTTAAAAGTAGGTATAAAATGTCACATAAAATGAACAAGAACATTTTAGAAAGAAGTAATTTGATGTAGCTTTCCATGTCACAGTAGGTCTGAACATAAGCCTTCTCTGTGCAACCCAGAAGCTTTAAGCAGAAAAGCTTGATGTGTGTGGGGGGCAGCTGAAGGCAAAACATATAGTGCCTGAGGCAATCAGCAGTATCTCTGAATCCTCTTGAATATTTCTGAAAATGCAGTAATTCAGAAGTGTGTTATGGAAACTTATATGAAGTTAGCTCCAGTTAGAAGAGTAAAAGGTGGTGTTACCTCACTTCTGCATGATATTCAGAATTTTATTTGCCACCCAATGGACACACAAATTGTTCAAAGCAATGTCATGCCTCAGATGAAATATCTGGGAAAGAAAAATATTTATCATCTCAGTTACTTCTGTGCCAGAGGAGAGCTTTGAGCACATTACCGACTAAGAAGGCCCTTAGCACTGCTTTTCCCCTCCACTGAGTATTCACAAAATTAGTCAAGTAGGTAGTTCTTTAGTGTAACATATTGCTTTTAGAAATGAACAAGATTCTGAATAATAGAGATTTCCTTCCTTCCTTCCTTCCTTCCTTCCTTCCTTCCTTCCTTCCTTCCTTCCTTCCTTCCTTCCTTCCTTGTATGAGATGTTTTTGAATTGATAGAACATTGCTATAGGGAAATTAAAAAATTGGTTTTAAATTATATGATTAGTTTCTTAGCCTTTTACTCATTTGGTACCTAAGCTAAACTATAAAGGGAGAGAGTGAGGTAAAAGGATAAAAAAACCCAGTAAGCAAATAAGAAAGAAAGCAAGAAAAGTGAAGGGAGGAAAAGCTCTTATATTCCAAACCAGGTCCTGCTGTAATCATCTGTATTTTTAGAACAGAATCCCATTGGCTTCCAGAAATATCTTATCAAGGGTAAACAGCAGAAGGGAAGAACTCGGGGTAAGAAGTAAGGTTTAATTACTAGAAAAATAGAATCCACAGAAACCATTCAGTTTCCACAAACAGAAAGAAGATATCAGTATATTTGTAAATAAGATAGTTATCAACATTGTAAATGGTTATTCAAAAGAGTTTTCACAAGTCTGTGAGACATTACAGTGATACAAGAATTTGTTTATTCTGTTTTACAAAGTTTCTTTAATAGAATTCACAATCAAAATAAAAAAAGCACGTAACACTCGTAAGTATAAACCCCCCACTTTTTGACATTTTTTACTTTTGGAATCTGTCATAACATGTTGTGAAAGTATTTTAAATATGGTGGTGGTGTGTCTTCCTCCTCTAAAAATTATAACATGGATCAATCTCCTTTACCTTTCAGCTAAAATCTAAAACAGAACTAAAAGTCTTGCAGCAGAAGAATGAACACAATTAAGGGGCTGAAGAATCACAGACTTACCGAATCAGTTATGCTGGGAAAGATCTCCAAGATCATCAAGACCAACCAATACCACCATCACTTAGTATATTCTGTCACAGCTCAAACTCACATCACCAGCATACAGAAAACTTTTTCCAGCAAATCATACTTTTGCCAGAAATGGACATAAGTGAATACTGCAGGTATGCAAAACAGATTTATATGTTTAGTTACACAGAAAGGTTTTCAGGTCCAAGATTTTTCTTAGGTATTTAAGTAATACTAAAATTACAGTTAAGCAGTTAGAAAACACCTACGAATTGGTTAAGGTCTCTGATGTCAAGGATGTGAGTCCTCAGTGTAAGTTTAGAGCTTGTTTCTGCTATTTTAAAAGCCTTTATGGACCTAATAATCTTTGTCTGACAAGAAATTATTAGAATTTGAGCAGTGCTGATCAAGAACTTCTACGTTTTTTATAAAATAAAATTAAATTTTCTTAATGTAATTGTAATATGTATGATTTCCTAAGGTTTTCCTTCTTAAAAAGAGAAAAAGACTGAGCTGCCATACTTACACAATCTATTCCCATCTGAATTACTAGTAAGCTCTTTGTTGTCAAATGCAATCCTACAATTGCTCAGAACATCAGTAAAAGGAAATAATGTTATATATTGTTTACAGAAATCAAATCCAACAAGCAGAAGTAGGATGAATTTCGGAAACACACTCTGAAAAATAGCTTATCACTACTGAAGAGACAATTTTTGTCAACTTTTGCAGCAATAAGGATTAAAAGAAGATTTTCCAAAGAGAAATTTGAGTTTTCGTGCCAAGGCTTAAAGATTTCAGTATTGGTATTCTATTTTTTCTTTTATTAAATGCTAGAATATCTAATTCTCTTGTTCCTATTCCAAGTTAGATCAAAATCTAACTGTAAGGAAGGTTTCTAGAAAAGATAAATTTTAAACATAAAGTTCAGTTTGCAGGACTTCAGGCCAAGTGAAACAATAAAGAACTCAAAATCCTGCAGTTACAGGTCGTACGGGGAAATATCCAGAAACATTAATAACTGCTGGCAGCGTCATTTGGCCTTTACCATGCCAAAATCTTTTAAGTAGTGGCTCTTCCTAAGTATGTATTTGTACAATGTTTACACAATAGATCCCTTTCATGATTAGAGTTTGAATAAATTTTTGTAATACAATAAACAAACAAATAATAAGTGAGTAATGTGCAGGAAGGAAAACAAATATAAAGTCCTGTGAAGGTATTTTTAATCCTGTGATATCTAAAATTGCTTTTTAAACAATGCCATAATATTCAGGAAATGTGCAAAAATCACTTGAAAGCTGATGAGATTCTCAAGGGTGAATTGTATGCAAGTACTCTGCTTGCTGTGGGAGAATCTATCAAAGACTGTGCAAGCATATTTAAACTTACAAGGTGAAAAATGACAGTATTCTGTGCAAATGAGTTTGCAGTCCTTAAATTCAGTTTTAACGGTTGGATATAATTGAACTCTATTTTCTATATTTTAGTTGCACTGCTGATGATCCTCAATGACCACTTCTGGCATAGATTAGGTTTCCTGTAAAAGATGAGCATCTGAAATTAAGTCAGCAAAATCAAATGCTGTAATTTAGTTTTATCTCATTATTAACAATATAACAAGGACTATATTGCATGCTATTATTGCTTTATGTCATGTTATAGAACATTATGTTCCATCAGTGCACGGGTAATCTCCATCAGGAAAGCACATAGTAATGGTAATGTACAGCTGGGCAAATGACTAGCTTTGGGAATTTCTTGGAGGCCAAAGCTGGAAAAGTACAACAGATATGTTCAAGTATATATAAGAGCAAACAATTTTACTTATTTTCCTTGGGATTTTTAAAGGAGACCAGAAAAGAGTTTTCACTGACTCAAACCTTGGATTTTTTTTTATTGTAGAAAAAATATTTTATGGAGGCTTGGAATGCAAAACTGATGAAATGTTTTATCTGATTCCGCAGTTGGGTCCTTCTGTTACACTTTTTGAAATGTCATCTTACCAACACCTAACCATGCCAGGATACTATTAAGTCACTGAAGGAAACCACACATACTGGGCAAAAAGAAATATGGAAGAGAAATTTAAGGAAAAATGAATAAAAATAAGATGAGTTTGAGAGATATGCATAACTGAAACTGAATCCTGCAAAGCAAATGCTCTCAAAGGATGATCTCTGACAAGGAAATATTTGACATGCAATAGATAGTGTGTTATGAATTGTGTTTGTATATAGGAATAGAAAGTTAGAAATTACTTTGATGAGAGTTTCCCTGTTAGAAATCAAACAGTGCATCTTTCAGCTGAAAAAATATGAACACTTCCATTATCACCAGCCCTGTGAATAACTACACAGCTTGACATTCAGGTTTCAGGTTTGTAGTGATTAAACTCTCATCTGATGTGGACAACTTAACCCCAACAGTTTGTAGTGTTGGTTTTTTGGTTCTTTTTTTCTCACTGGAGATATTTAAAATTAATATAAAGAAAACAAATTGCATGTATTAGTAAGCTACCAGTCATCAGATCTCTCAGAAGCGTGACTAGAAACTAGGAATAACAATTGCTGTAGACACCAGCCCCAGGGACAGAGAATCAGCTTTTAATATAACTGAGCTTATACAGGATCTAATGTTTGAACCTTTTTCATGTTTATGCTTACATAAAAGTTTGAAGAATTATTGGACAAGACTTGACACAAAAAAGCAGGGGTTAAAGGAATGCCCAAGCATATGTCAAATGGCATTGATGGGCATGCATATTTTACCCTCTTACCTAGTATACTGGGTTTAATTTACTGACTAAAATTAGATTACTTGTGCTCCCTACCATACCCAAGTGTTGTTTGTGTTGCTGGCAGCTCCAGGAGACATACTTGAGGAGTGACAGTCAACAGTCAAAAGCCAGATGGAGTACCCCAGACTTAGATAGCTGAGCCAAGCCTATATGTTTCAAGAAGAAATCTACAGCTGGCTGCAACCATTTGCAAGCATTTTGTCCTTACTACTCTTCCTGTTTATTACAGTTATTAGATTACTGAAGATAAACCCTAAGAAACCTGCTTAGAGAATTATCAAGAAATCTGTTACTCTAGAAAATGTTCGTGAATTCTGATTTTTTTATTGATATAAATGAAACAGCAATCACACTGAAAGTAAAATTTTGCAAGAATTTAAATAAATTCTATCATAGAGAATGTGGCAGAGAAGAACCAGGAGGTCATTTTGAGCAAATAATTTTGAAAGATAACATAAAATGGTCCTAGATTACAGGGGTCTCTAGTAGACCATAATTTCAACAAACTTAAGGTCCACAGAAAGATTAAAATTCAGACAGATTTTTGCTACAGAAAGGAGAGCAAGTGAGAAAAAAGTGAAGCAAACCACATGATTGGAGCTGTTTTGGAATCATCCCACCAGGCAGACCTGCCCCTGATCAAAGCAGTCTGGAGCAGAAAAATAAACCTCTATCTTTATGATACTAAATTGTGTCTGACTTGCTCTGGCATTGTCAAGGGGCTTTCTGAAGGAGGCAGTGTACAGAAAAAAACTCCTGTGACAAATCTTCCTTTTTATTTATTTGTTTTAATCCTTGGAAAAGATGATAAAGAGGATAAAATTTTAAATTTTGTATAAATGTCAGTTGAAATGCAACAACTCCCAGGTTGCTAAAAGAAAAATTGAATCCAACCAGTATAGCCAAAAATAAATGGTTACCATAGCTGAAGATTTTTTTTTTTTTAAAGTTAATCTTTCTGTGTGAGGAAAGTAAAGACCAGCTACTTGATGGGTTTCATTCACCAAGATGAACAAGTTCACAGGTGCAAATATCTCTGTAACTATGACAACAGTCAGAAGCTCACTTGGGGAAGTAGGAAGCCAGAAGCTTGGCTACCTGTCACTGCCTCCAGCAAAATTAGTGTCAAAGCTGAATAAAGAATTTATTTTAAAAAAATTTAAAAACTACACTTCCCAATTTATTTAAAGCCAGCTCAAAGACAAAATTTAATCAAAATTTCAGTGAAAAGACTAAAGAAAAATGCTTTGTGGATGTTTGTTTGTTTGTTTGTTTTTCTTTCCATCTAAGAGAACCCTTTTTTTTTGTTTTCCTTACATCTAAGGAGACAGGTTTTTTTATCCTGGCTATTTGAATATTCTTGAAAATTAAAAAACAAAACAAAACACATTCTCAAAAATACTGAATGTTTGGTGTGGGGTTTTGTTTGTTTGTTTGTTTGTTTGTTTGTTTTGAGTGGGCATTATTTTGTTCCCTGATATAAATAGGTCTATATGTATTTGAAAGACTTAGTTTTCATTTTGAAAAAACTACATTTTTCAGGAGAAAAAGAGTTTTACTCAGACTTTTTCATGCACTTCTGGTCTGAAGCATAGTTGTAGTTCACAAAAGTACAGAAGAAATTATCTCTGTCACCTCCCCAAATAAAAAAGTCTGATTTTTTTGTCATTATTTGCCCAGTTACAACTGATGTAGCCTAAATTGGGTTTAGTGATAGTAAGACAAAAAGACTGAAAAATAATGAAAGTTACTTCTGACTTCAGGTCTGCTGTTGAAAATAACAGCTAAGTATGTACATTAAAATAGCCTGATTCATCATCTTCAAAGTGACTGGCTGCAAAGAGAGACTAAATTGTAAGTTTCATTGTAAATATGATTTTATGTTCCGTAGGATGTTATTTAGATTTTACTATATGTTAAGAATTCTACTTTGCATGTCTTTGATGAATATGCACTGGTTTTCATATTTTAGAAAGACAGTATTAAATCTCATTATGATTGAAAGTTGTAAAAAGGGACTGTTTTCCTAATACCATAGATAACCTGCTTTATGATAATTTATTAATTTAAGGATTTATGTTAGTCTTTTATTTTAAACAGAAAGAAAATATGTTTGTTTAATGAAAAGTTCATTGGGTCCTTAATGAAAATGCATTTTGGTTCTAATAAAGAAAATTGTATGACTCATTATATGAATATGTGTGTATATGCATAACAAAAAATCTATAATAACTACCAAAGCATTCCATCGAGAAATGTATTTTACTATTTTAAATATTAAAATAATTTTTAAAGATCCACAAAACTAGCAGTAGTAGGAAATGATTTCTTCCTAATTAGTAACTTTACATGAACAAAGGCAGCTAAATTGTGTTGCTTGATTGGGGTAAATAACTGGCAGTTCTGTGTGTATTCTAGAAGCAAGATAATAATTAATATGCCTGAATATCACAAAGTTAAGATCATGAGTTCCTCTTGCTTGAACTAAAGGCCTAGGCCCATTAATTTGCAGTATTTGTAGTCTGATTAAATTTGCAGCCCAGATGGTTGGTGGGCATGGGAACTCATTCTGTAGGGATGAGGGTCTGCAAACAAAATTTAGTCTCTATGAAGAACTTAAATGTCACAATTAATGTACAAATAGGCATGTACCTATATATTTCTTCATGCCTTTCTTTATGGAGGAACAGGACAGTTCTTCAGGAGCTGCAAGGTATGTTTCAATGCACATTTCAATAATATTGGTATTGAATCATGTGTCGGGTCCTTTGATAAATGTACAGTCTACTCCTCTTTTCCTCCTTCTTCTACCCCTAACTGTGAGACAGGACTTAATAGACAGATAATAAGTGTGCAGGACTTAGTTCTTCTGGTTCCTGTCAGCCCATTTCTCCAGGCTGTTGTGGTCCCTCTGGATGGCAGCATGACTCTATGATGTATCAGCCACTCCTCCCTCCCCATGTGTCATCAGCAAACTTACTGGAAGGTATGACCTGCACCATCATCCAGATCTTGGGACAATGTATTTAATAAAATTTTTAAGCATTTGAACAAAGTTTATTTTTTTTTGTTTCCTGAAAAATAATTTTTTTAGATATTTGTTTTAAGACATACAAAAGATCTTAAAAAAATTAAAAAAAAAAAAAAAGAAATTGAAGTCAGGGAGAGTTTTGTTTGTTTATTTCACAATGTTAAACCCTCACTATTATGCCAAAAGAAACAGACAGTATTGTTCTTGCCATGTAGAAATCAGTCTGTAGTAATTAATGGGGTTCCTTGATGACAGGATATATTCAGTTTTCAGCTTCAGGGTAGTGGATAACCCACCTCCCAAAACAAAGATACAAGAATAATTTTCTTCATAGCTCAACCTATTTCTACATATGCCTAGAGATCACAGTGTTAAAAACATCTGTAAAAAAAAAAAAAAACAAACCAAAAAACCCCAACAAAAAAATGAAATAGGGTCTGATGATTTAAGATGCCTTTTGCTGCATTTTAGGGTGTTTATCATTATTATGGGAAATGAAGAGCTGGGAAGCACAGATGACAGTTAGAAGAAAGAAATAATGGGAAGTGAGACCTATCTAAGGAAGAATTTAAGGGGGGAGGAGACAGGTCACTGCATTTAGAGAAAAACAGGTTTGAAAAAGGGGATGAAATAGGTGAGAAGAAACAGAAAGTTAAGAAAAGAGAAGACATATTATCAGCAAGAAAGATAAATAGGTATGTGATGGATAGTTTCTGATCCCTAGAGAAGATGGAAAGGGAACTTCAAAGACCTTTGCTCCCTCTAAGGGCAACTAATGGAATTCTGGAAAGTTGTTCTCCAAGATCAAAACTAGATCTTTGATTTGATGTGCCTTTCCTTATAGGCCAAAATAACTGTAGCGTTCCTTTTCTTTGTGAGTAAAACTGGATATATGAACACTTCTCATTATATTAATAAGGCAGGCTGATAAAAAAATAACACTGGTGTCTTCATTATGGTCATTCATTCTGTGCAAAGGTGAATTGAAACCAATTTATCTAAGAATTCAACCTTCTTACCTTTTTCAAACTGAATATTAAACAGTAGCACAAATTTAACACTCATCTACTCTTCATATATAGCTCTAATAATCTTGCCATCTTCAGTGAAATCTGCAGATTGCAAATCAGATGTGATTTTGGCTTAATGGAGAAAGTCTTGTAATTCTTCAGAGAAAGTTCCAATCCATCATCTGAGAATGCTCTTTGCAAGCTGCTGCTGCAGTAACTGATGAGTGCAAGCTTTATGACCTGTAAGAGTTAAATTATTATATTTAAGTATTTTTGTTGTATGTGCTCTGTTTTATTAAAAAATCCCTTAGAAACTCATACCAAGGAGGGAATCTCTTTTTGCTTGTCTAGATATTACAGGAATATATAGGAATATCACTCCTCCAGAAATTCTGCAGTCACAATAGACCTGCATACAAAACAAAATCAAACCCCAGAAAAAAAACTGTCATAAAAGCAAGACTTTCTGTGTATGATTTATTTTTATTTTTTCTTTAAATATGTCCACAAACAATTTCCTGACATTACTTTCAGTATGAATACTTCATAGATGTAAAGAAAACATCAGCTCTTAGATAATCCTAAAAGAAATCTTTCAAACTGCTGAAAATTTTACCGTATTATCATCATGTCTTTCTGCTTTGAAGAACTATTTGAACTGCTTTCTTATCTTTGTGACATTCAGAAAATTCAATGGATATTTTCCATTGCATATTGTCATTTTAGTCCTTTCTATTGGGGTTTACAGCTATTGAAAAAAATCTCTAATAGTATTTAATTAAGATGACAAAGGTTAATTTAATTAGCATAAAAGCTTAAAGTTTGTGTATCAAAGGGTTATGACAAAAATCACATTTTAGTATGAGCATTTACATTTAAATAAGATGGAAAAATTGAAATGTTCTGTATTTCTCTCAGGTTGGAATTTAGGCAGGACTGAGATCCCAGGACTTCAGATAGAAATTCAGTCTTCCTGTCAGATAATGAAGGCATTAAAAAATTCTGAGGCCTTCCTTGGTAAGTGTAAAGGTTCTTCAAGACCCCTAACGATGAGTATTACTGCGTTTTCCTCCTCCTGAGGAGCCTATTTCACTCTCACACTCAATTGCAATCTATATTTAGTTAGAGACTTTCTTAGACATTGATTGCATCTCCAGTATATCCTAAATCACTACTCTTACTCTAAGCATGATGAACACAAATATGATTGCACTGAAACTCATTAAAAGTGGAGATGGCCACCTTTTTTTTTTTTTTTTTTTTTTTGCATAATAAGCTCATGATTAAAGCATTTGTCCCTCAGTCTGAAAAGTGCATGCCTGTAGAACACGATATCCACTGTGTGTCAGGACACAGAAAGAAATATTTTGCTGCTGAAGATATGTCTCTTTTCTGACAGGAATACACTATCCACAAAGCTAGAAGAGAAAAGGGACCAGGTTAGAGCCATTAGACAAACAAGACAATAAAGTTCTTCTGTTCTTATCCCTCTTCTAGAATCATACTGATTCCTAAACAGTGCTGGTCCATTATGGGCTATGTGAAATGTTGTTTGGTAGAAAAAGTATCCTGAAGATTCAAAGAGCAGCAGAAACCATCTAACTTGTATAAATGCTTGTTTTAGGAGCCAAAAATTCAATTTGTCTTTTTTCTATGTTTATTAGGTGCTTTCATGACACGTATTTTAAAATTATTTAATATTATTTCTTTCTCATGTATTTGTTTGGAAATTTTCTGTGCTGTGAATCCTTCAAAAGGTTTGTCGAGTATTCTGTGAGAGTATCACGTGTGCACATACACGCAAATTCTTACTCATAAAAAGCCACATGTAGTAAGAACTAGAGAGGAATGTGTGTGAATATCAACCTGCTTAAAAACACAGGTACAGTGCTGGGGTAGACACATTTGACCAGCATCCAGTCTCACACTGGGGAGTCCTCCTGTCACAGCCCAGTAAACAGAAGGTGGCTTTGGCCACATGTGTCCAGGCACAATCAGTAGACAGGCTAAGCACGCATTCCTGTGACTTTTTGGTGACTTTAACTCTGAGACAATGGCCAGATCATTCTTCATTATTTTCTTCAGAGCAAAGAGTCAGAGTACTCTGTCCTTCACAGATTAGGTTTCTTGGTTCCTCTGGCAATCCTCACAATGTGTTTCTTGTTGATCTGATATACCTTCTAGTCAGATAACCAATGCATAAATATATATATTCATATATGATGTGTTCAGGTCTGACCTTTCACCTCTGAAAGGATTTATCAGAAACATAAGAAGGTAGACAGTAATGATGTGCAAAAGGAATAAATATGCAACCAAATATTTTTATTTGATTCTTTCCATCTTAACCTACATTATGTGCCACAGCAAGATTACCAGGGACAAGACTTATAGAATAACTTATCAAGATTTATTGCAATATATTTTTTTAAAGTATTTTAATATTTAGCATTTTTTTATATAAACAAATCCGCCAAATCTTTCTTAACAATCAATTGAAAGGTGATTGTTTCAGTATAATTTTGTTTTGAGATTCAATAAACTAAATGGTGAGATGGAGGTGAAGTATTATGTTCCCATTACAGTAGGGTTTCCATTTTTCCATCTTCCCTTTTTTCTCAAACAGGTAAATGTACAAAGATATTTGCAGTTTTTGCACAGTCTGTTAGATATAAATCCCCTCAACTCCAGAGAAGTTCTAGGAAAAAACTAAACTAGAACAGCTAGAACAAAAATCAAATATGATGTTATTAAACTGTGGAATAAAATGTGCTATTTGTCCCTGACTGTCATCTTGCTCTCTTTCTGCAAGTGGTGACTACCCTCTGTTAAATTTATGGAAGCTCTGATTACATATGATGCTGTGGCACAACAAAACATGTTTAGTTGCAGAAGTTTATTAGAGCATGTTCAATGACTTACTGCGATTATATCTAAAGGTACAGATCACGCCCAAAGCATTACTGAAAATATCAAAAGGCATAAATCATCTTGCAGGTTTTGAAGGTCATCTTGTAGGATCCATGATCCCTAAAGATATTTATTTTAAGGTAAATTTACTGCTTAGTTATGTCCTTTTTCTCTGGCTTTTTTTTTTTTTTTTTTTTCTTTCTTAAGCATGCTTGTCTCCATGGAAAACCAGATCATGATTAAGTCAGAGTGTATACACTGCTAACACTGGTTTAAAGATCAAGCTTCTTTAATTTCACTGAAGGGAACACCTAATTTTACATCCAAAAATCTGAATCAATTAGGTGAATGTTTAGGTTACTTAGCTGTCTGCAAGTCGTGTGACTTCTTTTTTCCTTTTGTTTGAACTGAACTGTACGGTTGTGTAAAGATTGCAAAGCATGCCAGTGCAATAGGCACCTTCTGAAAGAATTTCTGCTCTGATGTGTGGACTAGAATAAAAATATATTAAATCCTTCTTAATGGAGCATTAAGACCTTAGTAGGCACCAGCCTATGCAGTTTATTAGGATAAAATCAGTGTATTTCACAACAATCTTGTAACTTTTTATGAAAGGTTAGGAATTTCTGAGATTTACCAAAAGTTCACACTGGGATAAAATTCCAGTAAGAAATTATTTTATATTAAATGCAATGTTATTTAAATATTCAATGGCACACATGTACAAACTAGGGGCATATTTCGGGCTTGGTCACAGGATGCTAATTAGGGGGGGAGACTGAAGATCATAAATCTTTTCCTGACTTCTTATTTCAAAGACCAGGTAGTAGAGATTGCTGCTGTAGCTCAATATAATTGCATCTTTACTGAGAAATGCAAAACTCTAGGAAAACTAATTATAAATTACCATTCTATTATACTGATTGTAGTAACAGAATATGTGTCCATGTGTAATACAATTAAGGAACTAGGCATCATGGTGACAAAAATTCTCATGAGACTGACAGGCCAGGTGTTTTAAACTTTCAAGCAGCACTTTACTAAATTCATTCATTTATTCACAGCACCCTTCATGACAATAATTAATTCTTATACATCATTAATAACTATTAATATGAAGATGAGATTATTAGTCTTTAATATCTCAAATTACCTGTGAGTACAAAATGCCACAGAAGTGATGCTGCATAGTTGGTGCTGATGGTCATGGCTGGTCCTTGGTCATCAAAATCCAGGTGGTCAGATTTGAGAACTCATTGGTGAGAGAAGGCAGAATTTAAGTGGTCTTATCTACTTTCTTTTCTGATTTTCCTTCCTCATGTCTGTTGTTTTTATACTATTCCCCCTCTCAATGCTGAAAAAAAAAAAAAAAAAAACCAAACCAAAACCGAAAAAACAGAGGGAGGGTGCATCTGCTCCTGATGCAGCTCAGTCTGTGGTTTTGTCAGTCAATATCCAGATGTATTTGGAAGGATGCTCTGCTCATTCTCACTACATTGTTCTCATCTTGACCTTTGGCAATTCTTTAACACTTGTGAAGGAACATTTTAACTCTTCATAGTCTCTTTGATTTGTCCTCACACATCCATCTTTGCCCCTTTAGCAGTCAAATTGCTCTCATGCTTCTGCAGAAGGCTTATGTGTTATATCTGATTCTACCATCACAGGTATTACAAAACATACATTCCCTGTTGTTAGTTATTCTCATCTAGTACACATATATAGGTCCAAGATAAATTATTTATACCCAGATTAACACATTTCAAATGAATAAGTGCCATAGTTTCTGAGCAGGTTATATGATATTTTTGATCTGTCCAGCTTCCCTCTCAAGTTTCATCAGGAGTGTAATAAAATCAGTGTTTTAATCTACATCAATTGTATTTCACGGAAATGAGTATTTTAATTATTTCTGGGTTTTCTTCTGTTTTGGTTTGTACAATGAAGCAATCTAACAGGCATGAACAGGATTTCTTTCAGACAAAACTAAACATGAAAATACATTCTATATGCACACCTAGTGTTAACTGCTGTTAGAAATGGTCATTCAGTCCCTCACACCTGGCTAGCATCATAATATGATAGAGATTGGAAGTGACCTCTGGTCCATAAACATGCTCGAAGCAGGAACAGCTGAGATCAGGTCTCTCCGTGCCTTGCTATGTGACTCTCTCCAAAGATGGAGGTTCCAATCTGTTTCACTGCAGGACTATCCTTGTTCTGAGTGGAAAAAAAATCTTTAATAAATAATTAGAATTATCCTTGTTGAATCTTGTGCTTGCTGCCTCCTGACCTATCGGTTTTAATGTCTGTGAAGAATTTGACTGCATTTTCTATACTGTCCTGTTAAATTGTTGAAAACGTGCTTAATTCTGAAGGAGCCAGAGTAATTTCAGAGTTCTTTTGGAATATATTAAAACTGGCTAGAATTCTGTAGTTCATTATTCTTTAAGTTCTCTTTTCCTTTTTGCAAATTTTTTTTTCAAATCAGCAAAATTAAGTTATTTGAAGACTAATATTTTTATATTGGTTATTGTTGCACCATACCATAACCCCAGCTGGTTAAATGTTTTCTATCCAGTTTTTGGTTCTACTGAAAACAGATCAGAACTATGGGAATGACCCCCCAAAAAACTGGAAATCCTTGACAGCTTCTTGTGTTCAGCCTTCCTTCCTGTACCTCTAATTTTTAAAATGAGGTCAAATTAATAAGTACAATATGATTAACAGTACTTATTGAAATTCATGAATAATAGATGACTGGAAATATTTGTCATTCATTTTGATATGCTAAGAAATCTGTTGGACAAACTACTGTCTTCTAAAGCAAGGGTAATAAAACCAAAGGCCAGCTTTTGTAATGACTCCTAGATTAACATGTAAAGAATTAGTGTACAAGCAAAATCTTTGTCGTGTCCTGACATGGGTAGCTATGTGCAGTACTGCCTACTGTCAATTCATCAGCACAATTAAATATTTTTAATTTTAAAGGTGGTTAACCACAGGCTCATCTTTCAAGACGATGTGATAAATTTTGCATGCCTTAAAACTTCTGAATCACGAATTGATACATTTATATAAGACTGCCTAAGGAGCAGATTGTCACTTGCTAAAGGTTCATAAGAAGTGATCTTCCTCTCAGTTAAAAATTGTGGAGTTTTAAGGTTTTATGGCTGGCTGGTTGTTTCCATATCCCCAAAATAGCTTTTAGTACTGTAAATAAAAGCTTTTTCCCAACACACTGACTTTAGTTTCACTTGGGAAAGGGAATTAATAAGACTTAATTGTGGTTTTAAATTGAAATACAGAAGTTACTTTTCCTATTAAAAATATTCAATTATGTAAAGAATATTCTATAATGTAAAGAATACAGACTTCTTTAAAGCTAAACATCAACATCAAGCATGAAGGATGGACAATGAATTGTATGACTAAATAATTAAAGAAATGAAAATATTACTATGCTTATTATATGATTATATATTATATTATTACTTTATGATAATAATATCATCAGTTTCTAACCGACATCACATGCAGCATCACATGCACATCAGAAGCAGCACAACCTTTTGTCACTGCACAAAAGCTTTGCAAGGACTGGCACCTCTATGTTTATCAACATGGCATTTTCTTGTGTCCCAGTCTTTCAACTGACCCCAATCTGAATTCATGCAGAAGAATGATTTCACTGTGACTGCTAGTGCATTCAGCATCCCACTTACAGTAAGTTGTTTACAAGGCCAGGACCTCACCAAAAACACTGAGAGATACCCTTGGCCACATTTTTAAAGGATATGAATGTACCATTGAAACCAAATAGGAAAGAGGAATTAGCAAAAAGATAGAAATCCTGAGCACAGACAAAGCCCGCTAATTATCCTACAGGCTCAGCCCTCAGTTGTAGTTCTCTCACAATATTTATATTCTGATTTTCAATAAATTAATTTTATAAAGTGACAGTTTTCTTCAATGAATGTTTATTTTTAAAAATATAGTTAAGTGTTTTAATAAACTTGTCAGACTTGGTACTTGTCTCAGTTTCTGCTACATAATGAAGTCTTTTCTGTGACTGCAGCACACACAAGCAGAATTTTTAAATGAAAGACCTAATTTTGGCAGGTCTAGGACTAAGTCCCCTGGTTCTCAGGAGTCTTCTTTATTTCAAGTTCTATTAGCAATGTACGATGCTAACTCATGTCCAAGCATATCCCAGAAATCCCTCCTGAGATATTTAGCCATGTCACTTTGAAGAATACTAAAATGAGCAAGAACAGGGCTTTTCTTTTTTTTTTTTCCTTTGATTCTTTTAAATTCGTTGCTCTGACATAACCTTTGAAATAGATATCGCCGTGTGAATGGACTGAATAAAAAATAGGTAAGTTTTATGAAAAATGAAAGCATTTATAATTATATTCAAATCCTGCTAAGAATGAAATCCCACTGATTTTAATAGGATCAGAATTGGGCCCCACATCTCATCTAGTTAAGCCTCAATATTGCAACAAAGAATGGCCATTGTTTTGAGACCAGTTTAATACTTGAAGTGGGGTCATGCATGCATAGCATGATGAGCTCCATTCTAAGTTCTGAATTTCTTTGCATTAAGTCAGGTAATTTATGGTATTTGAACAGCTTCTGCAGTTGAAATGAATCTTTTTAACATTTGGATGAACAGTAGGAGTAGAAATAGCGGGGTACTGAAGAATGTGCAATAAACTGTTGAGCAAAGGATAGAAATAGGAGAATAAATGAATTTTGCAAACTGTTCCTTTAATCTAATGAAGGATTTAAAAATAAAACCAAAGGAACATTTCCTATGTATTCACACTACTTATAATCTCTGACTGAATTCCACTTCACATTCCTTCCACATTGTCCTGTAGAAAAAAAACCATCCCTGGAGTTACATCAGAAAGGAGTGACTGGGTGCTAGGAGGCAAGATGGGGAAGCAGAACTTGATGAGGAAGCAGTAAAATTCTCTTGGTGTACCAGAGAAGTCATACTGAGTAGTAGGCTTGTATACAGAAAGGCCTTCTACATCCTCAGAAGAAAGATGTTGCTCCAGCATCTTTAATTTTTGATTTCTCAAGCATCGTTTGGAAAAGATGTGCTACAGATAAACTTGATTTATTCCCTTGCACTCTCATATTTGAGATTAAAACAGACTGGGCAGATGGGTATTGATCAAGAGTCTTCCAATTCAATCTCATCTGAATATGTCCCTTCATAAATTTAGTATTCAGCAAAGCAGGGGAAAAAATGCATAGATGTACACACAGACACGCATTCCTGGCACTGACAGTCTAGAACATGAATAATAATAGTGCCATGTAACTACTGAGACCTCCGTTAGAAAGTGGGGAAATGATATATGAGGAGATAGCTGTGAACATGGAAATGAGAGTGATGATGGGAATCAGTGTTCTTCCTTCACTTACTAAAACTATTTCTTTTTCTATTAACACACAGAAACACCACTGTTTAGGATGCAGTTGCCTAAAACAAATGGCAGCAGAAAAAGAAAAAAAAAAAAGAAATTAAAAAAACAGAAAGAAAAGGAAAAGTAAGGAAAAAGGTGCTTCCAGGGATTTTCAAGAGCAAATTGAGTGTTTAATTATTCAAGGTAAAGAATTTTTTTTTTTATGATGCTGCCATCTAGGAAGTGTTCTGCCTGAATAACAATAATTTTAAGTCATTTTTAGGATGGTATTTTATTTTAGTCCTCTAAAATAAATGATGTTTTAATATTGTTATTGATGGTCTGGATGAGGGGATCTAGTCTGCCCTTAGCAAATTCATGGATCACACCAAGTTGGGTAGGAGTGTCGATCTGCTGGAGTGTAGGAAGGCTCTCCAGAGGGATCTGGACAGGCTAGACCCATGGGCTGAGACCACTGATATGAGGTTTAACCAGACCAAGTGTCAGGTCCTAAATTTTTTTCACGACAACCCCATGCCCCATCCTACAGGAGGAGGTAAGAGTGGTTGGAAAGCTGCCCAGTGGAAAAGGACCTGAGGGTGCTGATGGTGTTGACAGTGGCTGAACATGAGCCAGCATGTGCTCAGGTGGCCAAGAAGGCCAATGGCAGCCTGGCCTGTATCAGCAATGGTGTGGCCAGCAGGAGCAGAGAGGTGATTCTTCTCCAGTATTTGGCCCTGGTGAGGCCACACCTTGAGTCTGGTGTCCAGTTCTCATCCCCTCAGTTCAGGAAGGACATTGAGGTGCTGGAGCATGTCCAGAGAAGAGCAGTGAAGCAGGTGAAGGGTCTGGAGCACAAGTCTTGTGAGGTGCATCTGGGGGAGCTGGGGTTGCTCAGCCTGGAGAAAAGGAGGCTCGGGGGAGACCTAATTGCTCTCTACAATGCCCTGAAAGGAGATAAGTTACTTTACCCAGTAAAGTAACTTACACAGTCAATAATGATATGGAACATCCAGAAGAGCTTCATGTCCTGATGGACATCTCAGGTCTTATCAACATCAAGATAAATAGAGGATAAATAGAATGTGCATCCAGACATGTTTTAATAGTTCAATTTTCATCCTTTCTATCCATTACATAGATTACACATTAGCAAGTACGGTCTTCATAGCAAATAAATAATAACATTTCAAAAGGTTTTATTTTGGTGGTTTTAATGTGTTATCAACAAAAACAAAAACTTTGATGATGTCTTTAAGTACAGTCTTCTAAGACAGTGAATACTAGAAATTAAGGGTGTTTTCTCTGAACTTAAATATTAATGGTCATTACTTTCTGAAGTAGAAAATTGCACATTCTGTTTCCCATGATGAATTAGAGTTGTTCAAAAGATCACTGTGTGGGATGCATATATGTTGCCACGGATCATTACAGCAGTCTATCAGGTGAATGTGTGTTTAAATAAGTTTTGCAGCACTTTATTTAACAGCCCATAGCAAATAATAAACCTTGTGAATTTTATATGTGGTATTACACCACTAATAACATATTTATAGAAAACTGGAACCAATGTACATAAAAGTTTAATTCAATATTTTTAAGGTTCTATTTTCTAAATGAAGACATTTCTTAATGAATTTCTATTACTAACAGATTTAGATTATTAGCCCAAAATATTTACTTAGCTTCTTCCTAGTTTTAATGTGTGAAAGTAGCATTTATGCCCTAGAATATAAAAATACCAGGATTTCTCTACTAACCCTCATCTATTTTAACCAATAACATGAAATTGCTATGCTCACTTGATCTTAGTACTAGCTGTTGAATATGGGTACTGCAGCAATAATAATTTTTCTGTGTACTTAGTAAGAAGTGAGGCAAATTGATTGCTTTTTCAGTTGTTTGCTTCCCACTTCTCAATTCCACCTTTCATTTGGGTCTAGTCTAAATTGTTAATAACATCCCCCCATATGTTCCTTTCTTTTCATAACTGCATATTTTAACAGGTTAGAAAAATTCAGTGTAGTCTTTGAGAAATATGTACTCAAAATGTAAGTGCATCTAAAAATGCATAGAGATTATGCAACTACTATTTTTATCTTAATATCATTCAAACGCATTACTGCCAAATGCCTACAATGATTTCAAGAAGGTCCCAAGTGGACATGCACTGTGTACCACTCATGAAGCCTTAACTTCCTACCATCTCTTATTTAATATTTAAATCTAAATATTGATCTATAGTGTTTATAACACAATATGTATCTGTCATATAACACTGATAATTTTAGTTAGAGAAAAAGCCCCAAATAATTTAATGTTACAATGTGTACTACCTTCCATACTTCCCAGAGAAGTCATCAGGGTTTAGGGTTAAATGAAGATGTTCATATACAGCCTTAGGGCTCTGGAAGATTATTTGCTAAGTGCATTATATTAAAATTCTAGTAAGCATCAGTTCTTTAAAATATCAGCATCTGAGTTCTATAAAAGTTCATAATTTATCTCTTGAGGGGCAGTCATTTTGGCTATAGTAATGTATTTCATCATCATTAACATAAATGAATATTTAATTCTCCAAAATTATTGTATAATTTATAGGAGTAAGATGCCACCAAGTACACATCTCCATGTACTAACTCCTATCCCTTTGGTTACGTTGGGTTCTTAAGTCTGTCAAGATAAAGCTCACAAATACTGTTCTACCTATATCCCAAGTAAAGAAAAAAAGATAGAATAACACATTCATTTTTATAGGTTTGTTTTTTTTTTTTCACATAGTAAGTAATGAAATCACTTCATATATTATAAATGACATGAGTTTTACCAAATAATCCAAAGACCTCAAGACAAGCTGATAGCTTTTTAGTTGTAAATCACTAAGGCTGCTCCCTTTTGTGGGTAAGCACCACAAAAGTAGTCTTTGAGCTGCTTACACTTACATTTATGCTGTCCAGTTATTCATGCTGAGGTGACATACAAAACACTGTCGAACTTCGGCTGGAATTTTGTGTCAATTCTGCTGCTGCAGACAGAGCTCTTAATATGATTGGAATGTCTTCTTACCTTGATCAGGTTTTACAGGACTTAAAATGTATCTGTAAATATGTATTTGTATATTTCAATATTGAAAATAAAATATTGTGACAAAAGTTTAAATTTGGTACCACTGGAAACTGATAGAGGTTGTTAACAGAAAGAAGAATAAATATTGTTGCAGTTTTTCAGTGTTCCCCAGACGCTATAAACCTAAGGATAGAAAATGCAGCTGTCTTGTGGGCTGATGAGAACATTGTGTCCAGTTTACACTATAGAGCATTTGTTACTTTTAAATTATAGCAATATAGCACTGACAGTTGGCTAAATAGCACAAACAACTTTTTCCTCACAAAACAATATGTAATGATGTAGTTGGAAATTCACTCCTTTTTTTTTTTTTTTTTTTTTTTTCTTTGTTTGCTTTTCTTACAGCTTTTGGAAATAGAATGTTAAATATATTCTACAAATCAACGCAATCAAGTAATAACTTGTTTCTTTATCAATTCTTTCTTACAGCAGCACAGGACTCATGTTTTTGGGGAAATTTTTAATCTTTTTCAAAACCAGTGTTGAGAAGCATATTTATTATGGATAAGGTTTGGAAATGATTGATGCTGAACCTTAACAGATCTGTGATTCTGTTTTCCTTCTCCTTCTGTTCCTTCTTTGTTTTGACAACAAAAAAATCTCTGTATTATTCAGCAACTGGTATCTTTTTACCATTTATTTGACACCATGGAATTCTAGAGACATCTCGTTAATATCACAAGTAATTGAAATAGTAGTACTAGGCAGCTTTTCAACATGTTTTTTTCCAAAATCGTTAGACAAGTTACCACACATTTTCCCTTGGAAATCTGGTTAGACACAGAATGTATTTCATTCAGACAACATTTATCATCCAGTGTCCTCTAATTTTTACTCAGTTTATTTTGAATTCTTTAAGAGAACTAAAAAGTACCAAACATCTTTACTACTTCTTAACAGTGGGGGTGGAAATGTCACTAATAATATTATGTAATAGTCACTAATAGCAATTTCAGTGTTTGCATAATTTCTCATCTCTCCTACTACTTGCCATTTTCTAATTTCTATCTGTTCCTTTATTTTACTGACAGAAGCATGAATACTAAAATACATAGTGACATAGAAAAAGGACATACCTGTTCTTTATCTCATATGAAGGTATTAGTGCATATAACTAATTCTATCCAGCACATTAAAAAAGAAAATCCTGCCTCATAAATTTGTCAGACCTTTTCAGAACCTTATAGACACACAAGAAACAATCAGAAAAGAACCCCAGACTCTCTAAGCTGGTTGCACAGTGTTAAACTATTTAATATATATATAGATATATATATATCTCAAAATCACTGTTAATTATATCCAAAATACAGCTTAAATTTATAAAATTATAGTTCTGAATTTTCTTTAAACTATTATAACAAAAATCTGGGTTTCATTATTTAAGCTTCTTAGTAAGTAGATTTGCATTTTGCTTTTTTTAAGTTTTTTTAGCTTATCTCTGTGTTTTTGTGGCTGTGCTTTTCTCTCTGCATCTGCACAAATTTCTATAATTCACTATGTTTTTTCTATTTGGCTGTAAATAAAATTTTGCTATTCCATAATAAACATTTCTTTGCTATTCAGAAACTGTTACATACACACAACATTATTTGGCACTGGAGAGGTTTTCAAGTGACTTGACCACATCAAGTCTAAGGAAAATGTAAACAGAACATTTTTGAAGACTTTATGGTATATTATTTCAGTAGGCTTTTCTACTCTAGAAAGACTAAGAAATACTTTCCAAACATTTTTTAAAATATGCCCCCTTTTTTTTTGTTTATCTTATTTCATGCCACTTTATGACTTAAGTTTTTTCTTTTTTACCCAAAGTGTTTCTTAGGCTAACTTAACACTTGCTGTGGAATTTGCAAACCTTTATGGACTTCAAAGTAGGGGATAACAGTCTCCATTATAGAGTACTCGACAGAAGGAAGATAGTAGTGTTTCTATTTAATAAGCATGGTACTGCAAAACACAACTTTTAAAATAAAGTGAGAAATTATACAATATTATTTTTTCTTAAATGTTGTTTGAATTTATAATATAATAATGATATGCAATGTGAAATCTATTCCTTAAATCCTTTCAAATATCTAAAATAAAAATTTAAAAAATGAAAACTGAGGGTCTTTCTATGTTGATTAATTTTTAAACTTTAAGTTGGGACTTAAGATAATCCAGTGTATAAGTCTTTTAACAGAAGGAGGATGAAGTGACTGGGAAATAACTAAGCATTGATATGACTGTATTATTGCTAGAAAGACTCATACAGAAATTGAATATGAATATACAGAAAATTCAGGAATATCAGAGGACATTTGTGAAACACCAGCTTCTCTCCACCTAAAGTCTTTTGTTCCAGCCTACAACACTCTTTTACCTGTGCAGGATAGAAAACAATATTTTGAGCAAAATATAGTTAACTTGTGAAATTGACTACTGTAGGAGACTGACCCAAATAGCTTACTGAATTCTGAATGAGACTGGACAGTAACAAGACACAGGCTATCAGCACTGACCCTCTTGTTCCATTTTCTTTCAGCAGAATACCAGGGAGTAGTGCCTTAGGAGCCTAAACCTCCTCCTGAGGTTCCAAGAGCAACTCAAGCTGCTTACTTTCTAGCACTGTTTCATTCTCAAAGTAGTTAAACTTGTTGAGGGTATTCAGCTTGACATTAAGAAATTACATTCAGCTGCCCACTATACCTTTTGAGAAACTCTTGAGTATCCTAAATATTTTTGGTCTGACACATATGGCAAATAAATGTATAAAACATCTGTGTCTTTCAAGAATGATTTTTGGGTTCTTCTTGGATATTTTAGACATTTTAAATATCTATAATGCCAATAGACATGACTGGATTGGGTGTCTAAATGTAGAGGTCTGCTATGGGTGTTTACTTCATGTCAGTCTTCATATAAAAGAGGTGTCTAAAAATCTGTAACAATAATTGTAAAACCCAAGTTCCAAGATCAGTTGTTCCAGGATGTTATGAAACCCTCATGAGTCCCCTGTCATGTCTTCCTGCCCCATGTAGATGATCTGAGGGCCTGGGTTCCTTCAAATTGCATGATGTGCCACAGTATAGGAGCTCAGAAGAGGTACTGAAGGTTTTCTCCGATGATCTGTCAAAGTCTTCTGGGTGTGTAACTTCAGTAATCTATACATGACAGGCACTTGTCTTCTACAAAGAACTCCTTTTATGTGGAGTTTAATTTTCTCCCTTCTTCTTACCTTACCTTACCTTTTCACCTACTCTTTCATTCCTATTTTTACAATAGTGTCCAGCTTTGAAGATACCCTAATGGACACAGGTTCAGTCACCTTAGAACCGGAGAGACCTAGAATTAACATACCGAATGGAGAAATGGTTTGTATCACACAAACACTCTACCAGATGCTCTCTTCTTCTTCAGTATGTTTCAGTCCTAAAAAAAAAAAATAGGGGAAAACTGTGAGTGATAGCACTTCCCTCCACAGCCAGTGAGGAGAGATGAATATCATTGTGGATGGTTTTCTGCCCACAGAGGTACTTCTTTCCATTTTCTTTATTGCAAATGTAAGAGCTTGTAACCCCTTAAAACAGGTATAATTTCTCTATTGTTAGAGACTATATATGTGCATTCTTTTGAAGCTCGCATGGTAAATCCCATACAAGGTTTTTACATTTCATCAGCTACAACTGACACTGAAAAAAAAAAGATGATAGGTGGATGGTTGATTCATTTTAATGTGCAGGTCAGCTTCAAAAAGTGAGAAAAACCCACCTTACCCAATTTAACAGCAAGATTACTGTATTATACAGATGACACTAGTTACCCTGGAATGCATTATTTCAATGACATGACCTTTAGATTCTTCATCCTCTTTGAAAGGATCTTCCAAAGAGCAATGAAACATATTACTGTCTACTGCTCTGTGTCTCAGGGAAAAAATGATTTTCTTTAATTTACTGAGATCATTCTCCTCATGTCATGAAGTTCTCATGACAAGTTTCTGGTCCTTTGTGCAAATGCACTTATTCTTGATTAATTATAGTTGAGGAAATAAAGTCATGTACTCTCTTCTGCTGGCTCTAAATTGTGATTCTGTTACTTAAATCCATCGATGCATTGTATCTAGATGGACATTAGGAATCTTAATTGTATTTTTCATTTGTGGAGAGATTTCTCCATCTTATATTTTTTCTATATAGTAAAATAGTGATGTGATTTTCTCAGAATTATTTTTCTAATGTTGCTCTGAAAATTATTTTTCCCCTCTTGACTATGCATAGTAAACACGACTAAAGACATTTTCTGGGTGTGACTTAACTTTGATATTAGCTCACTTCATTTCAGTGACACAGTGGAAAAAAACAATTACTGCTACTAAATTTTCACATTTTCCTAGAACTGATCCATTTTGATACTTTTTAAAATTTTGCTTGCAGATAAGATGTAGAACTCACATACCAGGGCTGTACTGTTATTATTCAGAAAATGTTTTTGTGACTACTCTGTATGTTCAATTAATAAAAGTGTGATTTTAATTAATAAAGGAAAGCATCATCCTACCTATTTTATTTGCATGAGTACATGAACTCCTTTATCTCCAGATAATCATTATTATATTATATTATATTATATTATATTATATTATATTATATTATATTATATTATAACCATAGCAGGAAATATCCTGATCTTAATTTTCACTTAATTGTTTTTCCATCTCTATTTTATCAAAACTGATTTTGCTATAGTCATACCTTAAGCAGATAAATAGGAATGGCAAAAAGACATTTTGCATCTGCACTTGCATGTAGGAGTATTCCATTTCCATGTCTAGTCCTATGAAGAGGGTGTACCTTCAATCTGTATTACATGAAAAGACTTTAACTGGAAAAAGATCCGTTGTCCAGCCACAAAGTATTGATAAAGCTTCTTCAAATCCTTAATTTGAAATTCAGAGTTGAAAATTAATTAAAACCAAACCAACCAAATAAAAAGCCAACAACCCCCCAAATTAAACAAAACCAACACAGAGCCAAGTCAAACAAAAGACAATCAACCAGCATACTAAAACCAGCAACCAAATCCCAAAACACTGTTCTTTTCGAGGAAAATGTGATGTGATCATTTTATAATAGTGGATCAGGAAATGTTGATACATTGCTAGCCGGGAAGACTAATAGGACTCTTCCCAAATTTTCTTTGCCCTTGCTTTGGTGTGTCTGTATCAGACCATAAATTGAATCCAGAAAAATACAGAAATTGAACAGGGAAACCTGTGGAAAAGAGGAAAGCAAAATAAAAAGTTTTGTCTTTAGCCATGACTAAAAGTAACTTTCATCTGTTTGCTTTTGTGGATTAAAATTTGTAGAAGATATTGTTTGGATATAAAGACAGCTGGTTTTCTGAGGCCACCTGGAATAGTCCTTTTTGATCTTCTGATACAAACTGTGACACTTTCCCTTGTACAAGACTGCTCATATGATATTCTAATGTCTCTTTTAAAGGAAAAAATAGTCTATTTTGAGCTAAGTTTTATGTAATTACTTATTGAATAAGAAGAACAGTTATTTTTGGGTTTGTTTGCTTTCTCTGGTTCTTTCCCCACCATAAATAAATAAATAAATAATGAAAAAAATTAAACTCTGTGACTTCTTATCCTTCCTAATTTTTTGTAATATGTGTCCTCTTTAATTACATGTCCTTGTCAAGGAAGAGTCTAAAATTTCAGTCTTGTTTCACAAATATTTTCTTTTCCTGTCTGTCACATCAGTGTTTCTGAGAACTGGTAAACCTTTCATAAAATACCTGTGCCTAGTGCCTTAAAATTCTGAAAAATAAATAAATATATATATACATATATAAAACCAGAAAAAGTCATGCAAAAGAAATACTAAATATGTCAAACCTCTGGGTGCCACATCAAAAAAATAAATTTCTGTTATTATCATACTGTGGCAGTCACTGGCTAGCAGAACTGAATAATGCCAGCAGTCTGTCATGTTTTAGACTTGATTTTAAGGCTATCAAGAGTATAGTAGGGAATAAAGTCTTCAATGAGAGGGAATAATATAGAGCTCAACTTAGGTTTAGAAAGATCAAAGGAGCCATTACTAGGCCAGCATTCAAACAGTGGGGAGAGAAACACAGTGTTCCTAATTCTCCCAGATATTGTGGAAAAAGCCAGTGAAGGGATTTATAATGCAAAGCAAAAATATTAAAATCAATAGAATGCTTTACTAGTATTCACAGTTGTACCTGTAAAGCATGGGGTATAGAGGTTAATTAATCTATTTAAAAGTCTGTAGCTTGAATTCTTTTGAAGTTTTCTAGAGTAAAACCAGTTTAAAAACCTCAGTTTGGGAGATAGAAACAAGTATCCATAGCTTTGAACTGGTGCATAAGTGGATCAATTGCTATCTGGAAATCTGCTTTTAATAACAGAGAACTTTGGTGATGTTGTTTAAATGCTTTTGAATTTCAGAATAGATCAGATCTGTACTATCAGCCTAACAGAACACTTCAGAATTATACAGATTTGAAACAAAATAAAAACCAAAATAAAAGATTGGGAGAACATTTTCATGTTAATGTTAAGCATTTCAGCCATCTCTTAAATGCAAGAAGGTATTTTAAAATTCATAAATTTACCACAAATAATGTATATTTGTATAATGCACTGACACAATATATATGTATATTTATATTTTTCTAGTAAATTATATATTTTCATTAATGGGCAGAAACAAATGCACAAGAAGTTCCACCTAAACATGAGGAAGAACTTCCTTACTTTGGGTGATCATTCACTGGAACAGCTTGCCCAGAGAGGTTGTGGAGTCTCCCTCACAGGAGAGACTTAAGAATGGTATGGACACAATCCTGTGCCAGGTGCTCTGGGATGAAAATGCTTGAGCATGGAGGCATCAGATGTTCCACTGCGGTCCCTTCCAACCTGATCCATTCTGTGATCTAAAATTCTTAATAAATTAAAAATATACAAAAAAAGGTTATATTCAAATAGCCACCAAGAAACCTTTGCATTAATCACACTCAGTGGAGAAATAACCATAGTTTGATAATAATGCTATTTAGTTACCATTTGCATTCCTTCTGAATAGATCAAGGATGTATTATGTCACTTGTCCAAATGACTAAAAATATTCTAAGCTTTGTTTTACCACACTGGAGAGATGAATTTTCTCCCATGGGCTAAGATCTTCCTGGGCAGGGCATCCTTTTCCATTTATGAAAAAGGGACTCTTATTCATATAGACCAGCATTTCAGAGGGAGATGCAGCAGTCCAAGTCTGATATTGTACACTAAGAAACATGGTGAGATGCAGAATCTGTATTTTTATTTGTTTGTGTGTACACGATCTTAGAAAAGCAGAAGGTGAATGAGAGAGTGTGAGAGACTAAAATGTTAATGATTAATGACTCAAGCAATCAGCCCTTTGCAAAGCAGAGGGTGCTTTCCTGGTGGTATGCAAGGAAATAGCCCATAGCAGAGGGTATGAGCACCAGAGGACGACCATGGCAAATCAACCTCTTCTTTCCATTCCAAATAAACTGTTCTAAAATAAACCCTACATATGTCGATTCATGAACACTGATCACTCAGTTTTATTTCACTGTAATCTGCCCCAAGGGATCTATTAACAAGAACCTGAGTTGCCCTCATCTTACAGGGATGGGTCATAACAGATGGTCAGGTTACCTTTCTGACAGCAACCAAAAACAGGGTTGTCCAGCACTTCTGTTTAGCACCCACATCAGAAAATCAGGAAATAAGGCAAGATAACACAAGAGATTGCAAATAAAAAAAAAAAAAAAGAAAAAAAAAAAGAGATAACATCTTTCATCTTTGTTTTAGTGGTTAGGAACTTAGTTCCTTTAAAGGAAAAGTTAAGTTTCATTTAGGGGTTTTAACAAAATATTTCTGGGAAGCCTCCCAGACTCACGAAACAATGGGTTAAGGAGCAATTAGTACAAGGGAAATAGTATAGCTGCTCTATTTTATAGGCTAAATCCTGACCATGCCATTACAAGAATTTCTTCAGCCTTAAGATTTCTTTAATCATACTGAGAAGTACCCAGGAGGAATTTAAAAGTCCCCAAGAAAACCTTAACTTCCTTTTGTGTTTGTGTGTATGAATGTTAAAAAATAGTTTGCCGTATTAGGTCTGGTTTCCATCTTTTCCCTTCCTGCTCATTCTCTGCTATATGAAATATCTAAGGTCAGCTCCTTCAAGATTTTGTTAAAATTCTGCTTGTTCTTTCATTTTTAAAAATAACAGTGATAACACAATGGCGTTAAATAACCTGGGTTTGCCACGTCACTTCCTTCTGCTCACCTATTACCTGTAGAGGGGAGGGGTTTTACCTGTCCCGTACAACACGATATCTTCCGAACGCCTGTCCCTAGTCACCTACATTTCCCCCCCCTCTATCCTGAATTACCCGCATTTCCCCCCCCACCATGATTGATTAAGAAACATACAAAGTATAAATGCTATAAAATTTCAAGAACTAGTAAAACCTACATAACAAGTTATAAAAAGTGGTATAACATTCGCAAAATAGATGCGCTCTAGAGCAATTGTTGGCGGTCAACAAATAGAATGTTAACCTTTTCTAACCGGCTTTTAACAAATGACACCAATTTGTTTAGTATGCAAGGCCCGAAAATCAACGTTAGGAGTAACATAGTGAGGGGGCCTATTAGAGTGGAAATAAGGGTGGTCAGCCATGGAGACTGGTTAAACCATGACTCGAACCATCCTTGTTGGGCTTCTCTTTCTCTTTTCCTCTGGGCTAGCCTTTCCCTTAGCAGCCAAGAGGCTGCTCTTGAAAAAAAAACCAACTTTATTGTTTCTGCTTTTCTGATAAATTACAGATCTTAATGAATTTATTTACTGAGTGAACAAGAAAAAATGTGTTGAGAATTTGGTTTTTGCAGACAGAGAAGAACTAGCTTCAGTTTTTGCAGGGTCTTTTGTCTGTGGTAGTATACATTCTTTCTAACAGACAGGTTTTCCTTTCTTGCATAAAGTCATAATAAAATCCTTTATAAAGAATTTCTCTATGGAGGTCAAAATAGGTGTATTCTCCCATACAGCTGTGGAATGCCAAAAGACTGTCTGCAAAATGTCACGACAGTCCTTGGATTTTCCTAGCCTGCACAGCTGTTGTTCCATACTTCTTTTAGAGGGCTTGACTTGAATAAATAAATTACTTTTTATTTCACTGTAGTCTTCCACTCTTTATCTTGATGTTTGCATGGATTATAGAATGGGAAAAAGACAAGGCAGAGGCTTTTGCACATACAATTTTGAAATTATTGTTTTGTACTGTTTCTGAAATAGAATGAATGGGTGCTGAAAGTCAATAAAGCAGAATGAGCAAAACCAAAAAACCCCTCCATATTTCTTAAAGGTTTCCAGTTTCATTTACGTGTGAAGATCTCTCTCCCTCTGAACTCCATACAGATGTGAGCAGCAGTATCAGCCAGAGGAACAAAATTATTATCAGGACAGTGAACATGGTGTCTCTGGTCACTCGCACTGTCAGTGCCTGGCAACTGAACCTGGCCAAAACATAGCAAACATATCACTCACATGCATTTCTCAGAGCATAGATAGCAAGCACAGGGGTCAGAGAGCAGGGAAATCTGCTTATTGTCTGGATCAAAGAGAAAAGCAAGCAAATACTTGCAGAATGCAACTTCCCATGCACTTGGTCAAGGTTGATATTTATTTGGAATTTATCAGAGATCAGCAAACTCTCCAAATTTTCCAGAATTAAAAAAAAAAAAAAAAAAAGAAAAAAGAAAAAAAAAATTGGTTTATGCTTAGCAGAAAATGATGTAGAGAAATGAGGACTCCAGATAGATCAGTTTGGAAAAATACACTTTTTTGTTTTCTCTGGGAAACATATAAAAATTTGTTAGCATATTATATTGCAAGGGGGCCAGAAAATAGTTACTAATAAAATAATTCTCACTCCTTTAGCTGTTATTATTAGAAAAAATTTGGAGTAGAAATTGTTAAGCTCTCTCTTTAGTTTTCATGGTTTTCATTTTCACAGAAAGAGTATTGCTTTTGTATTTCATTTATCCTTTGTATTGTTTGCTTGGATTTTTGAGGAGATAATTGGAGTAATTGTTCAAGGTAGAGATAAAACTTTCCTTCCTCACTGATAACATGGAGCAGAAATTGAAATGGCACCACATTTGGTTTTATGTTGACAAAACAATCCCACACATAGTTTTCAAAATGTACTGTTTTCTGCTTTACTACCAGTTTGAGTATGGAAGTCATACTGTAGGAATAGTTAAGCAGAAATACAAGGAAATTCTCCAGGGTAATTTGAAGATTTTTTGGAATATCTCTACACACCTGTGAATTAACCTGTGGCTCAGTATTTACAGCTGTATTTGCTGTTCTGATAAACAATTTCTTCAATCAAATTAAAATTTGTTGAGTAAGAATAATTAATTACTTTAAAATATTTTTAGGGTTATATTCAAAGATTACTGAGCAAGACATGCTTGTATGGGGAGCAAAGCAGAGGTTTTGTTCTGTGGTGAATTCTAACACTCTCAAGGGCATACTAAGTGCATTTGGGAAGTAGCATTATATACCAGTAAGGACAGAAATTTTGCAGTCCCAGGGTCCCATATAGCAAAGAAATGTTTGAATATTAATCTTTCTTGTACTGCTAGATATTGCCTAAGGCTGAAACAAAACCTTGACATTCAGGCTGTCATTCTGTTTTCTGTACCTATATGTTTTCCTGTAACTTAATGTTTCTTCCTGTAAATTTAAATTTTTGGCATATTTCTAAGTTCTTCCCCTTGCTTCCAAACTTTCCAAGCCAGTCAAGGTACTGGTTTTCATTAAGATTAAAACATATTTAATTACCTTCTCACTTGGCACAGAGCCTTAGAAAAGAGGTAGTAGCCACCTTACCACGTTATCAGCGTCGTCTTCTGTTTCTTATAACAGACTTCAAAACCATTCCCAAGATTGCAAATAAGCTTAACACTTTTTTATTTTCTCCCTTCCAAAGTTCTGCTTCAGTAGATGGATGTCCCTATTTTTTCAGCTACAAGACAAACTCTCCACCTTCATATGCAGAAATGGCTGTAGTATGGATGTAGTAGTAAGACTGTCTGATTTCGGAGATCTGAAACAGTAAAACTGTTTATGGAATTACATGTGCAAGGCGAGTACTTTTGTCACTTCACCATACCATTTATAAGCAGAAACATTAACTTTCTTTTCTAACAGGGAAATATCTACATAATTTTCTGGTGGACAAAATCCAGCACTTCCAGAATGCAAATACTCTGAGAGGTAGCAGATGCTTGAGATGGACCTACACCAGCATTTTCATCATCCTCCTCTTTCTCCTTTTCTCTGTTACTGTCGCCACATCCACTTCTTAAACTAGCTACCTAACCCCAAACCGGGTTTATGTCTTCAGTACCATATTCACATTATGAAAATACAGAACAAACTTTCTCATTTTCCTTTCCAGCTTTTCTTTTACAGAAGCTGGTGAACAGCCCGATACTGAGACATCCCAACCTCAGCAGAGTTCTCAGAACGAATTTTTAGAAAAGTTATCATCAATCTAATGTTTTCATGAGTAATTTCAAGATGGGGTTTGGAGGTTTTTTTGAGTTTTTATGGGTTTTTTTTGTTTGTTTGTTTTTGGTTTTGATTTTTTCCTTTTGAGGCCTGGGACCAGTGTTGAATCCCAGGACGAGCAGATAAAAAGAGAAATGTTTACTGCAAGGATGAAGTGAAACTGATGTATAACTGCTGCCTCATAAAAACATTGTAGCCAGCCAGTGTAAGGACTCCGAGGGAGATAGCCTGGTTGTCCAGCTGTGCTAGACAAGTCCTCCAGAGGCTGCTGCTTTCTGTGTGCTTTCACTGAAGATTAGCATTGTTTTGGTGGTTAGGGACCGCAGACATCAACCTGAAAAACAAAAGTTCAGTCACAGAGAGAAGCCAGCATGAACTATGATTTCAAAGGTGGCACTCGTCTCATGTTCTTGAGCCATCTGAAAATTAGGCCACTGGACTAAGCTGGTTACCTGAACTCCGTCAAAAGATGGCAGAAAATGAGTGAACTGAACCAGTCATATACGGTGATCCACATGTGGGACAACATGAATTTTTCAACGCCAGCCTAAAATTAGAAAGTCAAGCTAAATCTGTTAGATACATAGAAAATAAGATAGTTGCTTCAATATCTGAGAAATTAATAAAGCCCATAAAAATATTTCTTTAAAAAGTTTATGCAGTTGGCTAATATTCAGACAGGTATTTTATATGAACAAAGTTAACAAAGAACATTTTCTTTGGAGAAAAAATATTATTAATTCTAAATTATTTTTCACTAGATCTAATTGTAATTCCTAAAGATTTTAATTTACATCTTTAGACTTGAAAAGTAAAATAAAGGATAACTTTCTATAATCAGAAATCTTAGCAGTTTGGTAGACATGATTCTACTTTAAGGCTTGGGAATGAAAAAAAATGACTCATCAAGATCACATCTAACCTTATTTTTTTAATACTTATTTGAGCAAGAGGTAAGTAAAAACTTTCCTGTCCTCTCCTTCACCCTTCCCCCTCTTCCCTGAAAATTCAAGTTCCTGAAATGTGTTCTTCCAGTGCCTAGAGTCTGTGGTGGATATTGCAGCTCAAAAGATTGGATAAACAATGGAAGAGTCAAGAGTTAAATAAGGATAAAAAATGAATAATAGACTCTCAAACAGAGGCTGAATGGACAAGTCATTTCAGAAACTATTTTCACTAAGCAAACATCTAGGCACTGTTTGGTGTACCAGATTGATTGGGATTAGAAGTCAAGGTGGTCTGACTGAGCTACAGGTTAATAGCTAATAGCAAACATTCGTATTCGCTGTGATGGGAGGAACAGATGAAACATCAGAATCCGAAAAAAGCAACTAGAAAGTATCCTGTGTATGTCTTTGACCTCTGTGTAGTAGTAAGTGGAGAATCCACTGTGACATATTTAGATATCAAATAATCACATTCAGTTACTGTTTACAACACAAGAGTCAGTTGCAAACATACTCTGCTGCCTGCGTAGAGCCTGGCAGCTTTAGCACTTCTTATCTAGCCCACTGTTCCTGACTTGCAATGTGAGGATTTAAAGATGGAAGAGATACTGCCTGGTTTGTCTAATTTGTCTGCACTCATTACAAATTTCCTTTTCTGCCTCTAAAAGCACTGAGTCCTTTATAAAAAGGGAACCTTTGAAGCACTGAGGCTTATCAAGGAGACTAAAGGAGACTAAAGCAACATCCCTCAGTAATTGTAAGCCTTCAGTTCTGCAGCCTTCCCTTTAAACTAACCAGTAGAGCTCATTATTGCTCAGATGATGAATTAATGAATATACAGTTCTATTTTTCAACAGTGTAGCTCCATCTGTTACCTTTTGTAAGTACTTATCTAATTATATTCTATAAATTATAGTTAATTTTTATATGTGAAGTGTAAATTAATATTGCACAAATTTCTATATAAATTGAAGTTTAAATGCAAATCTAAGATGCTAGATCATTTTTTTAGATAGCCAGACTAAAATTAAAAGTTTTGCATTTCTTACACTTTAAAGAGAGCACCTGATATTTTAAGTGCTAGTTTGGATATTCTGGAAAGATATGGTCAGGACACAATTCTGAACAATGGTTCTTTTCTTTCTACTGTCCAGCTTTTCAGCAATGACTCCTGCAAAGTGGTTTATGCTTTGCCCTTTCTTGGTCTGGTGTCTTCTAAAAAAATGCAATGAGAAGGCAGGCAGGCAGGCAGGCAGGAAGGAAGGAAGGAAGGAAGGAAGGAAGGAAGGAAGGAAGGAAGGAAGGAATTTTAGTAGTGTGGAGCACTTTGCATTAGGTCCATGTAGTAAATGTGAAAATTAAGAAACTCAGAGTGCTTCAGATATTGCACTTTATCACAGAGATATCACTGTTCAGTTGAGGACTTCTGTCTGTATGATTGCACAGCATATATAGATTCAGCTTTAGACTGCTTCCTGCCTTTTTTATCCATTCATTTAATGGGACAGGTGATGGAAATTAGCTTGTTGCAGCTATAGTCAAATCCTGTCTTGACTAAAGAGAGATTGGTAGAATTGAGCTGGAGAGCAGAAGTGGGCTCAGAGGATGAGGTTTATTTTAAATTCTGCCTTAAAAAAGAACAGATGTTAGTAATTTACAACCAAAAAAAATCACATTTTATACATACATTCCCAAATCTTGTAGCCAGTAACATAAACTTTTAAACTTGATACAAAAATATAATATCTGTTATAGAAATTTTTGTCATATTTGTCGTATTTATGGATTTCTTTGATAATAAGATTTAAATGGTTAACTGAATAACAAGGATTTAAAAGTTTATGGTGCACTTGAAAACATCTTCTAATAACCTCACACAGTTAAAGTTATAAAACACTGTTTGATACAAACTTGCCTGAGAATCAATGCTTTTACAAAGTCTATAAAGTCACTTTGCTCCTCTTCCCCCAAGAGAATGATGAATGAAAAGTCCCTTTGAATTCTGCTCTTTTGTATTCCTTATCGCAAATCACCAAATGAAGGCAATCCAAATTAGCTATTCATGAACAGCTATTCCAGAAGAAGTTCTCCTGAACAAACATATGTGAAAACATTTCTTATTCTAGAATAGCTGTACTGTATTTTCACTTGAAATAACCTGTCTTTCATCCAAATGGGAACAAATCACTTATGCTGAAATAAAGCCCATGGCTTGGACTGTTTGAAAATTACTATTGAGCTTTACAACTTTGTAGGAAACATCTTTAAACATAAATATATTAGTACTGCAATAGCTGTAGGTGGTGTATTAGCCTAATTGCAAACAGATCCAAAGCAATGAAAAGGTTCAAAGCTGTGGAGCACTTATAGCATATGCAGTTTCTAATCAGTGTATACTGTTGCCCAGAAATGGCTGTCAGATTGTAAAAGAAAGGAAAAAGAACAAATGTCAGTCTCTAAATCAGGACATTCCATTTGGCACATTTTCCAGACCCTAACTTAGTGAAGTCAGTGAATGTCTGTAAAAGGAATGCCAAAGCCATATTGTTTGTTATACAATATTAATTGAGAATTTATTGAACCTACCACAAGACTCCTTTCTTAGTCTGGCTTTTTAAATTGTAATTTCAAGCAACCAATCTGAACTAAAACCATCATTTTTCATGTTCACATTCATTGCTAGTGGCTAACAAAAAGGCCAATACTTCTTAAGTCACTCATATACCTCCAGATCAATGATCTCTTTTTCTCCAATATGGAACAAAGTATTTTCCATCGTTTTAAGAGAAACCATTCAAAATATTTGAACAAAAGAAATATATGAACTTTACTTATTCCAGGGTGCCAAAAGTCAAATAGATGGCTTACTAATTTCTAAGTTTCCTTTTACATTAACCGTTTTTGTGACTAGTCCAGTTAGCAAAAGAAAGTCTATGAAATTGAGATTATTTTCCTGAAAATAAAATAGTAGTAAAGAGAGGCCTTATTTTCAGAAAACGAAATTGCTTTTATTTGCATAATCATCCCTCTAGGTAGTTAGCTATTACTTCTAACAGTGGAACCACATTATGTCTTGGTAATACAAATACTCATTTTCTTGATTCAGAAATCCTCTGATTGCAACTACCAAAACCTGACTGTGTAAGTTCAAGAGCTGGCACCACTTCATGTTGCCCTGCAATTTCATTCTCCTTTCATAATACAGCTTTAAACCTTCTAAATTACTTGAATTTTTTTTTTTTTTAAAGCATCAAAACTGTACCTGATTAAACTGATCTGTTATGAAAGAGCTGTTGCCTTTTGTGTTGACCTCTCCCTGTTGTACCTTCCCTTTCAAACAGAACAATATATTGTAGGGGATAGTAGCCCCAAGGCAGAAAACATTGAAAAGATCTATGCTTATCAAACTATAGTAAAACAAGGAAAATTAGATACTGTTTACATAAAAGAAATTGGATTAAGTGATTTGATATGGTCCATTTTGTTTAGAGAAAGCAGTTACTGAGACATAAACTAGGTTAAGTTTGAAACAAGTGAAAACAAAGGCAAAGAGAGTTCTAACACAATTTAAACTAACAGATTTCTTAAAAGAAACAAATCCCATAAACTTCATGAAGTTTAGAGTTGCATTTGAAGTTGATGAAGTCTTTATCAAACATTAAAAATCTGAAAGCTTTGGGCATTCATCAGTAAATATACTTTTTTGGCCTATCTGAAGTTTAATCACTGATTATATGGTTATTTTTTCAGTGAACTCTGTGCTAGATAGAGTTTCCAAAGAAAACAGAAATCCTTAATGGATGTTGTGGAAGAATGGGGCAATTAAAGTCATTATATTGAATGGTTGGTGCAATTATCAAAGAGAATTATCTACCTTTCTCCCTTGCTATCCACCACTCACTAGTACCTTTCTGAGTCCACAGAGGGAACAGAAACAGTATTTTGTGTGGTAGGTAGTGGTTTGTCTACAAGAGTGACAGTGCTATTAAATTAGAGCTTATTAGCCCTGACAGCAATGCATTTGATTATGCTCCTGAGAACTTTTTCATAATAAACATAGAAGTTTGGTTTTTTCCTCCAACTAATTCTTTAACATGACTTTATTTTTAATAACATTTCACTCTTTTTGTCCAAATCCTTTGTGTAAGCCTACTGGTTTCATCAGTTTTCATTCATCCAAGGGTGTTGGGTTTGGTTTGATTATTGTTCTTCTTTTTTTTTTTTCATAATACATTCTTTCAACAAAGTCCCATTCTGGATGAGCTTTTGTGTATAATCATGTTGGAATAATTTTCTTTTGTAAGGATGGCAGCCCAGTTAGTAGAGGAAAATTAATCAATACAGATTATAGAACAAAACTCCTTCATGAAATTTAGTAGAGAATAGAGTTATTACTAAAGAGGAGAAATTTGGTTTAATAGTTCATCTTCCATAATAGGAAAAAAAATAGTTCCATTATCTCAAATTACATAAATTTGTAAAAAGTAGCAGGTACAGATCTGTCTAAACCCTGATTTAAAATGGTTTACAGGCTAAATTAAATAAACCATGTGGATGCAGCTCCAGACTTTATCCTTACAGCTCAGAATTACAAAAGTCTATATTGTTCAGAGCATGTTAGCCATGACTTCAAGACTGTGAAGTGTCAGAGGAAAGCCCACTTGCTCCTCTTTAGGAAGACCAAGCAGACTGCAAAAGACAGTATGCAATCCAGAGTGTAGATTTCCATTCAGATCTACAACCAAGGATGTGAATATATGTTTCTGGGTGCTCTTCCACCACAGTAGGAGAGGGGTAATAACTATGGTCATGTCTCTGGTTTAATAATCTCTGACATATAATAAAGCCCACAGAAGTTCCGAGGTATTGCTCATCAAAGGGAAAAAAGGAATTGCAAGTCAAAGGAAAAGACCAGCCTCCCAGTAATTTCATTCTATTTAAATTAGTGCTCATATGCAACTTCGAATAATTTTATTTTTACAGTGATTCTTTTGCCTTTAACGAAGAACACTTAAGTCACCACAGTAAAGAGAGTCTGGACTTACATCTATGTCCTCTTTCCTTCAGAATTCCCAGATGTCTTGTCATTGCTGACATTTAACTTCTAGGAATATTTCAGAAAAAATCTGAAAGATATCCTGTTTTATACCAGCTCCAAAAAATCAATTAACATCAGTGACATGGATCAATTGATACAGAATTAGAACCTTAACAAGTCTCTTTGAAACATTATATTGTTTTTTTTGATGATTTTATTATTTTCTTCTAAAATAGCACACAAACTCTCTCAAATTATCATACAGAACTTACTATATAGACCATTACTGAAAACTTCCTTTTTATTTATAATTGCATGATAAGATTTTAAGATCCAATAAATACATCTCAAATGTTTTTTAGCTTCAATGTATGCATTTCAACATTTGCAAAGATAAAGATGGCAATAAATTTGGGGTTGATTTGTTGCGTTTTGATAAGAAAATCCTAAAAAGTGATTTCAACTTGACAGAGATTAATAATGTAAAAATTCCCAGTACTTTGTTTACTCACACATTATCTCAAAGCTAATTACATAAATGGTATTTTGTGTATCTCAGCCAGTAAAAACAGTATCTCTTGATATGCTTGGACTAGCAACGAAAAACCACAAGGTTCTTGCACAGAGACATGCCCCAAACCTTTGTGAATCAAATCAGTCACAGTGAAAGAAAGATGATGCATAGCTAGTCTTCTCAATGAAATTTTATTCTGTGTTCTTCTGTCAAAAGCTCAAAGTACAACTTATCAGGTTACAGCACAGCTTCATGCACAGAGACACAGTCTGCATTTGTGCTCTTGGTCTCAGCACATAGGCAACAGGCTACTCATGAGATCCTGAAAATATTGTGCAGCAACAGGAAACCAAAAACAGAAAAAAAAGTTAAAACTGAGGCTGATAGGAAATGCAGAGTTACCAGTGCTGTATAGTACAGTGACCAAAAGGAAAAGGATTTTCTGTCAACCTAATTAGGCATAAGAGTAACTGTAAATCTATGCTCAGAAGCATAGTTCTGACTAAAAAAGGAAAGTAAAGCACCATATTGTTCAACCTTTTCATATTTCTCTGTAAATTATTGATAAATTGAGGAGATACATATCTCCTTTCTCATATTTTTAAGCAGTAGGGATAGGATTTTAAAAGATTTAAAAAATCTTGAGAAATATTTTCCTCACTGTCTGTAAGTATAAAAAAGGTATTTGACAGAGTGAATGATGTTTATGAGAAACATTAGACAAATGAGTATGTATAAAAAGAACCTATGTATAACTATTCTATTGGAATCACTTTCAAAATTTCCTAATGTGTAGATTGGATTCCCCCCTCCCAGCTTCCCCCCATCCTGGTCAGTAATGATAGCCTCTTTATTAATTTGGGATTTAGAAATACATTACTTTTTTAAGGGAAAAAATAAAAAAGGACATTAGAATAATAGAATATCCTGAGTTGGAAGGGGCCTTCAAGGATCATTGAAGTTCAACACCTTGTTCTAAATGGGACAAGCTCGAGAACTGCACATTGTGCCTGAGAGTGTTGTGATGAAGGACTTTAGAACAGAAATAAGAGAAAATAAATTAGTCTGATATGACAACAAATTCTTTGTTTTTCCAGGAAAAAAACAAAGACCTTGTCATGTCCTACAGGAAAGACACAATAGTCTGTTCCAGCCAGGTGGATCCTTGTTGGATAGATCACAATTATGATGGTCGCATATGTAAAGATGGTACTGATTTCTGTGTACCACTGAATAAGTAAAAATTTTAAAGTAATGCTTTACTATTATCAACAGTCATGGGATCTTCTGAACTAAGTAGTTTTCTGCAATTAATTTTATGAGATATGCAGGGAATCTCCTTAATAAACACTCAAAATTATTATGAAAGACAATATTTACCCCCTTGTACTACTGCTGTGAAACAGCATAATAAATTGGAACAGGTTGCAGTTCACTAGGTGAGGTAGACTGAAAATCCATTAGATTAATTACTTCTCATAAGTATAATTATATTTACACTATGCTACATTTCTAGATGTCTAATGGGCTTCAAAGAAGTGCAAGGTATAATTAAAAACTTTATCTGTGAAAGCAAATCACTAAGCTTAAAAAGAAAAATTCTTCAGCTAAGACAGGCAACAGCAGGCTTCATTTTCCCTAATTTGTAACTGTGTTATCTAAATAAAGAGCTCACATTCTGCAAACCATAGCTAACACTGAAAATACACCATGGTTTAACAGTGAAAAATATGTGTTTGAGAAAATCTATAATCCTTTAAAATGGATGCTTTCTTAGTGGATCTAAGCTGAGGATGCTATTGTTGTTTATAACGAGTAAATATCTGTTCAGCAGTTTCAGCCAACTGAAAATGCGATGTCATATGTCACTGAGTTTGTATATAGTGAGCAGTCATGAAGGGTACATAGACTTGCATTGAATGACAAAATATAAGTTGAATTAATCCTGAAAATTGATTTAAAATAGCATAAGGATATAAAACAGAACCACAAGGGAGATTGAGAGGTCAGCTATAGAAGGAGACTTACTCTGCCTTAAGAGGGATGCCTAAAAGTTCATAATCTGGATTACATATGCTGAAATCTCCTTGTTATTAGCAGAATGAAATAGACACTCACAATGTATTAGACTCTCAGAGAAAAAAGAATGAAACAGGTATATGACATGTATGTATCCCCATCTCATTAAACCTCTTTCTCCTAAGGGTGATTGTATGATATATTTTGGATATCTAACATTAAACAAGATGAAGTTCACCTCTAAAGGTCATATTTTATCATACTGTTGGCAAAATATTCCAGAATCTGTTTTGTCATATAATTGTCTAAACCTCCCTTAAAAATGGTAATTTCTTTCTAACTTGTAGTGATGGTATAATGCTTCCAGTAACCTTTTACTTTAGACAAATCCATTTTATTTCTCCAGCTCCATCCCCTGGGAAATACAATTTCAAGATCCTAGTGTACTAAGATGCAATCACACATAAAGGCTTTGAAATAGTTCTCATAAATCCCTTTCATAATCTTTTTAGTTTCCCATTTTCACTATTTTTTCCTAGCTTCTAACCTGTTGGCCTTAGAGTGTGCAGTTCTCTCCATGTTATGGATCTGATGGATCTACTTCACTGGATGAAGCTGGAGTTCAGCTCACTAGATCTGCATCAAGAAGAGAGAGAACAGTGATACAGGATTTTATCATCTCTACCCTCACTTGAATTTCATCATACTTTAGGTGATACTTTCCCTGAAATCACTGCCTTTTTCTAGGTAAATGGGACAGGAGACAGGAAGGCCTTATTTTTAATTGTGGCAGATTGTTCTAAAAGCCAGTGCAGACTGTTGTGTATGGATCTACATCTAAATCATTGGATCCTAGAGCATTTCCAATCTCCAGGAAACAGGTGGCCAAATGCTTTCCTAGACTGGGCAAATGAAATCTTACTGCTTTGCAATTCAGGTCTTAGAACTGGAATAACTAGAATAAAATAGAAAAACTAGAATAACCTAGAGAGCAGGATTATTCAAAGTCTCACTGTGAGACCTAGAATCCTACATCTAATTATGCAAAAAAAATCTTAATCAATGTACTCTTTTTCAATGACAGTCATAAGTGCAGTAACATTTCTAAATGTAATCCACGTAATCTTATATTTTAAATTGATCATAACTAAAACTTGGATCTCATCTAGAGACTTTTGAAGATGCATAGTTTTTTTATTCACATCTTTTTAGTCAGGTCTTTTTATTCACATCTTTTCAGTCAGGTTCTTCCTTTACAGAATACTGTTTCAAAAGGAAGTTGGAGATGAAGTATTTATTGAGGAAAAATAATATAGAGGAATTTTTTTTCTTCCTTTTTTTTTTTAATACGAATATTTAACAGATGTCTGAAAACCAGTAGACTGAGGAGAAAACAAAGCAAAGCAAAAACAACAATCAACAAAAACAACAACAAAAGCCAAAACAAAAAACAAAACAAAACAAAAACCCCGACAAGTCCTCCCACAAGATCAATTCAGGTGACTTTTATTTCTAAACTTATTATTATTACTTCTCATTATTCTCCTTTTTAAGGTATTGTAACAGTCAATGTTTTTATTGGCATTATAACCATCTATTCTATTGTTTAGAGTTGCTGAATATATTCTATTCTCAAAATAAACTTATAAATTTAATTTAACTAGCGACAAAGCAGGCCATTGATGCTGCTCCTTCTCATAAAACTGTCTGCTAGTAACAGTCTAAATTGACAAGCAATTGACCTCCTTGTGTCCCTCTCAGGAAAAATGTGAAAACTGACTTAATCAGGTTAAGATATGCAATCATATTGATGTGAGGGTATGATTTAGTATCTGATTGCACATGAATGTCAGATGCATTTAGGATAAGCATCAAAAAATAAAAGATACAGAAAAAGAGCATTCTTCCCATAGAAAATATTTGTAACCCTTACTTAGAGTTCTCGTATGCAACTCTATTTTATTTTTGCCGTGATTTTCTTCCCTTTAATGAAGAAAACTTCAGTCGCAAAAGCAAAGAGTCTGAACTAACATCTATGTCCTATTTCTTTCAGAATCCCCAGCTATCATGTCATTGCTGACATTTAATTTTTAGGAATAATTCAGAAAAATCTGAAAGATGTCCTGTTTTATATCAGCCTGAGAAAAATCAATTAATAGCATGGATCAATTGATATAGAATGAGAACTTTATTGAGCCTTTTCAAAAAGGAAAAAATAGTGTCTTATATTCTTTTGGTGCCTTGTGTCCATAAATATATTTAAAGCATACCATCCTCCAAGCAAAACTGAGGGATACATACTAATCATGAATTAGGTTTCTTATATGAGCTGGTGGGGTCTGTTGCTCTTGAGAATACCTTCTTTTCAATAATAAGGAACATTTAACAAGGACCAATGCTGGCATGTTCCCTTCAAATTTATGTCTTGGTATTCCAATTTATAATGTTTAACTTTGAAAACAGGTATTTGAAGAACATTAGATTAACTATATCCACTGCCTTCCCTTACTACTTGGGTGATCTTATCATAGAAGTATATTAAATTGGTTAAAAAGGACCTTTTTTGTGAATCCATTGAATAATGATTGCATTATTCTTTAAATGTCTTTCATTAGCACTCAGTAAAATCTTCATTTTTCCAGGAACTGAAGTTAGACTAACAGGCCTGTAGTCCTCTGGGACTTCCCTCACACCCTTTTTGTAGACTGGAATAACATTGACCAGAATCTAGTCATCAGGATGTCCACAGGCTCCCAAAAACTTTGGTGGGTGATTCAGAGGGGTCCAGCCATGGCAGCTGCTATCTCCTTCAGTGTTTGGGGATGAACCCCATCAGTCCCTGTGAACCTGTGAATATCTAATTGATATAGCTGTTCCCTGAAAGTTTCCCTGTCCAAAAATGAAATGGGATAACAATGTTCCCACACATATTCCTCTGACTCAGGGGATCAGGCCGCCCAATGACTATCAATGCTACTTAAAACTGAAATAAAAGAAAAAACATTGAATGTCTCCACTTTTTCTTCATCCCTACAAGTCAGATAAGTGTCTTCAACAAGTATCAGGCCAATGTTCTCTTTAGACCTACTACTGCTATTAACATACTTTAAAAAGCTGTTCTTTTTTTACCTGATACAAGACTAGCCAGTTTAAAATTTAATTGAGTTTTAGTCTTTCATGTCTTCACCCTGCATCCATGAAATGGGATTCTGTAATTCATTGCAACTACTGATCTCGCTTTCTGAAATCATAACATTTCCTATTCATTTGGAGCTCCACAAGGAATTTCCTGTTCAGCCAAGCTGGTCTTCTGCTCTGCTTGCTTGACTTACAACACGATGGAATTACTTGCTTGCACAGTGGAATTGCCTGATACAAAAATGAAGAACTTGGTGAATAAAAGACCATTTTTGGTCATCCTTTCCACACACTGGACAGGGTTCAGAATGCTTAGGCTTTCTTGGTTCATACAGCCACAACATAACTGTTCCAAAATAAAGATGACTGCTGAAGATTGATTTAATTTTTGGTCAAATAGTAGGTGCTGTGACTGGCTAGCCTCAGGATTTCTGAAGTGCTTCAGAAATATGCTGGCAACTACTTGCATGAGTAAAGTCAATAGAACTGTTTTCTCGCCAAGGTGGAAGAAAGACTGTAGACGGGAATATGAATGCTATAATTAAGACTGTCAAACAAGCAAAAAGAAAGTTAGAATGAATTTAGATTTTATTTTTTCCCTTTTATTTGAAAAACTCCCATTTTAGGCAGTGTATCTAGAATTACAGTATTGCTGAGAAGGATGTAGATTACAAAAAATTAAGGTCTGTTTTTTGTCCACACACATTTGCAAGAGTCTTCACTGTAGTCCTCATAAATTGCATAAGAATTTCTGTCAGACTCTCTTGGTCTTGTTTGTTCTGTACGGTTTTATCATCTTGCAGAATAAAACAAAAGATTGTGAATATCTAATTATAAAACCAATTAACTCTCACAAAATAGAGTAACCATAATTTAGGTCTTGCACTTTTCCTGTAGATATAGAGCAGAAAAGAGTCCACTGTCTAATCTCAACCCCAAACTGAGAATTTAGATAACAGGGACCTCCCCTTACTCTCCTAATTATAAAGTTTTACAAAATATAAGAATAACTGTATTTTTTATATAGATATAGATTTCCTTCATGCTTTCCAGATTTGTATTTATTTTTAGTAAGCAAAATAATTAAAATGTGTCCTCCTCTCATATAAAAGAAATATTATTACACCCAGAGATCTTAATGTTTTGTCTTGAAAATGATAATAATAAATTAGTAGAGAGATTTCTTGTGTTTTGGGTTTATTGTACTTTCTGATAATTTTGTCACTTTTTCTGTATAATTTTTTTTCATTGTTGCAAGGTATTGGTCATAAAAAAATACAAAGCCCTATTAATGTAACTCTTGATCAATACAGTGCAAAAAGCTCCTTTATTGGCAGTCTATAAATGCACAGTTTGATATTCTTTTTCAAAACTTCCTTGTCCTTGCTTTCTTCTCCTTTACTGACTATTCACTATATAACTTTCCTTTTATGATGTTTTAGATTTTATAATTGAGTCTGTGAATGATGTTGGATTAACAAATACCGCGGAGACAAAAGTTTATTTTTTTTCCAGAAGAACAGTATATCCTCAGTGTACAGTTTTTATGGGATTACTGTAATCTTTCTTCTCCCTTTATTTCCTTGTTTTATTTTCTGAAAATCACTTTAAGGAGTCTTTAGAGATTGCCTCTTCACACAAATCTCAGGAATATTTCTTAACACTTGACACCACCTGTTCTAAATGAAGAACACTTAAATCTACACATAGAAACCTAGACACTTCTGAGAAGTGCTCAACAAGAAAAAATTGAGTGAGGGGGAGAAGAAACTTAAGAATGTGTTGAAAGCCCCTTGGTTAATTAATTGTTCTTAATTTAAAAAAATATGTCACTTTAAGGAGAAATGCATATTTAAAAAATGCATTTTTTAAAAAATGGTGGAATGGAAGGGAAATGGCTAGATTAATAAAAGAATATCATCTAAGAGATATGACACGGAAATGAAGCCACAAAATTATATGGTTCTATGGAAATAAAAAGCTTTGGTCTCCTTTTTGGCTTTTCTAAACTATGTAGAAGTAGTTGGAATGAGCATGTATGCATGTATATATGAGAATATACCAGAACTGTACAGAAGACTGAACATTAGGATAGTTTAAAAATACATACATGAAGTAAATTGGAATAAATTTCAGAGAAAAGGATGAAAAAAGTTGAAAAACATTAGTGCTAAGTGATGGAAAGCAATAGTAAAACCTACCTCAGCTGTAAAATATACCTCTTATCACCAACAAATTTTCCTATTCTAAGTGTCAATTATAGAAAAATCCCACACTAACAACTTCCTTTAAAGCCTGGTAAAACACAAACAGAATTTTTTTTTTTTTTTTGATTGTGTTCTCTGTGAAATACTGGAGTCTGGGGAATGGGAAAGAAAAAGAGAAAAAAAAGCCTTGAGGTTTCAGTATTTTGATTTTCCTAGTAGATGATTTACTGGTGTGGTCATTTTCTACATTTCTACTTTAAAAAAATATATTTAGAATGCAGAATCTGTTGAAATGTCAAACTCTTTAGACTTATTGAGTAATCTGCAAAAGATATGCTGTAGTCATGACATTTGTCTTTGATTAGCAAAGACAACATAATATAATGGGTTGGAACTTAGTTGACGGACATTCTGATGACATTCTGTTAAGAAGGATTAAATATTATTACATGTAGAAGGTGGTCAAACAGTTTACAAGAATTTCTGTTTATTTCTGTGCAGCTGAAAGGTGTCATTTTGAAACTAAGCATTCAGAATAAGACAATAAAGAATCTTTCTCCTGTTTGTCTTCAGCAGCCATTTCCATTCCTTTGCCTCTACTCTGTTTAAGAAATTACTAGAGCTGTTTGCATCTTCAGTTTGAGACACCTGTTCCTAAGTCTCTTCTAAGTGTAAGTCATTTCTCTGTATGCCTTGAGACTTACTCAAGGCTTAACCTATAGATAGGCAAAAGAGAACAACTAGGCCATTGTTTTTCAACTGGTTAGGAGAAAGGAAAAGCAAAACTAGTGAAAAACCAGTGTTGGAAAAGAAGACTTCAAGTTTAACAACAGGTGCGCTAAAGAAGATAAATTAATAGTATAGACCACAATTTTATATCAAAAAATGTTGTTTTGAGGGTGGCATATCTCAGCTTGATCATATCACATAACTTGAGATGGTTAGTGAGATCTGTTATTTGAGTGACCTAAACAGTTTTTATGTCATCTGAAAAATACTCTTGAAGAATACTCTGCTAGCAGTGGTAGCACATTATTAGAGAAGAAAACCTCTGACTGAAAACTTAAATGTGTTCTTCTCAACAGATATTCTTTTCTTTTGCATCCAGCTTCAACTTCATCAATACCATGCCAGAGTTCAAGAAGCATGTGGACAACTCCTTAAGATAGATTGTGTGATTCTTGGGTCTCTCCTATGCAGGGTCAAGAGCTGGACTTCAATGGTCCCTGTGGGCCCCTTACAACTCAGGAAATTCTAAATAATATTTCAAAAAAACAAGAAAGATAGAGGGCAAGTAGAAGATGTCATCCCATATTACAATATCAACAGGGAAGACATAAAACCTAAACTCAGAAAATAACATGCATTAGCCTATTCGGAGCAATCAGATGATAGAAAAGAGATGTCAGTTACTATATTAAGGTCAAATGTCCATTCAGAAGAGCATTTTTAAAACAAAATTCTGTTGTGGAGGAATATATTGGATGTCAGTGAACACACATTTCTGCAGTCGGTTCAACCAAGATATTTTCTAGTAATTCCCTTGTCTTAATGTATTGCTTCCAATGTGAAGTTTCCACTGTATTATAGTACTAAAATACCACAATGTATTAAAAAAAGAGAGAATGTTCTTTTCAAGCACTTCAAGGTACCTTTTGAAAAAACCCCGCCACACAAAAACCCTAAGAATCCTTTGCAGTGTCTAATCCACTCCATGGAAAGAAAATAATGGGATTAGATCACTATCATGGTTTCTTTCATTGAATTAAATGGAGGTGACTGTGCTCTTCAATACAGCAGAACATGGAAACACTTTTGTTGGCGTTAAAGTCAGATGTCCTCATTGTGCTCATTGTGTTTAATCATATCATTATCAAAACCTTTCCTTCACCTGACTGAAAAATCCTAGTATTAACAGCTGCTTAAGACTATATAAAGAACTAGTCTGAACTAATTTTCTGTCTGGAGTTTTAAATCATTGGCTTCATTATTAAATGACTGTGTGTAATTTTGATCTGCATTTCACTGCAGTGTTTCTACCCTATCTGAGAAAGTTCTTTCATGTCTTTATTTTACAGTTCAGCCATTTCATAGATATGTGGATATCTGGTTTATATGACCACTCCTGTACAGTGTCAATATGTAATTCATCAAAATGTATTAAATCTAATGGAATTATGGTGAATATATGAAAGGATTTATTAAATCATTTCTAGAAGGATAATTTGTCTTTAATATGATGAAAACAGAGCATTCAAATATATGTTAGATTAGTTTTAGGTACAAATATTGTCTGTGGTTTATTTTTAGCTTGTAGTTTTATCACACATAGAGGTTCACTGAAAATGTAATATTGCAGGAATTTTTATTGAAAAAGAAGATTCATCCACATGGAAAAAAACTACCTTTGAAAAACTGATATCAAGTCTAAACTTTGATTTTATACACCATTCATATATATATATGTAAGAAGATTCATTTTTTTCTTACAAAAACATTTAAGAAGTGATTCAGATTTGAGTGATCCTCTCCCAATAGTTTTAATGTGTGTTGAAAATATGAAAATTAAATATTTTAATCATTATATGACATCTTCCTTATTTATCTACATTGACTTTGCTTTTCCTATAAATTGCATTTCCTGAAGTATCATTAGTCTCCTCTTTGCCTAGTTCCTGAAAGGAAGCAGTTTAAAGTAAATTTCTATGGTTCATCCTCTACTGGTTTACAGTTTAATGTCTCAGGTACCTGCAAATTTTATATATCATTACCAAGAAAAATAACAGAAAAATTACAGAATTCAGGAAAAAGAAGTAAAAGAGATACAGGGAGATTACGAGAATGACTTCAGACTAATGACGAATAATCTAAAAATAAAAGAGTTCAGCTAAACAAAAACTATGGGGGATGACAGACATAGCAAAACACAGAGGGAGAGAAAATAAGAGAAATTATTTGATGTGGAAAACCAGCTACCCTAGAAGTAAAGAGGTAAGATTAACAAATGGAAAGTTTAGGCTGAATATCTGTAGATATTCTGACAGGGAGATGTAATAGAATTTGGAATAGTCTCCTAAGGGTAGTGGTAGAAGATTCATCATTTAGCATTTTCAACACTAGGCAGGACAAAGCACAGGAAAAAATATAGTTGGAGAAAATCCTGCCTTGACAGAGAGATGAAATGAATAATCTAATAGGCCTTTTCCATCTCTAACTTGTTGCTATGAAACTGCCAGAAAAGACTAAATTTAATCTTCTTGGTGTCTTTTATTCTTTTATACATAAATTATCTTAATCTTTTCTGTGCATTTTCTACCTCTTCTGTCTCCCTTAACACAGATTTAGAATGGGTATTTAAAATGTTTTTATTCTATTTCCTCTTCTTCAACTGTTGCAAGTTAATTTTAGTTCTCATATGAATGAAACATGAAAATGAATAGTGATTACCTGTGTACTAGAGATGAGCAGGAATTTTTCATTTCAGTGTTTTCTCTTGGAATTGTCAGGATTTTCACTAAGTTTCTGTGAAATTTCATACAGCAGTTCCAATGCAGACAAAATTAAAAATAATCTCTAATTACCTGCCATGTTTTGAACATTTTATTTAGAAATTATATTAAGATGGTTTGGGTAAGTATTTTATAAAATGCAAGAGTGATACTGCTGAAGAAAACACAAATATCACTGAAATCTTTCAGGCAGTACATTTTACTGTTCCGTTACTGTTCTGGATTTTGTCTGCATTTATATGTGCTGTTTTCTTTCAGCAAAGGAAATGACTGTGGATACTTTATTCTCAGAGGATCATATAGACATGTGTCACAGTGAAGTTACCATACAAGTGTACCATCTCATCTCTGAAATTTTTTCAGAGAGCCAAGTGCCACAGGAGACTTGGGACTGACAAGCCACAAGAGACAGACCACAGTTTTCAGAGAAGGTCCTGTGAGAGTCAACGCTTTTCACCCATGCCAAAATGGAAAATCACAAGGAGAGGAAAAAATTATTGTTGTGATATGCCAAATACATAAGTGGAATTAACAGTGTGATTCATGAAAAGAAACCCAAAACACCACCCTACATTGTAGTTTCTTTAATTGCTTTCAATGACTTAGTTTTTTGAAGATCTCTAATTGCTCTTGAGGTTAGAAAGCCAGGTGGGTTTGGCATGTTTTGCTGCTGACTTAATGAGTCTGAGATAAACAAATGTCATGATCCATGAAGGGATTAATTATTGCCAAATTGATGATACTCTTACTTACTGTATGACTGATGGGACTCTTTTATTTACACAACTTTTGAAATATACTGACTTTAGTTCTGAAATGGAAATTTTTCTTTTCTCTTTAAAAAACAATAATAAAAGTAGCTAAAAGTTATTGTTCTTTTAAAGATTTGTGTCTTGTTTACCATTTCATGTCATTGCTTAATAGCTAGAAGAGCTGTTGTGGGGTGGCTTTATGATACTGTATAAAAAAATCTGAAATTAGGAATTATGCCTTCACTTTTCCTCAATATTTTGAATAGTTAAATGACTCAAAATATCATGTCTAATATGTTGTGTAAATAATTTAGTTCTGGCAAAGGTACATATTTGTTTGTACAAAGACAAATACCTGAAAACTGTGGCTTTAATGAGATGTTTTATAACTTATTTTACTAATGCAATTGAACAGTGTCATTCCAAATCTCTTCAAGAATTTATATATCAACATGACATATTCTAAAACACACTTCTGGCATGAGGAAGGATGAATGAACTAAATAAATAGTGTTCTGAGTTTTAAGAGTTTGCAGACTTTTGTAATGGCTACATCCACATTAGAAAATAAAATACAGTAGAACATTTTCTTTGCCCCTGAAGACAAGTGGCAGAACATTTCTTTCTAATGGACACCTACAGCTAAACTCATTTCTCCCCATAAACAGGATTACTACTGTACTGAATCTTGGGAAGAATATGGCTCTTCCATGGCTCTTCCCCATCCGGTTCCTAGGAACTGCCTGGAGAGCATTAGCTGCCATGAAAAAAAACTTATCAGGTTGCTAAGGAGTGTGCTTGCCTGCTTTCCACCGTGCAGATATTCGAGGTGTCCTATGGTCTTGGGTAACCAGCTTGAAACACCTCCTTTGTTACCAGGATTTTGAAAATGATAAGCAGTGGAGCACTCTCCTCCTTAGGGTAATCCTCAGGATATTTCATATTGGGCTCTTTAAATCACTCTGTTCTCTGCAAGCTGTTTTCCTATTAATTTGTTAGGTTTTTAAGCAAATTTCTCCTGAAAACTGCAGTCTGATATTTTGTGCCTTTTCTTTCAAATCCAAACCCAGAATACAAAAGAGAAAAAGGAGATTTTAAAATAAATAAAAAGGCAAAGCATGAACATCAGAGAAAAATCTCAAAACAATGCCTGTTGTAATAACACTTGACATTCAATTATTCTGTAATTCTAGAAGATACACCACTACACTGCTATCTGCACATATGCATAAGTAGCTAGTCTGATTAATATTAGCACAAGAATATGAAAGGAAATAATGATGATTTGTTACTTACTATAAAGACCTGCCATGGAAGCGTGCTAAAAAATATGAAATTTCTGGTTGTTTAAGTGAGGATGGTACTTTAAAATATTATCTTAATCATTGTTAATTCTTTTGATATTTACTGTATTATCATTAATCCAAAAGAATTCTTTTGGAATTAGTGAAGATGTCATACAGATTTCTAACACTAATTCAACATTAATTACTTGAAACATTTATAACAGATAAACTTGAGAATGTAGTATTGTGTTTCAATTTTCAGTGTACATTATCATTATAAATGAAGAAAATACTTAGCTTCTTTTGGAAGTAAAAGGAAAATGAGTAGGAAGCTATATAGGAATGTTACTATAATTCTAGGCTACAGAAAGTCTTAGCCATGTCCTCTTTATTGGAAATATGTTCAGAATGGTGTAGTGAGAACCATCTTCAAGCATGCAATTTGTAACTATGTCTGTCATCCAAATACTCCATTTCTGTTTGGCTAGGTACACTACTGCAGGGAGGCTGTTAAAGTTCTGGCAGCTTTTTAAAATAATGATAGATAAAAAGATTGCTTTAGGCTTACAGATGTGAGTCCCACATGTGGTTATCTTGCTGTAACATATGTGCGACTGGTCTGGAGTTCTTTTTGAGAAAGATGTGCGGACACCTCATAATCTCTCTCCCTGGATGCTGGGAGTATCAGCCTTTTACTTTAGGAGTGACTTTCATCTGGAGAGACTTTATCAGACAACCAAATTCCTGATAGTTTCACACAAAAAAGGCAGGACATTGAAAGAGATGTAACTTTGCCATCAGGCTCACCTCACTGACAAGAGCATTCGCACTCATAATTTGCATAATGTTTGACATGTAAAGGAAAGCAGCGAGGGAAGCTGAGAAGGTTCTCTCAGTTTGAAAATATACCTTGAAATTCATATGATTATGTAATAGGAAGAAGAAGAAAAGAAGAAGAAGAAGAAGAAGAAGAAGAAGAAGAAGAAGAAGAAGAAAGCACCATTTAATGATAGAAAATATCAGTTTCTTGCAGAACTTTTTTAAAACATACAGAAAAGATGAAGAAGCAAGTTATGAATCCCATTGTATTCAACACCTATTACTTAATTAAAATAGCAATGTGCTTTCCTGAATCCATTCTTAAAACTTATATAGAATTAGCAGCATGAAAAGCCCAAACAACACCATTCTGCAAAGAATAGAATATTCATGACATTATTAAAAACTAGGAGTGATAAATGTTGTGTTGAATCACTAACTTCCTAATAACAAACAGGAAATTAAAAATTAAGAAAAAAAAAAAAAGGTAGGAAAAAGAAAAAAAAGGATGGAGCAAAGTGAATTGCGAAGTGAATACCATGATCACTATATATGGCTGGTGCACCTAAATGAGAAATATGTTCACAAGCATTTTGCTTGGGGATAAAATCCTACTGAAATTTTCATTAAGTAAAATACCTGATAATATTGCATCTTTGAAATATGAAAGGATTTGAAGTGAAACTCATCTTAAACTCATTTTGTGTGTTTTTTATAGCTTAAAAGGCAGGAAACATTTCACATGCAATTATCTGACATGCTGATATACAAGTTATTGATCTGTGGTTTATCAAGTAAATGATAGCAAAATATTGCAGCTGCTGAGATTTTTTTGATGACACATTCCATCATTTATCTTGTCCTGCACTTGAGGATTGGTCAGATTTTTTAATATTTATTCTCAAGATTTTTTGTTTGTTTGTTCCCTGTGTTTGAATCTTATTCTTTATTTAAATTTGATTTTACTTTCATCATCTAGTATAATTTTACATATTATTGCCCTGATGAATCTATGCAAGGCAGTCATACTCAGAAATATACAAAACATTGTTTCATGTAGCAGTAAATGTATTGCAAATCTGTATAGTGTTATGAATATTGTTCAAAATTTTTAGTTTGGTCATTAAAGCTGAACATTATAATGTAATATTTTGCAGTTTGTTTCATCAGCAGCTATTGAATTGTGTGACAATGCCCATAACTATTCTTTGTCTTCCATTCTAATTAAAAACACCAGAAGATAGCTAATAAATTGCAAAATATTTACTGACAAGTAAAATTTGTACTTCTAAAGAAGAAAAATATAAAAAATAATAAGAAAAATAAGATAGATAGATAGATAGATAGATAAATAGATAGATAAATAGATAGATAGATTCACCTTGACATTAACATAACTAAAAGTAGATGTCTAAGTGTAGACATGAACATTTTAATTAAAAGTCTAATGTCCTATTTCTGCAATCTTAAGATACAGTTGTCTAAATGTGCTCTTTGAGATATGTAGAGAACTCAAGACACATCTGTGGATCTGGCATTTAAAAACTAGGACTTAATCTTTTATGGGACAGATGAATAGGTACCTGACAACACCTAAAAATACCACTAAAAATATATGTTTGCTCAAGTAATCCTGGCCATAGTCACTACTATCAATGTAACCTGGGCAGAAATTCCACTCACCATAAAGCTGACACCAAGGACCCAACTCTATACAAGCACCTAGAGGGACCTGAAACAGCCTAGGGTTTCTGAAACATTTTGATGGACCTGACAGAGACAGCAAACAACATATGAGATGTTCAGGCCCTTCTGGAGTGGCAAATGAAAGAAAGGCAGAGCACTCTCAGACGTGTGTATGTGTGCTGACCAAAGAAATTACTTTTTTTCATCTAGTCAGGTAAAGCATATTCTATACACTTGGACTCTTTGGAAGCGACTCAGAGAAGTTGGATAATATAGAGATTTAAATAGAGAGAAAATAGGAAATATAGAGATTTAAAGCCATCTCACATTCTCATATACTGTAACTTCTGCCACCTAACCTCCAGCTGCCTGAAGCTATTTGGAACATAAACATGGTTTGTTTCCTTTAACTAGAGTAATAAGAGATCTATCAGTTTATCAACTGCTTTAGCCTCAGTCATAAAACTTCATTAAACTTTTTAAATTTTTTACTATTTTTTTTTTACTTACAAGAAGCAGAAGAGCTTATAGAAGTAATTGGAATTTCAATATTTATTTTGATCCTTTTTTCCTTTTCACATTCCCTTTTACTTCACTGTCCCAAGTACAGAATTTAATTTTCTTTTCAGATGCACTTACAGAAGGTGTAAAATGTTCACTTCAAAATTAATAGAAAAATAGTCAGTGGAAATGACCCTGTCTGATCTAATATGTAAAAAACAGATCTTAATTTTTTAAAAATAGAACAGGCAAATTCTCTCAAGGATAAAAAGGGCAAGGAAGATAGAAAATCTGGAGTTTGACACCAACCATGTTTATAGACCTAGATGAAAAAAATTACTTAACACACAACACCACTTGTGCTCACAAAGTCTTAGGACCTTTTTGAGCCAAGATTTGCCATCCTTAGAAAACCCAATTTTATTTTCTCATATATCGCATGTAATTTGTTCATTTTTTTTTCCTTTTAATTTAATTTCTTATAAAACAAAGAATAGAATCTGAAAATATTTCTTGAATACAACTGTACAGCATTTTGTCTGAAAATATTGAGGGTGTTTCTTAAATAATACCGACTCATTTGAATTCCAGACCTACTTGCCATACTTCAGCACAGCCACCTATTCGAGGACCACTGGTAACCAATGACAGGAGGTGGTGTGACTTCTGAGAATTTTATGGCTGCTTACCTCTAATTGCTGAATTAATAGGATCTATTTTTCCCCAGGTCTCTCCACAGAAGCCTCTGTGGGTCTCAGAACACCTGGAAATCTAGTTTATTGAAGCTTGTCAAGGGAGCCAAGCTATTCTCAGAGGATGTATAAATCACAGACATTATAAAACAGAGCCGAGTGCCTGGAATTTGAAAACTGAGTATACTATTATTTACTTTTTCCCAGAGTACAAGTCAGAGAGCTTCAACACTGCTTTCTTAATTATGATTCCAGGATCTAAGTAAAGATCCAGAAAATAGCAGAGTCAGTTGGTTGTAGGAGAAGCCTTGGAGTTTTTTATCTAAAGACAGTTAGGTAATGGGGAACTACATCAATATATATTATGGCAGTTGCACAGTGAGGAAATTCATAAGAGGACAATTTTGACAGCTGCTTCAGAAATCCTTGAAAATGAAAAATTCCTATTAAATGGAAATTTATTTGAATTAAAAAGACCAAAAGACTGTTAAGTGCTTTCAATTAATAATGTTCTGGTCAAATTCATTTTGCAGGTTCATCTGTAAATACTACCAGGTTTACATTTATTAATGTCATGCTAACCTGGAACTTTATTAGGGAAAAAGGTGCAGCTTGTTACAAATTTTTAAGGAAAACATATTAAAAAATGCTACCTTTTAACACAGTTTTTAAATACTTTTACATATCATTTTAAATGCAGGGACTGACATAGATGTAAGTTGCATTATCTTTATAAAGATAGAATATTTTGAAGCTGCCATTCACTTATATGTGTGACAAAATGTAGATCTCAAATTATTTGCTGGAGGGAACACCTCTTTGCTAGTGTAGTAGGACAATGAACAAGACAGAATCAAATAAACCAAAGCAGTCTTGATGTTATAACTTTATCATTTACCTCTGCATTCTGAAGGTATTCAAACAGAGATTTAGAGAAGACTTGACATAGCCATCATTTTATCCTATGATGTTACTATATTCTTTTCTTGATCTCATTAATTGACAGTAAAAACGATATAGCCAAACAATAATTTTGCATCTGGAGATACTGAACTGGTTGATATCTTCAACTTAATGTAAAGCAAAGAAAAAAGATTATTCTGCTGTTTGGTGTCTAAATGAAATCTCAATTTTGAAATACATGAATAACTTGAAAACTATGTGATAAGGTTCTCTTTCCAAAAAATGCAATTTTCTGGCTTGATTAGGAACACAGAAATCATAGTAAATATTGATCAAACAACTATCTTCAAAACAGAGATAATGAGACAATTGTTGAACTATCAAACAACCTCTGGAGATTCATTAATAAAAATTGAAAAATTCAATGGAGACACTTCTATGAGTTTTAGCAATCTAAACCCAAATATTTATGACTAGAGCAGACACCTAAAATTTGGACTGAAAAAGATAGATTAAATAATTACAAATATCAAAAATGCTTTCAAACTTTATTTGAGCGTGAATAATTTGGAGTACCCAAAATAAACTATGAGTGGATAGCACACTATAGCTAATTGAAGGTTAAGTGTGTCCTGTTTAATCTTGAAAAGTACATCATTTTGTCATCCTTTTAAAGTGCAAAATAATCCATCAGGAGATCGAGATGGGTGATTAGTGGATTGAGAGCAGCCCTCGAGGAGAAGGACTTGAGAGTGTGAATGAAAAATGGAATATGATTCAGTAACCTGTGCTCACAAGCTCAAAAAGCCAGTTGTATCCTGGGCTGCATCAAAAGAAGTGAGACCAGCAGCCTCTCATGAGGCTCCACCTGGAGTGCTGCATCCAGTTTTGGGGCCCCCAAAATGAGAAAGACATGGTTCAGTTGGAGCTAGAGAAGACCACAAAGATGATCAGAGGGCTGGAACACTTATCCTGGGAGGGTGCACTAGGGAATTGGGGTTATTTAGTCTAGAGAGCAGAAGGCTCCAGGGAGATCTTCAGGAAAGATGATGAGGGACTCTCGGGTAACGTAGGGGTAGCATGAAGGCTAATAATGGTTTTCCAAGGAAAGATGGTAGATTTAGATCAGATATCAGGAAGAAAGTCACTGTGAGAGTGTTGGGGTGCTGGAACAGGTTGTCCAGAGAAGTGGGTGACCTCTGGAGATGTTCAAGGCTAGGTTGAATGAGTCTTTGAACATCCTGGTCTAATGGAAGGTATCCCTGCTTATGGAAGAAGGGTTGGAACTAGATTATCTTTAAGGTCCCTTTCAAGCCAAAATGTTCTATGATTCCTTCTCTTGATTCAGCAGTGTCCATTAAAAAGTAGTTTGAAGATATTCTTTAACAAACAGTATGGAGATAATTTGGATCTTCATTCATTGTGAGTGAAAGGAAAATATCAATTGATAGTATAATACCCAGTGAGAGTACTCATATACAAAATCTCTGTGCTTGTGTGTTTAAATGAATGAAGTGACTGTGAGAAAGTGATGAAAGTGTTGAAATGGGTAGGTCTGGGGATGAAAAAAATAAGAAAAGGCTTTGTAATACTTCCTATTTCCCTTTAATATATTTGCTGCTATAAAAGGCACTCCCATTCTGTCCTTTGGCTCCAGCTATGTGTTCTCAGGGCCTTTGCTATGCAGATTTGAGTATTTAGATGGCCTTGAGAGGAACTGGAGGGAATTTATTGGCTTGATAAGAAACAATGGTGTTTGTATTATGTGTCATGTGATTGCTGAGAAAGCTGGGGGAGTGTGCAGTGAGGGAAGAGAGAGAAAGAAGCCACCCCTTTACCTGGTAGTCCACCCTCATACCACTTTAACTGATTATGGAGCTATATCTAAAGTTAGTGTTTTGGATCCAGTTCCATGCATATCTTCATCTTACGTGACACTTTAAGAACACTAAGTGTCTCAAGGCTTAGAGTATTAAGAACTGCATAGTCTCAGCTGGATAGAGAAAAAGGCTGAAAAGAAAAGAAAAAGTAAATTAGGAAAGTAGAGACAAACAGTAGTTGATTGGGAGTGACTAATGAGAAAATTTGCAATATATCCACTAGCTGAGCCATTCAAAGTGAAGCATTTTGCAATGTCATAGTGATGATTAATTTAGGCAAATGGAACAAGGATGAAAAGGAAGAAAGGGGAAAATGCCAGCAGCATTTGGGACTGAAGGAACTTACTGTTTTTAACAAGGCCTAACAAAGAAGTGAGAAGCACCTATCAGACAGCTGATGACAAACTCAATTTACCCAGCAATTGGGAATGTGGAGTAACAGGGGATACAGGCCCAGAAGATATTGGAATAAGCACTACTACACAGCAACAAGAGTAGGTTTGGGGGTTACATGAGAACAAGCTAATAATAAATGAAATATTCCTGAGATTTTGTGGCATTTTCATGGGAGTAGCATGATACTTGTTGCTTTTTAGCTTTCATACATCAATCTTATATTAAAAAGAGTTGAGCTGAGCCACAGGATTGCACAGTTATCTGTAGTCCTTGAGGGTCTCACTAAACATCAGAAGTGTCTCTATGCTCTGAAACTATTTAGCTCAACAGTGTATATGTCCATCCTGTTAATATGTTTATATGAACAAAAAAATTATCTTCTCAGATTTCCAGCCTTAAGTTGTTAAGTAAGTTGCTTAGTCTGTCATGTGTAGGTATGTCATTGGTAGGTATGAAATTTGAGTAGTTGTAGTTCGCAGATTTTAACCAAATCTAAATTGAGAGCAAGGTATAATACTTTTAATGCCAGTGAGACAGATTTTAATTTTCTAATGGAAAACATTTAAAAGTAGCAAGACATAAAAAATTCTCAGTCATAAGATAAATTATTGCCAACCAGATAGTGTCAAGCAGTGTCAGGCATATTTGAAATGCTAAAAAAAAGCCACCTAAGGTTTCCTGCCACTTTGGAAAGTAGAATGTATGAATCACTGAAGGCAAGACAATAACTTGAACCAAAGATAAATATTTTCTTCAGATGTGCCAGAACAGGAAAATGTTGGAAGGAGGGGAGGGGGGGTTTGTGGTTGTTTGTTGGTTTTTTTTTAATAAATTCTTGCCAATTCAGTTTTTCATACAGTTGGAAAATTGCAGAATAAGCACCCAAAGACCAACTGTGGTTTCAGGTTTTGTGGATGTGGAAGTCAATACTTTTCTTCATGACAAGAAGAGAAATATGTAATCTAGTTGGACCACAGACTTGGTTAAGATTTAAACAGCGGATAGGTAATATTACTTCAGAGCAGTCTTGGAAGTACCCTACTGGAATTCATGGAGCAGCATGAATAATAGTTACTGCTGTGAATAATAGCATCACTTTATTCTTGAAATTTGGCAGAGGCCCTTTTCATGCTACAGATGAGTTCCATATAAGGATATAATTTTTCTGAAATTAGTGTAAAGAATGCACCCTAACTGCTGCTACAAAGAGGCATTTTCTAACGTTTTCTGCAGTGAAAGATACAAGTGAATTAAATCTCCAGTCTTGGGCCAATACAGGATATTTTTTGTTTCTGCTCCTGATACTGTTGTGACTCTGCATGTACTAAGTCTTTTTTCACAGCAAATTTCAGTTGCAGGTTGTGGCAGTATAGACTGTGCCCCATGAATATTTGAGCACAAATTAGTACTTCTTATTTAAAGAATCTACCATGACATCTGAAATATTTACTTACAGTCTTAAGTGACTTGGCATGCCCTCTTTTATGGGAGGATGAAATTGCCTGTGTTGTCTGTTTTCCAGTATTTTAGTAGGAAAAAAAAAAAGATCAATTCTTCAAGCTATAAATAATCTTTCACTGCAGAATTTTCATGCATTTTTTCCTGACAGTAAAGCACCTTGCATCCCATGAACTGCAGGAAAACTTGTGTTAATTTATATAATGTATTTACTGCAATTTTAAAAGCTTTATTAATTTGATATTTTTCTCTAGTATATAATCTCATATCTGTAATATATATAGTAGTTATGATATAAATAATACAATATCTATCTAAAATTATATGATCTGATAAATCTAAGAGACCACCTGATATTTTTCTCTTTGATTTTTAATAATAATTTTAAAGATTGCTTACCTTTATTAGATATAGCCCATTATTAGTTGCAAAGGTCCTAAACTTTTTTCTTTCATTAGGGGGTTTTCCTTCCTTCCTTCCTTCCTTCCTTCCTTCCTTCCTTCCTTCCTTCCTTCCTTCCTTCCTTCCTTCCTTCCTTCCTTCCTTCCTTCCTTCCTTCCTTCCTTCCTTCCTTCCTTCCTTCCTTCCTTCCTTCCTTCCTTCCTTCCTTCCTTCCTTCCTTCCTTCCTTCCTTCCTTCCTTCCTTCCTTCCTTCCTTCCTTCCTTCCTTCCTTCCTTCCTTCCTTCCTTCCTTCCTTCCTTCCTTCCTTCCTTCCTTCCTTCCTTCCTTCCTTCCTTCCTTCCTTCTCTTCCTCTCTTTCTTCCTTTCTCTCTTTCTCTCTTTCTTTCTCTCTTCCTTCCTTCCTTCCTTTCTTTCTCTATTAATAATCCTGATTTAGTCTTTGAAGACAAAGCATTCATTTTTGCTACTCCATTAGTCTAATTTGTAAAAAGATCTTCTACAAAATCTCTAGTTATGAATATTGCATTTTGAATTTAAGTTTCTTTTAAATATGTAGCTATTCTGTCATCCACTTAATGAGGCACAATTGCCTACATTATTGAGTTAGAGTCTGAAATCTCTTTTTAAAAGAGGTTTTATATTTTTTATTTTGAATAGATTTACTTTGTATGGCATGCTGTGATAACTTAATTGAATAGCTAATTTATGCAGTAATATAGTCTGTGAAAAAAAAGTATCACACCAAAATATGAGTTAACTGATGGGCAGTTAACTCTATCAAAATAATTTATACCTAGAAGCATAAAGGAAAAGATTACTAGGGGCAAATCAGATTATCTTTCTCTGTATATAACATACTTGTTTGCATGCAGCTAGAAAGATATTCCTAAAGTATCAAAGATACTGAAAGTACACAGAGAAACATCAAAGACATTAGAAGTCATTTTTATTGCCATATAGAAGCTCCAGAAAAGAGTAATAGTTAAGTCTTCTAATACCACCTTCATCTTTCAAATAATAAATAACCCATTCTTCTCTTTTGATAAGCACACTCAGGAGACATGAAAGCTTAAATAAAACATCTCTCCTGATGACAGAAGGGCTTTTTTGGCATAAAAATCAACCTTAAAAAAGAATGGCATGCATTTTATTTCTAATGCATTATGTAGATTCAAATATTAGAGATTAGTAATGAGTTATAAAGTAGAATTAAGAGAAGTGTTACCAATAATAAGAAAAAAATAAATGGATGGCTTGAACACAGATCCTTGGCTTAACACTTTAAAGAAGAGGTAACAGCAAATGTAGCAAGTATTGATATCAATTATAGGAAAGTTTTGCTTAAATGGTATCTAAATATCTTAAAATTTTTCATATCAATCAGATAAATATGGATTAATTTTTATCTTCCCTATTGAGTCTCATAGTAGCAGGATAAGTGATCTGTTATTTGGTTGAGCATTTATCAGGTTGGACTGTCTTTTTGATCCTTTTCATGGTTGTTACAAACCATGGACAGTGTGATTGGTGGTATATTTTCTCTAAAAATCTGTTTATTCATTTAAAATCTTTTCATTGAACTAAAATTAACCTTTTAAAGAAGAAAACAAATACAGTCCTTGATCAAAATATTTTAGCATCCAAAATGTAAATATAGGCATGAGAAATTGCTTATTACTAAACCAATTTGGCTAATTAGCTTGAATTTCAGGGCAGGGTGGGACTCCAGCCAGAGAATCTTGGGACTTAATATGGCCTCATATACATGTGGTCTCACAGTTTGGTTTTTCTGGCTATGTTTTACAGAAGTCTGTCATAAGTCTGGCCTAAACAGAGACAGTTCACCTGGTGCATCTAAATTATATCAATATCAGGCCACAGATGTCATCGAAATACTGAAAACATGTAAATTCAGTTTTTAAGTATGGCTAGAATACAGCCTCTACAGCAAGCAGGGTGTCATCTTCATATACAGCTGATTAGGCTTTGAAGTAGTCAAGTCTTTTCATAGGTGATAATTTTATCATTTACAGAAACAACCTTCTATGGATTATATTTTTTAAAGTTTCACCTTACTCTAAATAATCTTTTCACTGACAATGACAGATATAGATACTGTTTTCAGCCTATAGTATGGATATTTGTTTGCAGGAGAGAAAATATTTATCTTAAACTGTTCTGAATTGAGTCTTTTTTTGACATTTACTCTTATAGCTGGAGAACATGCCCTTTGAATTTACAAGTACAGATCTAAGCTTAGATAACCAAATGCTATTCAATATTAAAGAGAGGTGGAAAGCATTTGAATTTCTGGAAATTAATCTGTTCCCATAACTTCATAATAAGATAAAAAATGTGCTGAGAATAATTTGAGTGCATTTTAGAAGTAACTGGAAGGTGTAAAATTCAAATTATCACAGTAATTCCAGCTATAGTGGCTCCCAAGGTTAAATCTCATTTTAGACTGGACTTTAAATTTTTAACACATCACTTATGTTAGGGCTGACATTTCTAAGTACTTCCTGTTGTTTTAAACTCATCTCTGGAAGTCAATTCAAACTTTATTTTTTTACTTCATGAGAAAATCAGGGACAATCTGGAATATGCTTGACAATGCCACTTTAAATGAATGTTTAAACCTGTTTACACCTTAAGTATTTTCTTGCTGAAAGAATAAAATCCTTAGTGTGGTAACTAAACTGGCTTCATGACTTTTCTTTCTGGACCCAGGACCCAGAATCATGTTTGTTCAAATTTCTCAACATATAATTCATAATTTGGACAAACATGTTCCATCTGTGAGAATAGACCAGAAGTAATCTGAAAGGCTTGACATTAATTAATCTTAATTATCTGTCAGTAGAAATCATCCCTAGGTTGCAAATGTTTGCATATATACTAGTCATATTAAGTTTCCTAGTCTGCAGAGAAAAATAGGAAGTTTTACAGCAAAGGCCTTTTAATCCTGAAACATTTGTCTGAGCTAAGTCATATGAGTAGTTGCTCCAAATTTACTTGTTTCTCTCTATCTATCTGGCAGGAGGGTTTGTGTTGTCCATCATGTATAAGTCTACAATGTAGTCTTGTAAAGCTTGAAACATACCAGTCTCATAATAGAAATATTTTTCACTATATTCAAGTTGACTAATGTTTCTGAAAACTCAAAATTCATGAATATTACATTATTTATTGCTAGTATTGTTTTCCTGTTGCTTAAAATTATTTTCAACACATCCATATCTGCTTAGCTCACTTAGATATGTCTGTGCTAATTGGCACCATGCAATGTGGACGTGCTCAGAGTGGAGAGGTTGTTTTTTTTTAGAATACTTTGGACTTGGATAAGGCCAAAGGTGAAACCCAGATGTTTGCATTGTCAAAATAGTGTAATTCTTTGAGCAGAGGAAAACAGAGAATGGACTATGCTCAGCTTGTTAGTCCAGAGCCCTGAACACTTAATATGATCATCATCATGAGACATCACAACACATGAGGCATCCCTATGGGCAGGAAGAGCCCCTGCTCCCAGCTCTCATAAACTTCTAGGCACAAAAGAAAATAATAATATCTGAATCATCAGAGGCTTTGTCTCAGACCATACTGCTCAAGCTCCATCATCTTTCCCCCTCCTTAGACTGGCATGGCCAGCTATCTTAGCTAGGAATGCAGAAATACTTGGCTTTGGATACAGCAGCTGTCATGACTCGCCTGGGGCTACCCAGCCTGTGGCTGCAGAGAGATTCAAGCCTGAGTTAATAGGATTCTATGATACACACCGACACAGAGGAGCTTACCTTATAAATTTCTCTTTTTTTTTTTTTTTTTTGGGGGGGGGGTATATGCAGCATGAGGAGTTCTAAGGGAGAGAAAGTCCACTCTGGGCAAAAATTAAGTCATTTTTATATCACAGAGACATAAAAAGACATTGAGCACCCTGATTCGGCAGCCAGTACATAATGTTATTTTCTATTTTTTGCCTGGGATAGCCAATAGAAAACAATATTTTCTATTCTTGCAGACTGATATTTATGTTTACAGTCTGTTTTCCTGCTTTTGCAGTTACTAGTTGTTATGGGCTCTTACTTTATCAGGATGTTTTTCCCTTTTAGTTGACTATCCTTCTCCATTTCACAGGGTAAATTACCCTTATAATTCCATCTTTTTGAAATTACCCATGTTATCCCAGGATGTTTCTGGTTTCTAGGTACCCAGCTGCACTTCAAAGATGCCAGCTGCAATTTTCCAGGATGGTTCTGGTTCACATGCCTAGTTCCCAGGCTGGTAGGCATTTTGTCTGTTAGTATTTCAGCAGACATTTCCTTCTGTTCAATGACTATACTCTTTCATTCAGGTTATCTTTCTGGCTGCTCACATCCATAGTTTAAAAGACTTGGCCAGGTTACACCAAAACAAAGTTTAAAAACCTCTTTTTTCTTATCACCTGTACAGAAGTACTGAGGACTTGTGCACAGCTGACAAAAAAAAACTGTAGGCAAATATGATACTTTATATCATTTCTGTTCAAAATAGGAGTCTGACTTGGAAAGCTTTACTCTCTTCTTTCTGCTCAGCAAAGGTGTAAAAGCGTGCTGGCTTGGGAAGGAATGTGAAGAATGGTCCATAGATGTATGCCATTCTCACTTAAGTAGTTTTGAGGAAGATTCATGCCCCAGAAAGACACAATGGAGTTCTGACCAAGAGCCTTTATCAAGGAGCAAATGTTTGCTTGATTCATTAGAAATTATGTTCCTTTCCTATTGTGCTTAGCTCTGCCCAGGGTGTCTCCACACTCCACTCTTCTGCCTGTGGGTATAGGTAAGGAAAAAAGGAAAAGTTGTTACTTCCTCTGGGCCCCTGCTCTGTGAAGCAAAAACTACTCTCTTAGGTGAAGGGTCCTCAGTCCTTAGTTTCAAATACTAAAGCAAACACATTTCAACAGCCAGGAGGATCAAAGAGCCTTAACAGGCTCCTGGCCTCTGGGCAGAGACAGGCACCTGTACAGCCTTGTCCTGAGGGGAGAGTCACAGAGGCAGGATGAAGTCTTGCAGGGCACGACAGAGGCACTGTCCATCTCTGCTGTGAGATGTGACACCAAGACTCACTGGAAATTGACAATGAAGGAACTGCAAGGCCAGACTAGGACAAGAAAGCTGGTCTGCATGTTGCCTTCCTTCTCTTCCTTCTCTTTCTCTGAATCTCTAGTCATCCTATTCCTGCTGCTCAGCACCTATAGCTGGTACAGCGTCAAGCAGAGCTGGAGCCAGTGGGTGCTGCAAAGTGGAGCAGCAGGCAATGACCTCATAGTGGCCTCCTTGGGCTCTTTCAGGACATTTCACACAGCAGAGCTGTGTCCCCTGCACAGAATCACAGGAAGGGATAACTCCAGGCTGTACATGGCCACCAGCCATGGACTCTACTCCAGGGGTGCACACTCTCAGCTATTGTACCTCTGGTGTACACCTGCCATGGGTGTGGACATGGGTGCATCCAGGACTGGGGGCCCTTGGAGTGTCCCTGCCCTGGTGCCAGGGCCAGTGCTTGGTAGGAAAGGCAGCTGGAGTCTGAATGTCTTACTTAGGCTTCAGGATGATCATGGCATCCCTATAGATGAGTAGGTCTCCCTTCCTTGCCAAACTGCCCTGTGTCACCCACACGTGCTGACAGAGGAACAGCTTGGGTGATGCCAGGATGGATGCGCATTCTTGCACAAGGGCCAGGGTCATCCCTGCAGAGCACACAGCACTGTGCATGAGAAAACTGGCTGCTGATGGACTCAACTGTGCCAGCACATCTGGGAGCTGCAGGGAGGCCCACCTGAAAGTGCAGCAAAAGTTCACCTGGCCCATCCTGTCAAGGACAGGAGCAGCAGCACCTGGGACATGCTGGCAGAGGTCAGAATACTGTCCAGGTGGATGGAATGAGGCTGGGAAGGTGGGTCCCATTGCTGGATAGTGCTGCTTGACAAAAGTCTGATGGTACCCAGTGAGAGACCTGGCACAGCACTGTCCCTGTAGGTATTGGATCCATTGCAAGGACAGCACCATGTCAGCACAGCATCTCATTCTTATCTCAAAAATCATGCTGGGAATGGTGGGATGGTGGAGGGACACCGAAGAGCTCTCCCCCAGTATGTTTGTGGCACTTTCTTACTGGGAACCCAGATCTGGGCACAGTGCTGAGCAGATGCGAAGTGTCATCTCCTTCCAGCTGTTGGCAATGTTTTGCCTAGTGCAGCCCTGGGTACCACTCTCTGTTTTGTGGCAAGGTCATCTTACTGGCCTATGTTCACCTTTGTGTCCTTCAGGACCCTCAGGGCTTTTTCTGTCAAGATGCTTTGCAGCAGTTTTACCAAGTTGATTTTGGACATAAGTATGTGTGAATATTTTCCTGCCACCTGCAGTCAATCACACCCTCTTTCTGCAGGTCTCCCTGTGCAACTGCTGCAATATTTGGAAGGTCATGTTTTCTCTAGCCAAAGCAGTGGTCCAAGTGGAGAGGGTGTCTCTTGTTAGGGGACAGAGAGACAAGACTGTACCTTGGCAACAGGGTCCAGAGACAAGAGTTTCCACAGACCAGCAAGTAACAGCCTGGGATTATTTACAAAATGCAATGTTTTGTCAACAGTCAGCAATATTTCCATAACATGGGGAAAAACAAACACACAAATTAAAAAATCACCCAAAGAAAGCAGAGATATAAGAAGTACAGGTAAAAGGGGAACAAGTGAGCAAAAATAGTTGTTCAATGGCTCTCTCTGTGTATTTTTCAACCTCTAAATGCTGAAACTGGTCTCTCCTCCTAAATACTGCTGAGAAACATGTTCTTCAGGTGAGCCAACAATGTCACCTGGACAAAAAACATGAAATAGGTCCTTTCATTTGTATATCTATTACCAAATTTAGTATCTCATGTATTATCCTGGTTAGAAAAGCAAGATGCTGACGGCAGTTTATTTACAGAACAAGAGTGTGTCGGGCACTAACTTCCTTTTGACCTTGGAATATCAAGATCAAACTACAGACCCTTCTTTTTGGAAGTCTTGGCAGAATATTATTCACATCCTAATATTGATCCTGTAGCTCTAGGACTATTTATTTAAAGGAAGGCATCATTTTTGAAAAAAACATGAACCTAATACCTTATTTGTCATTCTCTTTCTCTCTTTAGGTTCTCCGGAAAAAAAAACCAAAACAAAAAACCAACAGATTTTTTTCAGCATGTATTTTAGTTTAGATTAAAAGAGGATGTTATGTCAAACCCATGAGGACTGATAGTTCATTGGTTGTTTTATGTCATGGAAAAAGTAAAGCAACTTTTGTTATGAGAAGTGTCTAGTCTTGACTTAGATACTCTGTAAATATATCTTCTCAGTTACAAGCAGTCATCAGGATTGTTCTCACAGACTTATTTTAGTATTTTAAAGGCAAACAGATCGGCAGTAACATGTGCCTTTGCCTAACAGTATTTATTCATCCAGACTGAGGAACTGAGCAAAGTACAAAAACTCTGTCAGCTCATACTCATTGTTTTCTTACTTCTGAAATCATGATATGCAGTGAAATGAAGGGAGGATGCTGGTGCACCCCTGGATTTGCCCTGGGATTGGGATGAGACAATCAAAGCTTATGAGCTCAGAAATTTCTCTCATCTATCACTAAAGACTTGCCCGTAGATAACTTTGAACCTTAGTGACCTGGAAATGGAAAATCTGCTTAAAGGATAGCAGACATGCATAATTCTCCCTAGCTTGACATGCTGCACAGTGTCTTCTACCATTTAGTTGATTCAGAGTGAATGAGTTTCTGTCAATGATTTGGTATAAACCTGAACATACCACTATAGATGTAACAAATGATTGATGGTAAGATTCACAGACTGGGTTTACCAACTGTAAATTGAATGGGGGATCGACCTTTAATACTTTTGAATATTTATATGTTTTATTTAGCCCTAGATAAACCAAACAAAACAAAACAAAAACAAAACAAAACAAACTCCAAACAACACAAACCCAAAAAATGAAGAAATAATAAAAAAATCCCCAAAACAAACTCAAAGTACTGGTGGCAAAAATGACAGATTTGTGAGATTATGGAAGAAGCGGTATGATCTGAGCTTCTACAAAAACATCTCCCTTTGGGCATTACATTTATATGCATGAGCACTATTTTATTTTCAGAAGCAGACAGGTGTCTAATAGAACATTTTAATAATTTCTAAGAATATGAATCTTGAAACTGATTGAAAGTAGAATGTTTTACATAGCTAGCATTGTAGCATGCCAGTAAAATCAATAGAGAACATGAATTTTAAAAATACAGGAGTGACTATGAAAGTATTTGAACAAGATCCCAATGCTAAGAAAACTATGGAAAATAAATCTGTTGCAAATATACATATGAAGAAAACTGTTATCAGTTCAACCATTCTCTCCACATGTTTTACTTTTCATACAGATACCTTTAAAACATTCATAACATGCAATTATGGACTACTAATTGCTCATTGGCAGAACTTTTATTTCTATAGATCTTGAATGCTGATATCTCACAAAAACCTATATATGAGAAAAGCTGCAGTAGTGCTCTTATATTTTTTATCGAGAAAATTAGTACCTTCAATAAGAGTCATCACAATGGCAGACACCTCCGAGTTCTCTACATTAGCTTTTGCTGTTGTAAGATCTGAGAAATGACTGATGAGCAGCAGAAGCTTGCACAAATGGGATGATCATAAGATTAGGTATTGAGAGAAGGTGTAATGGAATGTCGCACCAGAAACTTCCCCTTTTCATTTTCATCCAGACTAAGCAACCCCAGCTCCCTCAGTCACTCCTTGTAAGAGCTCTCTAGACCCTTGACCAGCATCTTTGCTCTTCTGTGAACAAGTATGTATGTTTGACAAGTTTAAAACAAGCATGTGTTCTACAGAAAAGCTTTGTGCCAGATCAGTGCCTCATTTTGCATTATTCCTCCCTGTAAAATAAAAGGCCTGTGATATTCTTAAAAATAATTTTAAAAATATTTCTTAGCTTTAAAACCCTGAAAATTACAAAAGAAAAAAAAAAAAAAAAAAACAAAAAAAAAACCAAACCCCAAAACAAAGAAACAAAGAAACAAAAAACCCAAAGAAAAACAGAAACAAAAAAACCCACCACACAAACAACTGCTGTATTATGGCAAAATCTTCAACTTATAAAATCTGATACTTCATTTTGAAGTAGACACGCAGAAATTATACCATAAAGCGGCTGTGATTCTAGTACAGGTGTCTGCTTTTTCATTTATTTCCTTCAGTTAGCAAACTCTTAGGTCACATAGTTGGATAAAGTTAAGATTCAGTTTGGTTCTGTAAAAAAATAAGTTTCGCTCCACAGTAGTTTGTGATTCACCAACAAATAATTTTGAACTATTTATTCTTGACATACTTACATAGAAATTGGCACAATGTATGAAGTTCATTAACAAAGCTTATGACAGAAAGATTTTTCTGGTAAACAGTGTGTTAGAAATAGACCCAAAATACAAGTGGCTGGAATGAGAAGGGCAAGCCTTGTTACCTTTTTATATCCATATGTGCCTCATTCTGCTTGGTTTCCTCTGTGCATCAGAACAGATTGTTAATAACTGTTTTCCTTTTTTCTTTCACACAACACAAGGTTGTAGGTTAAGCCATTGGACTTGCCATAAAAATGTCTGATTTGTGTCCCTTGAAGTCAAATGCCTTCGTCTCACATCATAACCAAGCACAAAACAGAAAAATGAAAAAACAGAATTCAATGCGTTTCTTCTATGTAAGGATTCATATTAATTTCTATTTCCAAGATATCTCTTTTCACTTTAAAGAGTTTGGCTACTGCAAAACTAAGTGCTCCATCAGTTACCACATAGTTGTGATTCTGTATTGCCTGGAAAAAATTATCACATTCATAGAATCCTAGAATCAGAGACCGGTCTGAGTTGGAAGGGACTTATAAAGATCACTGAGTTCCAACTCTCCGTCCATGGGCAGGGACATCTTCCAAAACACCAAGTCATTCATATGCCCACCGAAACTGGGCTTGAATACTTCCATGTATGATGCATCCACAGCTTCTCTGGGCAAGCTCTTCCTGTGTCTCACCACCACCACAATAAAGGATTTCTTCCTAATATCTAATCTAAACCTACGCTCTTTCAGTTTAAAGCCATTTCCCCGTGTCCTATCACCACATGCCCTTGTAAACTATCTCTCTCCAGTTTCAGACTGTTCTCACCAATCAGGGAAGAAAGACATTCTTCTTTTCATATTTCCCTTGAAAGCAACTATTGCATGTGATGTAATATTTCTACTATTGCTAGTGACGTAACATTTGCTCCAAAATATGTTTTCAAGTTCAAAGCCATCATATGAATGCAATGGTTTGGTACGATTATACATCTACCAAGTATCAACCTTACTTCACAATTTCCCCATACAGAAACCTTTTTATATGCATATTTATACAAAAACACACACAAACACGTACAAACAGACACAAGCATAGTATGCATATTAATTAGAAATATTCAGTATAATTGCTGGGGAAAAAAGAATGAAAACCTCATAGACTAGGGCAGCTTCAATTATCAGTTCACAAAATGTGAAAAGTGCAGCTCTATCACCTAGTTGAGCAGGGTCTTAAAGATCCCAAGGGTCAGGGTTGTTCACTGGGTGGTTTCTAAGGTTTAGATTGTATTTGGCATTTTAGCAATCAGAAATTGATCCCTAACACACTTTCCAGCATGTTTTGGACCGGAAGATTCAAGCTGCTGCAAGTAATAGAGATATATCGGCAAACCTACCTGGGAAAGCCTGTATAGCTTCTTTCTTCCCTGTACCTGGCCCAGCTAAGGCTATTACTGCCTATTGATTCCTTTCATAAGCAGTACATTTCATCAAAATCACCCCCACTCATGAAATTGGTACAACACATGAGGAACATTTATTGTGCAGTCTTTTATTGTCCCAGCTCAGTGAACCATCAAGAATGAAGTGAATCACTGAAGCAAAGCGAGTTGAACTACAAAGTCCTGAAATTAGTAAAAAAATGAAAGTATGTTTAAGTTGAGGAATTTTTATTTAATTTTTCTAAAAATCGTCTCTTTTGTGATATCTCTAATAGGAAATAATTTTTCCGCATTTTCCTCATTTTTGCGTTATCTTCATATTTCAACTTCTGCAGTGCTCACATATTTAGGACTCTCTCCAAATCCTGTTAGAGAGTGTCTGCCGGTTTTGATGCATGCAGTGTTGCAGAACAGATTCTCTTGATTATCAAGAAGAGGTGGGATGGGCCAGGGCTTCGCTGCGCTCACTTTAGGGAGTGGGCTACCATGGAAGCATGAAGGCTGGAGGCTCCAGGAGGAAGAGAGGTCTCTCCATGAGGTTTGCCAGGGGCAGGCACTGGCAGTCTGGGCTGTTCCATTGCCCCAGGCAGGTTCAAGGCATCTGGGTAGTATGGGCAGCCCCAGTTCTGGGAACTGTGCATCTTCAAGGGGATGGGAACAGGCTGAAGCCAGGCTGGGACATGGGCCTGCTGCTGGGGGGTCAGGCCAATGGCAAAGCAAAGCAATGGCTTTGAATGGCAGGGGTGGGAATTCAAGTGGACACCGTGCACAGAAGCTTCAGCTTGAAAGCATCTCACATCTGGAGAGGGAGCCCCTCTGAGGCTCCCTAGCAGAGATATTTGGGAAAGTTAGTGAAGCACTTTCCATTGCTTTCTTTTGAGGTGACCAGCAACACTCACTCTAGCTTGGTGCTGAACCCAAAGAGCTGTACCCTGGGGAGGAGGGAACCCAGAGCCATGACACTGACCCACATTCCTAGCAAAATTAAACCATAATGATTTTACAAGTAGCCTGACCACAGAGCAGCTGAAATAAGAAATTTCACATGATCAAATGAGTTTAGGACGACTGCAGCCTCCAATGGCTGCATTAAAAAAGAAAACCTTCCAAAGCAGTAAAAGCTTAAATAATATATGAAGTCCACAGCATCAAATATGTATATATATATATAACTCTATTTAACACTCACCATGAGCTAATTTAGTATAATTTACCATAAAGCTGATAAACAAGGTCAAAAGTAATTTACAAAGGACTTGAGTGTGAACTGAAAGCCATGCATATGGCTGGAAAGATGAAGCAAACTGCCTGAGGTATTAGATGTGGCTGACAGATCAGAAAAGGATTCCATGTGAAATGAGATAAACAAATAATCTCCAGCATGGTGAAAGAAGTGTTTAGAGAAGGCAGTAGGTGTGCTTGCTACACTTTGAACAAGGATGAAAAAGGCAGAAGGATTTTTCTAAGCAGACACCCACTTTCTCACTTTCAGTGCTCAAAACAATGTGTGGATGCCAGGAATTTCTAATGCATTGTAAACACGGAAAAGGTACTTATGTTACTTGCAGAAAGCTCTTAGGCAGAGTTTAAGTTCAGCATCCCAAAGGCTGTAAGTGTAGAAGAGTAGTACAGAAACAGTGAGTGTCACAAAGAGAAGCATGTTGGGGAAAAAATCTGGATTTAGGGTATTTTGTCTAAGATGGGACAGACAGTAGCATATATGCAATCTGGTGATGCCATAGATGAACTCAAAAAACTGAAGCTGAACACAGGGCAAAAAGGCCATGCAGAACATTGTGAAAAAACCCTCCATCAGTAACACCAGGAAAAAAACCCCAGAAAAATCATCCTCTGTGTGGCAATCTGAATCAAAAGCAATCAGGAAATGCAAGCACTTGCCAATCAGTAAAGTGAGGTTGAACAGTGAAAAAGAACTTCTGACAGATAAATGCTTCAGCCTCATTTACAAGGACTTACTAACCTCACATCAAGCTCTTCCACCCTTCCTCAATGCCGAGCATCATTCTCCACTACAAAAAAAACATGGTTCTTTGTAGGTCAGAATGGCAGAATGGGAATCTGAATGATTTGTGACGCTGAAACAAAGAGCCCTTTATCCTAGTCACTGGTAGAAATACTGTTCAAGTAATCATGGTTTGTTACAAGAAAAATCAGGTGAGATGACATTGAGCAGATTTAAATGCAAGCTTTTTAAAGTTAGATGGCTATTGTTAGTGACTTATCAGAGGAGTCTTCACAGATGATAGAGAAAAGCAGGCATCTCCAGAGGGTGATTCTTTCACCTATTTTAGACACTGATGTTGGAGTGGATTTATCACTCTGTGATAATGCCAATTCTTCTCCATTGACTCTAGAAAGAAACTGTGTGATGACTGTAGACTAAAATTAATGACTCTTAGATGCTCTAAACTTAGTGAGATGAATCCCTCATTAGATTAGCAAATTAAAAGTATAGGAATTTTATCTTGCCCCTCTGCACATAAAGTGAGTTAATGGATTAGCCAGACAATCCCTAGGTGAAAACAACAAAATCTTCAGGAAAGGTCTTTGAAAAGAAATGTGCCACTTTTCTTAAAAAGTCCTGAAAACTTAAGGTTTTTCTTTTTCCACAAGCCCTTTCAAAGCTTTCTTCTTACTTTTTTTTTTTTTTTTAGGGGGGGGGTGGAGGAAGGACAAGAATCATATTTTCTCCCATGAATTTAAGATACTTTACATGTGTGACAACAGCATTGTAACTAACAATATGGTCATTCAAGAATCATCTTTCGTTCGGCTTGCATAATTTAATGGTGGTACAACGTGTAGATGTTTGCATATATTTCTGTATTTGTCTCCAAGTTATCTGTAGTAATGTTTCTAATCGAATTATCAATTTAGGGCAAATCTGACAACAGTTTTCTTTTTTATTTATATAGCTAAATAAATAAATAAAGCTAGAATTCAATTCTGTGCTGCAAGACAGGGTGGCCCTGACACATATATACAGTGTTAATAAAGAACCTTATCAAGAGCATATCTGTATAGCAGGGAAATCTAGCTGGAGCAATGAAAACCAGAGCCTTGGGAGAGCTAATATTTAACTAATCAGTGATCCAGTACTAGAACTTATTCCCAGAAGCTTCTTTTAATTACAAGCATAGACCTGAAGTTCCTACTGGTTTTGTGAAAGGAAGCATCTGTAGGAGGAGAGACCTAAATAAGTGCTTTTAGTGACAGAAAACTTCTAATAGAAACTTTAAAAGCAGGAAAGTGACTGGATATAAGCCTCCAAATATTCTGTCTCTCATAGTAATGCTTGATTTATTTGAAGACTGATCATGTTTTCTGCACACAGCTTAGACGTATTTGGTTTATTAGCCTTTCTCACATTCAGTGAAAGACTAATAAAAAATTCTCTGCTAGTAATGTTGTGTAACTTTTTTTACATCTCACATTTTTGTTCACATTGAGATGTACTTTATCTGAATTGCCCTTAAGATTTCAAAAGGGACAAACTCTTTTGAAGTACCATAATTTTCATCCATGGATGTCAAAATACTTTTTAAGAGGTAAAATCGTCAGTTTGGCTAAACTTTTCACACTTAGAGCTTATGGGACTTTTCCAGACTCAGTAATACCATCAACAATATCAATGGCCTCTCAGTAAAAGTTAATTGACTGGGAGAAACACACTGGAGTCCAGATGATCTATTCAGTGAGTGTTTCCTCTACATTAGAAATGCCAGGAGCAGCCTGCTATGTATCTGTCTAAGAATACATCTGTGAATGTTATGAATGCTGTATAGTACAGTAATAAATAAATATTATGCATGAATAACATTAATTATCATCTTGGAAGTAATTTCAGATAGACATACATTGAAGCCTTGTTGTGGATCTGAGTATTTTTTTGTGGATTTTATTCAAAGCCTTAGAGGGTGCTGCATACAGGTTTGTTTTTTCTGTAGCTTAACATGCTAGTTTCTGCTACAGCTTCTTATGAAACAAAGAATCAAATCAGAAATGCCTAGGGAGAGGAACAACAGCTAGAAGGTGAGACAAAGACATAACAGGAGAAGTAATCTCAGTTGGCAGGTCCAGCCAGCGACAACAGAGTGATATTGTGGAAATTTGTTGAGAGATTTTCAGGACATTGCTGTCCACACACAAACCAGGGTACACATTATGCAGTTCATAGCACAGCCTTCTACATTACTGTTACTCTCAAATGCCTGTGCATGGCAGAAATAGTTGCCCTCATATCATTTGTGGTTCTGTCTAAACAGTAGCCAGCCATTTTTATACACTTAAAACTGAAAGGACTGTGATTTTAAAAGTTTTCAAAATGGTAAATAAATCTAACCATCTAGGTAGTGACAGAAGTTATCATCATTTGTCCGACCTGAACTTCCAAGAATGAGAGGTGAGATGTTTTCACATAAATATTTTCATTTTTCTTATCTTTGACTGTGTAAAAAGAAAAACAGAATGAGTGAGGAGTAACAGCTGATTTACAAAGTGAATGTTCTGCATGTGTCATTGTTCAGAATTCCAGAAAGCTGCTTCTGAACAAAACTGGACTTGGATCTACTTCAGTTTGCAGAGGTTTATGTGTTTATTCTGTGTACTTTGGCTCACCTCCTAAAGGCAGTTTGGGGGCCTAAATTCATTGAAAGAAATGGAAGCTAGGTGCACAAATACCTTTGAGAACCTAGCCCGGTCTAATTATATCCTATGAAAACTCTGAGGTTATAACCATCCTAGAGAATTGAACAATGCCAGGCAGCACTCCCAGATACTGAAAGAGTTTTTACTGTTAAATTTTTAAGGTAGTTGCTGGCATGATTTTATCTTGTGTCAAAGGATTCTTGGCTGCGGCTCACTGGTTTGCATGGAAGTGGAATCATTCCCAGTATGTAGTTTGGATACATGCACCTTGTTCTGTTGTGTAAGAGTTCATTAGTAGGGACATAGGGTCTTTCAAGCCAATTGTCCACAGTGCCAGAAAGTAGTTCTGCACATATTTCATAGACACAATCTTAATGGCTCTGGGAGAGGTTCAGCAGAGCTGAAGGTTTAGGGCTGCCTTTGAAATAAAGTGAGAATTTCCTAAGGAATAGAAAATTCACAGAATCACTAAACAGGAACTCAAGAAAGACAGGAAAGCAAAATTGACAGACTGGGAAAAATCATGTGGACCCCATGGTAAATATTTTGTGGCAAAATACAAATCCACTCAAATTCATTATTAGCTTACAAATGCTTGTGTGATTACAATGAAAGAGTACGTGCCTTTCAGGAGGGCATTGAAACGTGATTATATATTTTGGCAATGACAGGGCAAGGGGGAATGTACCATGGTACTGTGAATGGCAAAATCTTACCAGACAAAAATTAGTTGGACGGCTCAATCTGGTCTCTTATTGACTATTCTGTGTATGAATATCTTGGTACACTATAGAAAAATATTTAGTAATTATTAATATTTTCCACAACAAGAAAAAGCCCAACAAATATAAAATACAGGTCATGTTGGTTTGAATTTTTGCTCCTAGAATTTCAGTCCTAGCATAGATTCTATTAAACCTGTTCTTTACTCTTGAAATACTCTCAAGAATACACACCCTCTGTTATTTCTCTAGGGCTTTTATGGCACATGTTCTTTTGTATTGCTTTGATTATTTGCTGTAGGTTGAACAGAAAATTAGTTTTGGATGTATGCAATTGTTTTTACTGAGATTGTTTAACTGGCTTATCTTTTTGGGTTTATTTTATAACACTGCAGATAGAATAAATATTTAGTATGTTTATTGTCAGATTTACATATGTTCCTTTGTTTTGTTTTAGTTGGTTGGTTGGGGATTTTTCCCATGATAATTTTTTTTTTTAGTGTACTAAAGAAATAGAGGATAAAGTCTTGTGTTTTATAGATTGGAATATTTTCCATTTTACATCCTTGGTACAGGTAGAAATTTCTAGACCAATAAATCTGGGAAATACTGACTTCTACTACAACATTCCCCCAATTTTCTTTTCCTTTTTCTCAGAATTTGAGAAATTAAGGGCATGGTCCCACTGAAATTAATGCCATATATTTCATTTATGTTACACCCTTGTATACGCACAAGGGTGCATATTTTTCTGTAATAATCCATTAATAAGTGTAATTTCACAACAAAATATTTTACATGGACATTGTGTTTTAAAAACAGGTTTTAATGCTCTTTGAAAAAAAAAAAAAAAGACCATAGAAAGAAAATTAAAAAAACAAGTCTTTCTACTTTTTCATTCAGGAAAGTGCTTGCAAGACTGAGATCTCTGCCAAAGAACTTCTAGGATCCTCTAAAAGCTGTTTTAAGAAAATACATTTACCTGCTATGATTTCAAGAGTTCCAAGTACCATTCCAATATTTCAAAATATCTATGTGTTTTATTATTAACTTCTTGAGAACATTTTGCCTTACAAGATTGTTTCAATATGTTTTTTTTAACTGAAAAACAATCTTTTTAAATTCAAATAGTTCTGCTTACTTCTACAATAATATTTTTTCAGTGCTTAGAGTGAAATTTTCCCAAGACCAATACATTTTTGGAAAGTTTGTTAAATCTCTTTGTTAAGGGTGTTTAAACATGAGAGGTATCATGGTTTTCCTTCTCCTTTAGTACGCTTTTCCTTTCTAAAATATTCACAGTATATATATTTTTCTTCTAAAGGATTGCTTCTATGATGATTTAAAAGGAAAGGTCTCTCCCTAGCCATTCACCATGTTTTAAGACCATTTTGACAGAGTGCATAAAACACTACAACAGGTCAAAGATTTCCATGATGCAGCCCCTCTTCCTTGCTCAGGTGGTTAATAAAGCCTATTTGCATGGTAAATATACAGCTAAAATTAGGTTGCACTGTGAACTGAATTGATGACATTTCTGCATGCTGATCTGCACCCTGTGATTTCTGTTCTTATTTGGCTCCAGTCACTTTATCTTTTATATTTTTACAAAACATATTTATGAGGAAGGAGTTTATTCCTTCGTGGTAACTGGCTTTACAAGATATTTTCTCCATTTGCTGTTGTAGGAATCTATTAGCTGCTCCACCACTTATGTGGTATTGTCTGCTTCAAAATTTTTCCATTCTTTTCTATCTTTTGTCAAGAATATGAAACAATACAGGATACCAATGTTAAAAAAAAAAAAAAAAAAAAAAAAAAAAAAGATACTTTTATGTCCAATTGCTATTCTCCAGATCCCAGGAAAAGTCATTTAACTTTCTGTGTTTATTGTGGTGATGACCCAGGAGCTTGGTGAGCCTGGCAGACTTGGCAGGCATTCTTGACAGCTTGTCAAGCCTGAGGCTACTGCATGTTGTCTTTTCTCTCAATTATTAATAATTAATTAGAATCCATGGTTTTTTAATGATGGACTGATTTAAATGGACTGGTTTTTGGGGGCTTCTGTTTTTTTAAAACATTCATTTTTTGAAAGCAGGAGAGACAAGTAAGAAGAATGATGTACAAGCCTTCAAACAAGTCAAGCAAAATCACTGGAGGAATAAAGGCTACAATACACATACATTTATTTGTGTATATAAGGATGCATTTGCACACAGTGCATTTAGTCCCTACTGGCCAAACACAAGTGACTAAACAACTTTTTGCAAGCCCAGAAAATCAAACACTGCCTGAAGCACCTCATTTATGGATTTACCATGCACACAAAGCACAAATCCCAAAGCTGTATTTTTTTGTCTTAATCAGTTGATATGCTCTGTGGAAATGTAGGAAAATTATGGCCCTAATTTTCAAAGACACTACAAGGAGCCACAGAACAGACGAGGGAGAAGAAAAGGATTCCACGGTTAATTGATGTGAATCCAGTTTTCTCCTGTTATACTTCATTTCCATGTATATTATATATTATATCATCTACATTACCTATATTACACATTTTACACTATCTCCCGTATACTGTATATTGTATTTTGTATACTATATATTATCTCTATTTCTACTTTGTATAATTCCCCCCATCTCACCTTTTGTTTTCTTGCAGAGGCCCAAGGTCAGTGAAGGCTCCTGAAGGTGCTGAATGAGAGGAAGTCCACAATTGTGCTTTGAAGTGCAATCTCCAGCCTTAAACTGGACATCTGTGTCCCACACCCAGTGCCTAAGGAACACGTTTCTGAACAAAAGGCAAGTCCAAATATTCCCAACAGGATTGGAGTCCCTTCCTTTGTTGATATTAGATGCTTTGTTACCAAAACCTGTCTCCCTATACTCAGGACTTAGAAACTGATCCTACACAGGGGTATCTGCATAAGACACAATGCCAGCTTGGTTTCCAGGAACAGTTCATCCACAGAGAAACAGAGGTTCTTCTGGGGTGTTGTTGTTCTCTTGTATGTAGGTGATAAGATACCAACAAAGAAGTGATTTCACACTATGCATGACAGCTCTATACTCAGCTGCAGTCCTTGTTATACGAAGCTTCCCTGAGTGAAATTCTATTTAGTCTAGTAAAAGCAATGTGTTTCTACTATTCTTAGGAAAAAATAAAAATCATCAGGAGTCTTCCATATATTTATTAACTTTTAGACACCAGTACTTTTTTTGTAACCATTTAACATTTGTGAAAGTTCTGTTTAACTGATATTAATAAATAGCACTATATACACACATCATCTTCCACGCCTTCAGACTTGACAGTAGTATCAGCAATATCCACCTGGGTGGATAATAAAGGGTGACCCAAAACCTAAAAAAGGCATTTCCACCTACTTACAGTCTGTAACTTGAGAATAACTGTATTAAACATAAGGGATTATCTAACAGAACAGATCGACATGGGAGTAGAGGTATCGTCTTTAGGTTACTTTTGCTTCTTCTCTTATTAGTGCTAGGTGAAAAACATCAGGAGATTATGATGGTGTGAAAGTTGTGCTCTCTTAGTTCTTTGAAGAGTCATGCTATAAGAAGGAAAATGTATCAACACAAAAGTATTATTTATATTTTCTGATTAACTGAATTAATTTGCTGAATCTGAATTCCATTTGAGGACAAACACTCAGTTGATGGATTGAGATTTCTGGGGCAAATTAATCACTGGTAGGACCAGTCTAACTTGTTTGACATTTCATGTGGAAATAAATCTCAAGATCTATCTGAACTCCAGTGTTGTTCCCCTTATAAGAATTAAAGGTTTCAGTTTCCAGTGTCTTCCTACAGTCACTATTTGGTGAAATTATGGTACAACAGCAAAGATCAGAGATACCGTTTTCTGACAAAAAGATAGGAATAGGTCTTGACAGTTTGACTGCCTTATTTCTGTCTAAAGCCAGTAGCAACTGTGCCAATGTTGTTCTGGACAGTTGCTTTTATCAAACTGTTTACAAAACTTCCAGTGATGTGGATCAGACACTGACTCTAGATGATCTATTTGACTGCTTCACTATTCTTACTGCTAGAATAGATTTCTGTTTATGAGTGTGCAACCTAAATCTGCCTTTCATATAATTCCTTAAGTTGATGTCACAGTGGTGCAAAAAAATAGATCAAAACCTCTCAGAGAAAATGCTTTCTGTCATCTTTAGTCAACATTATCTAGAACTTCTTGAAAAATGGTGGGATATGATTTTTAAAATTGTAATGCCTGCATTTGTACTTGTGCTGGAAGCTGTAATACATGGATTATGTAACTGTTGACATGATGACCTTTTACAGGTCCTGTGTATTATACTGTATGCATATATACATTTCAATGCAAAATAATAATAAAATATACACAGTTTTTATAGTCCAGGGGGTATTTGGCAGATTAATTAATTGAATAGTAATCCAGAAGGAAATGTATTCTAGTGGAGGCAGCGGAACCCTCCCTCTCCAATTGATCATATTTAGTTAAGAGGATTGGCAGTAGTTTGTAATTCACTCAGGTGCTGCTTTGGGCAGGGTCTGTGTTACTTAATCTAATAGCTCTTTTTCAGCTTTGATGTTGATAAAGGCCCCTGAAACTCATCTTCCTTAATTGTATTATAATAGAAAGAGTGCCCTAGGGACAATAACAAGGAACAAACCCCAAAAGACTGAATTCATTTGCTACAATTGGAATGTGTTAGGCTATGAGATAAAAGCTCATCTGTACACCCACTAAGAGAGACAATATCAGGTGGAGACTTAAAAAATACCCTTCCATGTTACTCCCAGGTCTGTCACAGGAGCCATCAGCCTATCAAAAACCCCACAATTCTACATAGGATTCAGGGGTTCAATGGCAGATGTGGGAAATCCAAATTAAAGACTGAGAGGAACAGATAGTAGGTCCGGGCTTTTCCCAGGGCTGCCTCAGGAGAGCCTCAAACACAGCATCCAGAGATGAAATCCATCAAGATGTGGGAACAGAGCACCTTTTGAACTGAGGGGAGTTACTGCTGAGAAGTATGGGACACCTTCTGGGATACAAGGGAAGAGCATTTTGGGATGGCACAGGACTTCTTATGGGAGGTTTAGAGGAGAAAACAAAGGCAGAAAAGGGGTGGATCTAGTTAAACTGAGGAGAAATGAGCATTGGAAAGTAGAGGGATGAGGGAACGGAAATGTTTTGGTATTTTGTCATATGCAAATATTTTGCAGGTCAGTAAACGTGTCTGCAAGGGATCAGTGCAATCTGCCCTATTTTCTTATTAAACTCCATTTCTAAATCATTTCCTGGATGAGGGACTCTCTATTTGATGCACTTGTGTGTATGAGTTCTGAGTGCCAGCAGCTGAAGTAGGACCTCAGGTCATATGGTCACATGGATGCAGTAACTGGAGCAAGTACGGATGAGTGCTAGGATAGTGGGTTGAATCTGGCCACCAGCTGAACTTCCACCCTATCATCTCTCACTCCTCTCCCACAAGATGGGGAGAAAATGAAAGGAAGGTGAAAAGACTTGTGAACTGAGATAATGAAAATTTAACAAGGAAAGCAAAAGATGTATGTGGGAACAAAACTAGAGGAATTAATTCACTGATTCCCATATGCAGGCATGTGTCCAGCCAGTTCCTGGAAAGCAGGGCCTCAAAATTCCTAATTCCCCCAGAACTGGAAAGTGAAATGTACTCTCTTCTTCTTTCTTTGTGCTGTTTTATGCTGAACATGGTTTCATATGGTACAGAGTATCTGTCTGGTCAGTTCGGGCCAATAGTCCTAGTATTGTCCCTGTTAACATTTAGCATTTTTGATGTCTCTCTAACCAGTAGAAATCTACTTCTGTTCTTAAATATAGGTCTGGTTGTTCAGAGTTAATATAGGTAAAGTGGGAATAGACTTCTCATAGAGGACACTAGCCCTAAACGTCCTCAGACATTTAATTTGTAGGAAAGCAAGAATGGAGAACATCTGATTCCTCATTTGGCTTTTTCACCTCTCTTCTTCTGAATATATGACTCCTGACTTCAGTAGGGAAGAAAAGAAGAGAGTTTTGCTCCACCATTCTGAAACCTGAGGGGTTCCCATACTCTTGACCTTGCTAAAACAAAATTTCACTTGTTGACAAAGTGTGTCTGTAATTAATGTACAAATGAGATAAAACAAAAGTCTCATTAAAAAGGTGACAGGGCCTGTCTTTAAAACAAAGCAAAACAAAAAAAAACCCAAACAAAAAACAAAAACAAAAACAAACCAAAAAAAACCCAAAAAAAAACAAAAAAAGAAAACAAGAAAGACATGAGGCTTTGGTGACAATAGTGAACTAGCACTTGGAAGATCAGTCAGTGTGTCTGTAGCCACAAACTAGCAGGTGCAATATTAATAAAAGGCAGAAGAGGACCCAGAGCTCCATGTGTCATGCCATCAATTCTCTGTATTGTGCTGGATATTGATCATAAATAAATAATTGTTCCATTCTGCTGTTGATTAAAATGTTAGTAAAAATACAAAGTTACAGGAGCAGAATCTGAAACCATACCATAGCTATGAAAAATCCATAAAAGGGGTCAAAACATTTTTCCTCCTGCTTAGTCCTTCTTAGATTAATACAACCTTCTTGTCACATGGATTTTCAAAAGGATAACATGTCTGAAAGATGGTATTTTAAGTTTCCATCTGCAAGTGACAAATCATTTTTCTTGAGCATTTGTATTATATTGTATATACATTTGTTTTCACTTTCTGCGGTGTAAGAGCAAACATGTACAGCAAAGTTTATATAAATCATATATAAGCTTACTTATATAAAAATTTAAAGGAGGCAAAAATCAGTTTCTTCCTCAGTATTGAGTCTCTGGACTAGATTTAGTGTGCATTTTATTTTCTTTTCCAACTAACAAAAAATTAGAAAGGTAAAGATTTTTTTATTGTACTGAAGCACTTTTTAGTTTTTTTTCTGTCAAGGTTTATAATATCTTCTCTACAATGTAAGTTCCTACAGCTTTTATTTCAATGAGAAAAATGGTAGATTGCTCCTCTTAAAGTCTGTTCAGTGTCTTTACATGAAACTGTAGAACATTATACTGAGACCAGCTGGCTCTTATGTGAGGTGATAACATCCAGCTGAGAGGTGGCAATAAGTAGCTGGTAGGCAGCCACATCTTACAAACAACAGCCCTTTCTGAAATAACACCAGAATAGTGGCTCACACTGCTGTCTTTCAGCATGATTTATTACCTTTCATTTAGAGATGCACCTTCATGGTTAAAAAAGTTTTGGATGAAAAATAACTTGTGCCTGTGCACTTGGCATGTCGCACTTTCAGTGTTGTTTTTCACAATGTAAAAATTAGCTATTGCAAAAACTGTATTTGAAATTCCTGAGTAATTGTTTCTTCATACTGAGAATATTTCTAATTTGTTATGGAAAAAACCTATCTCTAATACAGCAATTAAATACATGACCTTAACTAAAATAAGCAAACAAAGAAATTTGTAAAGAAATTAGTACAAAATCATTCTTATTTTGAAATAAATAAAATATTGATAAGGAAATTAAATGGGGATAAAAGGTTCTTTGGATATGTATTAGTTATGTAAAGAGCTTCTGACCACAGTATCTGAGTGCTCATTTAATAAGGAAACAATAAAAAAGAAAATAATATGAATTCACGCTGTATTTAATATACAAACTGAAGTACATTCATTTTGAGATGGTATGGGGAACTCAGATCTTTTCCCAGTCAAAAAAGAAAGGCATTTTTGTGGTTTTTTGACTGAGGAAAAAGAAAACAAGCAAACAAGATCCCTCTAAATCTTTCTCAAATAGAGTAAAACGTTGATAGTTTTCTGGAAAAAAAACCACCAATTTGAAGCTTTTTGGGGGCAGAAGGGGTTGTGTTTGTTTTTCTGAAACTTTTCAAGAAAATGATATATCATCAAACCCATGAAAAATTAAAGGATGCTGTAGAATGGAATACTAGAATTTATTTCCTTTAATAAAAATTGTTTTCTCTGTATCCAGTAGTGTTAGAAAGGGGGAAAGAGATGTTGCATTGCAACTCCTTCTTGATCTCACTTTTCGTTCGTCTCTGTATACATGTTAACATTTCAGCTACATCTCACCTCTCTAAGACTTTGAGCACTTGCCTCTGATTTTGGTACTCCTCAGCTGCTTCAGACCAAAAGGCCAAAGCTGTGGCTGGAGTTTGAGGTGATGAACAGTTGCTCTGGTCTAAGCCACAAGTTGCTTTGTCATATGAGGTAGCAGAGTGTGTTTCTGGTGCACGGTTACCCATTTTCTCTTTTGCCAAATGGGGTAGCTGGGGTTTGAGATCCACCTAGCAGCAATCAATGAATTGCAAAACAGTGACTGCAGCTTGCTGGGTGAGAGATAAAAGGAGCTTGGTTGTGAGCAGAGGAAAGAAAGGGAATAGTTACAAGCAGCCTTCAAGGAAATTGAGCTTTAAAAACATGAAAACACTAAATGAACCGCATAATTACCTGGGGAAAGAGGAAGCAAAAATCACAGAATAAATGGATGCAACAAAAAAGGAACATTTTAAATTTGTTTATTTATTTATGTACATATGGTTTTTTTAGCATCTGTGAAAGGTCTCAGTAGGACATGGAAAGAGATAGGATAAGATGAGATTCAGCTAAAATATTAACTAGAATTTAGAGAAAACACTAAGAGAAATCATTGATTGTTCCTATGTTCCTTTATGGCTTTATTAGATTTTTAATTTGTATATTTTACAGTAGGAGAGATGACAATTATTTTAATGTCTTTCAGGGAAAGAGGAGTTTTTCTCCAGTAAGTGCTGACATCTCAGTTTATATACTTGACAATGCTGCACAAAACAAACCAAACCAACCCAACCAAACAAAAAAAAATTAAATCTAATAATGCACCTTCAACAGAAATCTTTAAAATCAAAGTAGCTTGAGACAATCACGACTGACAAATTTACATGAAAGTCACCAAATTTCCATTCATTTACAGCATTTCTCCCCTACTACATTCATTTTAAACTTAAAACACATAACATTTGTTATGAACACATTCTTCTTATTCCATAATCTATTTTTGATAAGAAGAGTTTTTTAAGCTTCATAATACTTCAATCAGAAAATTAATTAATTAGGCTTTTGTAATGTATATCATCCTTAATTCAAAGCTTTATTTCATGAACAACACACTGAATTTACTCTGGAAGATATTATTTGTATGTCTTGAAAATACTCTACCTTACATAATAATTTTAACATGAATTTAATAAAAACTTCACCCTTGTGTTGGGGGATTTTTGCACTTGAAGCAGTGATGTAAATTATGAAGTAAAAGACATTAACAACAGTGAAATCAAATTGGTAAAACTGTGGGTCTTTTTCTCTGGAAAAGTTCATACTACGTCTCTATGATTGTCATTCTCACAGTCCTTTGAGCAAATCTATAAAGCAGGGGGCAGAAATTCTGCTATGACAAAATATATGTTCTACAAAAATTGCAATTAATTCTATGTCATGGTTGATCAAATGCATTAATTAACATAACCAACCCCCCAAATCGAGGGAAAACTCACATCAGCATAGAAGACATAAGGCAAAATTCCTCTAATTTTTCTGAATCATATTGAAATTATTCAGTATTAAATACAGTGTTTAAAAATCCAAACTATAAAGAAGCATATTATCTTTGCTAATAAGGAAAATAAGAAATTTAGATTGTGTAAATAGAAAAAAGGAAGCCTTTTTGAGAATGATTTCCAAACGATCTCAGAAATCAGCCCAAATTAAGTCATGCTCAGATCTGGCCATTTCTCTATGAACAAGATTTCTACAGGGAATAAAAAAGAGAAAAGAAAACTTAGAGCATTATTATACTCATGTGACTGCCTGAATGGTATTCACATCTCATGAACAAGCATGAACATTTTCAGTCATAGAATTTGCCTAAGTGTCATTGTAGTTAGTGGTGATTTAATTTGTGTAACAAATTAGTTCTGAAGACTTTATTGTGTCCTCTCAACATAGGCATGCAGTGCTGTTTCAGGGTGACCTGTGACATCCTATCCTGTGTCCAGCTGATGCATTGGGACTTAATCCTTCTTAAGCCTTCTGTATATTTTATGTCAACTCTGACAGCTATTATGATAGATCAAATCTGTGACAGCCTAGGGTAGTCAAATACCACTAGACAATTCATTTTATCTGGACGTACCTATTGACTTGATTCAAATATCACTCTAATATTTCAGGTTTCAAGGGAAATCTTTAAAATTGGGACCATATTGACAGATAATATGGCAACATGCCTCGTATGCATATGTCTCTTATAGATATGCCACCTCTCTGAGCTGGGGGGAGGGAGTGGGCATACACCTTTTAAGTATGCTACTTAAAATTATAGATAAACATTTTAAAAAATGATGCTTAAAAAAGAAGTCCACCTATTATGTTTTCACTAATTTACCATTCTGAAAACACTTACAGCAGATTTACAAATTTCACACAGATGTACAAAGCTGTAACCCTAAACACACATATGTACTTTATTCTCCTGTGCTTCCTCAGCCCATACTGACATTCACAACAGAATAACAGCCTATTAAAAAACCAAAGACTAGTAGAATTCAGCAACTAAATTCTTATTTCTCAGTATTTTTGCAATAAGTAACATGTTCAACTTACTCCCTAGTACCTATTGGGAAAGCAATCCAATGGTTGAAATACTCTTTTTTTCTCAGCTGGAAAAATTGCAACATATATTTTATATATCCCTTTGGAAAACAGGATTCTAGCTGATATCTAGAAAAGATACCCCAATAATTAAATTATTAAATGATCCATCATTATGTGTGCTCAGCTAATGATGACAGAGAGGATGTCATTTGAAGTGCTGCTGGGTGGGAAATACTACAAGACATTTGCCTACAAGTAAAGGCCTGGGAGACAAATCATACTTGGGCAGATGAACAATACAGGGAGACAAATGTGAAAATGTCTCTAAAGAGCAAGGCAAACTCACACTCCACTGTTAGAAATATTCCTTATGCCACGTTTGCAAACAGCTATCAAATTACTAGGAACTGGGAAAACCTTTGGAATAACATAAATGGGACAGGTGAGTTCCATCTAAAGAAAATAAAATTCAAATATAAAATAAAGTTTATGACCAAGTTTTAAACTTAAGACTGAGGAAAATCCAACAGGTTTACAAAGGTGAGGTAATAAAATCTCTGCAGTATTACAAACTCTGACAGAAGTCAATAACGTTGAGGACGGTAATAGCAATATGAGCAATCTCTATAAATAAGACTCTGTTGAAACAAAGCACATAAAAAATTTGATAACCAGAACAGCACCAAACATATGAGTGATTCTATGTGAATTACAGAAAAGTAAAGAATTTGGTAGCCAAGATCAAAGTCCCAACTTTAAATAAGAGAATTGTGATACTAGGGATGGAAGAATATGATGGAAGCCAGGTAACCAGAGCAGCACTGTACCTTGGAAATTAGCAGAAGATTTATATTAGGAATGGCAGAAGCTGTGTGTGTGGAAAAGTGGCACTGTATGTCAAAAGAAAAATTAGATTAAAATACAGAAATACACAAAGCAAAATAAACACTGACAAGGAACATAAAATTTATTTGTAGAAAAATCCTGTCTCCAAATGGTATAATGGTAAGACTGTACTATCAACATATTGGAACACTTAGATATGAAATACTGGGGAAAAATATTTTTGCAAGTGTAAGTAATGATCATTATAGCTATTAAATTTCCTTAATGAAGTCAAATAACATATGCCTTTTTGTTATCAGATTACTTTCTCTACATAGAATTCCAGGAAGCTTTCTGGAAAGATTCTCCAGAAAGTCACTATGATGTTTCATAGCAACAAAAGGAAGTTGCACAGATGAATTAATTACTACATAAAAAAAAGGGCAAGAGAGGACTAGTTGTATCACCTAGTCTCCTGGATTCAAGTTTAGGAGAATAAACAAATTTCAGAGACATTTTTTAAAGACTTCTGCTGGTCAATGTATTCAGTTGACGAATAGTTAGGTGATAAAGCTTACAGATAATGTGTGATTACTGAGAGAGTTGCAGAAGGATCTTGCACTTCTAAGTGTCTGCTAAATATAATGGCAGACAAAATTTGATGCTGAGGTGAGAAAAGTACACGTGAAGAACACCAGAAATTTCATGTCTACAATTATTTGCAGTTATTTCATATCACTTTATTAAAAAAAAACAAAAAAAACAAAAAAAACCAAAAAAAACCCGACCCAAAACAACAAACCCTCAACCCAAAACATAGCCTGAAGCTGAGCAATGATTAAAAATACAATTAGAATCATTAGGAAAGGAACAAAACAGAAGTCATAATTACCTCACTGCATAAATCTAAGTGGATTCACATTTTGGCTTCCAGTTACAATAAAGACTTTCCTGCCTCAAAAAAAAGGATATAGAAGAACAAAAATAGTTCAGGGAGAAAACACAAGATGTTCATATTTACAGAAAAGCTTACACGTGAAGAAGGATTGAATAAACTAAGATTCTCCAATAAGGAAAAAAAGAAGACAGATGGGATTATTACATGTATCTGTTAAAAAATTAAAGCCCTAGAGACTAAAGAGGTGTTGTTTTAAAAGTAAGACAAAAAAGTCTTTGAACTTTTAAGTTAGAATAACCCACCCACACAATGAAAAAAAGAAAAGTTTTGATTTATTTTCAAGAAAGGGACTTTATATTCACTTTTCATGCCTTCAGGACACCGACAGACTTTTTAACCTCTTTCCCTGTCTAGAATTTTGGCAGTCTGTACTCCAGATCAGCTCCAATATGGTGCTGCTGTAACCTTAGGTCAGACTGCTGGGAAAAGAGCTGCATGAGAAGCATTAATTGCATTCCCCCATCCTTCATTTCAGAATAGGATTTAAGTTCACAGCCTTGCCCTTGCCTGATCTATATTGCAAAGTGTACCTACGCTTGGCTGCGTGTCTTGCTAACACTGACCTGCTAACTTGACTGGCTGCCTTGATTATTGCCCTGCTTTAACCAAGTTTGGGCTTGCTCGTCAGTCTGGGCTTGTTGAAACTGGTTATTGCTGACTTTTCTGAGCAGCCTGTTCAGGATCACTGGGATAAGCCCTTTCATGGGGCCACCATCTCTGCTGTCCCCCTCAGCTCTTCTCCCACACAGAGAAAAATGATGTCATTGGATACTGTGGAGGGCAGAAAAAGACCTATGCCCAGCTCCTCTGCTTATGACAGAGGATTAACTTTTATACTACTTTGTACAAACATTGGAATGCTTTCTGTAGAGGGTTAGGTCAAACCATTCTAATGGCCAGGGTCTACAAACCCTTGCCTAATTGGTAAATACGCTTTATTTATGTTTTCTGTTGTTATATTTGGTTCTGGTAAAAGGTGATTAGTTGATCTATCTATCAATCTACATATATATATATATACATAAGTACAAATACAATACCAATTGTGGTTATTCTAAAGTGCAGTATTTTTTGATGCTATTCAGTGAAGTTCTAAAACTTTAATGCTTTTGCCATATGGTTTCACCCAGACTCTTCTATGTTCTAATGCAGTTTAATAAAACAGATCCTTGTTCTGACCAGGAAGATAACCATAAACTATTTTTAAATAGGTCTTCAGGAACAAAGAACTAGTAAAAAAAGAGGAGAAAAACCTAAACAGATAAAAGCACTATAAGTGATCATTTTGTTGGGGAAAAATGGTTGGGGTTTTTTGAGCAAAACCGTGAACTCTGGGGACAAAAGCAAAAAAGTTAGAGAAAAACACACATACACTTTGGTAACTGTAATCACAAGTTTGTTAACAGAGAATTCATATACTGTGATATTCAATGTCTTATACAGATTTGAACTCAATTCTATTGGATTTTATCTGAAATCCTTAAATTATACATTATAGGACATTTTGGAGAAAATTTCTGTCTTTCAACAAGTAGAGGTTTACATATGAAAACCTTTTTTCTGAAATTATTGCAATGCCAAAATTATTTTTAAATGTTTCAATTTTTGTAATTCAATCTTTTCCAAAACAAGCAAACCAGCACTGCTCAAATGAGCTTTTTTGACTAGTTGTAGGGTGTTATAAAAAAAATAAATAATATTGACCCTTAAAGTATAAATAAATAGATACAGAAATTTGAGATCAAGCAATAAACATTATAATCATACAGAATAATCACAGAGTTCTGCACTTGCCATTAAAAATATTTCCCAACATATGATTTTTAATGACAGCAATAGTTAAAGAGCAAGCTTACATCTCTTCTAAATTTAGTTTTTTGAAAAACGCAAATGACAGCAAATCCTATATTATTATTCTGTATCTAGCAGTAGTCCTTGTATTTTAAAAAAAGCCTGTTCCTTAATTTTTAAACAAATATCTGTCCAGAAGTCTGGACTAACATAGTACAATAACGATATCTCTGTGGAAAGCATGGCTTAGTAATCCTTTGCAAAAGATGAGTTTCTCATGTAAAGTGTTTCCATGGGAGAAAGTTGTTGTTTAAAAAAAGTCTACCTACATGTTTTAACTTAAAATGACTGTTTCACATTACTGTTGATAGACTAACACAGAGGTTAATATTGAGAACTGCCTGCATACATGGCCTTCATTAACACCATATAATTATACTGAGATTTCTTGAGCTTGACTTGTCAGATAAGATCTTATCTAGATGAATGGTTTTTCTTGCTTTGAATGCTTGAATGGATCTGAGAGTCATTTGGCACTTGGCAGCCTACATTATGACATGTTATCAGCCAAATAGTGCAAAGAAAAAATTAATTATTTCAAGGAAGAAATACATGATAGAAATATTTTAAAGTGCAACAATAGCTGTGTTTGCTCTAAGGAGAGAAAAAAAAAATTACAAAGCGGAGACAAGTCCAGTGAAGAAGAACATCTTTCTTCAGAAACTTGCAACAAGGTTACCTATCAGTGAACACAGCTGTCAACTATCAATCCCCTGCCGAAACATTATTTGGAGAAAGAAAGTTAAAGCAATTCATGAAATGTTTCATTGTCTTCATCCCCATAAATTAATGCAACCACTTTTGCTGTTATTGTCATTGTCTTCAGGGTGTTTCTTGACACACTTTCCTTCAAGGGTAGTCAGATGACAAATTGCACACTGAGATAAAATGCTGGAATGCTTTTTTTTTTTTTTCCCCTATTTCCCTTTAATTTCATCCTCATTATGTGGCTATGTCATTCACTTGGTTACCTGATTTTGGGCAGTCTTAGCACAGCATAGAAATGCAGTTGTTTCTTAAGAAAACTCAAAAACTTACAGAAGTTTGGCAAGTGTTTATAGAATAATTATATTTAAATTTAGTTCATCAATAGTGGGATAAGTTGCTGTCCTTATGTATAAAGACACATAATAGAAATGTGAAGGATTCATGTGGTGGTTTGCTGTAGGCACCTTTTAAAAATACTACCTTGTCCACTCTTTATATTCTCCTGAATATAACCCACATAAAGCATAGTATTTGTCAGGTTTTTTTGGTAAGTGTACTTATCTCAGGGAATCATGGACTCACAGAATAGACGGGGTTGGGAGGGACCTCCAGAGATCATCTAGTCCAGCCCCCCTACTGAAACAGGTTCACCCAGAGTAAGTTGCACAGGATTGCAACCAGGTGGGTTTTGAGCATTTCCAGAGAAGACTACTTATTATACATGCAGTCACATCTCTCCACATTTTTATACCAATGTAACTTATGATTTTTCTCTGCTTGACATTAATACGGATTAAAATATAATGTTAATTAAAAACACAATAATTCCTCCTAAATAGCTCTATCTGAGCACTCTGATTACCTCTAAAACAAGAAAATACGATGATTCATAACTTTTCTTTTTCTGTGAGTACAGACTATTTGGTCTCTGAATCTAAATTTTAAAGAACATGCATACTACAGTGAACAGTCAGATTTCTTACAGGATTTTGATCCACTTCGAACTACTGGGATCTCGTATGTGGTTGTGACCCCTAATTTTGGAATCTGTGGGCTAGACGAAATCAGAGTAGACTATTCTGAGAAAAAAAACAAAACCACACAAAAAACCATGCAAAACCACACAAAACCACAGGGGAAAAAAAAAAAAAAAAAAAAAACCAAACTGAAAAAAAAAAACAAAACCACAAAAAAATCCCCCAAACAACAAAACCAAAACAACTATATGCATTTCCATAATGAATTGATGGGGACCAATTCTATGCTGCCAGACACTGTTTCTTTAGATACCAGGATCACAGCAAGCTAAAATAAATAATTCTACCATCTGATATCGGTGCTTATTTTAAATCTTTAGAAACGGTTAAAGCAGACAATTTTAAATTATGGACAATCTCAATTTTCCCATTTATTCCATGTACAAAGAATGTAATGAAATATCTTTCTCCATGTCCTCTCTTACTATTCATTGAATGTCATCTTTTTAGCACATGGACTAGGTTATATCTTGTCTTACCAAGGAGTCTAGCTCAAAAAGAGGAAAAAACATCTAGAATTCTAAGTGCTACAACAATGAAAATTATGCAAATATTTTATGGCATTAAAGCCTCAAATAATGAAAAGATATATTTTCAGTGCTAGCATGCTGTAATATGTGTCCAATAAAGACTTGCCCATATAAAACTCTTATCTCCAAACTTATTACTGCAGTAAAAATAATCACAAATGCAATTTGATAATCTGTCATTGTACAGTTATTTTGAAATTGAAAATAACATAAATGCTTCCTATCATTATTATTTAGCCCCTAGGTTAATTGCTTATGAATGATAGACTCAGCCTCTAGACTTTATCCTCTTGAGAAGATACTAATGCCCTTTTGTCCTTTAATTTAATGCTGTGTTTCTTTTGGTTTTAAAGAAACAAATACTACAACAAAAAATAATCTATTAATTTGTGTGCCCCTTAAAATTGTGTTAATCCTCACAACCGTGGAAATCCTCAATCCTATGGAAAGTTAGATTAATTATCAAAGAAAAACAGTGAAGATATTCATTGGACCTTCTCTCTCTGTTTCCATAACCACAAAAAGCAATGTCTGTCCATTATAATTGTTTTTCTATCTCTCTTTTCATTTCTTCAGACCTTTCAACCTAGATCAAATAACTAGACTTAAGTATTTTCCTCATTTTTCAGGCATTTTCCAGAGTGACTTTAAAATTTTGTTGAAAAATTTTTCTGTCGTTATAAAGTGTGCTTACACTACAGCAAGTGATCTAGATTATGCACCAAACTGTTGGAGGAGGTGACAGATATTTTTGAATCTTAAACTGAATTTTGTAGCAATGCAGTGTGAGACTCCTAACAGAATCATGGACCTATAGCAAAGCCACTGTAAGCAATTACCGTTTTCCATTATGCACCTGATAAATACTATTTTTATACTCTTATCAATATTGCTTTCATGTAATTGCTGTCTCTTGTTTTCACTGATTGCTGTGTTAGCAGACTGGTGACAGGCTGTGAATGACTGCAGTCAGCATTGGCAACCAGCAAAGATCTTTGTAGAGGGATAATATCCAATGTGAGGATAAACTAGAATAAAATGCTGGAAACAGGACCTTGCACCAGCAAATAGATTATTTTCCTACACTATAATCCACTCGGGGCATTTTATCAGATTATTTCTGTATTATATCTAGATTAGCTAAATCTGGATAGCTAGGTTTTTGAAGATTTGGACAACTTGCAGACATTAAACGCAAATTTCCCTAATTTCTCAATATGATAAAAAGTCTATTCAGTTTGGGAATCTACTCTCTAAACACAGTTTTTGATGCATGGTTAAGACAGTTTTATGATTCAGTCACACTGAAACAGGCAAATTAATAGGACCTTTAGAGATTTGTTAATCAAACTTTTGAATTGTGGATAGTTTATAGTCCTTAGCAATACTTGACATTTAAAGTATGTAGCACTTTACAAACATTGAATAATTACAGTCTCAGCTTCTTCAGGAGCTAAGAAAATCATTTTAGCATTAATGTGCAGACAAGGTAACAGGCAAAGGCAGCTTTGAAGTTTTGGAATATCCTGCTGATTGCAAAGAGATAATATCACTATCCACACCACATTGATCTGGGAATTTACAAAAAATGCTAAGGAAGCATTGGGCAAGGTGATACTATGCTACTATTTTTCACAGTATGCAGTGTAATGGTGTAATATCTGTTACTGAAACATCTGTATATTAGTTGTAAGAATAAATTGCTCAACAATAATTTCCACTACCAGTGAAGACGTACAGGCTCAAAGGGAAATCTCATTCATCTGCTTTGGATGGGAAGGTAAAGAGGGATTTTGGAGTATACATTGTAAAACTAGAAAGTCAATATTAAACAAACAGGTGAAAATAAGAACAGTAGGAATTTTATATAAATGGTAAAGAACTAATAGCTCTGGTAGTCTGTGTCATTGTTAAGGCAAGTTTTATTGGTTCTTTTTGTTATTTGTGGTTTTTTAGGAGTCTTTTGAAAAGAGAAAATAATGTGTACACATTATTGGCTAAAGCCAACATTTAGAGAACTATTACAGTAAAGCTCTTTGTACATATTAATAACTCCACTGATATTGACTAGATCATTCATGTAAGCAATGGTAATCTAAGTATGTAAATTTTCAGGACAAGTTTGTGGGTTTAAGACATCCTGAAGTTTATAAGAAAAATATTCTGTTGGTTAAGTCAGGTTTTTTTTTTTTGGTTTGGTTTGGTTTGGTTTTTTTTAATTTTTATTTTCTTAGTGTTCCATTATCTTGCTTTAGATGCAAATTATTGTACTGGAAAGAAATTTCCAAGAATTAATTATGGGCTTACAACAAACATGATTTTAATATCATTCATTTTTACAATGAACTTATCCTGAAAAACTAACTCTGATTGAGCTGATAAGATAAAATAATAAAACTGAAGTATTGTGAAGTCAGATAAAGAAACATTATTCACATTATGAAAATTAACTTCAGTTATAATTCAGAATCAAATATAAAATTTGCTTTCTATTGAAATGCATCTATTTTAACAGCTATTGAATAGAACTTCAGATTTTATTTTGTAATTTCTAATACATTTTGATATTTTTATATATATGTTAGTTACTTCTTGAAAAGCCAGATGCATTCAAAATGAGAGACAATTACATACTCTCTGAGATCGCAAAAAGCCCACCTGTTTAGGACATCCTATCCTTTAGAATAATTCATACTCCACTTTCTTGAAGACCAATTTCACAAGAGGTTTCCCATAACTAAACAGCATTTAATCTCTCAAGATAAAATTAAATTCTTGATAAACTTAATCAGATAAGACCAATAAATTTTCCTGCTAGGACAGACAGAGATTTATGTTTTTTCTGGTAGAAATTACCTAAAAAAACCCAACCCTCATCACTTTTACATAGTGTTGAAAATTTTGCTTTGATTGTTCTTACATACATTGACTTATTTGAGTGAACTATTCATAGTAAACAATTTACAGAGTTAATTTCAGTTTTATTTTTCACTCATTTATTCAGGTTTTGGTTTTTTTCCCTTATTCTGGAAATACTTGGCAAACTACCTTTTATTACATTGCTGCATAGTTTATTTAAAGACAATCTGAGAGGTCAATTTCATAGAATCATCATAAATGTTAGAAAAACCTCCAAGAACAGTAATTCCAACCTTTGACCAAACACCACCATGTCAACAAAAACATAGCACTGAGTACCATATCCAGTCATTTCTTGAACACTTCCAGGAATGGTGACTCCACCACCCCCATGGGCCTTCCATTTGAATACCTGACCACCCTTTCAGTGGAGAAATTATTCTTGATGTCCAACCTGAGATTGCCCTGGTGCAGCTTGAGGATGTTTTCTCTTGTCCTGGTGATGGTTGCCTGTCAGAAGAAGTCAACACTCACTTGGCTACGACCTCTTTTCAGGTAGCTGTAGAAAGTGAGAAGATCTCCCCTGAGCCACCTCTTCACCAGGCAAAACAACTCCAGCTCCCTCAGCTACTCCTTACAGGACTTTTTAGACCTTTCTTTGGACACACTCCAGCACCTCAATGTCTGTCTTGTAGTGAAGTTTCCAGCAGACACACGACAATTTAAGGTCTCTCATAAGAAAAAGAGCAAGTGATCATGAAACATCAGCCAGCTGCTTATAGAGTACTTCATCCACTTTCTGTGAAAGTATTGTAGTTGGCCTGTTTTCTCTGGATATGCCTTAATTTTTATCTCATAATTAAATATTCATGCCTCACAGTGTGTGATATCAGTATGATACTGATTCTGATTTTGGAGATGAAATTGAAAAATGTTAGAACAAGATGAGAGAACAAAGGAGTTTGTAAAACAACTCTGTGAATAAACAGAGAAAAGGAAAAGTTTTACAACATTGTTCTTGACATTCAAAGAACATCTTTAGATACATTAAAAAATTCTTGACACGCTTCTTGAATATTGTTTGTTTTATTTTGCAGCATGCACAGCCTGCAGTTATCTGTATGATGACAACATAATTCAGGTTGGTAAGCAAATATTAAAGACATACATTGATCAAATGAACATGGAATCTTGAATTATCTCAGCAAAATAAGAGAAGGATAAACAATTAACTCAGTTGGTTCAAGCAGGGTGCTAATAATGCCAAGGTCATGAGTTCAGCCTTATGGGCCATTCACTTAAGAGCTGGACCTGATGATCCTTGTGGATCCCTTCCAACTCAGAATATTCTGTGATTCTGTGAATTAATGAAATTCAGAATTAACTATTGATGCTTGATTTATACTTCTTGAGAAATAGCATGTCTCTAATGCTGACCAGAAATCGCCTAATAACATAGATACCCATTTTTCCATAATGAAAAATCAACTGTAACAGACATATTTTCAGTATTGAAAAAGATCGTCTGGGTTGTCTAAAATTTATGTCTGATTAAAAAAGCCCAACTACATAAATTATGTAAATTGTATTAAATAGCTAATAAAGTAAAATGACAATAATATATTCTGTGGCATGATCCAAAATAAAATGGGGTCCTTTTATTTTTATTTTGTGCTTGGCCGTCTTTTACTCAATATCTCTCATTAGTTTCCCTCTTCTTTGTGTGAAGTGGAAGAGGACAGAAAAACAGTGAAACAGTATATTAGTTAGGGAAAGTGAGGGAAACAGTATATTCTTTCTGGTCATTTGAAGGGTTAAGAAAATTGTGGTAAAATGTTACTTATTTGTAACTCTGAAAAAAAAAAAAATAAAAAAAGAACATGAAGAAACAGAAAGAATATTTCATCTTATATATTTGAGGCAAAGTCCAGGGTAATACAAATGACTTGCTGAGCATCTGTTTAGGGTGCACAAAACAACATAAACATATTGACAGAGGAAAAGTTCAGAAGACGTATTTTGACGGTACAGTACACACTCCTGAACTGAATTCAAGGCTGCAATACTTGTTTTTATTTTTATCCTTCCTTTTACATAGGCAATTTTCAGAGATTTTTTTGCTATTTTACACAGAGTTTTATGTTAAGACCATTTCCTTATGGATGAAAATGAACTGAAAGAAAAACATACAAATGCATCAAAATTGTGCTTTGGTGGGTTCAGTTTTACTTATCTTTTTCTTTCCCCTCTTTATTCTGTTCACTCCTCCCTTGTTCACCATGTGTAAGAGCAAATATTACAGCCTAACTCTTCTAGGTTACCTAGTATGCTACGCATCAAAATTTTTTAAAAACCCTAATATTTGCTTCATTGCTCTATCTAGTGGAAAACAAATTTCTAGATCCTAGAAAAGAATTACTAAAAACCAGTTTCCTCATTCAACCAGTCCATTTATTATTTTCTACAGAAAATTTCAGGTAATAATTTCCTATGATGTAACACCTGTAAAAATATTTTTTTGTCATTTAATACAATGACATTTTATCTGATTGTTTTACAGCTGACTGGATGCTGGGATATACTTAAAGAACAGGACCCCACATAGCTCCATAGTGCTCTGGAGATATACTCCATGACTTCCACATCTGCTCATAATTCAAAACCAGAATTACAACCTAAATCCAGAAACTTCTGATTTTATTTAATGAATGAGTGAGAAAACCTGATGTCCTGGTTTCAGGTAGGGTAGAATAATTTCTTCTCAGTAGCTGTTACAGTGCTATATTTTGGATTCAGAATGAAAATGGTGTTGATAACACACTGATGTTTTGGCTGTTTGTTGTCACGTTTATCCTAAGTCAAGGACTTTTATCTTTGTCTCATGCTCTGCCAGTGAAGAGGGATGCAAAAGAAACTGGGAGGGAGCACAGCTGGGACAGGTGACCCAAACTGACCAAAGGGATTTCTACACCTAAGAATGTCCTGCCCAGTATATAAACTGTGGGCAGTTACCCAGAAGGGAAGATGGTCTGGATTCAGGAAGCAGGGTTTGACATCAGTCAATGTGTGCTGAGCAAGTTTATTGTACATCAGTCCTTTTTCCATTACTATTATTATTATTATTATTATTATTATTCATTACTGTATTTTACTTTCTTTTCAATTATTAACCTGTTTTTGTCTCAGCCTGCAGGTTTTACTTTGATTTTTCTCCCTGTTCCACAGGTGAGAAAAGCGGTTTTTGGGAGTGGCTGAGCGGTGCTTAATTTCCAGCTGGGCTTAAACCACAACACATGGTTCAGCTATCACTATATCTAACTCTAAAATATCACTCACTTAAAAATGTCCCTGCTTCTTATAAGTTTACAAATGCTTTATGAATGTGTCTAGCTCCTACAAGACTGAATGACTGGCTTAGGGATGGCCATTATGATCTTTCATATTTATCAAGTTTTTCAAAACAGGAGGGAGGTATTGAACAATTACCATGGTTACAAGTTCAAACATTACCACCCAAAACAAGAATTCAAGCTAAAAATTTAATTATTCCTGAATTATTAATAAATACATGCAGCATGCAAGCTAATAATAATAACAACAACAACATTGTAATCTAAGTTCTTATTTTAAATGTCTTGAAATCCCACATGCCCCATGAGGAAGGCAGAAGAATCAAATTCTCAATTAGAAAAGGCTTAAAAATAGATTGAGAGTTGACATTAAAGTTGAAAATGTCATGAGTTATCATCCATTCCCCTGCTCTACTTCTTGAAACACAAAAATTAAATCAAGCGATCCCCCCACTCCTCCAACACCACAAAAATAAAAGCCACCTCAAAGCCCAAAATATACTGCTACTAGTCTCTTTAATTATATTCTAGCAATATAAAAACATCCTGAGTTTCATAAAACAACAAACAGTATAAAAAATAAAAAGGCATTTTCATATTAACATTTGCAGGAAATAAATTACTCTGCTCTTATACTGATATTTACATGAAGCATAATTAATACTTTTAGAGAACTAGTAAAGATCTTATGGAAACTTGCTTCATAACTGTATTAATGTATTTAATTGGGTGCTTCATTGTTAAAATGAAGAAGCATTAATTAGACATGAGAGATCTGAAACTGGTAAAGAGATGTGTTTGGATTCCCAGAATAGTTTATGAGACTTTTGGTGTCAGAAAAGTGAAGGAGAGCTTACTAGAGTATGCAGAAAATTAAGAATTACCAGCTGGTTTTACACAAAAGCTAGGACACCATTTCTCAGCAGCATAGAGAGATGCAGGCAATGAGACACACAGAATTTAGACTTGGCCAAATAAACTGTATTTTAAAAATTTTATTTGACTAATTAGATACCTGTGTCAAACTCTGTTTAATTGCTATTATAACTGCTAAAAGATGAAAATCCTGAGGGGCTTGGATTTTACAGGGCACTGAGACACTGGAATGAAAAAGCTATGGAATTTGTAACCCAGAGTTATGGAATCATTCCACTGTGAAAAAGATGCGAAAGACTGGAACTAAGGTAGTCAACAGATTATGTTAAGAAGACAGCAAGAATTAAGTTCTGCTCTAGAGGAAATTTTTCTCTCACCTATCATGAGCACTCAGGTAACCTGACCATTTCATTATTCTAGGACTAGCTGGAGGTGCTTCCTTCTTATATGAAGTAGACAAGTGATTAAAGCACTCAGTGATGATGTGTACATGCAAATTAAGTATTTAATAGGATAAAGAGATGGATGGTAACTGTGGCTGTTCATGAGCACACTTGCACATAGTATGTGACAATTTTCTGTCAAAGCCACAGGTTTTTAAACAAACCTGAACATTTTTCAAAGGTTTAGCACAGATCAATCCACACTAAATCACAAACTATCTGGTGAGCTAGGTGGCCCCTTTAGAAAGAGCAGAAGCAGAGAAAGATCCCAGCTCACAAAGATGAATGAAAGGGATTGGAAGTGGAAAGCCTCCTTCACAAATAAGTAGGTGCTTGGTAGAATTCCTTTAAAAGCAGCTCTGAAGTTTCAGACATGGTAAAATGGAAACTGATAACATGTTTGGACCATGGACATGTTGTCTTTTAGAATATATTATTAATTTGGTGCTTTAATCAGAATATATAATGAACACATAGAAATCATAGTTGCTATTTTTTTCAGAATGATTTGTATTGATGGCATACACTGCCAAGAGTAACCTTTCCTTCACACCAATAAAACCAGTTAATATTTTCCTTAAATTGTGTGTTTGAGCTCCATGAGAGCTCGCTCAGTAAGCAGTTTAGAATCATCTTTCTGAATAGTCTGCTGTTAGTCTCCATTATGTCAAGTTTGAGGGTATTAAAAAATAGAGAGAAATAGATAAGAGAAACAGATATATTTCATTCATTTTGAATCTTCTTACGTTGTTTACATATTCTGATAATGCAGGATGACTCCTGAAGTATGTGCAGGAATCAGCTGTGGATACATCTAGCAGCAAATGCTCCTGGTCATCAGTTTCCACATCAATCCCACAGCATTGTGAAGACATTAACTGGAAGAAATTTGAGGGGGGATATTTCGCCAGAAATCTGAAAGCATTAATGCTTTTATACTTTTGCTTCAGGAATTACCTTTGTGGGCAGCACTTCACTGCTACAGGAATCAGTTCCAAAGGATACTACTACTTTTCTGCTCCAAGTTAACACAGAAACAGTAAAGCATGAGACAGCTTTAGCTTTATCCAGGGATGTATGAATTAGTATTGATATAGGACATATTTTCTACCCTTGAAGAATAGAGAAACTGAAGAATAGATTCTGATTATTGGCTTCACTTTGATGTTTAGCTCTGCTTTTGGATCTACAGAGATACACACTATACCTGAACATATGTTAATTACCATGTCCTGCTCTCAATGTGAGTTTTCTCTGTCCTAATAAACTGAGAAGGATGTATCTGTCCTCTGTGTCCTGAGAATATTTTGCCAAGATTTTTCCTTATGGCTCAGTATTGCAACTTATAAATGCTGAAAAAGAGTTTTTCTCAGTACAACTGTAGAAAGAATTGTAAGAAAATTTATATATAATATTTTCATAAGTCCCTGACCTCCAATTGGAGGCTAAAATTTACCAGTGAAACTAAATGTATTTCTTTTAAAGTTCTGACTTTGTGTATACACATAATTTTCAAAAAATTATTGTTATTGTAATGCTACCTCTGAATGGTAAATAAATATGAATATTTTTTTGCAACGTAAATTTTTTCCTGATCTGATTCCATAGACTATCTGAATAGGCTAATCCTACTCCTCTCAAGACGAAAAATATTTTATTTTGTAGATTTTTGTCCACACAGCCTGGGACCATAAGTTGCTATACTGGGATAATTAGAAGGGGGATTGAATCAATAGGAAAAGGCCAAGGTATGTTTTCAGCTGGAATTGCTATCAGAGAAATAGTGCTGTGAGGCTGTACCTGAAGTTTTTAATGTTAATTATTTTTTTTAGAATAATATTCTTAGAAAATAATCTAATGGAGTGCCAGCAGTTCTGTAGTGCTTTTCCAAATATAGTTTTGACTTCTTTTAAAGGGAGAGGGAATGAGAGGTCTAATCTGAATAAAACGGTTAGCCTTCTTATAGAAAATATCAGTTGACTGGACCATAATAGCTCTTTTCAATCTATACTCAATTATCTGTTAAATCCAGTTTATACATGGCCTGTCTAGCATAGTAATCTGGTGATCACAGACCTAAAATTACTACTCTAAATAGGCCTCTTACAAGACAATATACATGGTTATCTCTTTTCCAAAAAATAAATAGGTGGTAGAGCCATCCCACAGCAAGATCTACTGATGGTTGCGGGCAACAAATTATAATTCTTATATGAATTATTCTGTTCCTAACTACAATTACCTGAAATGGCATAAATGACACACACAAGTCAGAAATATTTACTCAGATGATAGAGAACTTAAATATTCTTACGACTAAAATTGTAAGAATATTTTGGATTCAGAAATGTTTTCCTGCAGCGGAGATTTAAATGTCAACGTGTGGCAAAAGAAGTGAAGATTTTTTTGCCACATGCAGGTGCAGTAGTTGTCCACCACTTGCTTTCAGCACGGTCATAAGCTGGTAAACAAGAGGAAAGGGGTGGTTATATTCAGAGGATTATGCATGTATATGTGTATCATCCACATCAATAGAATCAATATTGTGAGTGTCCCCTGCTGAGAAAATTGTCTGCATTAAAAAGCAGAGAGGTAAAGAAATCAAATATAAACAAAACGGAAGTTTTTGGAAAGAGAAAGCTTATTGCTGGAAGCAAAAATGTTAAAGTACATGATGGTCTCTAGATTATAAGTAATGAAAGTTCTTCTTTTCTAATGAACTATTCAAATCTTTAAGGAGCAATTGAGACCACCAATCATAATGTTGTTTCAGTGTTATTACTGTCAGTGTTATTACATCCCCATGTTGTGGGCATGGTGTTCAAGGATCCTGTTTCTCTTTTATGAAACATAACACTCTTGGGTAACTGGTCTCATTTAAATTCAGGTATGATGAGAAACATTGTATATTGTATAATAGTGCTTTACTTTTTTTTCTAGCTTGATTTATTACTTTCACGGGGAAATGAAATGTAGTCCCTTTTTTTTCCCCCATGCTAACAAGCCATGTAAGCTAAAGTGAGCAGGGGAATGTGGTAGTCTGTGCTATGATTTGTCTGCTCTATTCTTTCGTGGCTACAGTCCTTGCCTTGCAGCAGACTTTGTTCTTCCTGGGAGACCATATATGAGGCAGAGTTCTTTCAGGCTGCCTACACAGTGGCTACGACTGGGGGTTGTGGCTGCTAATAAAATGCTCACTCTAGTCTTACCTCTCAGTGTTTTGGTAGCAAAGGTAAATGGGTTGAAGTAGTCCTATATAGGAAGTCAGGTTTTGTTTTTTTTAATGGAAAAAAGAGGAAATTTCTTGTTTCAACTGAAACAGAATGAATGTGGTATTTTTAAACAGTGTCTATATCAGTAAGCAAATGAAAGATTTTGGTAGGGAAAAAAAACCCCACAGTAATTTCTAACAATTCAAGGTCAAGGAAGAAGAAAATGAAAGTGTGATTCTGAAAATATTAGTTTGGATGTAATTAAAATGACCCTACTACTTTGAGAAGACTGAAAATTATAAACAATGGGAGTTAAGTGATGAGAAAGTGAACATGCTAAAAATATTAGGGGGTGTTTATACTTTTAATCATAAAACTGTATAGGTCCTTTCTCTCATATTTTTTAATATGAGACATTGATAATCAATGACAAGGTCTTCAGAGAAGTAACCTTAAAAAAGGACGAAGAGCTTCCCTGTCACTGCAAATATTTAGACAGTATCTTTGCACTTGAGGTATTTCAGAGATGGCTCAATGCCAACATGTTTTGAAAAATCTCATTCCATGACTGTTGTAGTAGAAACTTCTTTTTAGCATTTCTGAGGTTGTTTCCCTGTGTTTATTTCCCTAGGTGCCTCTTTCCATTCTCTGGTTTTTTCCCCTCTTCTCCATTCACTTTCTCTCTTGGCTTCTGACCTAAGACTGAAATCAATTGTTTCCTACAGCATATGGCACAGACAGACTGAGATGAAACAGTTTATCCACCCCTCACTGAACTCAAGAGAACCAGGAAGAGAAAGACACCTGCCAAATTCATCCAGATGGTATCCCAGACCAGAGAAGCAGGCCAGGGCCCAGAGCTGCACCTATTATGCCAACCTGCCTGCTCAAGACCTGCAGATATACTTGACCTGCAGTGACCCCAGCGGAGAGTAAGCAGAAAGTGCATTTTCTGAATCTTCTCATTCTGTTTTTCTATTGTTTCAATTTGTAAACAAAAATAGCTCTCAGAATAACATGGCTGTAATGAATGGAGAAATTATTATCTTATTAGTGGTAAAAAAGTTTAATGAAGTAAGAGAAACCAAGGTCCATTCTCTGAAACAAACACAGTGTTCCTTACAAGCATGGTATATATGCATTTTTTCAATATCTACTCCAGTTTAAATACTTTTTTTTTAAATTTAATTTAATTTTATTTTATTTTGTTTTGTTTTGTTTAATTTTCTGAAAAACAGAATTAGATAATGCTTTTACTATATTGGGTCCACTGGGCTCATCAAATAACAGTATATTCAGCAACTACCTTCTTTCCTTTTTTTTTTTCTGGTTGGTAGGGATGAGTGGGAGGTGAAGGTGATGAAAACCAAGTGTCATTTTTTAGTGTACATGTTAAGAAATGATCTGAAAGATAATGCATCTAGAGAGCTTGAGGGTTCACATTTGACCTGCTTATAGTTATTGGTTCAGGCCTTTTGCAGTCATGTAGCTGTTGAAATTCAACAGTTATTCTCAGTTTCTAGTAGAGTCAGCATCTATTTTTTCACCTACCAATTTAATCATAGGTTTTTGGGAGTCTGGATCCATAAAGAGACTTAAGTATCACAATGCTGACTATTGCAGAAAACCTAACTTTTAGCCTTCCTGCTAAACAGGGGAATCCACAGCCCCAAGTCAGTTTTACAGGTTCTCTAAGCAATACATAGAGAGAATTAGGCACATAAAAACTGGATTTAGAGAACCAGAATTTTCAGTAGGAGACTGTTTAATCCACCTTTTGTGAAACATGAAGGTCAACATATTGTGTATATGTGTCCTTATTCCTTTCAGGCTTTGGCATCTTCCTTTACTCAGATATTTATCTGTGAATTTTATCTTACATTAGTTCATGCACAACTGGTCTTAGCTATATCTGAGCTCAGATCTGAGAAAGAGGAAGATTTGGGTGAGTAGAAAAGTGAATCTTTTTGGCAGCTTGAAAAATGTAGTAGCCAAGTGTTTACAGACTTTGTTGCAAGGTATGTAGTCTAAATCAGTTTCTTATTTTCTTCTTTCCAAGACTCATCCCTTACTCAAAGGACCAGTTATGAAAGTATTATGTGATAACATTCTATCATGCTGAAGTTTTGCCAATGCATGAAATATTTTATCATGCCACTGTGAAAATAGCAAGGCTCTTATATGTTGACGAAGTCACTATCTTCTGAATCCCAAGTTCTATTACTTGCTCCAGTAAACAGTTGTTAATTTTATGCACTATAGCATGACTTCAAAAGGACATTTCCAAAAGAGGACTGAAGTTCAAATAAACTTAGTTCTTCAAATGAAGTGAAAATCCTGGGATATCCAAGAGAAATAAAAGGAAATGTGAGAGTTATGAACTATGAACTGTATTACCTATGGAAATTTAAAAAAAAAAAGTTACAGTAAACAGGTTTTTACAGAGTTCTTTGCACAGGGATAAGTAAGATTAAGAGGTCGGAGCACTTAAGTACCTTTTACATAACAGACATAGAAGAAGATAATTGCAGTGGAAGCAGAAGATAGATATAATTGTTACTAGAGATGTGTGTCTATTAACGAGAAAGTGTACAAAGAAACAAGGCACAGAGCATGCACCTCATTCAATCATTAAAAGACAACAGGCAGCCATTGATGGGCCTTAAGTAAGTATAAACAGTTTGATAAGAGATTAATTAAAGAAACAGAACAGTCAACAATTAAATAATTCTCACATTTGAATGTTTTAGGGGTTCTGAGGAGGGAAAAAGGGATATTAATAAAAGGACAAACTCTTTAGTTATCAAGCCCTGAATAAGAGACAATGTCTAGCAACAAACATGAAGGAGCCAGTTTGTGACTCAGAGAGCTAAAATTTGTTTTATTGTACCTTGTTTGTTCCGAAAGAATCTCGGTACCTCTAAATTGTCATTTTAGAGGTTAAGTTGTGTAGGAGTGAAGATGAGCAGCAATATTTGTCTGACAGTTTAGTTAGCATTACTGCAATGAGGGATTCAAGTGTCATCCTTAAAAGGTCCACACAAAATATTGATCTAAACCCAGCCATTGTTATGGGCCACAGTGAGGGCACTCATGATGACAGCTTGAGGCACATTAGCCAGCAAAAGTATATCCATAGTAATTCAAGTACAAGGCACTGTTCCTGGGCTGATCCGGTGTACCTGTAACCTTCACTAGGTTGAATGTTTTCCACTTGCCCGGGGCAAAGTACTTACTTTCTGTAATTATATATGTATACCTTCTGTCTCTACTTATAAACCCAAGCAAAGACACAGCTCATCTCTAAACAAAAAGTTTACTTTTTGTTGAAGAAAGGACTACATCTACTTAACTCTTCTCAAGGATGTCCTTCAATTTTAATAAGCTAGAAGATGGCCAGAATAGGCAATATCTATCAACATTTTAGTGTAAGATAACCTAGAGAGGTTTTTCAGTCTTCCAACAGATTTTTCTCCATTCTGCTGAAGAAGTCTGGCAGCTACACTGGAGGCCTGCCATTCAAACTTATCTGAAATGTAACGAGATGACTCCATTTTTCTCCTATACAAAACTTCTGTATACTTTCCATGTTTGCTGAGACAACCCAGACCATCCTCAGCCTCATAATTTCTTCTAATTTTTCTTTGGTTTTCCAGATCTCCTAATGTTTTTCCACTATCAGTATACTCCACTTTGAAAATCAGGTGTATGCCATCCAGTTTCATTATTTGTTTCTTGTGTTCTAGAAGGATGATTAAAACAAGCAAGAAAACAGAAACAAGGCTATCAACTTTTTTTTTTTTTTTAATTTCTGCTGGAAGATAAACCAGATTACTTCTCTTCCACATAGCATACAAGACATGAGAGGAGATGGGACCTTTCCTAATGAAGACACATCTGCTTCACCACTGATTGAATAGCCTAACAAGATTACTGCTGGAGCCTTGTCTTTCCTTAAAAGTTAGTTCACCCAGACTGATAAAAGTATAGGCCAGCTTTCCAGCTCTGTGATATATTGCAGATGTCTCAGTGTTCCCTATGGACAAAACACAGACACGAGTCTGCGTAGTGTTACTGTGATTCAGTGTCATTCATGCAATAATGTTCTAAGAGAACATCTACAGCTACACATAGATGTACGCTCCTTTATATCTATACTTCTCAGGTTCTTGTATATGAAACCAAGCAGGAGTAATTTTTAAACCATAGAGGAATGATTTTAGGCAATCACATAATGTCTATCGCTTTCCAGTAAAAATATTAAAAAAAAAAAAAAGCAATTATTTTGTATGTTACAGCTGCCAGAGTCTTAAAGAACAAAGTATTTCTGAGTTGTCTGAATAATTATTTAATATCTGTTTCTGTTGTCTGGACCATCTGCACAGCCACATGATCTCTTTTAAAAAAGGATTTGTAAGAACTTGAGCTTTGCTCAAAACAAAAATAAACAATTTGCCATTGCTGCTCTAAAGATGTTAAGAACTTTACAACCTGAAATGCTTTGTAAAGCCAGAAAGTACCCTATCTTCTTTCATTATTCTTCATCCTCTGTGGCTGGTACAGGACAAAGATGAGTCTTGAACATGTGACTATTTTTATATCCAGAACCATCTCCAGCAAATAAGTTGTATATCTCACTTGCTAACAAAGGTTAATAAAACATGCCAACAAAAGTTGAATGAAGTTGTCTGAAGACCAAAATTTTTCAATATAGCTCACTTAACTTCCACTACACTTAATGTACAGGACACAAAGTGCTTCAGATTCTTTGTGCAGTGGATGTAAAAATATCCATCTTATGGTCCTTATGGTTTTGTTTGACTGTTACTATTGCAAATAGACACACACCAATGCATAAAGGAACATTTCAATGTAACAAGTAAATTACAATTGAAGAACAATCAGAATCAAGATTTCTTGGTTGAATGTTGAACATCTGAGTGCTGCTTTGGCCAATAAGCCTTACCTAAGCAATTTTTTGGAGGACTGGGGAGCAAATATGGTCTACCTATCATACCACCTTACTGCTGAATTTATATATAAGTGATGGCGACTGAAGCTTAGGCCTTGTGTGTCCGACAGAAAATGCAGAGGTATGTTATTAGGTAGCAGAAAACAGAATGGGTCTTATTCCTGAGAACAGAGTTGTTCTGAGTTAAATATATCTCAGGAGTGCCTCTGTGCTTCAGTTTAGTCAGAAGGGAAGATGGTGCCTGAGTTTCACTGGGATGGTGCACTGAGACTTTTCAGCTTTAAAGCTGTCATGCTGTGAGAGCCTGCAGAGGCCCTACAGATAAAGCTGTGTAAGGCTGACATTTGCTGAATACAGTCCTTAATGATCACACTAGATCTCTCTGAAGCCATTTGTGATCTGAAAGCTGGAAAAAACACCCTTTTAACGGAAAAGGTAAAAAGCTGTAATGAAGATAAGAGGAACCCAACAATTCACATTCTGCATTTTTTGGAAGAAAGTTGTTGCCTCTGATCCCAAAGAACTGAGTGTTATGTCAGCTTATCTGAATAATTTTACCAACAAAATAACAGAGCTAGTTTTGCCAATTTAAATTCCATCTCACATTCCATTATCTTCTCAATATATAGTCAAACACAAAGATGAAGGCCAGTTATTTTGTGAGTCATCTTTTGTGAATACACTGCTTGGACTGCAGCTGCCTGTATCTTGGAAAAAAAGCGAAGAAAGGAGAGCAGGAGAAATGGAAAAGTAATGCTTACATCTCCATTTCTAAAGCATTTATAAAAGACAGAATTAGGGCAAAGACATGGGTAAAAAGTATTTATTCTCACTGTAGCTGTGGTACAAGAGAATAGTTCTTTGGATATCCAAATGAAATGAAAAAAGAATTTGAGGAAGTAATGGGGGGATGTCAGTGTGTTTTTTTAAAGAGCTGAAAAAAGAATATGGGAGTAGCAGGTCTTAACTAAATGATTCATAGTGAACATTGAACTCTCAATTCAGACTTTATTAGCTGGTGAATCATTTGTGGCAGATTTTTGCAGATACATTGTTTCTTTCAACAATAAAACCTATTATGTCAGGAAAAGCATCCAAATAGTATTACTTGTGATTTTATTTGCTTGTCTTCAGTTTATGTATTTCTTATTGTTTTCTTACCCTATGCCTTTTCAGCATGTTGTGCTGAGACAAATGGGTACATTTCCTTTAAGTATGTTTTTCATCCTCAAAGACTTGTTTTGTTTTGTTTTGTTTTGTCTGCCTGAGAGCTGCAAAAGAAACAAGTTGTTGTTTGGGCACAGAGCAATAATAAAACCATTGTACTGTTAGATGTAGTAGTATTAAAGGACAGGATGCTATTGCATGTTTGTGATATTTGGAAACACAGTCTAGAAAAGGCAATTCTGAATTTTTAGCTCACAATAACATTGCAAAAATTAAAATTGAAAAAAGGGGATCATCTGACACAAAGATGTATTAAAATTATGCATGCCATATGTCTTAATGACACTAAAAGTAAAACATTTCAAAGAAATTTTAATATGCCAATATATCTTTCAATGTCATATCACCATCTCAGCAGCAGCATCAGTGAAGTTTAGTTCATATCAGCTCTTTTAGACATCAGCTCTAAAGTTTTAGCTTCATTCCTCAGTAAAGGGGTAAACTGTCTTTTCCATCCCACCTCTCCATAAACACCTGCAATTGTCTGGCCTTCCTTCTATATTGTAACTACTGAAAATGCCACTTCACTGCCTGCTGATTTCTATACAGGATATTTGGCAGATTTAAACAGAATATCAACATTTTGGTTCAGATCATCATAATACTTCTGAAGTGAATTCCCAAGTCTTACCACAAAAAGTGTATTTGTTTGAAACATACTGAGAATATTTGCAAGTGCAGACAAGAGTCCTTTTGGAGGGAAGTAAACTGAATTCTCCATTCCAGTCAGTTACCAAATGTGCAGCAGTGATTTATAAGGAACTGAGCCAGCTGCTCCACACTATCATGAGTTTCTTCAACACAAACATGTCCTCTTAGAAGTACTATTGCCCACTACCTCTCAACCCTTTAACTAATGAACCTTATTAATTCATTCACACTTCCTTCACTCAAATTAATTTCTGTCTTTTTCATGCATTTGTAGTTCAGTGATATCTTACATATTTTGTCTCACTCTATTTTATTATTACCCTTTTATTATTGCTGTCTTGTGCAAAGATTCGACAAGATCCCAGATGGGTTTCTGAGGAGATGACAGAGCTGATTCCTAAGGAAATGACAGCACCAAAATTTATGCATCTGTATAACAACCTTTTGGAAATATCTAACTGCCTGTGGGCGACAAGAGTAGGCAAACAATGCCTCAATTCATCTCAGAAGCTGAAGACCCTGTTTATGAAGGCTCAGTAGAACCACCACAATTTGGGTGAAATGCAGAAGACATTCATTGATTACAAGCTCTTCAACTGAACTTCGTGGTGGAGGGCACCACCACCACTGCTGTCTGACTGCATGCTCACACCTGAGGCCTTCAGATTTCCATATAGGGAAGTTTAGGAGCCTATCTGGCACTGCTTTATCCTTCTCATTTCTCACTGCAGACAAAAGCACATCAACCTTTCCTACTTGCTCCCTGCCACAGATTGTATCAGGAACCCCCTCTGTGAGGACTCTAGTTTTCAGCCTGAAAAGAAATTGTGGTGTTCTTCTGTACCTGTCATTGTTACATGTGCAGTGGGAGGGAGGAATGACAGCCCTAGTGTCAGAATTGCAGAGAGATGACACATAGCACTGAATCATAAAGGCTGTTTTGTCTTTAAAAGCTGTTTTGAGGCTCTGAGCTGTGAGGGAGTCTTCTGCCTGGCATTTAGGTGTGTCAAAAAACACCTGCCCAGCCTATGTCCTGCGTGAATCTAATTCAGCCCCGGTACTAAGCAAGCCATAGAACTGCACTCACCAGAGTCCTCTAAAGACCTATGCACACAGTTCCATGTCTTTTTCAAAAGCAGTGGGTTATGAGCTGATGATATGATCAAAGGGCCACAAATGGGATGCTTTTCTGTCATTTGGCCTTTTGATTCTCAGCCTACAAACTAGAATGACAAGCAGGAGAGAGGGTATTTTGATTCAGGGTACAGAGCAGTTAGTGGTAGAGTTAATGTTTGCTGTTTGTAATGCTCCCCTTCCTCCTCCCTTGTTCTTTTTTCATCATTCACAGGATACTTCAGCCCTTGGTGGGCTATTGAGAGTAAGCAGTGGCAGAGAAAACCTGCTCCTGGGACTTGACTGGGTCATGGATTTCTCTTCATGAAATTTTAAGCAGCCACTTCAGGCTCAGGTGGCTAATGGCATGCAGGAAAGACAGCAGGTGCAGGTTTTCATCTCCTGCTTTAGTAGACAGTCTGCAGGCAAAGGCTTGGCTGTGAGTTGTGAAATTCTTTGTGATCAGGTGAGGAGGGAGAGGACGGAGGAATATTTTGCCATATTTGCAGACACGCTATCATTTCTAATGATACATTGTTTCATTGAATGATCTATTTTCACTTGGTTTGAAATCAGTTACCCTGCTAACTTCTAAGATCTCAAGCACTTTACTTTTTTTTTTTTTTTTTTTTTTTTTTAGGATTTGGGTGTATGTACTCTTATGGAAGAAACCAAACAAAAATTAAGAGATTACCATTAGTGTGGGAATTATATTTTTTATAGAAAGCACAATATTCTTGAAGGCACTTGGAGCTTGGAGTATCCTGCTCCACCCTCATATCCCCACCCCTGAGCCTAAATTTGTCATATAGTCCCAACTACTTTATATTTAGACAACCAAAGGTACACACCGCTCTATTAAGGTTTATCTTTTTCTTGTTCAGGTACAACACCTGTGAGTGATGTGAGTAGGTAACATTTCCCAATGAACTAGCCAGAACCAAATATGGTGAATTATTGTGACGATCTTTTCAGAGAAAGAAGTAAAATCCCCACAAAACTGAGATAGGAATGTGTAATTAACCACATTGACATTATCCACAAATTTATCAGTAGATAATTCAATAGATGGGTACCACACTATTTAAAAGCCCGCCACTAAAAGCCTGTAAATTTTTCTTGGTGTTATCTATCTTTTCCAAACAAGAAGTTTTGCAGAATGGCATCCAAAGTCTTGACCATTATGTTGCTCAAGATAGTGGATTTGGTGATCATAAAATTGTCAGGCCACTGATTTGTACTAGTTCAGTCTTGCAAGACTCCCAAGAGCAAGGCAGAGAGAGGCACTTTCTTTTTAACACAGGTGTGATTTTTTGAAGTGTTAAGCCATGATAATGAAGTAGTAGTAGCTCACAGTGCCATGAACTGAAAGAAGAAAGCCTACAACAGTGACTGCAAAAAGGGTATTACACTCATTGCTGCTATTCATTCCATATTCCCAAGACAACTTCATGCTGGTGTGTGAATTGGACACAGAATAGAAACAGGCAAAAACACAAGCAGGAACTAACTCTATTTCCACTTATGAGATTTTTATTTGTGCCATGTTGGTGTGGGCTATGATATGCTTCTACCATTTGCCTGACACAGAAAAAGGTCAGTATGACAGCTGATAATGTGGTCAGGGCTGTGGAATTCCTTTCCTTTTTATGGCTTTGTATCACATATAAAACAGAAATATTAAGTAGGAGACAGAACTAAACTATCCGGAAATAAAACACAAGACCACACAGACTGTGCTGTAAGGACAGAGTTTCAGTTTGTTCACTCCTGTTGTAACATTAGGAGGTAATTATCTGCTAATGTAGAACTAGCCAATGAATCCTGAAGGCTGTGTTAAATTTTCACTTTGGAAAATTTAAATTTAAATTTTCTCTCCATAGCCCTGTCTTCAAAGCATCTAATTTCATATGGCTCCTTGGACATGAAGAATGATTCCTGTAACACTAGAAAGACTTAGCAGTGATAATGCAGACAAAAGCATGTCAGATCAGTTTTATTCATGGAGAGGGACACTCTCTGAAGAACAGTGAGAGTAACTAGCAGGGGAAAATATAATTAAAGAAATCCTTTCATAGTCCCCTTCAATTTTCTCTTTAGTCAATGGAATGGAAAATACATAATACTTATATTCTTAGCCACACCACCAGACTAATCCCTAATATTGATAAAAATTATTTACCTTTGCCTAACTGTAGCTTTGATTTTGTATCATCATCATCATAGTGTTCAAATACGGTACAGTTCAATCAGAGCTTTGCAAAGAGAATAGAACTATAGAGAAAAACTCTGTATTTCCTATTATTTCTTGATAGGTAACAAAACCCCAAAACAAGCAAAAAAAAAAAAAAAGTTAGGAGACAAATTCTCTTATCCAGCAAGCTTGCAGGTCTATCACTGAAACTAAGAATCACAGCTGCACTTAGGACATTAAAGAGATGAGAGCCAATCTATATATAGCCCTTCTCTAATAAAACCGCTGTTAGGAATTTAAGGTGTTCTCTTTCCAATGATTATTCAGAATGTATTTTTGGTGCAGCTGGAAATATTATGTTAACAAATAAGCAAACCTGAGGAATGAGAATGTAGCACAGCTGATAACCTTAAAGGTAAATATAAGAATTTGTTATTACTTCTAGTGCAAATGCAGATGCAGCTCTCAACACTAATGTGTGATGAGTGACTAATGTCAGATCAACATGAAAGACTTCAAAGGCAAGAGAAGTTCTCTGATCATGAATCCTCACAGGGTACCATATGATTACATAAAAGTATTGGAGTTTCTGCATAGAAGATAACTGGTTAAAGGTCATAAAAATAGATTTATTTATTGACAAATATTATGATGATTTCAAAGCAAAGCTATAGAAAATATTTTTCTAATAGTGTTATTTTCTGTCCATCAAGTGGCAATTTTATAACAGTTGTTTTATGAGCAGAAATGTGTAGCCTACCAGTAGGGGTTGGGAAGGCTCACGTCATATTCAAGACATGAAGTTTGCTCAGACTTTGAAATACTAATGTTAAGAAGAAAGTGGTTAAACAACATGCAGAAAATAGGGTCAAATTCTACCAATTGTTTTGATGTGAATCTGGAGTATTTTCACCTACTCTGTTCAGAATATTATGGAATTAAACATAAAAGGAGAGGAAAAAAGGGGATTATGTCTAATCGCTGGTCCATGGAGTAATAAGACCAAGTCTGGTGCCAGGTTGATATTGGTATAAACCTCGGAATTATTCCAGTGAAAATCAAGAAAAAAAATCTGCAACTGGGTACATCAATACCTCAGGGGTCTAAAGTTCTGATCTCAAGTTTAAATTAATTTTTGACTTGGATAGCACAAATGTACTGGGAATAAAGACACAGTAAAAATACTCATTAAATATCCCAAAAGGCAACAGTTCTTGATCTGAATATGTCAATTCAAATCTATTATATTCATCCCATTAACTCATATTGAGTACACAGAGAAATAGAGTGGAGGAATGAGAAGAGATCAGGCTGTATGATTTTCTTTATAAACCTGCATGCTGGAGTTAATAAGGAAATAGTAGCAACCATGAGGTAGGCTAGAACAGAAATAACTTCTTTCCTTGGAGGAAGAAGAGAGTAGAAAAAAATTTACTCTGTCACAGTTTTGGTCAGGGCTGAGAGACAATCTGCACATCCAGAAAATTGAAAGATTTCAACACTCATAATGAGCTTGTTATCATCTATAATTTTCTAGACATTCTTCTGGTCCCTGTGTCCATTTCAATTAATGTCGAAATTCTCATTTGCACTGAGAGTATGGTTATTTTATATCTATGTGTCCTCTTATACATTTTTTGTTTGTTTCAAGATTCCTTTCACACCAAAATATTATAGTTACTTCAGTTTGTTTCATACAAATATTCTTAAATTAAAAGAAATTTGCTCATCTAGGCAGATTTGTAGAAATTTTCAAAGCTTTAGCATATTCCAAATACCCAAATGGATTTTGTGGCTTTGACAACAAAATTCTTTGTGCATAGAGCTATGAATACAGTTATATTTTTTAATGATACATAGCAAATCAACAAATACTTCTACAATATGGGATGATGACATGTTTCTCAATTTGTAATTCATTATACCATGAAAATGAAGCTTTATGGTGTCATTAAAATGCATATAACGTAATAAGAAATCAACATTTATTATAAAAATAATTATTTGAAAACAGCTTGGCAATATGACAAATAAATAAACCTATCATTTTTATATTATTACAGTAACAATAAAATGCAATGTCTGAGAAAAACACAACAACTCAATGAAAAGAATAAAGCCCTATAATCATGTCCTTAATTATAGAAGAATTTTAACAGCTCCAATTTTCCTAAACTCATTTTAAAATCTACTTTTGGGTTTTAATTCATACAAAGTGATTTGATACTTGAAGTGTATATCGTATATGTTGGTGTTTGCTTGTCATTCCGTGTTGCATTTAAATACTATTCTATAAAAAAGAATTGAGGATAAATTCAAGCTGATAATTTGGTGTGTGTCAGGTTTTGTGAATATTATCTATCTAAACATTTTGAACGGAGTACTGAGAAAATAATACACAATTCTGTGATGCTTCCTCGTACATGGAAACAACCTGTTCCTCTGTAAGTTCTACTAGCTCCAGAGGGGCTTTTCATGAAATGTGTATTTGAGATTGGGAAAAAAATGCCAAAAAAACAGAGCTATTGAGTACCCTAAGTGCAGATTAAAAGGGGCAGTTCCAAAGAACTGAACAAATATGTGTGCTTGTATAAGCATTTAGAGAAATTCTGAAAAATTGAAACACCTTTTTTTTTTGTCTTCTTTTTTTCCTTTCTACCCCAAATATACCCTATCAGGGACTCATATGTCATATGACTAATTATATAGTGTAGATATGAATTTCAAATTAAACTGAAATTTTCATTAATCATCAATATAAAATAGAGGATATCATTTTTTCCTCTTTAAAATCTTAAAGATTAACAGAGGGATCACTTTCCAGAACTACGTAACAAAATTTGGGTGTCTTACACAGATATCTGTATGAAAGGTAATTATCTAATTCTTTAAACAAGACAGACAGTGATGTCTGCAGGGCAATTTATCTAACCAGTTGCCTATTTGGGGGGAGATATAAAACTTCTTACACTCCATTAATTGTGTGGACTGGATCTTCCAGTGGGGATTAAGTTTCTTATAAACAGGAATTTTGGGTTTCATCTCATCTTACTTCAACCCTTTACATTTTTTGGCTCCCTTTATACAGAAACTAAAAATTTTAAATAAGAGTATCAGTAAAACAAAACATTATTTTTGTCTTTCCCTGCCCCCCCCACCAAATCCAGATTGGCCAGATATTGCTAGTGAGATCCCTGAACTGGGATGCTGTCACTGAGCATCACAAGCAGAATCATTTCATGTGGCTCTCATGTAATACTGTTCTCAGGTGACTGTTTTGCATACAATAAAAGAGTAGGCAGTTATTGTATCCTATTATTATAAGCCATTAATCAGACATTTCTGACAGTTAAAAGTATTAGTCTTCATATCTCAGCAAATAGTTGGAATCTAAGACTCTTGTTGGAATTCTGTCTCACTATGTGAATTAGAGGATTTTGGGCTGTATGTTGGGGTGAGTAAAGACAAATATTGCATAGAAGAATAAGATGGAGAAACCTAAGTAATGTATCTAGGATACAATAATTAATGTTTTATTATACTGAGATACGCGTGAATAAATGATAAGCTTTTCTTAACACAGTGAGCTGAGAAAAGGGTCAGGAGTCTGAGGAAAAATATCAGGACTCTAAAGAGGAGTAGGAGAATTGATGAATAATCAAAGTAGTCTCTGAGAAGAGATATGTGGTGAGTAATCTTGCATTTCAATTTTTCTGCCGTGCTAGGATATTAGGTCTGTCTTTCAGGCCCAGAAAAATTTCCCCCAATGGTAGTGGAAAAGATAATATAAAATATATATAAATATTAGAGCAATAATGTAAAACCATACAGTTTTATGACCATTTCAAGGTCAGAGAATGAACAAAGGAAGAGGCTAATTTTTTTTACTGCCTCTTTCTTCTCTCTAATGCATAGACAGCAATGTGCAGAGTTACTCTAAGCACACTACTTCAAACTCTGCTTTACAGATGGCGGGGCAGTGAATGGTATCAAAATAGATCACTGCATCATGAAATGGCACCCCAGTGAAATGATGAGAAGTTGTGCATTAATTGCAGTTCTGGTGGGATGGGTAACTCAACCAATTAAGATACGAGCTCAGTTTTAATGCATGTTTTCTATTCAGAAAGAAAAGGGTACCAAAAAAATCCCCTCAAAAAGCATGCCTCTCAGCTAAATAAGATGAAGCTTTGAGGGAAGGCAAAGTCTGTGTAGTGACACAAAGGAAGGATAAAGCTTTTCCATAGTACTATTTATTTGCATGTCTAAAAGACAATGTGTGGCTGATAAAACATTCAGGAGGAATCATACTATAAAGCAATGAAACAGTACATCTTTGTCTTCTGGGACATCAGCCATAGACAGCGATGTGCACTGTGCATCCACTCAAGCAAGTTTGTTTTCCTTTCTGATTGAGTTTACATGCTGAACGCTGATAGCCCAAGCAGGTAATTAGTGTCAAGCAAGGAGTTTGAAATGACTTTTTTTTCTACAATGAGTATGAAATTTGATCTATATTGCTGGTTTGTCTGCAATATTATAAAGAATTTAGACCTTATGTCTTTTTAATCATCTTTTAATAATCTATATTTTTTTTAAAAATCAGTTCCTTATGTTCTCTGGAACAGCTTTATGTTAGCTTAGAGTAAAAAGATAACTCAGAATATTTCAAAACACCACATGAGATGATTACTTTTTTTTTTACCAACAGTGATTATGTCAAAGAAATTACTGAACTCTAAATAATTGTACACTTGTTTTGTGTCTATTTTCACAGCATGTGTTTCCAAAGCTTTAGTTAAATCCTGCTAGCACATGGCACTAACAAGAGGAAAGATTTGGGTTAGCACCTCAGGCTCACTAGCAGAATCTAAAAGCTAAACTTTAGGGACAACGGGATCGTACCATGAGCGTGACTTAATTGAAAGAAGATAAGTAACATTGCAACAAAACTTTTGTCCAAAAATGAAGAGCTCAACAAAAATTCAACACTCCCAGGGACCCTAGAATGTTACTTTCCAGCTAATTTAGACTTTTATTGGTGTAATGCAAAGCATTAAATTTTTCCATGGTTTCTTACCAAAACAGTAAATCTTGCCACCCTGACTTGCCAAGCTGAGGACCAGCCAAAATTAAAATGGCCCTCTCCATGGCAAAGGGAGGGGGAAAAGAAAAGGGTGGAATATGTAGAAAAAATAGTGAAGAATAAGGGACAGCAAAGAGCGCTAAAAGCTGTCATACTCTTCTCACTATTGCCATGGAGGGATAAAGACAACAAATGATGCTCTAAACCACATAGCATCTGCCACCTTCTGTTTCCCTACCACATCTTTGGTAGCAGCAACTGGCTTGACCTTCTAGGGCTCTGGTATGGGCAAAGGAGGTAAATTACTTGTTTGTCCATCTCCAGTGATGTGGTCTCATAACCAGCTGGTAACTGCAGTGGTGCCTAAGGGTTTCATTGTCAAGGTGTGTAACATAAAAGGAGTGAAAATGTCCTTCCCATCACTTGACAAACACGAGGGGCATAAAAATATGTGAAAAAAAACCCCATTGCTGTCAGATATTACAGTTTCACGTAGTTGTTGGGATCTTTTTCCTGTAGTGAAACTGAGATAGTAGAAATTACATGCCAGATGAAAGATCTGATTTCATATCTCAGTATTTCTGACTGAACCCTGTGCCACATGATATCCATTAGCTTTGGCTAACTTTTAATGTAAATGACCACAGAAAGGAGTTCTGTGTAGAAAAAGACAAAGACTGTTTTGAACACAGCACAGAGATCTCTGGCTTTTACTAAGTAAGGATGTAAGTAATTTCTTATGAAGTTTGGATTTCCAGAAGTAAAAAAAAAACATCAGCCCTCTTTCTTGTCTTTCTCTTGCCTTTGTCTTACTTTATAATACTCTCTGGAAGTGTTGTGGCTTAACCACAGATGGTAGCTAAGCCCCACACAGCTGCTTGCACACTCTCTCCCAGTGGGATAGGGGAGAGAATTGGAAGGGTAAAAGTGAGAAAACACATGGGTTGACATAAAGACAGTTAAAAGGTAAAGCAAAAGCTGCACATGCAAGCAAAGCAAGATGAGGAATTAGTTCACCACTTCCCACAGGCAGCCAAGTTCCGGAAAGCAGGCTCTGCCACGTGTAACAGTGATTTGGGAAAACAAACACCATCACACTGAAGGTTCTCACCTTCCTTCTTCTCCCAGCTTTATATGCTCAACATGACACCATATGATCTGGGATATCCCTTTGGTCAGTTGGGGTCAGCTGTCCTGGCTGTGCCCTCATCCAACATCTTATGCACTCCCCTACTCCTTTCTGATGGGGTGGTGTCAGCGGCAGAAAATGTCTCGATGCTGTGTCAGCACTGCTCAGCAATAACAAAAACATCTCCGTATTATCAACTCTGTTTCCAGCACAAACTCAAAACACAGCCCCATACCAGATACTGTGAAGAAATTTAACTCTACTCTGGACAAAACCAACATAGTGAGTTATATAAAACTTCAGGACTAATACAAAAAGACAAATAGAATAGAAATATATTATGAAAACAATTAATTACTTTCATCTATAGCTTCACTAGAGAATTTCCTTAAAAACCTAAGAGATCCACTGGGTTATTAGAACATCTAAGGTAACTGAACCTGGAGAACACTTTTGTTTTCCTTTTTTTATTGTTTTCTGTTTTTCCGAAGTCCTTTGTCCTTTTTTTGCCTTTATATCTGTTTAGTTGTCAGAATACTACAATTCTATCATGTCAATATTATATTGCTATGTGGTTTTTTGTATACTACAAACTCTTCTTTCATATTTCTATTTCTAAAATGTTTTGAGATATTAGACATTTTGAGATTTTAAAGGGGATTTGATTATTTGTTTATATCTCTATTTTAAAGAAATTCTCTTATCTTTAAGAACACCTCAACCAGTGATGAAAGATTGTCTTTGACTCTCAGTGAGCTATTTAAAGCCTACTCAGTTCTGGTGATAATGTGGCTTGAATTCCTGAAGTGCTGACTTACTCAGCTTCCCTTATTCCATGAGGTGCTGCCAAAGAATCATGATGAGTTGATAACATCCATGGATGAGGAATTTAATGTTTAGAGGTAAGTAAATACTGTTGAATTTTCTGTAGCAGTTATATATTTTTGTGGATTTTTTTTCTATTATTTTTATTTTTGATTTCCATTCAGAGTTTTAGATCTTAAAATTAAGCCATAATGAATTAATTTCCAAAGTATGAATTAATAAAATATTGTTTTCATAAAATCCAGATAATGCATTTATCCTTCCCTCCCTAACTATGTTGATTCCCTGGTATGAAACCTAGTATTTTCAGATGGATATGACAGGAAAAGCAAGAAGCTGATCTGTTGGAGGACATAATTTGAAAACTGTATTTACAAAATACAAAAGAGAAAAGTGAGTAGACAATGATGAACAAATTGTTTGAGTCAAAGCTAGCAATACTTGAGGACTAGGCTGGCAAAAATCCATAAACAGGGATATGAATGAAGACGAACAGGATTCTTTGGCAAATGACTGTAAATATTTGGCTGGTAGCTGGCATTTTATCATTCTGGAGCACTGTGACGTTACGGTGTGTTACACAATCCAATGACCTTAAGGTTTGACATCATGAATTGTTCACTTCCTGTAGAAAGAGTAACAGATTTTGGGTTGCTCCAATTATACCTCCGTTTGGTCTGTACGTAGGGATTGTACTGCTACCCATAAAATGTGCTGTTTAAGCCTCTTCGTGCATCTGGCTAGTCCCACTTCTGAGCTTTAATAGCAACCTTATAATTCAAGCATCAGGAGTGCATATGCAGTTCAAAGCAAGCTTATCTTCAGACATAAGTCTATAAGATCTGCTCTTCCAGCCACCGCTTTTGTGGGGTAATTCTATTAAAGAGTATGGAAATACAGAATATTTTTACGGAATTTGACTTTAAGATGCTAACTTCCCAAACTGTCATTAAAAAAATAAATAAATTTGAAGGAGATAAATTATATTGATGCATGTATTTTCTAAAATTCCTTTTAAGAGATTGTGAAAAAGCAATATGATTTTAATCTGTGGCCTTCATACAAACCAGGAATTCAACATCAGATTAGAAGGAAAAAAAAAAGATATTAAACATAAAATGCTTGATCTAAGCCCATAGAAGGACACAGGCATTTTCATCTGGCTTTGACTCAAGTTCATGTTTTTCTAGTGAAGGATACTTTGCTGATGGCTTTTATATTACTGGTAATAGAGCAAACTTAGCTGTGACCTGTAGAAATTCAGTAAAACCTTTTAAACCATTAGTGTAGCCTCTCCTAGTCTTCACGATGTTCTCTGCTGTAGCAAGATCATGGAGCAAGCCAACATGTCTGCAAATGCATCTAAGCCTGTAAGTGTAAATATTTTTGTGCATCTCTGTTACTATTGCTCATAATGCATAAAACAAAACAGCCTAAACAGTGAATTAATTTTGATTTTTCTGTTTAGTTTTTTAACCTAATGATAATTTTTACTTCTTTGCTGTGTGCTTCCCATCACACAAAGATTCATATTGCAGTTTTCTGGATCTGCTCTTTTACTAGAGTGCTGATCAGTATTGATACCAAATATATGGTCTGTGAGAGAATCACAGAATCACAGAATGTGAAAGGTTAGAAGGGACCACAGGGGGTCATCTGGTCCAACCTCTCTGCTCAAGCAGGGTCATCCTAGAGCACATGGCACAGGATTGCATCCAGATGGTTCTTGAATCTCTGCAGTGAGGGAGACTCCACAACCTCTCTGGAAAATCTGTTCCAGTGTGTGGTCACCTGCACAATAAAAAAGTTCTTCCTCATATTCATGTGGGAATTTCTGCACCACTTTCTGCCCATTGTCCTATTGCTTGGCAGCACCACCAAGATCCTGGCTCCATCCTCTGGACACCCTCCTTTCAGATGTTTATAGACATTGATGAGGTCCCCTTGTCTCTTTCTAGGCTGAACAGGCCCACATCCCTTAGCCTATGCTCTCAAGAGAGATATTCCAGTCACTTAAGTGTGTAAATACTCTTGGGAACAGCCACATGCTAAAGGAAAAAGGAAAAATTCTACAATTTATTTTTCATAGTGTAAAGATAGAAAGCTATTGGGAGTCTTCAGCTTTTCCATTATATTAAAACTAATTCTTACTGTTTGATGACCTTTAAGGTCTCTTCCAAACCAGGCCAAATTTTGGCTATCATCAAAATTTGCCCAAAAAAGGGAGTTTCCCCACACCATACAATTTAAATTATTCAAGCAATTTTTTTTTTTAAACATTAAATGTAGCTTGAATAATCTTGCCCTTTTTTTGTCACATATTATCAGGGGGAAAATCAAACCAAATTAGAAATCTACTTGTTTTAAAAAACAAGTAACTGTAGTCTACTTTTGTCACTTACATTTATATTTCTACACCCAGATCAAGGAACAACACACCACAGTGCCTATTGCATTAGCTCCTGTAATATAACATGGGCTGACTGGTCTGCATAACTTTGGAGTAAGCACAATATCTGTTCTGATTTTTAACATTTCTCTGCTACTGATTCTGTCACTGACTAAACAGACAACATCCTGTCTTGATCTCCTTTTCCTTACAGCAATAAAAACTGCAATGCTTTACAGCTTGTGGGGATCCCACATTCTGTACAGGCAAAGGTGTAGCATCCTTCCCATCCCTGTGCATATCCCTGTCTCATGTGTGACAGTGTTTGGCTTTGTGCTTTCATGTGCACTGTCTGTCCTTGGCACTGGAGGGAAGAAAAGCTCACAAAGATTTGTACTGAGAGCTACAAAATTCTGGTGGGAATGGATCCTAGCACCCCTAAGGCAAGAGCTGCCCTTGCTTTTGAATAAGAATTATAAATGTCTTCCAGTGGAGTTAAAGTCTGCATTTGGAAACAGGTAAGGTGTTGTGCATTCTCCTCTCTTGTTTGTATCAGTGAAAACTTTCCTATCAGTTTCTAAAGCACAAAAATCTGGATGATCAGTTCTACTTACAAAGACATACTAATTAAAGCTTGTGTTTAAACAATATCAAGTCTTCAAGGATTTGTCTTTCCTGTTAGTATTTATTTCATGATCTATGTGTTTTTTCTCCCTGAGGCAATAATGATCAGTGATTTTTTGGTAGGAATTCTGGAATTATTTATTTGTCATCTTTAAAAATCTGGTGTCATACTTGGCTTTTTTCTAGCGTTTCCTCTCACACCTCCAGCCAAATGCCCATGACTTGTCAGAATACCTGTTAATGGTGGCTCAGTAAGCTAATTAGCTAATTTCCTTGGGGAACTCTGAAGAAGGCCAAAAGATTCAAATGATGGTTACCTAGAAACAAGAAAAGTGTATTAAATTAAATTTTGTACATCTGTATGAGCTTTCTGATGACAGAATTTGTGTGCTTTTAGAGAAAAAAATTCCAGTCTTAGGTTTAATTATGATCATCTTTTTGCATATCTCCATACTTCTTACAGTCATCATTTTGACAAGCATAAACATACATTTTCTTGATGAAAATAATTTTCCTTTCATGATTACACTTGTTGACTCCTCATTACTTAAACTGCTAGAAAAAGATCTCAAGGGAGTGGCTTAGTCTATTCCCTTAAGGTCAAGAGCTTCACAAGTGGATGTAAGTAATTGAGTTATAGGGCAAAGATGAGTAAAGCTTTTAGGAAGTTAGGAAGAAAAATCCTCTTGATAAAGAAATGAATCTAATTTACAGAGTGTTATTTTAGTACATAAATTGTCTAATTATATTGTATCTCACAGGCAAATTTCATATTAATTGCTAAAAATGAGGGACCAATTCTGACCCAGTTCCCATAATCCTTTTTTCACAGAGTGGAGGAATTAGGGGTTCAATAAAATTGATTCTGCCCCAAAAATGAATTTTGAATTCTGTATGTGCTTGATTGGTGATGTTTTGTCATGTAAGTATAGATAAGTAGTTGGGATAGTAGAGCACAATAGTTTTTTAGGGAGGAACTTTCAGCATCTTGGGTCGCAATTCTTCTGAACAGGTATAGAAATCTGTCTACATCTACAACTCAGTCCCAGGAAAATCAGTGTAGGAAAATTGGCACTTTTAGGTCACCACTTATTCCACCATAAAGTACTTGTGTAAAACAGACCAGATGAATCTTGCCCTACAGCTTCTTCTTGCTATAAAGGAAGTTCTTAACAACCTAGCCTGTCATGGTGATATTTGTGTGAGACCTTCCCAGTGAGGGTTTGATTTAGCTATATTGAACTATATTGAGCTGTTTTGAGTATACTGAGTATGAACTATATTGAGTATGTAATGCTGCACAGGTTCACCAAGAGAATCCTGCATGGGAAAGAGTATGAGTACACACTGTGTATGTTCTCTAGACAATCATTTGGATGTCAGATGGTACACCTATGGTATCTCTAATGAGACTATGTATGGGTGACTATATTGATCTGATAACATTATGTGACATACAAACACTCTCTCCGTACACTGAGTGTTATTCACTGAGTATCATTACTTTGCTTCCTGGCACAATTGCACCATATTCTTTACTGTCTTTTAGTCCTCTGATTCAAACTTCTTGGATACCCTTACAATTCTGTCCCATCTGTAATCCTGCTGCTTGACATGGGTGGAAAGTTTGCGCTTTTACTCCCAGATCACAATACAGTCTAAGCATAATCACAGAATCACAGAATACTCTGAGTTGAAGAGACCCACAAGCATCATCCAATCTAACTCCTAAGGGAATGGCCCATATATGGATTGAATCCACAACCTTGGTGTTGGCAGGACCATGCTCTATCCAGCTGAGTTAAAATGCAATCTTTGTCATTGTCTACTGTGCCAGTCACTGCAGAACTAAAGAGCCTGCCCAGGACTGATCTGGGGGCTAGCCCTTTGACACTAATGCCTGGGTCATTGCTTTTGACTTTCTCCAATTCAAGAGTGGAAGATGACTGATACTTTGTTATTACTGCAAATTATAGTGTTAATGAGCCACCATCTTGAAAAAGGTTTCCACAGACACAGATGACAAAAGTATACACAATGAAAAGCAATATTTATTACAGAAAACATAGTTTTATACTATTTCCATGAAAGATTTAAAATAAAGGAGATCTTTATTTTAAAGGTGAATATTTGCCAAGATAGGGACTTTTACCACTGGAGACAGTCTAGGTGTATTTATCCGGTTAGAGGTCCTCATGCTAGCCATACAGGTTGTTGGCTAGCCATACAAGTTGTACCTGAGTTACTGTTTCAATTTTTGACCCTTATGAATGTTTTTGTGTACCCACTGAAAATGATTTGCTCTCAATTATATGTAAAATTTCTAAAAAATTATCATTAAAAAAATACTGCACTTCAGAAAAAACAGAGTTATTTGCTAAAGAACAGAAAGGAAATATTTATGAAAACTTGCAATTTTAGTCAGAGAAGTCAGTGGGACTACAAAAAAAATTTGAGTCAGTTTCATAAATAGTCAGTATTTCTGCATAAGTGGGATCATTTCAGAATATTAACAAATATTTCAACTCCAGTGGTGCTAAGAAGAGACAAGAATATGGAGGAGTGGCAGACAAAGATGTGATAAGCCATATAAAATCACTACAAGAGAAGTTAGAAACAATAAAGTGTTAAAAAAAGTCAGAGCTTATTGATTTAGGCCAAAGAATGATTCCATAGTTTTTTACCATGACACGGAAAGAAAACAAAGAAAAGGAATGTAGGTGTTAAGGAGATTGAGAAATTTATTTTTAATGAGTTCTGTCTGATCCTTTCCCTTCCATCATAAGTCTAGACAAGAAGTAGTAAATAGCTTTAGTTTGCTGGCCACGCAGCTTGACTTGAATATATAAAATTCATTGTACATTATTCAGAAACTCAGAAAAGCAAGGCCAGAATGGATCATCAGATCATCTTGTCTGACCTGTGCTATAACCCCACAGAATTTTACCCAGCTGAGACCTATAATTTATGCTTGAATAATACATACAATAACATTTCTCCTACAGCTTTTCTTCCCAAATCTTCTGAGAAACAGCTAGCCTCATTAAAGAATTTTCTGAACTCCTGAGATAACTGGAAGATCCAAACTGCCAAGACCTGAAGACAGAATGGTACCTCACCCTCGGTCCTGAATAACTTTGGCTAAGCGAAGGTGAAAATTATTTTGATATCATTATTCATGTGTGCAGCATTCAGAGGGTTATCTCTTTGCTTAGTAAAATGTGATCTGACCTTGTAGTGAGCCAGTGCAGCAGATCATAACGATGAGACAGTAATTTCAAGCAGAATTTAGGCAGAGTTTAACTAGAGGTTTTATTTGTAGAGACCTGTATGTTACCAGGAGTTTACTGTTTAACCCATGTGTGTACCGTGGCTGTCTTTAACAGTATCACCTCTATTTCATAGAATAATACAATAGTTCTGGTCAGAGGGGACTTTTAAAGGTCCAACCACCCTTAAATGAGCAGAGATATCTTCAACTAGATGAGGTTGCTCAGAGCCCCATCCAACCTGACCCTGTGTGTTCCCAGGCATGTGGAATCCACCACTTCTCCATGCAACCTGTTCTGGTCTTCCATCATCCCCATTATAAAAACTTTTTTCTTATATCTAATCTAAAATGACCCTCTTTTAGGTTAAAATCATTACCTCTTGTCATATCACAACAGGCCCCGCTATAAAGTTTCTGTCCACCTTTGTCATAAGCCCTTTTTTAAGTACTGGAAGGTGCTATAAGATTTTGCTGGAGCCTTCTCCAGGCTGAACAGCCCCAACTTGCTCAACCTGTCAATACAGGAGAGGTGCTCCCACCCTCTGATCATTTTTGTGGACTTCTTCTGGACCTGGGAACCACTTCTAAGTGCTCATTTCTATGGAGATGGGTAAGAGGGTATCATTCTTACTGAATCTGTGTGTCACCTAGAAAGGCTGGTATCAAACACGTAAAAGACTGATAACTGTTCACTTGCAAGAATATTCTAGAAATGTGAAGAATAGTGAGAATTTGAACTTCACACCATGCCATGGTCAGCAAGCAGGGGCTTGTCATATGCTACAGGAGCATCAGAAGAGATATATGTTATTTTCCTACCAGTTCTGGGTTTTACATCATAAATCATTAACTACCCTTGCATGCCTCTACTTTTCTTACTGAGATTCCCAAATGAATTTGTACCATTGTGGTGTATATAAAAAGAAACAGGAAACATACACTCTTCCTTAAAGCTCATTCAAAATGTTATTAGAAACTTCACATAACCATTATCCTGCTGATCTTCCCACTTCATCTTTCTCTGTCCTTACTTTACTAGTCATGGAATTATTGCTTGTTATGTATATAATTTTTGTTTGTCTATGAAGAACTTTTTATCTTTCCATAGTTCCTGTCAAAAAAACTGTCTTTTTTTCAAGCCTTTATTTTTGGTCATTTCTTCTCAACTAGCAATATGAATATCAAGAACACTGGCAATTTTAGATAAATTAAACGCAGCAATATTTTTACACCATTACATATAAATCTGAAAACATGTAAATTAAGAGAAAATGAAGTTTGGTTTTGCACCAAAATTTTAATTTTTTTTTCTTTTTTTAGATTCTGCATTTACTCATTTGACGATGGTTAACAGATTGGAACTGAGAAGGAATTTTCTTATCCATGTACAAATTAAAGTTGTCTATTCTTTTTTTCCCCTCAGATTACAAAAGGAGTACTCTATATGGGAATTGATCAAGCAAACAAAGAAATGATCCACAAGTATTTTACATGAAATGACCATAATGATAGCTAATTCACATTATAAAACATGCCATTTTTCCAGACTGGGTAAAAACTGAAAAATGAAATCTCCTTTCTGTCTTACGAAGTTCATTGAATTAAACCTTTTCCTTAAAGGAAACCACATTATACAACAGTTTTTAATGTAAAAAAATTTAACAGGCAAGTATGGTGAAGAGCGTGCTTGATAAATCTCGCTATACAACGGAACAACCCTACTGTCTTCTGTACACATTACCTTTTGAGAAATGTCAGTTATGCGTGAGAGTATCCTACAAATTTTGAGATGAAACTAAGCCAGAATCCTGTTCACATTATTCATACATGACTTGTGGTTCACTGAACTGTAACAATGCAAGCCATTTCACAAAGTCTTTTAATGTTAAACTGGCAGGGCCACTTTTGCAAGGCTTTTCTATGCCAGCTCAATCCTTGATCTCTTTTGTGTAGAAATGCCAAGAATATCAACTTTTGTTTATGAGTTCTAATGGACATTATTTTTCATTTGAGAACAAGTCTGAAAAGAGCATGTACCCTCCAATTCTTTGTCTCTTTTAGCTCTTATCATGATACTGAAACATCAGAAGCAATTAAACAAAATTATATCGTAAGTCCCAAGATAAAAGTGTGACTAATGATTAATTCTCTGGTATTTTGTCAAAACCCTTCTCATAATTCCAAAGCTCTAGTCAATATTCACATAACTAATTCTCCCTAAGTAAATTTTTCTTTCCACTAGGAAAATGTTTGTGTGCTGCTTAATAAATAATTTCTTAAAGTTCTAAGTATATAGTGTCTGTAGTAGTTTTTCTTTACTATTTTGATCAAAACTTTCATTTTCAAAAGAGTGTGTATTTTGAGAGTCACACTAAGGGATTTAATTTTTACATATATATGTATTTCATTCTTGCATCAAGAAGATGAAGAAGACTTATTTTCCGTAAAGGTATAAAAATCTAATGGTACCTTTTATCTGATTTACACTTCAGTTAAAAGACTGAAGGTTTTTTCCAAAGAAAGAGCTTTCAGAATTATGCTTCTTAAACCATAAGTGCACAAAGAAAACAGATCCAGTAAATTCAATTTTCAAGTTTCCTTTTCTGATATATACTTACTACACATTAGTTATTAAACTATTACCTTGCTGTCTTTCTTTCAAATCCCCAGCTATTCTTACATCTCATTCTGTTGCCCATGTTATCTGTTGCTCTGTTAGTCTTTGAATTCAAACTACAAAACTAAGCCGATAAATTCAACTAATTTATTGAACTACAATGCTTTCATCTAAGCAGGGCTTTTAATGGTCCATATAAGAACAAATTTCTCTGGGTATTCTAATGGAAATTTTTTGTCTATTGAATTTTTTTCCCCTCTGTTAGTTGAAACTGACTGTATTTGATGGTCAAGTTTTGACACAGTCTGTTTTTTATATTTTTAATAATGATTAGAATTTTCAATCTGAATGAGTTTTCAAAGACACTGAAATCAATCAGCCTTTCAACAACAATTATCAAAAACTATATTAAACATTTCATTTTTCACACTGCAATATGAAATCAGGAGAATTTCAGTTTATTCCTTTGGCTACATTAATTTATTTATTTTGCTATCCTAGATATGCATTTATTTATTTTCTAGACATAGAAATAAAAATGTGAAACAATTTACAGTACTCAGAGACTACTTTGAAAATGTTTACCTTTTTTTTTTTTTTTTTTTTTTTTTTTTTTTTTTTAATATAAAGGTCATTGAAAAGTGGAACAGGTTGGGCAGAGCATTGTGGAGTTTCCATCTGTGGAGATTTTCAAGACAGTCTGACTGGACACATTCCTGAGCAACCTCCTTGTGCAGGGAAGTTTGGCCTAAATGATCTCCAAGGATCCCTTACAGCTTCAGCTATTCTATATGTCTGTTATTTTGCATGCCATTCAAGATGTTAAAATGTACTCTTATTGTTCTACTGAGCTTGAGACAGAGATGAGACCACAAAAAGAGCCATCTATTTCCAACTTGTTTAGACTTCAATCAAAATTTTATAAGTAAGGAATCTTGTTTTACGGGACAAGGGAGTTGTAAGTTGTCAAGAGGAACAAATGTGAAATGAATTGTGTTATGGCAATATGATGTTTCAAATGAGTTCACATGAGAAACCTGTTGCTTGAAAAAGAATGTGAATGTCTACATTCAAGAGGAAAAAGTCAGTGTAGAATTCTTCTCATTCAGCCTTAGAGACCTACCATACAGATATACTTGACTGAATTTCTCTCCATAAGTTCCTTTCCTAATTAGAAAAGGAGAGGAGTAGACCTTTCTACAGGCAAAAAATTGGATTCTGTTTCAGACATTGGCATTAAATTAAGATATGCTGTGTCTTTGAAATATATGGTTTTGGTTTTGATTATAAATGAAATCTAGGGTGAAAGCTCAGATTTAAATAACAGACATCCCTCTTCCAAGGCCCAGAGACCTTAGAGAAGGTCAACCTTTCAGAAAGTTGTTATTAATCTGGGCATATAGCTAATTGTTCCTTTACCACATTTACTCATTTGGAATTTTTCTGTAATGCTGGTCTGAGTTTGCTTTTGATGTATACCACAGAAATTACTCTGGTGAGATATGACACACAGCTCACTTTAACTCAGGAATGGCAAATAGAAATAAACAACATAAACCCCAGAAATATCTAAATTTTGATTAACTTTTAGAGACATGGGGATACAAAAAAGAGCTGGAACATGTCCTATGTGTTGCATGTATAGTCAGTGTAGAAGGAATTAGCCCTACTTGCAAGTCAATCTATATCTGGAAGCCAGGAATGATCCTGGTATTTAATGCCTTAGGTGGGGAAGAGGTCACCAGATTAGTACATAAATTTTAGGAATAGATGGGTACCTAGAGAGAAATTATATCTGACTATGTTTAGACACCTATCAGAACAACAGATCTGTACAGCTCAGCAACAAACGATCTCTATTTATGGACTTTATAGATACCTTCTGGAAAAAAAGTGATTCAGACAAAGATTTAGATGCATGTTGTGAAGGTACACATCTATATACTTACATAGCCCTGCTACACACCTTTCAGTGTCTACTAACAGAAGTTTCCATCTCTTACAACCCTTTTAATATCTAGGCCAAAAAGAAATGATCTTTTAAATTTTATTTAATGGGAATTCTAAACTATATGTTCTTCTTCAAACCTCACATCCATTTACTGTGACTGGTTGCCATTTATCCCATTTGTCACAGTTCTACAAAATACGTAAATATTTAATTATACAGCCAGGTGTCTGTAGGTACTTATAGAAATTCCAAGACATTTAATTTGTATTGAATTCATTGAGAATTAGGTATTTTGAAAAGGATGTCAAGCATCCCCCTAAACCTTGGTAGGAATAATAGTTCATGATCAACAGTGTTGATCTTTAGCTAGACAACATCCTGCTGCAAAACACTATCAAATTCTTCACAAATGTCCAAAGAAATAAGACCTGACTATGAACTGCATCCCACTCAAGAGAAACATCTTCAAAGGAACTCCTTGTTTCTAAATCCGGTTCCAGTCCTGAAACCAATATTAAGTATATGCATAGAGAGCAACCTGGGAATACTCTAGAATAGAATTATGACTGACACAAAATTTCAAGACCTCAAGATCTATGTAAATGTCAAATACAAAAGAATTTTGCTTCTTCACTTTTCTTCCTTAAAAAAAAAAAAATTCAGAGTGGAAAATTTATCCCAAGAGCTAAGTAATTTGGGGACAATTTCACAGGACCAGTCTTGCAGCATTTACACAAGCAACAGTTTCTCTTCCTTCACTGGTGTTTGTTCAGTTACTCATCACTGTTGTGGATGCTAAAGAGCAGGAGCAGAGGAATTTTCCAGCTGCTGAAGTATTTTGTGAAGTTTTCCCTTCTCATGCTTTAGCTGAGAAACAGTGGAAGCCAGTTGTGTAAACAAACTCTCTATCTCACACCTGCTTGGACTTGTTTTGGTTCACTGCAAAAAATATTGTGGAAATGGGTGTTATTCTGTTCAGCCAATCCCTCTGGTAGGCAGATGGTCAAGCATCCAATGGTTTTATGTCACCCTTGTGAACAAAGCTATATAAGCTGAATTATATAATTAAATATAATTTAATTGTGTCATTTCTTGCCATCCTTAGGAACAATAGCGACACACTGTCTTTTGCAAGCATGCTCTTCCTAATGGTGTTTCATTTTTAATTATTATTAGTAGTAGTTTCAGCAGTATTAGTGTCAGGAATGCAGGTTTCATCATGAAGTTAATTGAAACAAAACTCTAACTCCAAATAACTCAAAGCTTTGTTGAAGCCTACATCCAAACTCACAGTTACATTACATAGACCTTGTGTGTGCTTTTTATCTGAAAAAAGTGACATAATTTACCTACACCTTTTGCCTTTTCCATTAAGAATAATGAGTATATACATATTTACTATGATAAGACAGAACAAATACTTATTTTTTTCCCCCTGTAGTACCTGTTAAACCCATAGAGAAACTGTGGAACTTCAGGAATTTCAGGAATTATCCTGGGGCTCTTTATCACCTCTTATTTCCATTGAATGATCTGAAAATTGATTATACTATCTAGAGTATGTGTATGCTTATCCTCATTTCTAATGAATATTTCAAGTAGTAAACAACTTATAAATATCAATATTGAACATTTATGTTTAAAGTTAACACAGAATAACACTCTTTTACAGAGAAACTTTCTCAAATTTATTCTCAATTTCTAGCTCAGGTTTTCTTGAAAGAAGTCTGCAGTTTTATTTTTTTTCCACACCTTCTTCTTGAGATTCAAAGTCTGTAACATCATATGGGAGAAAAGAAGATGGGATTTTATTGACACCAAAATGTCTCTCCCAATGCAAAAGGCATAATCTGTTCCCCTGTAAAAGGAAAATATATGGTAATGATGCCATGTTTATAACAACCTATTGTTTTATAATTCATTTCCTCAAGAATGGGCACAGAAATATTTGAGAGATTAGTTACAAAATATATTCTGTTCCTTATGAAATCTGTTCAGTTTTGTAGGTATAAAAAGAGACATCAGACATAAATAATGCCAGGATTGAACAGTTCTGCAAATGCTGCATATAAGATACCATAGCAATATTCTATTTGTGCTCAAATGCAACTTCTTTGTTGAAGCTCTAGACTCCAACTCAATATAAGACTATCTGATAAGAAACATGGATAGAGGCAAAGGAAATTCGGCTTTTGGTGGTTCCAAAACAGCATTTCCTTTTTTTTTTTTGCAACCTCCAAAGAGTGTGAATCATTTTAACTGCTAACCCATCACCAGAAAGAAAACCAGAAACATTCCACTTGTCTTTAGACACTCCTAAATTAGGAGTTAAACTTTAGAGTAGAAAGTTGCACTCCCTGTATAGTCAAGAGGGAGGCAGAATCCTCCAGCTAATGATTAACACTACAAAAAAATCTCAGTCATAATTTAAGGTGCTAGACTAGTTTAATGCTCTGAAAGTAGGAATGCCATTTATATTGGTAGGCTGGTAGTAAAAAAGCTGTTCCTCAAAGAGTTTCTTTTTAGTAGCTAAGGATGAAATCCAAAGAGCTAATGAGGCTTCTATATAACTCAGCTGAGATCTGAAATACAAACTGAGCAATCTAGTGAGCAGTCAGCTAGCGGCTCAGAAGTCTGCAATCTGTTGTCACCACAGAATCTACTTAGAACATTACATTTATAAACTTGTCAAAATCCTGAGATACCTGAATATGTAAGCACTATCTTGTGCATGTGAACTTGCATAAGTAGAATTATATGTACTTTATTCAACCCTAAATAAGGTTTCCCGAATTAGAAAAATATTTTGTAGCTCAGTGATGGGTGGACTCTTATGAGGGCACATTTCCACTCTGCCATATCTTATTGGATAACTGAGGTTGTTTCCTGTACAGAATACTCCCTGCTAGAAAGTCAGCTCACAGGGTCTCTTCACAAAAGAGATGAGGCTGTGTTTTCCCTACATAATATCATAGGAGCCAAATCTTTTCCATGCTCCTCCAATAGTAGCATTCCAGTCACATGACAGTGCAATAATGTAAAGAGATGCCATTGCATTATTCAAGATGGTACAAGTCTGTGTACTCTACTTGGCATTGATTATTAACTTGAATATTTCACTGCAGTCTTGATAAGCAGATAGTGACTCAGGTTCTAGAATTTATCTGGGCAACAGTGGATTAGAACTGCTTGTCTGTATTGCACTGCATAATGGAGAAAGGCACTGACGTGCAATTTTTGAAGGTGGTTTAATTCTCAAAGCTCTGGAACTTAATTGAGCTTTCTTTTTTAGAATCCGGCTTGTATTATTTAGCAGGCTGAACAGTTAGCAACCTTCTATCTTTTAGTACACAGACCATGAAAAGAAATAATGTGTTATTACTGGGACAAGCCACAGAAGACAGACAGTATGAAATTAGAAATAATTCCTTAGAATTTAAAGGATATAAGAATAAAATCAGATAGACTAGTACTGTTTTGGATAGCATGCTGTATGCTATATAATATTCAGTACTTAGAGACTGTGGTTGAGATGGACACACAAAGTAGTGTGAATAGTTGTCTTTTTTCTCCTTCTTTTATTTTTTGGTGACTAAGCAGACAACACATAATATCTGTAGATTATAAAAGCCCTACAATTTAAATAGTAAGCATTCTTTTGCATGTTAATAAAATATCACCCAGTATTAAATTGGTATTTAATTAGCAGAAAAAATATGTCAAGTTATAATTTAAAAAATAACCAACTAAAAGTATTTTTTAAATCATGTGATGTGTTGCCAACTTTATGTGCAGATTGAAAAAAGTTTTCACAGACTTCATTTGCTGCTCACTAGTCAGATATATATTTTTCTGTTGTTTTAACAGTATATTTAATGAAAAATAAAAGCAAAACATCTCCAAGTAAATAATTGAAGTACTGTGTGTGAAGCAAGTGTGTTGCTGATCATATATTATTGTGCCAAATTCTGTTTAAATACATTGAGGAAGAAAAAGCTACTACTTATGAAAATCATTTGCTACCTATTGCTACTGAGATGAAGTTCCTCCAGATGTTTTGTTTTTTTTTTTTTTTCTGAAGTGCATCATTATTTGCTTTGTGATAGGGTAGGGGTTTTTTAAATTTTGTTTTGAAAGATAGTATGAGAAGATAACACCTCTTTCCTTAAAATTTATTCCTTTACTTGAGCAAGCTCTCAAGTTACATCCTGTAGTTGTTGTGTTTCTTATTTTGGAAAAGGAACATCTTTAAGGGATGAATTGTCTGAATTCTTTGTTTGAAACATTGTCAAAAGACTTTTTAGTAGAGATTTAAATATATATATGCATATATATATATATATGAATATGTATAACAACCAGAACCAGTTAGGTTATTGAAGTACCTTGAGCAGGATAATCTGCAGACCTCTGCTGACAATGTAGCCTTCTTCTCCGACCATATGTGAATCTTACTTTTGGTCTGTAGGTCTTTCTTTGTTTGGAAATGATCCTGCACCTATTTAAAATCTGTGTTCAGATAAAAGGTTTAAGTATTTTCATCCATTTGATTAAGGGAATTCAGGACACTGTGGAAATTGTTCTCCTGAATAATTGTTACCTGACATCATACAAAAACTCTGGTCTCAGGTATTTTTTTATCCAACCTTGGTTACACTCAAAATGCCTACATGGGCTTCAGGAGCTAAACTTCTGAATGCAGTGCATCATTTTTACTTTGTTTTGTTTTCTAGGAACAAGTTACCTAACGTCTTAATTGCTTAAAATAAACAGTTCTTTGCTTAAAATAACCCCAAGAACCCAATAGATCCAGCTCTATAGAACATTCTTGGAAGTTCCAGCATTTTCCCTATGATCACCTGACATATTTTGCTGTAGATAAATCCTCCCTCACATCTTGGGAAAATAGAAAAAGAGGAAATGTTCAGATACAAGTGTAACAAAGTACCTGGATATTATTTGCTTTTATTCTACTTCTTTACTAAGAAAGAAGTTAAAATGACAGCCATTTCAAAGGGGCAGATCACAGGCAAGCACAGATTTGATTTTGAATGGATGTCACTCCCATCTGAAAGTCTGGGACTAATACCATGTATTGGGAACTTAAATACCATGCTGTTTATAAGAAGTAAGGATCAAAGCACATAACCCATCCTAATGGAATTTAGCTGCCATTAAAAAGGATGCACTCAACAGTCAGTAGCTTCTGTTCCTTTAACAATTTGCACAGTTCCTTAAAAATTCACAAGCCAGCAACCATAGAAATTTATAGCTTTTTCTCCCACAATAAGCCAATCTTTTTTTATCTGTTTGTTCCATGGAAATTTAAATGAAAATAACCTTCTTAGTTATTATCTTCATCTCATTCTTTTTAATAAAGAGTGTTAGGTCTGTCTTGAAGATTTGTTTTGAACCAACAACTATCTCACCATATAACAGGTCTGAAATGATTAAGCAAAGCTGTGAACACACATCAATATTTATTTCCTTTGTTTCAACTTATTTTTCATGAAAATAATATCTTTTTTATATTTCTTTCTAAATTGATTAGTAAATATTTATTCTACATTGTTTTCTGAAGTCAAGAGATCAAAAATGATAATCTATTAAATATTTCCTTTAAAAATATTTTTTAAAATAATTCTCAAATTCTCCTATAAGTTAAAATGTAGCAATTTGTCTTTTCAATTCTCTTCTTCATCACAACAACTCAAATTGAGGTACATTCCTGACTGAAATCACCTAGCATCGCTTATTCATAATGACAGAACTTCACTGAAATCCACAAAAGAAACACTTGGGCTTTCAGGAGCATATAAAACTGAATTGATTTTCTGATTATCTCTTGTAGTTATAAATCTCTTTTTACTTACAGTCAAGTAGGATCTCAAAAACCAAAAGAATCTCACAGAAAATTCTTTGAAAAACTTGAGTTAGTCTTACTCTTTGATATACCGTGACTCATCTTCAGGTAAGTAACAGGCTTTCTAGTGCTGTGGACTCTTTGATTCTATTATTTAAATGTGGGATGATTTTCTGATGGTATATCCTGTCCAACCTCAACTGCAAAAAGCAGGACAGTGGGGAGAGGAAGCTGCCCTTTTGTGAGAAAAAACTGTGCGTACACAAAGCTCTGTCTAGGAACAGGTGTTGAGCAGGCTGAGAGATAATGGGCTGGGATTAGAGATCAGATCAATGTGGGCATTATCATTGTAGATGTCTTCCAACTAATGAAGTTGCATTATATTTGCAGGATCTGCTCCTCATGGTAGACCGTAATCATCCTAATATCCGCTGGGAGGGAAGCATCACAGAGCAGAACCAACCAAGATAGTTTCATGGAGTGCATTGATAACAACTTCCTGGCAGAGGCAATTCAAGAAGAAAAAAGGGGAGATTCTTTGCTGGAATTCCAGCTTAGGAATAAATCCAGCTCTTAAGTGAATGGCCCTTCCAGGGATAGAGCCCACAACCTTGGCATTATTAGCACCATGGTCTAACCAACTTCTTCCCCTATATTCTGTACTCGTGAAACATAATGGAAGTCCTGGGTCTAGTTCTGTGCTCTGAAGTGTTTCACCACTCTCGTCATAAATAATTTATTCCCACCAAGAAGAAGCAAATTCTTTTTTAGAAAAGGTAGTGCCTAATACAGAACAAAAATCTCCAAACTTGTCTGTATAGTCAATATTTTTTATTTTATTCCAGTTTGGCCCCCAGTCCATTACTAAGAGCTTCATGAGCAACATAAACAGGAGCAACCATATTGACTTCTAGTTTTGCTTTTGGTTATTGAATTTCATCTTTCCAGAACTTTATGAAACATTACATCTGTAGTTGTAGTATTCTAAGAATAACTATTTGGTTTTAACAGCAAAATTGCTGAGAGAGTAATATAAAAATCCACTTATTTCCCCTCACTAAACTATTTTTAAAAATTCAGTACAAGGTAGGCACTTCATTGTAGTAAATTTAGATTTAATAACAATTTCAAACGTAATATTTTTAATAAGAGAGACCTCAACAAATATACAACATGAAATAAACACTTTATAGAAATAATCAAAGCAAAATGTAAAATGATCTTCATACCCATTGACAAGTAAATCTCTGATCTGTAAACCTCATAAAATCTTTTTGTTTCAATATTGTTAGCAATTTCCTCATATGACTATCAGCATAACAGCACAGTAAGCAATCTTTGGAGCCCTTTTGCAAATATTTATGAGTGATCATGTTAGTTTTGTCCGTGGATAAATTCACTTGACTTTCTGTTTACCTTTTCACAAAGATGCCTCCTGGCTGGAAGAAACATAATGTCACCTTAATTATGTTCTTGCTTTGGTAGCATAAATTATTTATGCTTTAACATATTTATATTTAGCCTTCTCTAGCTTTCATTTCTGACCTCCAGTGTGTGAGCTCTGAGGAAGCACAGCGGTTAAGGTGTATGACCTAGCAATGTTTACTGGTTTTTTACCTTGTCATATCTCTTTGTAACATAGATCATTGAGACTGAGCAGCTTTGCTAGCCAGCCCACGAAGTTGTAAAGGTGAGACTTTTCTTAGTTGCTTAAAGTGGATTAAGATTTTATGCATATCAAGAAGGTCATTCTAGCTGCTACACCTACTTCATGATAAGTGCACAGCTCTGGGGATTGCCAACGGGCACAATGTAGATTGTCAAAGCTAGATCATTAAATCAAAAATTGTCATCATGGGGCTGAGTGTCTTAGGAGTACTAACAGTTATAGTGCACCTTTTCCCATTAGCTGTAGGAGCTAGGAACAGCCAGTACTTGAAGGAATTACAAGACTGGATTTCAAACTGATGACCCAGTACCTGAAAAAAAACATTTATTCTTCTGTGCCCTTTTCCCAGAGTCAGTATTAACAGCATCAGCCTCTCAATTAACTGTAGTTCTTGAGTTAGGAATCAGAAAGTTACAGAACTCAAATGCTTCTGGAGCCATGGAAAAGATCACTGCCAGCAGCAAATCTAGCAGATCCAAAATGCAGTTGAGCAATTTGTTTAGAGTACCTGTAAAATAATTTTGACCAATCTGATACAGCATACAAAACAAACTATTCAGTTGAAAGATTGCTTTGCATACAAATATTATATATAATTGCTTCTGCAAATGGATTTGGGAGGTGGGAATAACTCTAAAAAAAATCCAAACCCCCAAACTACATTCATATTCCCATTTGATACTTCTGCAATGCATATTGTGTTTAATAATAGTAAATGTACAAACAGTGGTTTGTACTAACCCAGTCATATTCTGATTCTCAACATGAGTTGGGAAATCAGTGATTTCAACATTTTTCAGGACAATGGTTGAAATTAGTGAACTAGTCTCAGGCTCCTCATTATTCATGATAATTTCAGGTCTATCTTACTCAGAGTTCCTAAACAATACTTACAGAAGTTTAGGAGAGCTATACCCACTAGCCAGTAAGACTGTTTTGACTATCACATCTAATCAGGACTTACCTGGAAACAGTTTCAACTTCTAACATTCTTGACACTCCAAACTAAAATAATTATGAAATATGAATGAATTTTACTGTAGAATCCATTTCTAATCTTTTAAGAGAGACATTGTTTGGATAAACCTATAAAATTATTCTGTCTTCCATTCGTCAAAGGAGAAATGAAGAGCAAATGAGAAGAGAAGGAAAGGTGGAAAAAAGGTATGCATATATAGCATTTTCCCCAAGATGATGTCTGAGTGGGACATAATGAAATGACATTTAGCTTGAACCTTTTGAAGAATCAAGCAATCTTCTTAGCTTGAACATAGATGTAGACCTGGTTTTCTCTTTTTTGCCACTGTAGATTTCCCTTCACCACAAAAAATGCCCAAACAAATGAAAAAATAAGACTACCTATAACATCACTCTCTCAAGCCATAAAAAAGAGTTCTGGACTTAAGGTGGAGGAGAGCAATGTCTAAAGTTATTCTATTACAGGAGTAAGATTCATAGCTATGGGCCATTTCTGAGATGATGCCTCCCACGCTTCTGAGTCACGCTGTTGCAGTTGACATTTGCATTATTTCTCAAAGAATACTTCTATGACAGGAATAAGCAGAGCTATTTCTGTTGATTAGAACAAATTTGAGTAACTAAGGGACAAAAATGAGATTCTGCAAATCTTGGAGATTACACTTACGGGACTCATTAAAAAAAATTCTAATTTTTTTTTGGTGGATGCATGCTAACTTTCACATATACAGAATGTTAAAGGCAAGCTATTTTCTCATTACAGAGTTAATAACACATCAGATATTATATCTGAAAATTGAGAAGCAAAATTATTTCCCTGATCAGGTGATTATCATTCTGATTACTCACTGATGGTTGAAAATTCAGAAGATGAAGACCTCTAGGAGCAAGAACAAAAATATATTCTAACTAGAAATGAGAATCTGTAATAATAGCCTTGGATAATTCCATTCTGGTGCAATTTCTTCAGACTTTCAGTTATTGAGGATAGCTCATGAGTATACTACTCATGGCTGAATTATTCATATTTAGTCACAAATTGTAGAGGCTCTGGAGGTGATAAACTGTTCTGTATGAGGTTCTGCTCCTGTCAGGATGTATGCAATATATGGAAACTAAACTGGGTGATGTTTTGGCTCTCTGACAGGTCCTGACTGATATACTGTTGTAGAAACTTGATATATTCACTCAATCAGGCCTCTCACAATAAAATGGTGATCTAATTTTGTAAGTACAGCCAACAGTACTGCTTACATTTTATATACGGTCATACACAACAGTAATCTAGAGCACGTCCTTTTACCATTTCTTGATTCAATGCAACTGTTTTATTGTGATTTGCTCTTCTACTGACTATACTCTAATAATCACATTTGATGAAAATATTAAACATTCAAACTCTGCATCTACATCTTAGGTCTTCAAGGAGAAATTTAATAGCAGTTTCCCACTTCAACATAACAACAGTTTGGAAGTGACTGACGACCCTTGGTTCTTCTATGTGTAACCTAACAGCAAAAGACTTAGCAGGACAGTTATGAGTATGCATGACATTAAATATAATCTAAAGATATTTCAAAGGGAGACATAAAGATATAATTCATCCTATCAGTTCTGTTCTGGATGAGACAAGATATACATGCACATGAATGTCTTCTCCCAAGTCATCTGCCTTACAGGACAGAATCAATATGTTGGTTATACAGTGTTTATGCAGTGCAGATGCACACAGAAGCCTGTAGGCTATAACCATGTAATGCTACAGGGTGTACTCTACATCTATACCCAGGTTAGCTCTCAGTAAGAGGTTTTCCTGGAATCAGTTGTACCTATTTAAGATGGTCAGTAATATAGTGCTGGCCAACAGTGACTACAACAGCCAACTCCTGAGAGAAGGTCATATTTCCCTGCCAAGATAAATTGTGAATTTTGTCTACTTACCTGAGGAAAGTGCTAAAGACATTTGCATCATAATATATTGTAATAAAATATGTTGCTGCAAAAACAGATGGAATAAATGGTCTTAGAAAGCACACTGCTGAGGTGTCTTCCCCTGAGCAACTGTGAGAGCAGAGCTACACAAATAAGGGCTAGGAAGCAGGAACACAGCCAGAAATGTGTGCACCACTGACTCCTTTACAGGATGAAAAATCTAATAATCTGATGACTCTTCAAAAAGCCCCTGAGTCTACTGCCCATCTGTTTTACTTGTGTGCACTTACTGATGAGGGAATTGTCCCATTCGTTCTTACAACTGCTTCTGGGGTAATATTCAGACTCTTTTGAAAACCATCATATTACTCAGTAAGGGCAGAATCTTAACAGCATTTACAGTCTGCTGCAAGGGAAGACCACTGGTGGTCAGAGCCTGACCACTCATTGCCCCGAAGATCACTGATAGCTACACGACTTTTAGGGTCTGTGTGTCCAGGTTGAAAATAGCAGCCAGCTGCCACTGTGCACCAAATCTGACAGAACAGCCTTATCACACATGCACAGGGAACTCTGCATTGAACAGGCTTGGGCTCATTGTGCACAGAGGCATAAAGCCACCTTACTTTCTTCCCAGGGGAAGTCAGAACTGCAGGCAGAGTTATTTGCTAACTTTAATGGTGTTACTGTGTAGCTTGGTGATAGTATATTGTCTTTGCTAGTAAAAGACCGTAAGCTCTGTACTGGGTTTGCCTGGCTTCAGGGCTGAGGCTTGTCAGGTCTGCTCTGCCTGAAGTTGTCTTGATCTGCCTGCAGCTTTGTTTGACTTGGTTTATCAGTAACAACAATTTCTCTTACAGACCAGGTATTTATGTCTAATTTATTTTACTTTTGTTGTTGTCATAAGGTAAAAACAATTTTATATATATAGGAGTTATTAGTTCTTCTATGTAGAATGAGAGGCTTATGACTCTAAAATAATGATGTAGAGCAGAGGAATAGAGGTCTGGTACAATAATATTCTTGAGAGGTGGGAACTGGGGATGTATCAGAGAGAACTACAGCAATGGGACTTTAAGGGATAGGGCACAGGGTGGCACTGGAGACTCCACAACGGTGAACAACTTAGTGATGGACATTTAAAGAAATACAGACCTGGAGTGAAACTGATCTTGTCAACAGAAAGAAAATAAATACATATTTTTATGATGTATATAAAGGGCAACATGTATAGTAATTTACAGTAATTTTGATACAACATGAAACTGTAAGTTCTTGAAGAAACAGAAAAAGCATAAAAGTATGTCAACAAACAGATAGAAAGGACCACAAGTGTCTCCTAGACAGAAGAAGAAGCCATTAACATGAGCATCACTTTCCTCACAGCAAAGGACTCCAGCTACAGATGACTCACCAGAGCATCCCCACAACTTCTGCTATTATAGAGCCACCAAGTAACAGGAAGAGGGAGAACCTGACACCAGGAAAAGGAGTAGACTGTAAGGAATGTGTACACAACCATTTTAACTGCATTGCAATTAATTTTTTCTTTGTAATAATCAGATCTAGCCTAATAATGACTTTTGAGTAGCACTGTTAAGATTTCGGTGACATATACAGCATTATTTGTAATGGGTTTCTTTTTTTTGTCCATTCACAAGATTTTGAACATAACAAGAAGACATAAGAAAACAGTCTGTTCAGATTGACTACTATCTACCTCAGAGTGCCCAAATTATTCAATAAATTCTAGTGAATTAAGTAATAATAATGTTATTAACCTTTAACAGAGGTGATATTACTCTTTGAATAATGGAAAGATAGATAAAGCTGTGTTAGTAATTACCACAGTATATTTCCCATGAAATAAAATTTAATAAAACATGGGCCCTGATTCTACCCATAGTGTTTTGTAATAATTAAATTGCCACCACACTTACTGCTTTTAATGATATTTTATGAACTTTAATATGTATGTAGAAATTGAATATTTTCTTCTCTCAAGGATTAAAAGCAAAATAAGTTGTTTTTCTGTTTTAGGTCTTACAGTGTACTTAATGAAGGTTGGAATCAAAGAGATTTGCTAAAAATACATTGCCTAAATAAAAAAAAAACCCCACACTTTGTACTATACATAGAATCTTGTGTGCTTTAAAATTTCTTTTCTACATAATGAAGTACATGTACAGAATGTGGAAACCTTGTGCTGAAACAAGTATTACATGTGCCCATAAATTAATGTGTCCCCTTAGGAAAATGAAATTTCACAATGTAATTACCCCATTTCTTCACTGAAGACATAAAGGAATTTATAGAACTAATTACCCTGATAATGGAGAGGGATTTTTCTTCTCCTCTTTCATTGCAATCCCACCTAGAAGCATGATATAGGAAGATGTAATTCATTGAACTCCTCAGTGGCTCTGCTATTATATATTTATTAGAAGAAACTGAGGTATTTTAATAGTTTCTGTTGAATTTATTCAAAAATATTCCCATATAGCAATAAATACAACATTCCAATATAGTACTGGAGATGTTGAAATAAAGTTTTCCTGCTTCAAGTTTTCTTCTGCTAATTTTCCAGGTAAAAGTGCTATTAAATGAAAAAACTACTTGGGTTAAATTACTGTTTTTTCAAGTCTTCTCTTCCACAACTGTTTGTAACACAGTGTATGAAGTGCCACATTAATCCTGTTCTTTAGCTTAGGAAAGCTTTCGCTGAAAATTTTTATGGTTATCCTAAGAAATATCCTTAAAGGTAGAAGCTATATGCAAATAGTTAAATATTGATTTTTTTCATAATAATAATTAGAGAACATCTTTCCTTTCATGATCTCAAAACTCTTTGCAAATTGGAACTGTTAATGATTTAGAGGCAGTATTTGCTCTTTAAGACAGTACATATGGGATGGCTAACTAGACAAGAAAAACAATATTATACCTAAGGAATGCCATTCCCAAGAAATCTTGTCAACTAAAATAAACAAATGAACAAACAAAAAAAAATTAAAAAAAAAAAAATAAAATAGTAAAGAAAGGAATTAAATAAAACTTTAGAAGTGCTATCAGTCCTCTGAAAGGTTCCCAAGCCGATATTTGGAGTGGGGAGGGTATCTCGTTTGTGAGTATGTGGGCGTGTATGCGAGATTTTTAGTTTTGTTTCTTTAAAACAGTTTATAAAACACAACAAGAATAGAAAAGTTAATAAAGAGCCCCATATAGAATCACAGAATCATTTTGGTTGGAAAATATCTTTAAGATCATTGAGTCCAACCATAAAACTATCAAGTGCACCACTAAACCCTGTCCTTAAGCACAACACCTGCACATATTTTAAATATCTCCAGACCTGGTGACTCAGACACTTTCCTGGACAGCCTGTGTCAATGCTTGATAGCTTTTCCAGGGAAGAAATGTTTTCTAATATCCAATCTATATCTCCCCTAGCACAACTTTTGCTCACAAACAACAGGTCCAGTGAAATACCTTCCATAGTTGTCGGCCTCACCAGCTGTCTCAGGAACACAATGTGTTCTCACACATTGTGAGAACCTCCCAGACTCTTTCCTCTCCACTGTACTGCTTTCACAGCAGAAACCTGGTAAGTTGAAGCCCACGACAGGGAAAAGGGCTGGCCTTTGTGAAACTTCTTACAAAATATTACTTTATATTTTATAACTATAAAGTATGTCGTCTTTTGCCTTTTCGTCTGGGTTGGGTGATCTATAGCAGACTCCTACCAGGTTATCTGCCTTGTTGGCCTTTCCCCAATTCTCGCCCATAAAGACTCAACCTCATCATTACCACCATCATTCAAAACACTCCATAACATGCACAATTACCCCACCACCTCTTCTTCCTTGCCTATCCCTTCTGAAAATTTTCTAGCCATCCATTGTGGCACTCCAGTTGTGGAAGTCATTCCACCACATTTCCATGATTGCAACTATATTTCTGCACCATTTAAAAATTTTATTTATTTCTAAAAATGGCAAATCTAAAGCAATCAAAAGAGTTAGACTTCAAAGACATTTAACATCCCCTACTCTTACTGAATTGTAAGGACTAGTTATTATATCAAAGTGCAGACAGTCATAAAAGAAATGTCAGGGAGGACTGGTTTGCCTGAACATCAGTGCTTTAAAATTCAATGGTTAGAGCTGTGCTAGTCATCTTGGGCCTGTGTTACCGTCAATGAAAAGAAGCAGGCATCTCCAGAGAGAGATTAATCTCACCCTATGAAAGGCAAGCAAATTAGATCAAAGCAGTCACCCTCTGGAAGTGCATATTTATCTTCAACAACCATAAATGAAGCCTGAGGTGAACTGCTCAGACTTAGATGTCTAACACATAAATGTTAGGTGAAATGAACCTCTAAAATTAACCCCTGAAAGCTCTATACAATATTAACTCCATGTCTTTCTCAACTTTTCTTATTTAGCATACAGCACAAGTCCCACGCAAGAATGTATGAACTTGAGACCTCTAGAACAACAGCTGAACGAGATGAGATGAAGTCACACATTCTACTGGGCATTGACAGTGTTCTGAGGCATGAATTCCCACAGCAGGGAGCTTGAGTGAAAATGTCCAGATAATCCTGAGAAGCAGATTGCAGTTCCCAAAGGAAGAAGTAAAGACTTAAAAATAAGATGTTGCTACCAATCTCCCCAGAAGAAAAAAACCTTTTTTTTTGACCTAGAATCTGGTGTTAAAATGAATGTTTGACTAATAGTGTCTAGTCCTGAGATCAGAAGACGAGGTGCCGAAATTTTCAGAATTTACAAGGGAAGCAAAGAAACAAGAAGCAAGAAATGAGAAAGGAAAACTGACCAAAAGTAAGCCTTTCTTCTCATTTCCTACAAATGCATCCAGAAACAGAAAGAAAGATGGTCACCAAGATCACTTTAACTGCCTGGCACAGAAAGAGTTAAAATTTTAAAATTTACACTTATGAAAGTCACAGAGGAATGTTATTTTAAAGTTAACATCAAGTCTCATCATTGAACATGTGATTAAAAGTGTTTGCTGATATCCTATTGACAGTGTTGGTAAAGGCAGCTTTTGCAAAAGATGATCTACATCTCTCAAGCAACAGTCAAGCAACAGAAAAAAAAATATACAAAATTAGACAAACAAACAAACAAAACAACAACAACAAGAAAGAAACTAAGAAGAAAACACCCCAAACTACTAAATATTTATAACATTTTCTGGGAATATTTCTGACCTATAATAGAATAAGTTGAAACAGAAATGGAAAATAGATTGAAGCAAGTAAAAAAAAAAAAACAAACTTTAGGAACATATTCCTTCATTTTTGATAATGGAAACACTCATTATACTTTTATATAATAAATGATGTGTTTATATAAATACTGAATCTCTGACACCAATCCAAAACAATTAAAGTCTATATCAATCACAAATTATATTTTAATTTGTTCAGATGTTTGATATCTTTCAAATTTCCTTGAGTATGGCTTCCCTTGAAAACCACATTTAGATGGAAGAAGAAAACTTTGGAACATCTAAAAGCTTTTGAGTTCCAGAGATGATGTTTTCATGTATAACAAGCAAAAATCTTTGAGCTTATTTGGGCAGGGAGAAAAATGTCTGCTTTGTGCTGTTTTATTTCTGTAGAGCTAATAGTTTAGGAGACAGAGGTAAAAAAATATAACAAATTAAATGGGAAACAAGAGTCTGTTTCTAAACTCCAAAAGGAAACAAGAGTTGAGACTATGATTTTCCATAGTAAAAACATTTACAAAGGAAATGATGTGGCCTCAAAATAAGAAAAAGTTGTTCTTAAAAATCTATAGAGGAAGAAAATATCAATAAGATCAGAGACAAGTACAAAATCCTGTTTATGGGCAGGAACTAATTTTAGTGGTTTTAGATTACTCATTCAGAATATTCAAAGGAAAAGAAAAAAATGGGTGGTGGTGATATTTTTTAATTACAGAGTAAAGGAAATCTTGCTTTATTTAAGGGTAAATTATCATAGATGTAAGAAATTGCAAACCCAGATTTAGCTGGCTTTGTAACTCTGAAAGTTTAAAATTTTCAGATAGTATTTTATAGCAGTGACTTTGAAGCAAATCAAATTTTAATCCCCTAAAATTTCCAAAAGGAAAAGAAATAAAAATATTTGTTGCACAAACTGTTGACTTTCAGTAGTTTGTCCAGCTTTGTTATTTAATAGATACGGCCTTTACAACTGCTGTAATATTATACCTAAATTTACTTCTATTTTCTAAATTTTGTGCCCCTTGGCCTTCATTTATACAATCCATAATATTTAGAACATTTGGTGGAAGGGTGTAATTCTACCCTATCTATATTCTATCTCACACCAAGTCTAATTAAAAAGAAAATCTTGTTCTCATTTGCCTCTCTTAATTCCTTCACCCTCCCACCATCTCCATTACTGACTTTGTGACTGAACACTCTAATTTAACTTGTATTCATCATCTGCTTTTTTCACCAGTATAGGCACAATTTGTTTCATATATTGTTTTTATCTTGCATTATTTGATTCTCCTTTGTCTGTTGGGAATAATATATTTTCTCAAAATTAGTTGTGTCATAATGGTTGCAGAAAAACCTGCTGTATATGCTGACTTAATCCACAGGTGCTAAAGAATTCTTGTCTTTCTGAGAAGAAAAATAACTTTCCAAATTTTTATGGAAAGAGCATTGATGTATACTTCCACTCACTATTTGACATAATGATCATTTGTGCATTATTGTGTGATTACAACGAATCATGATCAGTTGTGTGAAAAACTCATAGTAAACAGTAGTCATAGTAAATATAGATTAGAGATGTAGTCTAACTATTTGATAGATTTTGTTCAGAAAATTCTCCTTTAGCCTTGCTTGGGTACTACAGTGGAAGTTTCAATGTATCAGCAGACAGATGAATATATAGACTGAAAAAAATTCTATTTTAATTTTTATAGTGTGGGATAGAAAGTCACATCCAGGGAGCAGGAGTCAAACACGCTGATATGTGAACTAAAAGGAAAAGAAAACTAGTGGAAGGAGAATGAAAACCTTAAAGTGTTAAAGACTATCTGCCTGTGGCAGACTTGAGGAAGCAAATAAATGACAGGCAATTGGGACTGAAACAGAAACTTTAAGGGAGAAAAGATGGGGCACAGTAGGCAAAAAAAAAAAAAAAAAAAAAGACAGAAGAGCACATGTAAGCTGAAAATAAGTAAAGAGCAATGCACAGAAAAATGTGAAAAAATGCAGGCATGCAGAGACCAGAGCAGTATACAGGAGATCATGGAATGTAACAAAGATGAACTGGTACCCCGACAGCTCTGGCAGGAAAAGGCAGAGGCAGCAGGAACTATAAGATATTTACATTATATTGTCTTCATAGGGCAGATTATATTAAAAATATAATTTCAATAGGGAATTGCATTGCTTTCAAGATGCTGCTACCAAAAAGCCCTAGAAAGAACATTATAAAAATTCATTGAAATAAAGTTCCAGGGCTAATGGATCAACAGTTTTCAATATAAAAATATATCCTGCAGAAAAATGTAAATCTAGGTCTACCAAGTAAGAATTATTAATGTGTATTTTACTTCCTTTAAGAGAGATTATTTTTAAACTGTCCTAATCAGTTGTTAAAGATATTGTTATTGCTATTATTATTGCTTTACCTTAGATATAAGTTCAAAGCTTTTTGACTTATTTTCCACCCCCAATCTCTATGGACTGTTAATGGAAATAACACCTGTTTAAATCATGCAATTTTTTTCACAACAACTTGCTCTCTTGCCATTACATAAATGACAAGCAGTGATGATGCAGTTGTACAAAACAGATACAATGAAAAAAATTGAATACTTTCATGATTATCCAGGCATATTTTATCTCCTTTGGCTTACTCTGGAGACCAGCCAACAATCTTCTAACTTGTGGTAGTATAAGAAGCAGAGAGGTGTATCTTGGATACTACTCTTCAGAGATAAGCTGCCTTGAGGTAACTGAAATAAGACTATAAGACTATATGGTAGGAAGGGAGATTAAAGGAAATTTACTCATGCTCCTTGTACTCAGAAAAACAGTGATTCAGCAAAACACCTTCTGAAGGTAGAGTTTTCCATTTAACTTCCATATTCTCAGAATCACAGAATGGATAAGGTTGCGAAGACCTACGGTGGCTGACCTGGTCCAACCTCCCTGCTCAAACAGGGTTATCCTAGAGCACATGGCACAGGATTGTGTGCAGGCAGTTTAATCAAAACTGTGGGTTGAAAAATAAACTTTTTGCATTGTGGCAATATTTCACAGGACTATGAGTATGGTAATTCGTTGATTAAGCTAAGCCTTTTGTGTGTTTTAAGGAATAGAACTATTGGCCTGCACTTTATGTTGCTCCTAAAACTACTAGAATGAAAATTTTTCTTCTTAAAACTTCTGGATTAGCTGAAATATCTTAGTCTTTTCTTTTCCATTCTATTCAGTGAATGATCATTTGCCAGCCAATAATGCATCCCTTTACAGGGAGGTTTAATAGCTGCCTACCTTGCTGAAGTTCTGTTAGAATTAAGTATCTAATGCTGCTAGTAAGTGCTTTGCAGATGAAAATTGCAAAGTAAGTGCTAAATATAATTACTGTTATTAGAGACACATTCCAATCCAAATGTTTCTTTGATTTTATAGCTGACATAGATTCCATTTGGTATAATATGCAAAAATGGCCTTTATAAGAGTGGTCAGGTAATGAAAGTTCCTGTGATGTTTCTTGCTGAGCAGCCCAATTTGTAAGCTAAGAATCAAATGCATTTTTAAACAAACAAGTAGTCTTTCTGCTTTTAATAAAAATGCTTTCCAAGTAAAGTAATATTTTCCATCAGTCAACACGACATGAAAAGGCTATAAGACTTGAAAAGAATCCCAACAGGAACCAGATCCTGACTGGTAGGTTTGTAAAGATACAGGTCTTTTCCTTTGCACACCACATAGGCACCAGAAATGCAAGCAGAAAAAGGTTTAGGTGTGTGTCTAAATGCGCCATCAGGTAGTGAATTTCAATGGTTGGTGCACTACTCTGATTCACATAATTTACCAATCTCTTTTTTTATCTTTACGAATATGTAACTTCATATTTGGAGAATCCTTAAGCAACAATGTGTCTTCCTGTGTGCACTCCTACTAGATTCACAAATGCTTAAAGGACACCTGGAAATGAAGCTATGAGAGCTAGAGATGAGAAAAAGCCATCCAGGCATTGATGAGAGCTCCACTCCACACTTGACTTAAGCATTATTTATAACACTACCAGGATACAGGTTTCTTTGGCTTACTTTTTCAGTAGACATCCATGTTTATTTCCCAGAATCATGGAATCATTAGGGTTGAAAAGCATCTCTGAAGATCATCTTGTCCAGCCCCCCTGCCAAGGCAGGGCCACCTAGAGTGGGTTACACAGGAACAGGTCCAGGTGGGTTTTGAATGTCTCCAGAGAGGGAGAGCCCATGACCTTCCTGGTCAGCCTGTTCCACTACTAAAATATTTACAGTGCTAAAGGTCATAATTGCAGTATAAGCAATCCCTGTCTCTATTACCCTTGTTTTACCAACAGTAAGCAAAGTTTCTGTTTGCTAACAAAATTACGTGGTCATTTTTTTTTTACAGACTAGCTGCATTTGCATCACATTAACATAAATTTGTAGGTTTAGCTGGCAAAAAAAAAGGAGGGATAGTGCACATGAAGTGGTTTTATTTACTGTTTGGGAAACAAGATGTGGCTATTTGCTTGTATAGAAGTAACAGGTATTGTAAGGTTTCTGCCACACTGCTGGGAAGGATGGTGTTTGTGGTGCTGCAGATTGTAGTAGTCTAAAAATAAAGCATTCTAATACTGAGTACTGAGACAACTAGGACCTGTTGTGGAAATAATTATGCATGAAAATCTTGTTGTTATGCATCCTGGGGGCATGAAATACACCCTATCAAATAGGGAGAACCACAAAAATCCATGAGATATCACTTTGAGTCTTTCATGGCTAATGCCAGTCAGACTGCACTTCTTTAGGTCTATTCATAAGACCCTATGGGAAATCTAAAAAAAGTGGAGTATACAGCCAAGAAATTTATCATTATGTTTTTATTCAAGCAACAGTCTAGCAATATCCAAGGCAAGATACAAGAAGAAAAATAAAAGCCACTCTTCCACTAGCAGTAATTGCTACTAAAATTTTCTAAAATGTAATGGAACTGATCTAAAATGTTTACCAGAATAAACATTCCTGTTAACAATGCATTAATAGTATTACAATTACTCCTCCAAACAGTAAGGCTACTGTTAAAGATATTTAATTCTTAAATTGTGTAGTAGGAATCATTGATTTCTATAATTTCTTATAATAATAAAGCATGGCTCCAAAGCCTAAAAAGATTAGGTGAAAGGCTTTGAAAGGACAAAAATGAGATGAATTACACTGATCTTCTGAGATATCACTGTCTTCTATGGACACAGGGTATCCAGAGGGCACATGGAAAGACTTTCACTCTTCCTGCTGCCATGCAGATTCTCACAAACTTGCACAGTAGATGCATCAGCATGATTTGCTCAGAAGAAATCTGTTTAGCAGAAAAATGATTCCTCGTGGGAGTTACAGCTGTCCCTCAGCATTCACTGATGACATCAAGGTCACAGTCTAATATGAAACTAAGCACTTTTTTTGACTCTTCATTCTAATGATTCATTGGGCAATCAATATCATCTCTTATTTCCTGGTCAGGCAACAAACATTTTTAAGGAGGTTTAGGTTTACACACAATTTAAAAACAGAAGCAGAAAAATAATCCATCTTTTGTTAGTTTTTATTATGAACACATTTCTGTTACTTTTACAGTCACCATTTTTTCCTCTTTACTTTCTTCCTTTTTTCACCCAAGGATGTGTCTTGTAGCAGTTCCTGGATTTTGCATAAAAATACCAACTTCAACATGAGCCTAAATAAAGTTATGTGAATTTCCACAGAGACCAAAGGAGAATATTGATAGACAATGCTACAAAGTCTGAGCCACAAACTGAAATTCACATACGCATTCAATTGTGTCTGTTTCCTTCTTTTATCATGAAAGATATAATTACATTTTTATTAATGGTTACTTATTCATATTGTCATGATGATTTCAAACATAAATGTTCTTTTGTGTGGAAGAATACAGCCTAGATGTTTGTTAGATTCCAATTTAATGTCACAAGCTACAACTCTATTCATCTTCTTGTATTCAATTATGTGTATTCTTATGTTCACTCTAGGGATCGTCTTATTAAACCTATTAATTGTAATATCAACCTTCAAGTAGAATTGAAGTAAAAGTATAATGGAAAATAGAAACAAATCTCCAAATTGAGAACCATCTTGGAGTTTTGTGCCAAGTTTATATATAAAAAATGTAAATAGGTACATATTAAGGAAATACATATTAAAAAAAGGTGTAGCCTTTTTTGTATGCAAATTTGATAGCAGTTTTCATTTGGCTACTGCTTCAGTAAGTCTAACAAAGTAAATATCTACCTTTTCTTTATTGGGAAAAACCACAATGCCTTAATAAAACAAGTGCTCTGAACAACACTCATTCAAAGTCATCTCAGTCTCAGAAATGTGATTGGATTGCTACGATTCAAAGTGCAACAGACTGCAGCAACTGACAATGTTGATCTCAGCTAACACCTAAAGTAGTTGTGCTTTACAGTTTGCCAAGTTACTGTTATTTCACATGTGAAGTCCCAGTCAGGTTCTAATTCTGATCTGGCTATCACATGGGAAAATATAAATCTTCATGGCCATGACCACAGTAAGTATTGTAAATAAGCATTTTGACATACTCACATGTTAAATTCACATCTGTGTAAATATTCACATTTTATTTAAAAGTCTTCAGATGTGTCTTTAAAAAAACCCCATGTAACTGGATATCTCTGTATAGTGCTTTCTTTAGCATGTTTGCCATTTGTACAATACAGTATATGGCTTCAAATGGGACATCATGGTCTCTTAGACATGTGTATCTAAAACCAAACCAAACCAGAAACAAAAGAAAAGTTAAACATCTGGTTTTGATCATAGAATTCAATGGTCTAAAGGCCACCTAAAGTTTATAGATATATTTAACTTTTATTGCTAAAACCCTAGAAAAATAGAACTTGAGAAATTAAATTTAACAAAAGTACCCCAAACATCCTGTTTTATCTTCTCTGACATCTCAAAGACTTCTACAAAACTAATTTTTATTTATCACAGTAAATACATGTGAAATTATTCTATGATTAAAATTTTATACCAGTTGCTCAAACAGGTGCCTACATACTCAGGGCTGTCTAAATACTCACATATGAGTCTTTGAATAAATATTCATCTTCTGCAATTTCTACCTGACTTGAAATTAAATTATGAAAAAGTTTATAATAGAGCAACTTAAATACTGAAAAATATATTCTAAAACATCATTGTTTATAAACAATTTATGGGTCTAGTTATTTCATTCCTACCTTGTTTTTTGCCCTTTGCCATTTGGGAAAATAGGTCTGGCAGAGTTTATTTTTGTTTTGCCTTCACATAACGCAAACCAAGACTGTTCTGACTGGGTTATTATAGTCTAATTGGTCTGCAAATTGCTGATGGTCCACACTGCTAAGGGAAGTGGTTTACAGTTCATCCATAATCCACAGTATGTCGTGATTTCAGTAGAGATTCCCATTAAATGTTCAGTGATGGGAATGTGTGATTTGATAGTGAATTGCCATAAATGTTTTTTTGTGTTTACTTGGCAATAGGCAGTGTTTGAGATACTGTGTGTGTACAAACTTGTACTCAGCCAGGACTTCGTACTGTTGAAAGAGCAGATGAAGGTATATGAAATTAGACCTCAGCAGTGATGACAAATGAATGTCAGGCATACTCAGATCAGACTTCCCCTATTAATAGGAGCAGCTCTCAATAAGCTTCCTCCTGTCCTGTGCTAAATTTACCCTTGAAATGATCAGTTCTGCATAAACACCACAGCTCTAAATAAAAGACACCACTAGGAAGTCTCATATTAATGGTATTTCAGACGTTAGCTCTGTATTTCACTGAACATATCCTTTTGCTTTTGGTTAATTGGTATCATTATCACAAATGTCACAGTTGCTTAATTTAATTAGTTCTTACTCATACATAATAATAATTTTCTCTTTCAGAAAGCCAAATGAAGAAATGCAAGTGAAAACAGTGTTTTGGTTTGGTGTGCCTTTTCTGTTCTGTAAGACTTCTACATAGCTGATTTTAAGGAAATACTTCTCAGGAAAACTCTTTCTTTAAAAGCAATACCTTTACTTTCCTATGATATTCAGTTTTTGATCTAAAAACCATCTGTACTAATCAGACATCAATTCACTTCAGTGCTGAATTGTACATTTATATTTGAATGTCTGAATCTTTTCATGACTATTAATCAAATGAATTGATTTTCTGGCTTGATGTCTTAGGATATTTATGATTTTATTGCATATCCTTATATATCGTAGAAAGCTTTGCTTGAAAGTATTTACCATGGAATGAAAACTAGATCATAGTAGTCACATCCTCAATTTTAACTAGCTATGGAAGCTGCAAAAAGCCTTCCCCATACTCTGCATTTTTCGTTTTCAATTAAATAGTAAGTGCAGTTTTAATTCTATGATAGCAACTCCTTATAGCAAATAGAGAGCTAAGTACCATTTTACCTATTACAATACCTTCTTAAAGTAAAAAAAAAAAAAAAAACAAACAAAAAATCACAACAAACAAACAAACAAACATGCCTTTAAGTGGCTCCAGAGCCCTCTGATAAGAATAGAGCTGAAGACAGTGACTTGCTTTCTGAAAAGATCCCTGCCCTAAAGATGTGACAAACAAACCACAATATACTGAGGAAAACAGAATCTCTTAAGGTCACACAGGAAATAAATGACCAAGACAAATAAAGAATTGAGGGACTTTTCTTACAGTTATCAGCACTTGCAGCTATTTTGTACTGCCCCAAACTTAAACCTTTTTTTCTTGGCCAGGGATTATAGCATACTTCTCATCAGTCTCTCTTGTGTCTTCCACTGATGTCTGAGCATTTTCTAAATCACGGCTACATGTGTCAACTACCACACTTTAATATACAGACCTAGAGTTATGTTGGAAAAAATAACTAAAAAATACTACAGGTTTTCCTGGGAAAAAAAAAATTAGGTGGGAACCCTACAAAGGTTTACACTGGTGAATTATTTTCCATACTGTGTGCAGTGGAATTCAATAGACCCCAATGAGAAGTCATGAGATGAAATAATTTTAGCACTTATATCACTCTCTATAGCATTATTGATTCAAGATCTCTAAGATCTTGATCTCTAAGATTATTGATTCAATAATCTCTAAGATTATTGATTCAAACAGTATTCAACATTTATATTATAGTAAATAAAATGTGGTACTGCAGTATTCATGATGCTACAGATTAAACATGGGAAGAGATCACCTTTAATGAGAAGGAAGTTAAACAAATCTTTCTAGTTATTTGAACAAAATTGGCTGTGGAGAAGGAGATATAGTAGCCTTTCTGAATGCACAACTCTCATATGATAGCTTACAGGTATTCTGAAGATTCATACACATTGGCAAAATTTAATTGACTATATAAATTAAATTGAATCTTCAGTTTTGGTAATTTTCATAGCAACAAAAGAGATCCAATAAAAATCAAGCAAGCTTCTTATGATGTGAGACTAGAGAATTTGTATTTACCCTGCAGCCTTTCTAAAATACAGTAAATTTATAACATGATATTCAAAGTAATAGAATAATTTCTCTCTCCCTCACTCTTCCACCTCTCCCCCCCCTTATATATTTTTGCAAAAAGAGAGATTTGTGCATCTGCCCAGATGGTCAACTACAGTGAAGGAAAAGCTTCAGAACTTCAGTAGGTTTATGTTTGGATACAAAGTGGATGTTCTTATATTAAGAAAAAAAACCACAAAATGCATAGATAGGCTATTTTGGTACATGATTTAAACACTCTGGATAAAAGCTTAGTCAAGAAGGGTAGACGTGTTTATACTTTTTTTTTTTGTAATTTTGTGGGGTTTTTTCCCCAATTTTGTTGGTTTTTTTCCTTTATGTTCTGTTTTATAACAGAAGAGCTTTAATACTGTATAATAATTATTTAGAGTATGACTCCCATAAAGTCATGTCACAGTTTTCACTACAGAATTTGTAACTAACAGAAGCTTAGAATCATAGAATCCTAGAATGGTTTGAGTTGGAAGAGACTCTAAAGATCATTTAGTTCCAACTTCCCCTGTCACAGGCAGGGATGCCTTCCACTAGACCAGGCTGCTCAGAGCTCCATCTACCCTGGCCTTGAACACTGCCAGGGATGGGGCAACCACAACTTCCCTAGGCAACCTGTTCCAATGACTCAGCACCCTCACAGTAAAGAATTTCTTCCAAATATCTAATCAAATCTACTCTCTCAGTTAAAACCATTCCCCTCTGTCCTGCCACTACATGCTGTTTTAAAAAGACTCTCCATCTTTCTTGTAGGCTCCCTTCAGGTACTGGAAGGCAACAATCAGATCACAGAGAAGTCTTCTCTTCTCCAGGCTGAACAAACTAAGCTCTCCCAGCCTGTCTTCATAGGAGAGGTGCCCCATCCCTCTACTCATTTTGGTGGCCTCCTCTGGACTTGCCACACAGGTCCATGTCCTTCCTATGTTGAGATCCCCAGAGCTGGATGCAGCACTGCAGGTGGGGTCTCACCAGAGGGGAGCAGAGGAGCGGAATCCCCTCCCTTGCCCTGCTGTCCATGCTGCTTTTGCTGCAGCCCAGGACACATTTGGCTCTCTGGGCTGGGAGTGCACATGGCTGGGTCCAGCCCCTCACTCAGCAGCACCCCAAAGCTGTTCTCAGCAGGGCTGCTCTTGATCCGTTCATCCCCAAGCCCGTGTTGATACTGGGGGTTGCCCCAACCCGGGTGCAGCACCTTGCACTTGGTCTCGTGAAACATCACGAGATTCCCATGGGCCCACTATTCAAGCTTGCCCTGGTCCCTCTGGATGGCATCCTGTCCTTCCCTTGTGCCAACCATGAAACTTAGAAACTGGAGCACTTTAAACAAATTTTACAATATGTTGGTAAGAAGTTAATTTTAAAAACTAAATGTGTAATGATAGTAAAATTTGATCTTCACCTTCTCTTGAACCAGAAAATATATCAAAAACTTTTCATTATGTCCTTCTGTGAGGATTTATACAAAAGGAAATTGCTTTTCAAATGACATTACCATTATCATAAACATTATTATTTTATTTAACTATTTCTTTGTGTTCTGCAAACTGATTGTTTCTGTGGGTTTTTTGGTTTCTTGCAGGGGAGACGTTTGTATTTCTACTTCATAAAGAGATCTTTCTGGAGAAAGTTTTAGAAAAAAAAATAAAATTCTAAGTTCCCTAGAGAGACAAAGGTAAACCAAAAGCCAAGTCCATAAAACAAATATGCAGAGAACTCAGATGCAAAGCCCAGTGAAAATCTCAGCACCAATTCTGCTATAATAATTCATTTATTATAGGCTTTGCAAAGGAAAAGGGTGTTAAATTGGTAGAAAAAGATAGAGGTTACAACATAATCTGGATCCTTCAGCTTCATAAATGAGTTTTAGCATAAAAAAATAAAGATATACTTGATTCTCAAAAATTCAATGTTTTATATGTACAAAGGTTAAAGACACCATTTTCTTTCTAAGCAGCAGAGACAATTTTGTTTTGAAATGCATGAGTAGTAACATACCTTGGTAATGACATTCGCACTAAGTAGTCTGACACAACAGAAAAAGTTACTTAGAAAAATGCCAAACATTAGTCACTCTCTCAGAGAAACTTTGCAGCAAGTTTCCTTTTGGACTTTGTGTGTTATATATTCATGTGCAAATGGCAAATTTTAGTCCAAAAGAAGATAAAGGACTTTTTTTTAATTTGGAATCCAAAAGAAAACACCATGTATTTTCTTTCTCTCCTAAAATTGTTTATTCATACTCTCTCTACCAAATCCAGCTTAACAAAAATTATAAAATATTAGAGAAGGCTTATTTCTCCTAATGATGCAAGTGCCATGGTGCACCATTTGCATCACTTGCCCTCACTGAACAGTCAGGAAGAGCAGTATTTATTGGCATCTTTTCCATTTCTCCTGTTTAGAAGGAAACCATTCCAAGCAGGTGGTCATTTTTTCTCTGTGTGATAATGACAGTTTCTGATACAACCTCAGCTGCAGCTGGTGAGACTCCTTGAAGTGCTCTCCTGCTCTTTTCTCATGACCCACCTGGCCCACTGCAGACTGTGACTGACTGATTCCAGGTGACCTGATCTGATCTGTGTTTCTCTGAATGGCCAAACAGCTTTCCACCTCTAACAACAATTTCTGCATAGCACATTTACAGTGAAAACAGCCAGCTTACCACATGATCTGACTGCTGACTCTGCCCCAGACAAGTCAAACAGTCAGTATTTTTAAGGAGGATGGAAGGGTCAATGCCCTTCTGTAGCTATGATTGTTTGTTGTGGTTGTTTTGTTTGTTTTTTTTAAGTATATGAAATTTTGGGCTTCAAGAGGACCTGACAGATGAACATATGGGAACAACAAGCCTTTATGCAACAAGAAGCTGGTGAACTGAAAACCACATTATGGTTAAAACAATAGAAAATTGTCATTACTGCTTCATCATTGATCTACAAGAGCCTTAATTCCTAATAATTCTTCATAATCTCTTATGAAGTCATTGTGTATTATAAATCAAGGTTGCCAATAAATTTCTCAAAGACCACAGTCACATTAAACATATATATATATTTAGTTTTTTAGAAAATATTAAAAATTCTGATTTTTGTATTTTGGGAAGAATTCACTTTAATGGACATCTTTTGTTTCACAAAATAATGAAAAAAACCCCACTAATATTCTTTATTGTCCTTTGTGGAACTGAACAAAAGAAAAAAACCTTTCAAAGACCATAGATAATTTGTGAAGTTTCTTGCTGTTAGTGCTATGTAAGAGACAATATATATTGAAGGAATATAAAAAAAAGTGCCATGTATGTATAGCAGCCTGAAGTTCAAGAAAAAAAGAAAATGACTGAAGCATTTTCATATGAGAAAAAAAAAAAAAAAAAAAGCATGGAAGATCAGTTCATAGCAGCTGAAATATTCAGCTTCAAATAACACATAATCTTATACCACCAGACTCAGTTATACTGGTTAAGGCTGTACCAACACGATGCTCTTTGAGCTTACTACAGAATCACAAGCTGCAAAAAAAAACGAAACAGCATTAAATCACAGGTTTCCAACACTGTGGAAGGTCTTTTAGGGTCAAAATGGCAGGGACTACTTTCAAGAGGAATCCACGCTTATGATTTTTTTCCTGTTGTTGCCATGAATCCATCAAGAAAGTTAGATAACAAGCTGTTCTTGTTAGTTATGTAGCACTCCTCAAAAATTGAGTCAAGTAAGATTCTCTTGGTTTTTTTATTAATTAGGATGACAATGAAACAAGTAAAGCAATAAGGGATATCATTAAGGAGAACAGACTGAGTCTAAAATTCGTTCCATTATAGAAGTTTAATAACAAATTTCCATTTTGAGGCAATGAAATAATTTAACTGGAGTACTACAATGACTCACATTTTTTTGAATTGCTCTAACATCTAGATCTGAGGTGTTCAAGAGACTCATAAAAATGAGAATTTTTAAAGTGTTATATGCCTAGCTTCTCCTGGCTCTTGAAATGTCATATTTATAGGCTGCAGCTCACAGTAAAATAGTGCTAGCTCTTATGTAGGGTTATCTTGAAAATTATTGTCCCCAAAAACTTGCATTGTCTGAAGTGGCAGGTAATATATTAAAATTAAATGAAGTGATAGATAGTTAGGAGAAAAATCATGTAAAAGCATAAAATTTCTACAGAGGAGTGTGTGTGTGAGTTCAATCCAAAAATTTATGGAGATATTTATATGTGAAAAATCATACACTCAAATACAGTAAAAGAATACTGGTGTACTATATTCTTATTGATTTTATCAAGTTTAAAAGCAGAGGCTCCCTTGTTTCAAAGATTGCACATCTGTCACAACCAATTGAAATTTGTGACATTAATCTGTATTATACTTTCTGAAGTAAGATATTAGATTTCCTTCCTGCTGTCCATTATTTATTAGTCTAAAATGTTTGTGAATTTAATGGAACTAGATTTTGTCCTATAATGTCTTCCATGCAGCAGAATCATGTTTGCTCATTTCCTCTTGCTGGCTGAATAATTATTTTAGCAAAATGGAATAATCTTCAGGTAGTCAATAAGCAAGTCCCAAGCAGAAAGCCGTACAGCTTGTAGTATAGGTTATTACAGTTGGATGTCTAAAACTGATGAGATAGCAGAGCTTGGATTCTTCCTGAGAGCACCAAAAGACTTCCTTTTCCTGTCTGCTATAAAGTCTTTGTTGTCTGAAAAAGAGAGTCATAAATTCTATATGCACGGAAAAGTATCTAAATAGCCTGGAAAATTTAGGTACTTAGAAGGACGATATTTAAAACAAATCCTCAAATCAGTTTTTCCTATAGGTTAGACATTCCACAATAGGAATTTATAGATATGGAACAATGGGAGTATTGCTCCCCTAACTGGAAATGCAATCTGATACCAAACTTCAGCCGGTGCTCTCCAGAGACCACTTCCAACCTCAACAACTCTGTCATTGCACAGTTCTATGATTTAACCAAACAAATGCTAAAGAAGAGAAAATGTGGGACAAGTTGCAAATTGATGTAGTTGAAGTTGTTCCTGCTCATTGCCGCACAGTTGGATTAGATGACCTTTAAAAGTTGCTTCCAAGTCAAATGATTGCCTGTGAACCTTTCTTTTGAGATACAAGGTTTGACACCATAAATAAGGAAAGTGTATATTTTATAAGATAATTGAAAACCCTACACAAGTTATGAATCTTAGATCTGGCTGGTGTTCAAGGGATTTGAAGTTCTGCTTTTCTAAAATCCAGTTGGCTGCTAGGTATTTCTTGACAACAGCTCTTCATCCGTAGAAAGGTATTTCTCACTGACAGCGTTAGTAATCTCTTTCCTAAGGCTCTGATCTGCATGTGAGTTAAAACTTAAAATCAAATACATCCAAAACAAGCCACACTTTCTCAAGATAAGTCAGTAACTGATCCTGAGCAGAACTTTATGTTTAAGAATTACTTTCATCATAAAGAGTAAAATCAGAAATTGCTTCAGCCACAATTTTACAATAGTTTTGAGAGGGCCTTTTTTTTCATCTTTTCCTTTATTCACCTGCTGAAAAAAATTAAAAGGACTACAGGATCTGACCTGATATATTTTAACATAATTGACTATGTTATGATCTCAAAGTATATTTCTTGATATTCACCTTATATTATTATTTTCTTCGCTGAAAGAATACAGTTTGAAACTATTTCAAATTATTTGAGAGGTGTTGAATCAGAGTTAGAAAACAGTGATATCCTTCAGTTTGTTCTACTTTATATAATTTTATATAATTTTTAAATTGTATTTAAACAGATAGTAGGACATTTCTTGACAATTCCTTATGTTGTATTTGTTTTGCTTGTCTGATTTTTCTTTTCTTCTTTTTTTTTTTTGTGTTTTCATATTTGGGTATATTTTAAATGGGACTTCAGAAATCATTTAATTTTATTTATCTTGCCTCAAGCAGATCTATTTCTAGAATTGCCAAGACTGCTTGGAGTAGCAAACCTCTGCGTAAAACTTCAACTCTTCTGGGAATATTTTCAATAACATCCTGATGCCTGCTTCTGGCAATCTGCATTTCATTGTTTGAGAGCAAATACTATCTGTTTACAAATGAGACATATAGAGATTTAACTTGGTTTCCCCAAAATAGAGATTCCTATTTAAAAAGCAGAATGACAGACAGGAAATCCTAGTACAATGTATTTTAGGTATTCTGCTCCATCTTCTATTTTTAAATTACCCAAACTTTAGGCTTAAAAAGGTGATAGATGGGTCACTTACCATAAAATTGTGTAGTCAGCCACATATCAATTTATCACAAGTGAGAACTGATTTGTTGAGAGAAAAGCAAACAATTTACTTAGATCAGGCAAAGCAGCCTTATGAAAGAAAGAAGAAATGGAACAAAAATGTTAATTTTTACAGGTTCTTATTCAGTTTCATCCCTGTGATTGTCGTAACTGTGTAAATACTAGGAACAAGTGTTATTTTTAACTTCCTAACTGAAGCACTTATAAAATTTGTTAGGACTAAAACTAAATGCCAAAAGTGGATTGATTTGTGTTTGCGTAGTTCTGCAATTGTATAGAAAACTTCTACTTTGCAGAAAATATTCCTGTTTTTTCAGGCTTTCCTTTAACTGTTTCCAAAGAGTTCAGTTTGATATATTTTCACATAGACCAGCCGTTATGTGTGGGAAATTTTAATGCAATCCTAGGACTCTAAAATGCTTAATCAAAGCAGGAATTCAAATATAATTGTAGATGTTAAGAGCATTCAAGCGTTGTGGGGGGGCAGGGGGAAGGTTGCAATATTTAAAGGATAGCTGTTTTCAATTGCTTGGTTGGTGTAGGATGAAACGGGAAGGGAGTGGTAGAGAAAAGAGCAGGGATTTGCTTGTAGCATTTCATTGGGATATGAACAAGTCAGCATCGTTCTGCACAAAGTGTAGTGCTAATTTCAATAGCATCAGTCCTTCACAAAAGTAAGGAAGAAAATTAGAGGTTAAACAGGGTTGAATCACAACTTGATTCTCATTCTGTTCTTACAGGGTTACAGTAGAGCCATGACCAAGCAGTAGTGAGGGGCCATGAAGTGATTTCTAATTGAATTAACAATTATTCTATAAAATTAATGTATCTTACATATGTATCAATGCCATTGATACATATGCCTTCAAGTCAAATATTTTATCTACCTGATCTAAGTCCCTATCTCAAATACCTCAAAGCATCCCGAATGGCTCAAGCCACCTATCCTTCAGAAAAGAAATCCTGTGCTCCCCATGACTTAGCTAAGCTGGGACTTGAATTATTGCTTAAGGAATTGTAAAACAGCTAGTGCCATTTAAGGTACTTAAGGATGTCTGAGTTAATTGCACAACCTTAGTAGGTATGACACAATCTTCTGAAGAACCATGAGATCTCAAACTAGAGCTCAGGTAGAATAACAGAATAATTTGGTACCAGACTCCTATATTGATAGGCAACAGAAACCTTCTCATAATATTCATTATTTTACAGAAGTCTGTTCTGACCTGTGTCCTTCTATGTTTTGGAGACGGTTTTACAGGTTTTGGAAATTTTAATTAGGAAATTCTACACCTAAACCCATCTAAAATTTTTGCACCAATTATCTGACCTTTATATGAGTAATAATGATAATATGCTGCTATCTGGGGAGATACAGTGTTTTCCCTCTTGCAGAAGAAGGGCACAAAAAGTCAAAACAGAAATATTTCTCATTGGTGAGAAAACAGATGAGACCATGTGTGTATAGATTTCCTTTGTAAAAGTAAGGATCACTGTCCTGGGGTGACTGTATGATTCTGCATTCCCTGTCATCTGCCCTATGCCAGACATGAGTTCTATGCCTTTAAAGCTAGGTCTGGGAGAGGGAGGGAGAGCCAGTGGAATTCCTTCGGCGGCTGTGTTCAAAACACAGATAACTTGCTCAATACAGGATTCACACAACAGGATTATTTGTACGAAACATTTCTTGCACAATTCAAACATTCACAAAAAATTTTACTAATGCATGTAGATCTTATATAAATCATATATATATATCATGCAATAAATAAACAATCAATTAAAAAAACCCAAGAAAATTCTATGTATATTAGGAACTCCTAGTAAATTTATTTCAGAATTGTTTTTGATAAAAATCTCATTCAAAACACACTTCCAAAAATTTGCAGTTTTCAAAAGATTTAGAAAGTGTAATCTTTCATTCTTGACAGCATCAAATCCTTTTTTCATTATTTATTTTAATACCATTTGTTAAATGTAGCACATTACTTTGTGGTACATTCAGTACAGTTAGGCAAAATATAATTAAGAGTCTATCTTGTTTACATTAGGTCAAAACTAGCATGTTGAGACTGTTAATGGGCAATTCACTCACACAAAATACTGCTATACACCAAACAGGAAAATAAAATGGAGTAATTATCATTTGCTTATTTGTAGGTTGGTTTCAAAAATTAAATTCCAATAACTGTTTTAGTGTAACTCAGATAATACATAGATCAGCTGTACTCAAGTGAGTTAGAATGTTTACTGCTGTAAATAATGTTGAAAGAAAACTCCAGCTAAATGTGATTACCACAGCCCCAGTCATTCCAAGTATGCTTTCAACCTGGGATAATACAGCACAGGTTTTATACTGCTTCAAAATGATCACTCTTTTGCCTTTAGTCCCTCCACCTTCTTTTTTTCTTCTCTTTTTTCATGGGTACAGAGAATAATAGAATCACAGATTCACAGAATGGCTTGGGTTCATAGGCACTTTAAGATTATCTAGTTCCAGCCCCCCTGCCATGGGCAGAGACACCTTCCACTAGATCAGTTTGCTCAGGGCCCCATTCAACCTGGCCTTGAACCTTTCCAGGGATGGGGCAGCCACAGCTTCTCTGGGCCATCTGCTCCAGTGCCTCGCCACCCTCACAGCAAAGAATGTCTTCTTTGCCTCTAATCTAAATCTCTCCTCTCTTAATTTTAAAACTCTCCCTCCTCGTTCTATAATTATCTGCCTGTGTAAAATTCCCATTCCTGCTTTCTTATAAGCTCCCTTTAAGTATTGAAAGGCTGAAAAGACGACTCTGACCTGCTTCTACTCCAGGCTGAACAAGCCCAACTCTCTCAGCCTGTCTTCACAGGAGAGGTTCTCTGGCCATTAGATCATTTTAATGGTCTGCCTCTGGACTCCCTCAAACAGATCCATGCCTTTCTTTAGCCTGCAGTACTTCAGACCCCAGGCAGGGTTTCACAGGGGCAGGGTAGAGGGGCTGGCCACTCCTCTTCAGATGCAGCCTAGGATGTGGTTTGCCTTGTGAGCTGTAGTGCACACTGTTGACCCATGAAGAGCTTTCCACCCATTAGAACTCCCCAGTCCTTCCCTGCCAGGCTGCTCTTGATCTGTTCATCCCTCAGTCTGTACTGAGATTGCCCCAACAGAGGTGCAGCACCTGCACTTGAACTTGCTGAACCCCATGAAAATCTTGTGGGCTCACTTCTCAAGTTTGTCCAGGTCCCACTGGGTGGCATCCCATCCTTCTGTGGTATGAACTGCACTGCTCAGCTTGGAGTCACGTGCAAAGCTGCTGCGGGTGCACTTGATCTCAGCTGCCTCTGATATTGATGAAGATATTGAAGAGCACCTGTCCCAAGACAGAACCCTGAGAGCCATTACTTGTCACTGACCTCCATCTGGGCACAGAGCCTTTAACCACAACTGCCTGGCCACAGACAGCTAATTCCTTATGCAAATAAGTAACATGAGCCTAACTTTTCTAAGTGTTCATCCCAAACTCATTTACTTTCAGTAAATGTTTCTGGTGGCACTGAAGAAGGAACTATATTATGTTCTGCTGTAAAAGTTTTTAAGATAATTTTGAACAGGAATATTTCAGAGTTATAATTGAACATCACACAATGTTTTAATAGTACTACAGTTAATATATGCAGAGCCCTAAGAGCACTGCATTATCAGAATAAGCCCCTCAACAGATGTTCCACTGGAATAGCCCAGGGGAGAGACGGTCAGAGACTGGATCACAAATCCTTTAGTTGTAAGTATAGATTTAGATGGTATGATATCCTCTTCATCTATCTCTGATATATGAGATGTATTATAGAGCACAGGCAATTCAAAGATTGTTTTCTCTAGGTTTGTAAAAGACCTTTATAGGCATATGAAATACATATTATTGAAGAGCTAAGCCAATTGAGCTCCTTTAAAATATTAAACTTTTCTTTGTGTCTTAATAGTGTGAAACTACCATGTTTTCATGAACAGGAAAATGTACACTCAGAAACTTATCTGCAATTAAACTGAGGAATTTTGCCGTCTGGTCTAAATGACTGCTGGATGAGGTAAATTTCAACTTTTTCCAGACAGCATACTATCAGAACTTTTTACATTAACCCATCAACCTCGGATAATTGCTTTTTATTTGCTTTATGGATGTCTAGTGCTGTGCAAGGTGTGAAATTTTACCTGCTGTAATGATTCCATGTAAGAACGGGGCACTACAGTGCTAAAGCATGCTGGATTTAGTATAACTACTGACCAAAGAGCTTCAAAGTCAGTATTATAGTAAGGACATGCTTCTATTATATCTAACTTGTGAAAATAGGGACATATATATAAGTTCATGTTTACAAAACACATTGATACTTAAGAAATTGTTAAAGGCTTTCAGAAATCTTGTTCTAACCTCATTCAATGTAAAGATTTAGAGGTAAAGCAGTGGCTTAGGATGAAAATCAGCATTTTAAAGTGGTGAAGTTTTCTTGATCAACAATATGAATAACGCTCAGACAAAAGCCAAGTTTCATAGTCATTCTCTAGAAATAAACTATTCAGCAGTTGACCTTAATTATGCCTATAAGTCAGTACAGCTGCAGAATTAGTAGCTAGGTGAGATCAATTTTAAGTGTTAGTCTTTTGTTCTACTAAAATCTTAATGTTTTCAATCTAAAGGACCAGAAATAATTATTAATAAGTACCTTTGTGTTTAGAATTTAGACCTTATGTTAATGAAATCAATCTAATATTTTTCCGTACTTGAATAACATTTTCTAGTTTCTGTTACCCTGTAAATGATACATAATGTGAAAACTACTGAGAGTAATAACAAAATGTTTATATCAATTTCTAATTAAAAATTAGTCTATATTTACATATTCATATACTTGAGCATAATTTTCTGGTTTATCTACCTGAATTGTTTTCTTAGTTAAAACTTAAAAATGTTCTTTGAGCTTTCAAATATGTCTGTGTAGAATAACAGAAAGATTTACATAATTCTATGATCCGCAGATACATTACATAAGAATTTTTCTTTAACTTATTTTAAATTTTAAATAATGTTTGTTTTAAAACAAACAGCCCCATAAGACATGTGATTTTAAACAGGTATGTATACAAACAAATATAAAGAGAAAAATATATATAAATGATGTTTTTCTGTCTACTAAGACTATCAAAACTACTTGCAGAAAACCAAGATGTAAGAAAGAAATAAAATTACTCTGGATAATTAAAAACTGTTTTTCTTGATGATTAAATCATTAATTATTTCATGTAGCCAGAGAAAAAAATTATTCAATTTTCTCCTAAAAATTTGTCATCACTTGTTTATTGTTTTCTTCTAATTTCTAGGTGCCCAGTTATCCTGTTCTTCAAGCAAATCTAAAGCATGAAGCCAGAGATTAGAATCTATGCTAAATAGCTGTATAAAACTAAATGATAAACTATGTCTGAACAAAGTGCTGGGTTATAGTGGCTGAATAGATAAGTGCAGTATCCCACAGTCGTAAGTGGAATTATAATCAAGATCCATTATAAACCAGATTTAAAAGAGGAGTCAGCAATAGAAACCTAAAGAGGCACTTGCAGTCTGTTCATACACTGGTGTGTTTAGGAGGTGGGAAAATACATCCTGGGAGTAAGAGAGAATAGGTGTTCTGGGTTAGTGTGTGACTAAAGTGTACACAAGTCATGTACCAACAAGGGTCGGACATTATCACTCTGTAACACAGGATGGAATAAATGTATTACATGGCAAATATGCAAGGTTATAGTCAAATTATATTGATCAGATTTTTAAAACTACTTCAGGAGAAACTGTGTCCCTCCCTCATTTCATGATGTTGTCAGAACCTATGTTCTGATTCCATTTTCAGTCCTCTACCCTCATTGCTCCTTACAGACCTCTTCTCTTGATAGAGCAGCAATTTTTCTTATACCAGCGGCAGTTTCAATTCTTCACACTGCTAACATTTATTTCTCTCTTCTTGTCACATCACCCATGCTTTATTACTCTTACTATTATTTTGTTTTTCAAAAAGTTCTTCATTATTGTTGGTTAATAGTGGCTTAGATTGACTACTAGTCAGATATTAGCTTTTACTTTCAGTTTCTTGCCTGAAAGGTATTCAGCCAGATAATTTGGAAGCCTGAAACTGCCATTTCCTTTTTTTTTTTTTTTTTTTGAGGTACAAATATAATACATAGGGAGGTACACCTTTTTCCCAAGGTAAAAATAGTTTAGAAGAAATCAGTAAGTTGAAACTAAAACCCCAGTGTTCCATCAGGGGTAAGCAGATAAATTTATACTTCAGAGATTGATACTGCTTGAATTTGAATGCTTGATTCATTCTGTTGGGGGGCATAGGACAAACAATGCTTTCGGGACATCTTTTCTACAGCAAACAGTGCCTGAAAAGCAGTTTCAAAAGGCAAAGGTCTATAACAAACAAAAATTCACCCTTTGATTACTTACTGTATTCTACTTGGGTTAAAAATTGTGTTCAACTACTTAAGACCTCAACAGCTACACTTATAAAATTATATGTGAACCTTTAGGCAAGTACAAATGATATTTAATAAATATGTGGTTATTTGTATAGAGACCTGACATTGAAAAAATATCAGATAATTCTAAACATATCTACAGGTTTAAACTATTTTAAGCATCATAAAAGATTTCCAAGTTCTACTTCGCGGTAGCCTGTTAACCCACTGATTTCGTGATGCCATGCTCCCCTTCCTGCTCTCCCCTACCCGCAGCCCTGGTCACTCCCTCGGTTTCTCCATATTGGTTCCTGTACCCCAACCCCACCCAGGGACCGCCCCTGGACCCCTGACGACCCCCCCCCCCGCACCCAGACCACAAGGTGTCTCTGCTTCTGGAGATCGCCGGGACAAGGTGTGATTAAAGCTGTCTCAACCCTCATGAGAGACCCTTCTCACTTCCTTCATCATCACTGCTGTAACGCTGGTAGCTGACCAGAGCAAGATCGCGGGGCCATCTGAAATGGACTGCGGCATGTGACTGGGTCACACTGCCCTAGGAAACCCCCGCTGAGCTCTCAGAGAGCTACAGCCTGCTATGCAAGACCAAGCAGTTAAAACACTACTTTACGTCATTTAGACTTCTGAATTATTGTTCTCCTTAGTTGCTGTGTATGTCTTAGATTAATTTTCTTAAATTAATTCCTTAAATTAAGCATTCCATTCTGCAATTTTGCTCTGAACTCAGAGATTTTCAGTACTATATTTTACTTTCTAATGTAAAAGACATTAGAAAGAAAATGTGAAAGACACTTGTGACATTAATTGTGTATCATTCCTTTTTACTGACAACAATTCACTTGAAGGTCCTCTTTCACCTTATTTCATTAAGACCCTGTGTTTATTTAGGGAACTAGAGTCAAGTAAGTGCTATTGATGAAGCCTCAACTTTAAAGGAAAGAGGAGGTTCAGCTTTTGTGACATGCAAAGGGATTACATATTGCCTGTAGCATCATTTGGAATTACTAATTTGGTATAGTGTATATGTAATTATTGCTGTTTGATACAGGTTTGCTTTTATCACATTACAGTAAACTAATTTCCATCCATATGCTCGGCTCACACATAGAGTGACTCATCTGACATCAGGAATGTGGGCTGCATTCATGCATTTGATAATGTATTTTTCTTCAGAATTGTACAACATTATGAGCTGACAATGCAGAAACAGCAATAATTATCTTAAGTGGAACAAGAGAAAATTTTAAAACCTGAAGACAAAATTCTTCAAGTCAAGTATTATTTGTGTATTAATAGAAAGATGTAAAAGTCTGATTTCCCTCTCAGTATACAAAGATACTGGAATACTTTCAAAGTAAATGCCTTAAAGAAATGATAGAATTTTTTTACAAGTACAAAACTAAATGAATTGAAGAATTTTGTTCTCTGTAAATTTATCCTGAAAAGGATGTGGAAACATTTGGGACATTTGTTAAGAGGAAAGCAAGTCCATCTGCTATGGGAAACCTGTCATTGTGCAGATCAATGGGAGAATAGCTTTAAGCAACATTCAAAAGAATTTCTACATTGAACTGAGTAATGACTCACAAAGGAAAATCTTGTGGGGTTTAAACGAGGGGGAATGTGTGCAAAGTTATGGCTAGGAGAGAAAAGAGTGAGAGTTGGGGAACAAATCAAGTTTCATTACACTAGGAAGAAGGATTCTGGTTTAGATTTTTCTCTTTCACATTAATATACCTAAGATTATTCCCTTAAGACAGTTTCCATGCTTCAGTGAATGTTTTTGGTTTGTATCAAACCAAAATTAAAAAGCATTTTCTCTTGAAGCTATTATTTAAACATTGCAAACTATACAACAAAAAATATTGCTGATTTTCCATATGTGCACCTAGTTGTGCAAAATGTTATAAATAGATTTTAAATAGCTTACTACAGAGATATTTTAATCTCTGTTGTCTGTATCTCTTACCTGGTTTTACCCAGAGAAAGGGCTCTAATGCAAGGATAGCAGTATCCTGTTCAGTGTTCTTTTGACCAGTCTGTCAAAATTCCAAACATCCATCCAAGTAGCATCACAATAAATGAAATGAACCATGATGCATCAATAAGTGTTGTCAAAATAAAGAAACACATTTAATATTTCAGAATACCTCTGTCCTTTATTATGAGATAGGGATTTCATGGCATGAAAAATGTCTTCCAAAGAGACATCATTTCAGTTCAGGACCCCGATTTCTGTGTTTTAGTGGCAGAATCCATCAGGAAGAAGGAAAAGTGTCACTGCCTTCGTTGCCTTGGCAACTTATGTTGCCAAACAACAGGCTGCGTACCTTCTAGCAGGTTTAAACTTTCAGGCTGCTGAGAGACTGACTGCAATGACAGCAGAACAAATACCTTTTGTTAAATGCTTTCCTGATAGCAAAACAAGATATTTTGCATATTTTTTCACTACCTTTGATACTCTTTCCCAGTTGCTTTGTGTTTTGCTTGTTGATATCATTAGCTGTAATTAACCTGAATTCTAAATTCTCCTCTAAGTCTCTTATTTTGGATATATGATATTTTCTCAAATTCCCTCATGATGGTACTTGTTTCCACACATGGTCCTTTTTACAATGGCAAATGTTGGTGGGATGGCTGAAGAGAACCAATTATTAATTTTATGGGGGTTTTATTCACTTTGCACTTTCTCTTCTTGTGGGTGCTACAATTTTAAAATATTTGTCATAGTAATAAGATAACTGGGTGGGATTAGACACCTGTAGCTACACGGCAAATTGAAGGACTAATGCAGCTCTTCCTGTAATTGGCATGTCAATAAAGGCTACCTCTGGTGGGATTGGAACTTTAGACAAGCCTGTCTGGAGCAGATGGTGCAGAGCTTCTCTCTGATGTAAGACACGCTATTATCTACAGACACCCAGGTGGGAGTCTTCTGATCCAATGTAGATGCCTGAATTTAAACTAGTTGCCCTAGGTTCTTTTCATTGCCAGTGAAGAGAAATAGACACTGTTAGGAAGACATTTATTTCAACCTAATGTAGACTAATAAACTAGGAAAGATGAACTTTGCCCTATATGTTCATATTTCTCTCTGTTGTATATAAAAGAAGCTTAGTGTCTAACTCAGAGAGAGAGGTCTACTCAATGCCTAAAATTGGAAGAGCTGAATCTGCTTTTCTAAAGGTTTATGGAGACCCCAGTTATCATTTCCCTGGCCATTAACTGAGCCTCATTTTGTGACTCTTCTGGCCACACCTTTCTGTTCTTAATTACATTAGTAGATTCATTAGTCACTCTCAACCATGGGTTAAATTAATCACAAATCATTTAACTTGCTTTAAACTAGCAGGGATCTGGGTTTGGCCCAAATTGCTCTATGGGAAGGCACTTCTATGCTATTCTTTAAATTCCTTTTAGTGTTGTGTTTAACCTGTGTTTGGGCATCAGCTCAAGATGCAAAAGCATAAAGTAATTTGTTTCCAATGCAGCTGTCTGCATGTGAGCTGAGTGCATATGTTCTGATTATAATTGATGGAGTTATGGGACATAATGCAGTTGCCAACCTGTGGGCATCCACTGCCATTCCATACCCCATAGGATAAAGGAAATTTCAGGGCAAGGTTATCAGATACAGCACAGAAGCAATGGATGACCTGTGTCCTGTCGATCCAAATGGAGGCCAAGTGATATAGTTACGATACAATCTAAAAAAATTTTAGAAATTATGACCAGGACACCAGCTGAATTTTTCCCGTAGTAAGATGTTCAGTTGACCAGTTGTATCACAACATCATACAATAATTCCCTGACAACCTGTCAAAAGGATAAGGCAATACAATTCAGTCCAAGCTATAAAGCCAGTAATAGGCTCAAGGTTTATTATATATTATACATTCAAGACTTAAAGCTTTTATTAGCTTTTGTTGTGAACAATCCATTCCAGATGGGTATAGGGACAGTGTTTGGAAAGGAGGTGAAGGAGTGGTTTACAATAAATTATAAAAGAAGAGTGTTAATTGCTTATCTAGAAGTCTGATTTCCCAATCTGTATCTGTTCTGGAAACAACTGACTGTTGCTGAAAACAGTGAGGTTACACAGAGAGTATGGTGAGAATTCACCCTAAAGTGCGGTCATCCCCTCATGTTTTTATTGTTTTTTTTATAGATGGTTTGATTTGTGTCTGGCAGCAAGTCCCAAATAAATGAATGTACATTTACAGAAACTCATTATGTTGTTTTCTATTAATTGGCTAACTATAGGAACTCAATCCTTCATGGATGTATTGCAGTTGCTGTAATGCACTTCAATATTTTCTGTAAGAACCTGGTGGGAAACAAGCTGAACAAGTTAATTCTGTGTTTTTTTCAATGTGCCCTCAATTTATTTGCATTTTCTTATTTTTCTTTCTGTTTTCTGGGACACCTGGGTCATTTCTTTCCCCTCTGGCAACTTTGGAACCTCAGTCAATGTAAATTGGCAGAGATCTTTTGATTTCATTGGCAATGTATTAATGTACTTCAGTTTAGAGCAGCTCCAGAGTTGTAGGAGGTGACTGTATAGAACAGACACCTTCAGTAGATATTCAGGACAACAAACTTCTATGCCAAAGGTATAGATGCAGCTTTCTTCTCTGGAAGAAGAACTCACCAAATATGCACACTGTATCACACATATATTTAAATAATGTGCTGTCAGAAGTTTTGTGGCTGGTCCCTCTGCATTCAGGGTACTGACACTCATGAAATCCTTTCCCTTTATCAGTCAGTGATCATCAAACTTTTTAGAGTGGCAATTGTGTCTTTTTTTCTTTATCTCTTTCACTCTAAAGTAATTTAGCTTATTTTTATTTATTTTTATATCCCAGTTTTACTTCTTTAATCTCACTCTTCTGTCTATTTCTCCTTACAAATCAAACAAGTGCTTATAAACATCTGCAATGATTCGACAGGAAGTGAATCCAAAATGAAAGATAAATTAAGTCATGGCTTAATTTCTTAATGGCTTAAGTCATGGGATTTCTCTACAGAATAGCAAGCAGGGAGAATTCTGGTTTATGAAAATGAAATAATTTTCTCTGCTAGCTCGAACTGTCCCATTCACTGCCATAGTTACCAACACACATGTTTTGGACAGGGCAAGTATTTCGTAGTATTTTGTAAGATCCCATACAAAAAGCTATAGCCTACTCCTAAGTATTAAAAGTCTTTAAGATTAAAACCCTTTTATCTTTCTTGAAAAGAAATTAAAGGAAAGTGGTTAAGACTATAGATGAAGAAATTAAATGGAAGCATTCTCAATTTATGTTATTTATATGCTACTTGAGAAAAAATGCAACATCTCCAATTACTCTTAAACTTTCAGTAGAACATTGGTCCAAATATACTGAGGTAAGGATGTATTCTTTGACTAATGTATGGAAGTGAATTCCAAGGAAATTAGTAGAATTTATTCAAATTCTTCATTAAAAAAATACACAATGAAAATAATAATAATTTACCCTGAAAAACTGTTTTCATGAAAATTTAACTAATCTGTTGGCACTTGTTGGTGTTGTTAAATTTTCACTGTGAAAAGGGCCTAAATTCTTCTGTCTGCTTTCTGTAAAGGGGAAAAAAAAAGAAAAAAAAGATGTCCCAAATTGGATTTTCCATTTCATTTAACAGGGTTCTTATAAAATATTTTTAAAATATCATATATTACACCTGTTTAAATATTAATAAAATTTGCCAGTGGTGTATGGTGCTTGTTCACCATTTGATATGTGGGTACTGTATGCTTTGTGCCAGGCAGGATCTTATGCCAAAGAGGAAAGATTGCTTTGCTGTTTCCTCTGGACCGCCTCTACCTGCTCACCAAAGGGATGATTTGGAAATGCAGTACAGGGCAAATAGAGAAAAATCCACTCAACACAAGATCCTGGCCCATGACTTCAGACTCACTGACTCCTCAGCTGTGTTTATCTGAACTGAGCTGAGGCTGGATGCACTGAATGCAGTTGCCTGTTGCTGCCTGAGACAAAGGTGCTTGCTGAAAGGACTGGAAACTATTCTGGTTGCAAAAAAGCAGATAATATTAGACAAGTCTGTGACACCAGTGCATGAGAGGACAAGACAGAGGAAGAGGAAAGCTTTCAGCAGCACTGAAGAGACACTGGTTTTGAAAGATCCCTGAAAACATAAGATATAAGCAGCAGGAGGCATTTCCTGAGGCATGGATAAAACCCATGCCAAAGCCTGACTGATGACAGAGAAATCATTTTTTTTTCTCTAGAAATCACTGGACTAGCAAGCCATGCAAAGGAAAGAATTTCTTACAAGGACATAGTAGACAGTAATTTTCAAGACCTCTTGCTTAGTTTCACCTGAGAGGCTAGAATTTTCTCCATTCTTATAGTCTACTTGTTCTTATGATGAAAAAATAGCCTGAAGTGACTAGATTTTTCTGGATATTTGTTTTTTGGAGGACGACGGGCAGCTGCACTTCAAAGCTTGGATCAAAACTGTTTTTAGAGAGTGGAAGGCTCTGGAAAATTGTATAATTACTTTTAAGAAAGTGAAAGGAAGAAAGATCAATTTCTTCCTCCCAGTCCTCCAGCAAAGTTGGAAATTCTAAATAATCTGATTGTTTTTACATTAACATAAAACATGTTTTTGCTGTTTGTTTAACCAGTTTAACCTGAGCTTTGGCAAGTCATGTTTCCAACTGAGGTTTTAATACAGGAGAAATTTTTAGGTTGTAATCATAAAGACAATGACATTTACAGAACACAGGGCTATTAACAAGCCTCATTGTTTAGGTACATTTTCTGTCTGCCACAAAAACTGGGAGGTTTTGGTTTTCAACAAAAAGACAAATTAGGAGGATTGTGTATTTTTCAATACTATACTAAGAAAATGTAATGGGTCAATGTAATATAGAAAACATTTTAAAGCACTTAGTGTAGAAAAAGACTAGTGAATTTTGACATATTTCAGTTATTAGTTGTAACTCACTGAGGACAGTCTTGAAAATACATGAAGACAGGTGAAAGAGAATGACACACATTCTTAGATAACTTTATTAACTTGTGATGATTCAATGACAGAGCTTGTTAAAATATTTTCAGTTAGCACTGTACTAAGTTAAACAATCTGTGTCTGTGAGCAATGAAGTATGATTTTGTTTCATAATAATAAACAAAAAAATTCACTGACCATTTTGAATCCACCTTTTAATTTTAATCTCAGCAAGAGGAAGAGAAAGAAAAACAAAGTGCATGAATACAGTGAATTAGAATAGCTAGAAGTTAGGGCTGGAAAACATAAGGAAAGAATTCAGAACCTTATAGGATACTGAAGGACATAAGAATAAGAAATGAGGAAAAAGCAATGGTAAATTTTGTAGAATCTCTGATAAGGGTGAAGAAAATAATGAAAATAAATATAAATTCTACCAACATACTGGAAAACAACGTTATAAAGCAGTTTCCCCCCCATATCTCAAAGTATATTTTTTAAGACAATGTCTCGGATGACCAATTTCTCTTCTGACTTCTAAATACAGTGCTAGTTATGACCTTTCACAACACTTGCAAAAGATTAATACTGAGAAGGAGAAAAACTTTCTGAAAATTACAGATGAACACAGGAAACCATGACACTTGAAGAGTCAAGACAGTTTCAGTCAGTTTGACTCTTACTGTGCAAGATTCTTAAGATCTAATGTGACTCTGTCATTAGCTGTTGCAAAGTTACCACTTTTTACATCAGGCAAAGAGTTTACATCAGGTAAAGGCTGCCCTTCTTTGGATCATTTTATTTGGGAATATTTAACTGTTCTCAAAGAGGGGTCTGAAAACAGGATGTATGCAGGCAAAGACATAAAGCAATAATTTATTGGCTAATACCTGAAAAATGCAGCTAGAGATTTTGAATTCCTGGGATAAACATTAGTGTGCTCAACACCCCCACGAAGGCACTGAAAAATCTTTGCTGCCCATACAGTCCTTAGTGAAGAGAAGCATCAGACTCAGCTGCTCCCGAAAATGTTGCTAAGTTTTGCCGAATTGCTGAACCCTTGGTTCCTTGCTTTAAGGTATTATCCCTTACTAAACTGCCACCCCATGGACCCCACTGACATGCAACAGACTGACATTAATGACACCAAGTAACTCCTTGGACTGCTCTTCTTTCTTTTTCTTTCTTTCTTTCTTTCTTTCTTTCTTTCTTTCTTTCTTTCTTTCTTTCTTTCTTTCTTTCTTTCTTTCTTTCTTTCTTTCTTTCTTTCTTTCTTTCTTTCTTTCTTTCTTTCTTTCTTTCTTTCTTCCTTCCTTCCTTCCTTCCTTCCTTCCTTCCTTCCTTCCTTCCTTCCTTCCTTCCTTCCTTCCTTCCTTCCTTCCTTCCTTCCTTCCTTCCTTCCTTCCTTCCTTCCTTCCTTCCTTCTTGTTGGCAGTTTTCTTCCTGAATCTTTAAGATACTCACATGCCCCATGTCTGTAATTGTGCCTCTGCCTGTAATTTTCCCTCTTATCCCACTTAGCTCCACTCTCTGGACCTTCTCATCACTTAAGTATTTCCTCAAAAGTCTGGACCAAATTTGTGCTGCTGAGATACATCAGAGCTGGGCCAGGGTAGTATAGATAACCAGGCCCAGAAGAGGCAGGGGAGGTTGCAGCAGAGGTTACAGTAAGAACAGATTTTACGAGAGCTGAAATTCCATGGCTGGCCTGGACACATGGAGTAGAATTGATTGCACAGTGACTTGGCTTCAGCCCACTTTGCAGCAGTGTGTAAGTTAGGTGCCTAATTACTGGAAGCTTCCCTCCTGTCAGGAGAGACAGAGAAGCTTCTCCAAGCAGAGAATTAGACCTTAATGGCTTAAATAAATATCTGTAGATGCCATCCTCTCATTCCCTAACCCTTTCTCCCCAGAGGAAGCTTTGTCTAACAATCCCAACTAGGTAATTTAGTAAGAAAAAATTCTGTACTTCCTAGGATGAACTCGGGTCTTTACTGACAATAATTTGTTATTGAAAAAAGCATTTACCCTATATTTACTGATAAATGATTAATGCTCAAACTCTTTCTCACTATTTTTACTCCTAAGTAGTTCTGCTAAAATCGTGCATACCATTTGCATAAGTACAAAGTGTTACATACATGTATTCAAACCACTTTCTTAAAGGTTATAACTCACTCTGCTTGCACTGGACTCAGGATCCAATGCTGTTGCTGACAATTTGTGAAGCACATAGCTGCCTCAAGGCCTCTCAGATGTATAGACATGGAAAGGAGAGGGGTAAAGGGCTGGATACAGCCTGTGACACAAACCTAAGAATTAAAACTCCTGTCCCAGAGCAGAATTAGGGACCTTGGAAAGTTGAATTTAGAGTCTTATTACTGCTATTGAGATGGGAAGGGTGCTGGCAGCTGTTCTGAGAGAAGCCATAACATGGTCTTGATAAGTAATCACAGACCACACAGTGAAGCACCATTTATGGCAGCAAGGGCTTTTGCAGCTTTTGGCCATCCGCCTGAGAGGTCTTCTCTGAATACTGCTGAACTGCTTGTTTGCTGCCAACAGCTCCTCAAGGTTTAGAAGTACTTGGAAGAGATCAGGTCCTCCACACCAAGAAAAGGAGAAACCTTCTAGCCAAATGCCTGCCACACAAACCCTGTGTGTAAGGGGTAGAGTCCTCCTCAGTGTGCCAAGAATGGTCATAGCAGGCAGAAAGAGGTGGGCTTTGTGCTACATCCACAGTCCACAGCATGGTCTGATAGTTGCATTTCCTCAAAATTTGCTCAAGGAAATAAAGAGCACTTTAAATGCCGGAATCCTCTCCTATTTTGTGCATGTCCTGAAGGAGGATATATCATGCTTACCCTCCACTACATCTTCCCAGGTCTCTTTGTGTCCAGCCTCTCTGCACAGTCCTTTCACATGCCTGAACAGGCTGCATAAGATCCAGCCAGGCCAGGAAATCTCCATGAAAATGCCTTTGCAAGCTCATACTTAACTGGCTCCATGTCATCAGGGTCATGTCCTGTCCTCATCCAGGGTACAAATACCTTTTATTACCTGAAAAAAGGGTAAGAACCCAGTGGGTGAGTTTATGTTGAGATCTGATTCCCTAAACCGCTGGACACACATCAGCTAGAAACTATGTAACAAAGTGGTGAGCATGAGTGTATTCATACCATGATTTTTTCCTGTTAAGTTCTCCAGCTGCTTCCCCCTGCAACATGAGGGCAAGTCAGGCACAAGGGTCCTTCAAGTGTGCCAGGATCCTGTGCCAGGTGGTAGCTACACCTTTCCCTCACCTTTTTATTTACACTCCCATGTTCTGAGTGGTCATTGAGTTGCAGGATTTCCTCACCCTGTTCCCTGACACAAGCTGGTTCACCCCACCAAGGAGGGGTCACTTGGTTGGAGACATCTGTGTGATGTGGGGAGTCATAACCACCATTGGGCCTTTTGCCCTTCCTGGATGGTGTCAAATCCCAGGACAGAACACCAATGGGAATTTTTTATACATTTGATCCTGTGACACACATACTGTTCCTCATTTTCTATTATTTTGTCTTATAGTCACGTAATTACTCTTTGTTTTCTTTTTTTCCTTTATCCCTTTCCCTCCTCAGGGAGACCTCATGTTTGGTTAAAAAGTAGTTCTGAAACATCATTAGGAGCCACCCTGGTTCACCAGGGCTCTGGCACCAAAAAAAGGCATATCCAAGCCTCTTTTGCTACAGCCAGGTACATTCTGGGGCACATAACTGCCTTATTTACCCATGGCTTTCCCCATCAAGCCAATTTTCAATTAGTTTCCTGAAGTCCTACTTGGTTATGTTTATGAGCATAATTTACTACTGAACAGGCACAGACTCCGTAAATCTTAGTCATGCAAAAATCTGAATGACTGCAATCACAAGTAAAAATTATGCAGGTGAGTAAGGGTTGCAGGATCAGACCATTAATTAATAAATGTCAGTAAAGTGCTTGCAATGACAGATGTTGTGGGAGTACAGCACGTTCTAATTAAAACATCAGATTTATTTCCACAAGTTAGTCATGGACTTTGTAAAAGATCAGTGTTTCCAGAACTTAGGAAACTTGAGAAAAATTTATTTTCCACGAGTTGTTTTTATACTGAAAATTTGTATTCCATACATTAGGCAAAATAAAGCAAAATATTGAAAAATGTTTAACTGGTGGCTTAGGGCTGCCTGGAGGAGACATTGAAGTCTACCCTTTTATATTGGAATCTCCTGTGCACTATGTTGAAAGACACTTATTTTTGACTCACAGAAGATTTCAAATAGTGAGTAGTGCTGTAAAAGTTCTCAAAAATTTTTTTTAAATACTTCCATTTAATGCATTGTTTTATGAAGTCCTATTTTGGGGTAAGAGGTATTTTAAAGACAAGTTAATCACATCTGATTCCACTTAGCTCTATAAGCACAAAGAGGGAAAAAGAAATGCCAGGCACTACTGGTTTTTCTTCTGGTTCTCAGTACTAGTTATAGAAATGTGATTTATGTGTATGCTGGTTTAAAAGCAGAAAGTAAAAGGACCATGGTTAAGCATTCCCCCTGGATAAAAAATAAAATGTGTTATTTTGCCACAAAATTACAACATTTGCAAAATATTAGGCTTGGTGAAACATTCAGATTCCCAGAAGAGTATTTCAAGTGCTTTTGCAGCAAATGTTTTCCTCTCCTCTTCCAGCGTTAGGAAAAAGATTGTCAGATTAATAGACTAGAAGGAGGAGGAGTATTGGATACACTTTTCTGATTCTAATATATAAATTCAACATTTTTTTATTATTGTCACTAGAAAACCAGAGTATTTAAACTCTAATATTTTAGAAACTCCTTTTGTCTCTAAACCAACCCATTATAACATCCATTTTTCTAAAGCAGTTTTCCAATTTGTATTTTTATCTCACAATTTTCCCCTTTTTCCAGTTTTAAATAAATTATTATGCATCTGGAGCTCACACTAGGTAACACCAGGACACACCTATTCCAGAAACAGTGACACCACTATCATGAGGTCTATTTTAAGAATTAAGTGCTACTTAAGGATACAAGTAGAAGAGCGCTTTTTTTTTTTTTTTTTTTTTTTTTTTTTTTTTTTTTTTTTTTTTACTATTTATTTATACTTTTTTAAGGCGAAAAATAATATGTGCATGCCAGGTAGGGTTTTAGAAGCTCTCAGAGCTTTATTCTAAATTTCTTGTTATAAAAGGATAGTTCCCATGGTAACAATTACATCATTTGGCACACATACTACCTGAGGAAAACAGAACCATTTAATAAAGAAACACACATTCACCATTGTGTGATGTGAATTGATTTACTTGTTGCCTAATTATGTTTCCTAAAAACAGGAGACTGCACCAGTTTTCAATCTCAGCATGACCACTTGCCTGTCAAAATTATCCTTTCTGCTCCCAGTTCTTTGCAGCTTCAAACCCCTCTCTGCTATTCATTTCTAGAAGTCTTGACACTGTTCAACTATGATTGGAAAAGAACCTATTCTACCTATGCCATTTCTTTCTGCATGCTCATACTCTTTCTTCTTCTGATGTTGAATGGTATTGGAGATTTTCTTTATGAAAATAAAATAAAATAAATTAAAATTAAATTAAAATTAAATTAAATTAAATGCACTTTCACACCTAGAGATTAATGGTTTTGCTGGGGGTATTTGCTTTAAAATGTTTTTCAGACATTTAGCTAACTTCTTGCAAGACAATTTGGATTATACTCTTACAGAAGTTGTCAAAGGACAACTACCTTTTGTGCTCACATCCTCTACATACAACCCATTTACAAATACTACACATGCAGTCAAATGAATTGCACAGTAAAGATCTGTAAGCAAGAGTTGATGCTATCCAGTACCCAGCTTTTCCTACTGGTCAATATTTTTTCTCCTTCCACTTTTATTTTCCCCATTCTGTGTATTTTCATTTATTTTTTGCCTCTCAGACTGTAATCTCTCCTGAGTACCTGTCTCAGTTCTTTGGGATGTTAAAAACCTAATTCTTTCTTCCTTTCCTAACAATTAATTATTATCACCTATTATCTATATGTAAGCTTGAAATAATTCTCTTGACTCCTTCTTAATTTTTGTTGGTTGCTGCATGAGACTCTGCTTTTTGATAAAACAAGAAAATCCTTCTGTCCTTCTGATTTTTAATTTCTCTAGTGGCTATTTGAATTCTGGCTTTCTTTTACTAGATAAAATTGGGACATGCCTGTGCTTGTCAATCTGGAAAAAATGTAGGGTGGATATTTAAGTGCATTAACCTTCATGAGTCAGGCAAAAAAAAGGAAAAAAAAAGGTACTTTTTCTTTTTTTAAACTTATGAGGGCATACATTTTCTAAACTTTTAAACCAGTGTTGAAACACTAAAATGCACGCAGAATTTGCCCACAAACAACATAACCCTGAAAAATGCTGCCACAATTCCACTACTGTCTCCTTAGGATAAGTGCTGTTTAAATTCATTTATTTCCTGGGAAATGATTTTCTGATCTATCAAGGCAAATAGGTACTGTGGGATGCAAAATTAATCAAGAAAGAGGAAATTAGGTATTTTTTAGGTTGCTTTTTATCAAAGAAGCCTCTCATTATTACAGCAGACTAAAGTGAAGTCAAGTGGCCAAAGATAAGTGGAAGAACAGAACTTAGAAGTCAGAAAAGCCAGACAGCGCTTCTTTAAGAGAGAGAAGAGCATCATCTTTTGTGGATGACTGAGTTTCACTAACATAAATGGTAAGGTGTTCTACAGAAAGTTCTTTTCTCTTTGTGCTGTATATAGGAATTGCAAAAGAAACAGCCAAAAATGCCTTAGAATTTAGGCTGTAAGTTCATAGCTTTTCACGGGCTATTGTTCACCTGAGCTCTTTAGGTGCATTCAGATTATTTCTTCTCAGTGCTAGATACATAGAGAATTATGGTGACTCACTTTTGCAGAACTGCCACTGTTTTGTTCAAGCCTGTATATGATTATGGACTCATAAATATATGACCAGATTCATCTTCCTGATTTGCCCAATTTTTTTACATCCTGCTTCAGTGTTAGAATAGGTAATGCCTTAGTTTCAAGGGCTTTTGTTTTCCTTGACATTTTTGCATAGTTAAAAACACTTGGATATCTTTTTCAATTTCGTAAAAAGGTTTAGAGGAAGCAATTTCCTCATAATACTCCTAGTTTTGCTGTGTAGTGCCTTGTATTCCCAAGTTCTTACTTATGACCTTTCATTCTGGAGACAGATTACACCTAAACAGACAACACCTCAGTCTTCAGAGAAGGGTTTTAGATCAGAAAAAGATGAAATAGAAGTGCAGTCAAGTTAGCACTTTCATTACTTTCAAAGATTTGCAAGTCTCTAGTGCTTTAACAAAAAAAGAGTGATGAAATTCCTGTCCATGCATTTATGTGACCTTGGTAGAACTCCTACGAGGAGTAACAGGATTCATATTTTATTTAGAAACATTATATAATTAATATGTTATTAATCCCAATATGTATGCTGACACTTGAAAGCTTGACTGTTGCATATTTTGATGTTTAATTTTTCCTCAGGCTCTAGGCCCACGAGCTTAAGGACTCTTGTATCTTCTGTGAGAAATTAAAGAGGGAATATGTGTTGGTGAGATCCTCTCAGTCTGGCTGAGACCCATAAAAGTGGATCCTGCAATGACTGAGTGACTGACAAGCTGATAGGATGCTGATTCCATGACTACTCTATCACTCTAATTCACCATAAATCTGCCCTGCAGCCAAAAGAAGCAATCTGATTCCCATATCTGCACAGAGTAAAATCATTTTTCCAACCAGATGGCCAAAGAAACAGATTATGTCACTGATCTGGCACAAAACTGCTTGTTTTCTTGATTTATATGTCACATAGATCAATTTGCATTGCTGCATGAATACTAGTGCTAACAAATGGGAATGTGTAGCTGGGGACAAGAAGTGTGATCATCCTTTTGGACAGCAAAAGTGAATTTATTGCATTTAAAAATAGCTGTATATCTGTGAACTAACTCAGACAACTAGATCATAACAACTTCTATACATCCCTCCTAAAATTTTCACCTGTGCTTTTCATCCTGAGATGGATGGACTGCCAAGAGGGAACATCTCTCCTGCAGTTAGCCTGCCCGAAGGCCTGGGAGAGCAGCAGTTTCAATTACCCTCCTGTAGGCTGTATAGCTCTCTTTAACAGGATGACTGGCTGTATTCATGCAAATATAAGTGAGGCCAACTAAGAGAGTTCTCAATAACTACTCTCCTTAAGCTTCTGTCACCCAAGATGCTGCTCTGTATACAATGTTATTCAAATAGTTAGTAAACTGAACTCATACTTCAGTTTAAAACAGCTAGAGAAAATCTAAAGTGAAATTCAATGTGCAAAACATTCAATCAAAAACTAAATTGCAATCTCAATTGTGGAGCAATTCCAAGAAAAGGCAAGTCTGATAACAAGAATGCAGAGTGATGCAGGCTCAACAATTTACTTTTCTTCTTAACGGATAAATGAAAATTATGTTCTCAGTGCCAGGCACGTCCTACTACAAGGATAATTAAGGCATTGATTCTGATCTAAATTAGAAACACTAGGAAAAGAGAGGAATAGGAGATTTGCCTTTGACTTCAGTGTAGCAGTAATTCACCCTTAAATTTTGTTTTGTTGTCATTATTTTTTATTATTGCTATTATAATTAATAGTATTATTGTACAGAAACCTTTCTTCCACAGTCTTACAATGCAAGAAACAAAATCTGAACATTCCAGCATTAATGTGAAGTACGGAAGAAGTATGTAATCCTCCATTGCTACTTTCCTGATGGGGGACTTGAGCATTTTCCATATCTCTGGTCTGGACATACTCTGGCCTCATTTTGCCAGCACGGTGGAATAAGACGTAGATGAACAACAGGCATTCATTGGACACTAATGAAAAGTCTGCATGCAGAGGCAAAGGTGGAGCTGGAGTGTGCTCCATTAGATCTACACAGAGCACGGGCCTGTGTGAGCCAAACCCCGGACATATGTCAAGAGCCTTAAAATCTCAGTCTGTGCATGACTGAATAGCTATCTCCACTGAAAACCTGTTAGGGTTGCATCTTAATCCCTGTTCCTGAAATGTGACTTACTGATGCCAAACCAGAAGTCTGTAGAGAATCCCATTCTATAGGTTTGCAGATAAGCAGAGTTCATACAGGCTTGGTGGATACCAGTGGAAGAGATTCATTCACATCTAATTATGCCTATTTTGGTTTAAGTTCTTTCTTGTTATCATAACCTAATCATATTAACTGGTTTTTGAAGATTTTTTCAGCATGAAGGGACTCATTAGTATGTTTTTCTGATATGACTTCTCAGACAGGTGAATTCAACTGAAAATTATGAATGTCTCATTTTACTTACCATAAAAGCAACATAAATCTTCCACATAATGTAGTACTGACAGTAAAGCACAGACAATAAAAGAAAAAACAGACAAATATTTATTTGCATTATTTCATGGGCTTGCTTTGACCAATATCACTGTTCTTTGTTATTTTTTCTCCATGTTCGTTCGAGCAACCAGATTTTATTGGAACAAATGCTCACAGAAAATGAAGTTAAAAGTCATGAGTGTTTGCAGAGGCCAAACATTTAATTCAGACAAAAAATTATCATTATGGAAATGCTTTCTCACTTTGTGAGAGATCACAGTAAATCATGCAGGAGAACTCCATAAAACAAGGCAATATATAGGATTGATTTGAAATCACAAGTTTGAAAGAGTATATACATTTAAAAGAATGCACATTCAAAGACATGAATTGTCTGATAGAAAGCATAAAAAATCAGAGCTTGACATTCATTATAATGCATGGAATTTACAGAAGAGAATTAGGACTAGTTTAAAAAAAAATCTATTTTAACCTAAATTTAAAAGGAAAGCTGTATTTTAAACTGTTTTTTTCTGTACACCTTAAAACATTTTATTTCCACTCATTTCACCACAAGATGTGAAAACTCTAAGCTCAGTTCTCAGCTCTATGTTTTCTGTTGCTAGCTGACATATTCTAGACAAGGAAAGTATATTTTGATTTTGGAATGAAAAAAATTAATAGTCAATATTACTCAGTAAGTTTGGTATTTTTGTCAGGGGAAAAACAAAAACAAACAAGTAAAACCCAACAAAACAAAAAAACCAAAACAAATAGTCAGAATTAACTGTAATGAGAAGAATGTTCTTTGAAACTGCTATCTTGCTTTCTCAGTATTTTTATAAGCAGACCAATCTTCTCTCTTGTCAAGTTTTTCCCTTGAGTAGGAGAGCTGATGAGTATTGATTCTGTTCACAAATATAGGTTTGTGGTGCTGAAAAATTAAGCTTTGTCATTTAGTACAATCCAATTCTGTGATGCATTTTTTATATTTTTTTTTCAGAGTAAATTATTTTCTCTGAAGTAATCTAGACAATATCTAAACCTTTCATCTTAGCAAGAAAGGAATAATAATAGTATCAGTAAAAGAAAACTAGAGTATTTTGATAGTTTTATGTTTCCTGTAAAACATTTTTTTACAGATCTTTTCAAGGCCTCGTATCCTTTAAATTCCCCAAATAATTCTTATGTGGCTTTTGTTTCATTTTATTTTTGTCAGCTCATGTCCTCTACAGAAAAACTCTCACAAAACCATACACACAGAATTCATATGCATGAAAATGATGGGAACAAATTGGAATTGATTATGCCTGATGTCTGAAAGTGACTAATTCCCCTCTTTAAGAGTAGCTGAAAACGGTCTCCTGAACTGGCCAGGTGACTGACTCATATAAAAAGATAAGCTAGCTAACTAAATATCTGCATAAAACAAGCGTCCGTAATTCAGGCTTTGTCTTTGCTGTTGCTATTTTTTTTTTTTTTAATTAGCAAGAAACATATTTATTTAGCCATGTTTTTGTTGTCAGGTAACATATCCTATTCCATGCCAGAGAAAACTTTAAAGGTCATACAACTTATAGATACCATGCGCATTAAGTAACTTAATATTGTAAGCAGGAGGAAATTAGATAATTTTTTAACTTTCTGACTTGATTAGAGTGGAAGTAAAATGTGTGAGTTTTAATTCTTTGCTTTCTATCCACTCAGAGGTTCAGTTTTGAGATGTGATTTTTTTTTTTTTAATGGTAGTATTTGTTGAAGTGACATAGGATTTGCTAGATGTTCCAATGATTTGATGTGTTTATTGTTCTCATCTCTTGCTGAGCACCTGCAGGCAGCATGTAATTGGAACACACATTTTGATCTTTAGGACTTTTTCTATATCTCAAGATTGGATTATCTGTTTATTTGCTATTGATGTATTTAGCTTTTAAGGACTTTATTTTTTTTCTTTTGTTTTGGTGATTTGCTGTTAACTCGTGAAGACTCTGTAGTTACAACAGCTAGTCTCCTGCAACTCAGACCTGGAGCATCTGAAATAGGGCACAATCACACAGTAGAAATCCACATCTTTAAAAAGAGGTGTTCTAGGAGCAGCAATTATCTGTGCATGATTACCTCCTAACCTGCTAAATGGCTAGTTCAGATCTCCTGCTGTCAGTAAACAACCTGGGGCTGATTAACAGTCTTGTTATCATTCCAAATCCCTTTGATGTATGCTGTGCTACTTTTGACCTCTTTTTTCAGTTCTATGTGTGTTTCTGGAGTAGGTTACCAATTTCAGTAGTGGAAAGAGTAATTCAGCATGTCTGACCTAAAATGGAATATCCCAACTGAATATGAAAGACTCAGTGTCTTACCTGATGTTATCTTAGAAACCATTTTCCAGCCCCCAAAATATACTTTCACTGTGTCTTGTGAATCCCTAAACCTACTTTTTTCCTTTAAGCCATATAAGTATTTATAACAGAACACAGAATGGCCCTGTTGTAAGTAGAAAACAAGTACAAAATATCCATAAACCTGGAAAAGGAATAATAAGGTTTTCATGTTGCTTAAATAGTACCTTAGCTTTACTTTTAAGACAGTTGCATTGCAAAACTTATATTAATCCAGTTCTATCCATTTCCTACTGTACTAGTTTGAAAACAAACCAGTGGGAGGCACCAAGTCAAAATAACAATTTAATAGGGAGATTAAAAAAAAAAACAAAAAAAGGCAGAAAACACTGGTTTAAACTGACAGAGTCAGGATACAACCTGACACCCTGTTAGTCAGGGTGGCAGTAGCAGTCTGATAAAATGGTGGCTGCAGTCTGCCTGAAGTGGTGGATGTGGTTCTGTCAACACAGTGATCCTGTAGAAAGAGTCTGCTCTTCCTCAGAAGGTCCAGTGGTGGCTGTGTAGCTCCTATCCTCTAGAAATCCAGTGGAAAGGGTGGCGGTGGTGTTTGGAATCTCATATTATATCCAGGATGGAATGCTTGGTTCCTCCTTCTGGGTGGAGCATCTCACAATGGGATGATGAGTTCTGAGGCCAGGTGTTGATGGACTCATTAACAGAAGATAGTCCAGAGGGAGGAGGCAAGGAAATACTGCCACACCTGGTTTCAACAGCTCATGAGGATGATAATAGAATACACTGCAACCCGGGACATCTACCTAGATGACTGTTGTGGGATGTGTATCTTGTCTCTTATGAAGTAAATGAAAATCATAATTAAATTTGTGTTATTCACCAAAGACCTTGTAGGCTGTATAGTTTCTGGTAAATAATAGTATGGGCTAAACTAGGACCAATGACCTACATGGAAATTTCTTCTCCCTTTTCTCCCGTTTTCTGCACCTGTTGGTCTGATACTAGTTTTCAGTTTAGTGAGAACAAGAAAAAAATTAAGTTGCTGTTGCCAACTATTGAAACAAGAAGTTAGCAGCAGAGGTTGATAACAATTGTTACAAGAATATCCAGGGCAACTTGAATGAGGAAAGCAAAAGTTCATTTTCTGAACTTCTTCAAAGATTTATGCACACCTCAAGGACAGCTTATAAATAATAAACTCTATTGATTTTATGTGAAATAGAAGTATTCTGGCACCTCTTCACCTGAAAAGCATTGCACCCTTCTAAAGAACACATCTTTACTGCCACTCTTTATTCGGAGTCCTGCTCAGTTTCATCTGATGCTTTGAAGTGATCCTAAGGACATAAGAAATGCTGGGTAAGGCTGGCCCAGCTTCATTCAGCCCAGGAGATGTCACGTAGAAGACACATGAAAGTCTAGCCATTTTTTAAAGTCCATTCTCTTTGCGCTGCCCCAGCATGCAAATATGAGAGATGTTGGAAAAAACATCCTTGCCAGTTCTTTCAATAATCACTTTAAAATCTGCAGGCATGGGAAGCATAGTGGCAGCTGTAGAGAGGACTGTACATCTGCAATAAGGAAAACATGAAGAAAGAGGATACCTTCTGGTACTTCTGTTACACTGGAAGGGAAAAGGCAAAATTTCCTGAATAGAAAGCAAAAGAATGGCTTTCAGAACTCCAGCCCCCAGCCACAGGCTGCAGCTCTATCCCCACAGCAGTGCAGGTCAGTGCCACCATTATAATGTGAGGCCTGCCTCTAGCTCTCTGTGCTATTCAAGGAAATTTTGATCAGGTTAAAATGGGGTTCTTATCTACCAAACAATGAAGGCAGAATAAAGAATACTAAAATAAATAAAGCAAATTACATGCAATTCAAGAACCAGAATGAAACAACTTGGTGATTGTCCTTTTTCTGGCATGGTAATAACATCCATAACTGGAACAAAGTAATCTGTGCAAAAGACAAAGTTCTTCACAGTGTGGTAAAAATTCTTGTATGAACTGAGAATCTCCATGGATTTGAATGAAGGGCACATTTTTTGAACTTGTTTTCTTTGACATAAACACAGAGCAGTATTAGGAGGGAAAAATTAAAGAAAAGGAAAACTAAGGCAGAGAAGGAGGAGGTAGAACAGATCCAAAGGAGACATAAATATACTTTTCAAAATAAAATGCTACATTGCATACTATTCATGGAGAGACAATGAAAGTATAGCTTGATAGTCAACAGGATAATTCCTTATAGATGATATCCTGGGTATACAGCCATACAATTTAGCAGTTAAATTCTGCTTAGATCAAACCCAACTCTTGAAAAACTCTTTTGCATGTCTTTCATTGAAGAATTTTCTTTATTCATTTCTCACACTGTGAGCTTCTGAATAATCCAGAACTTTCTTCATCATCTCAGTAAGAAATCTAAGTTATAAACTTCACATTACAGATTAGTAGAATTTGTTCCTAAATTTCAGTCTTGCTTCAAGTGAGTTAAATTCTCCTCTTGCAGCCAGCAGAGACTCTATGGATAATCTTTCTAATGTGGTCTTTCTAACTGTTATTCAGTCTTCATTTTACATTGCCACTTTGCTCTTGACTTGGAGAGGGAAATTACTTTCCAGTAGAGGAAAATTTCTATTGTTCTGTCTGTAGAAAAAAAAACAAGTGACCATTCTTCATAGGCTGTAATAATATGTTTTGGGGTCCAAAGCACAAAATGTTGAACATTAAATGAGTCAGTGAGACATCCTGAGAGTTTCTCAGACAAGGAAGCATATAAATGACTATTAGAACATACTGGTGAAATAACAGTTCTAGTAGCTGAATATATCCTCTGCTGTAGATAAGATGCCAAAGGAAGTCTTTCTAGCTAAATTGTCATAACAAAACCCCAGAATCCTTCTTAGTCATTTTGAATAACTTTTAGCAAGATCCTTGTTTAATCTGAATATTTGAAAATTAAACTTTGAAACTGAATTTGGGTGAACACTAATTTTTCACCCACTATAGGAGTTTGTTTAGAACTACATAAAGTTAGAAATAACTTGGAACTCTGAGTTGAGAGAAAACAGAAATGCCATAAGCTGTTCTGTGTTAGTTGCAACTGAGGTATATTGATGGGTTTACTGTAAAAAGTAGGTCATCAATACACCGGCGTAGTTAGAAAATTAAGGTTCAGGGACAGATCTTGACAGACTGAGAAGGAACAGTAGAGGCTAGAAAGAAAAATAAATGTTTGCAGAAAAATAATTAGAGTTGAATCCTAAGGAAGACACTACAGGTTTTTAAAAGAGACTAAGAATGAGCCTTGTTCCCAAATGAAAACAAAAACCTAAGTGTAGATGTTGCTATGAAAACAGATTAGGATTTCCTAGATGAACAATTAATAAATTCTGCAAGTATTACTTTACTTACTCACATAAATGTGAACTGCAAATAGATGTCTTACACGACAATTTACTTTTTCTGCCATAAACCCAAACCAAAACAAAGCAGACTCATAATACAACAGCCTTCTTCTCTTGGCAGATATGTGCATTATGTTTTCCAAAGCCTCTATGGTTCTTCTGCATGCGGGAGAAAAAGGCTGACAAATTCTGATAAATCTATTCTCAGCACCTAAGACATGTAAAACTTATGTTTATGGAAAAATATAAGGTTAAAAAAAGGAAGGAAAAAAAAAAATATTGTTTTCCCTTGTCTAGGAATTAGAGGAACAACAAGAAATCAGGAAGGAAGAAACCTAAGTGAAAGAAGAAATTTAGAACATGAGAGTAAGAGAGAGCAGAATGTGAATGACACATCAAAATTTATGGAGTTAATAACTGAGGACACTCTTTTGTGGTCTGTATGTCTGTGTTATGTATTCTCTCCTCTGATGCTTCATGTATGCAGCTGAGCTAAGAAATGTCATGACTGTAGGATTGTTTTGATATACATGCAGAAAGAGAATTTTCCATTCCTTCCATTGCAACTTACGACTTTTACTTTTTGGCCAGAAACAGCCTGAGTGTCAGCTTATTACTGTCCTAAACAGTATCTGACAGATTAAACATGTTACTGAGCTTGCACTTCATTTCTATGAACACCTGGGAGTGGACAACATTTCTAGACAGTTATGAGGCCACATTTTGAGGCTTTTGTTATTTTTCAATAAACTGTGTTAATTGACTACTGAGGATAATTCCACTAGACCCACAATAATTACAGTTAACCTGAGAGTATGGCACAAACTGCCTTGTCTTGCTGTTGATTCTAATTCTAAAAACAGAACTTCATTAGCTTGATTTTCAAAAGTGACCTCTATGTTTCAGTTATCTGTGCATGTTTAGCTGGGGACAAGGCATTAGGCTTATCTTTCATTCTCTGAATATCCTTTTAATTCTGAGCAATAAATCCTTTAAAGTTTCTCTTGTTGGATACTCAGAATTGCCAGGTGTTTTTGCGAACTGTGGCCCTACTCTCAGTAGATATTCACTAAGCTCAAGTTACCATCACTCTTTCTAGTTTTGTGTTCAGAAATTAAAATTGGTATGACCCAGTTCTTACAAATGTGGCACTTGAGATTTACACACCTCTACAGAACTGTCTTTGTACAAAAGAACAACATATCCAAGATGGGTATTTCTGTCAGGGAACTCTTGTGACTGGCAACAATTTGGGGAGGGTTATAAGGTTTCACTGTTTCTCATTGTATTTTATACATTTCTATTGGGTTTTATTATTTTATTATGTATTACTACTATTTTAAAAGACAAAGAGCGATTACAAGGTAAAATGCTGCTTGACTCATCCTCTGGAGTAATGTCATTAGGGACTGAAATGCCAGCTTTAACACAGAAATCTTCGCTGCCTCCTGACACTGAGCCACACTACACCTGCCAGTCTGCCAATCGTCAGTTTTCTTGCTTCTTTTTTTAAAACTGAGCAGAAGCATCTAATTAAGTTTAAAATAGAATGGCCCTGGGAAGAACTCTTCTGAAAGCTGCAGTAGAGATAGCAGCTCTTCTTCACTGGGGGCTAAGACTCTCAATACCACATTCTTTCATGAAATCACAAGAGTTTTATGTAAGCAGAAGTGAGACTTTTGCAAAGTCAGCCAACATAAAGCAGCCATGTAACTAAAGAAAATAATTTGGTATACATACAGAGGAGAAATTAACTCTGGGGAAGAATGAGTGCCAGGTAAAATGCAAATGGATGGATGAACAGTATTTGTGCTGGCATGGAGTTCCTAGGCCTAGTTTGGCAACAACATGGTTAAAGGGAGAAGAAAAATGGTTTAATATGCTTCAGCACCACATTCTGAAAGTTTCAGCTTTACTTAGTGGCAAAATCTCCACTGTAGTTATCACAGTCAGTGTAAAAGTCTAGGCCCTTTTTCCAAAGACACCTTCTGCATGAGAAAATGTAGGGCCCACAGGCAGAAGCTGAGATGAGGAATTGTTGGTTGAGTTTGTGCATGAGCTATGAAAATCAGTTTCAGCTGCATCCAAAAGACCTGATCCTGAATGCCTGCAGTACCATTTGAATTCATTAACTTCAGTCAGCAGCTCACTGAGGGTCAGATTGTGATTTTGAGGTACAGGCCAAAAGCAATGAACAGTATGTCTGAAAGCTATAGTAGAAGAAAGCGCAAGTAATGCAAATCCCTTTTATTCAGCTCCTTGTACCTAGTGAAGAAAAAGAGCAATTTGTTGTGTTATGTATTGTTTTCTTCATGCTTTCTCAGCTGTATTAGCTAGCTATTTTCTTCTAATAGTCTAGTATTTGATTTTCATAAAACAAAGATGTTATAGCACACAGAATACTTAACCACCCTACAAAAAGAGAATCCTTGATGCCAATATACCTGTCTATTCAAATGTTGTTTTTGTTGAAACTACTAGGGTTCTGCTTCCTGGATTTTTTTTTTTTTAATTTACTTTATTATTATTTTTCCCATAGCCAGAGATATTGAACAAATCAACAGGTGCTTAGAAAAATCCTTAAGAGTTAAAAACAATTCACTTCTTTTTGCAATAGACTTAGAAAAGAAACACTTTTTTTCCCTGAAATTTTACCTGGTATAGAGAAAAAGTACTTAGTAGTAAGAAGAGGAAGCATAATCAAATATCAGTTATCCAGTTCCTCCCTTTAAGTTTGAGCATTTGTATTGATAAAATATATGTGGTGTTTGATATTTCCTCATAAAGATAGCATCTCTAAGTGTATGGAAATACTTTCTAGTGGTTACAAAATCTCTTGGGTATAGAGAAACTGTTCATTGGCAAAGTTGTAATCTCTTGCTTTGGTTCCTCAGGTACCTTTATTAAAAGCTAAAGTGTCCTCCTTTTCTACTCCATAACTATATCAATGATCAAGCAGAATTCAGAGAATGTAGAGGAAAGATAAGTACCTACTTTGGAGTGAATGTCAAGAAATTATTAAAACATAGTTTTGCAGGTATCTTATTAAATCATAGTTTTGCAGGATGGTACCAACAATAAACAGCAAGGGAGGAAAAATGGTGTTTGTAACACTTAGAAATAGACTATCAAGATAAAATCTGCTTTAACAACAACAGGCCTACTTATTTGCTTTGCAGAGCTATACTCATAAAAGACAGAAAAGGCACAATTTTAAATTATGTTCCCAAGATAGGCATATTCAAGAAAATTTACAGGAAGGTGATCCCCCGGCACCTGATAGCCTGCAATCATCTGTAAAATCTCTATTAAAATGACAGTCATCTTGACTGTGTAATATAAATATCAGCTTGGCAGAAAATGGTAATCTCTTTCTGAAGTGTTTTCCTGACAAAAATTAAAAATTTTAAGGATGGAATATGGTAATGCTAAAGGGAAAAGCCCCCAGTGCAATAACTACTATGTTCTTAACACCTAATTTAGAGACTGGAGTACAGGATAGATGCAGCTGTCCAACATATTTTCAGACTGTGTGGCTTTGACATTCATATTTGAAGTTTAAAACTAGTAAATTATTACCTACATAGAGAAAATAATTTCCTATATATCTTTCCCAAATACTTTCTCCTTAGAATGCTTTCTCCCCACTGGATGGAGATTTGTGATTAGTTCTTTATCCTGTGTTGGCAATCGTCAATGATGACAGCAATGTTTCCAGTGACAATATCTCCTTCTTTCACTGTTTTCTTTTCCTTCTTCTTCATAAGGGAGGACTGGGAAATGAGAGGAAGAGAGAATAATATATATAACATAACAACAGGGTGTTCTGTTATCCTTACATCTACTCATGACTTACAGCAATATCATAGACTTCTCTTTTTATGATAGGATTTCTTTTTTTTAATAATCCCGCTCCCCAGAGAGAAGTATTATAAGTGGGTTTTTTTCCATATTTGTGCCTAGACATAAAAGTAAATTCTAGGGGTATGTTTAGCAAATGTACTACCAGAACACTATTAATAACGAATGTTGGGTGTTTAGAGAGAAAAAAGGCATGGTAACTATTCCCAGAGGCTGCCATTAAGATGGCAGCGTTAAGATGTTCCTTAACAAAACATCTCACCTGGAGAGCTTTCAAATTAATTCCTAAAAGTAGAAATCTTTCCTTAGCAATTTCTCATGTAGAAAATACAAACATTATATAACACTAAAAGGTAAACTTTTAAAAATTTTGTTTGTTATTAGTCTCTGTTCCATTCCCCTTTAATTTCTACAACTTTTCTGGAAATTACTTTCTGTGTGGAAGATGCCCCTCACATCAGTGTGCTGTCAGTGTTTACACCCCTGGAGCACTGCACTTCATGATGATCCAGCTCAGATCAGCCAGGTGCTGCCCTAGATAGCAGTCTTTCCCTGTGGGCACACCCTGGTTTGTAATGTAGGCATGCAACCTACTTTAAAAATTCCCACCCACATACACAGACACACTCATGGAGTTAGCCTTTTCCTTGCTGAAAGCAAGACTTTTAGGAAATACCCTCAATGGAGTATTCACATTTCTACTTGATAAGCAAATCAGTAACAGGGGAGCCTGTAATTTGGTTTAGTGTGACCTAGCTCTCAGATATGCAGCCAATAATGTTTTTGTTATGCTTATGTTTGGGTTTTGAGTTTTTTTTTTTTTACTACACAGTAACCATTATGTGATTCTATTTATTAAGCAAACCTCTGCTTCATTGAAATATTCCTCTTTATAAACTTTCCAAAAGGCAACACAGTTGTAGAAATGTGCAGGCCTTTATGGACCATTTATAAATAAAATTTTATGATATGGTGGGATAACCCTGGCTGTATGCCAGCTGCCACCAGAGACAATCCATCAGTCCCCTCCTCAGACTGACAGGTGAGAAAAAAATCCAAGAGGCTCATATGATAAGAACAGGGAGAGATGACTCACCAATTACCATAGTGGGTAAAACAAACTCAACTTGGGGAAATCAGTTTAATTTATTACGAATCAAATCAGAGTCAGATAATGAGAAATAAAAACAAATTTTGAAAAAACCCAGACTTCCCTCCAATCCTCCCTTTCTCCCAGGCTCAACTTGACTTCCAATCTTCTCTTCTTCCCCAGTGGTGCTGGGGCACAGAGAATGGGGGCTGTGATCAGTTCATCACATGTTGTCTCTGCTGCTCCTTCCTCCTCAGGGAGGGGTCTCACACTCTTCCCCTGATCCCGCATGGGGTCTCTACCACATGGGACAGTCCTCTACAACTTCTCCACTATGAGTCCTTCCCACAGGCTGCAGCTCTTCATGCAGATCATCCACAGGGTCACAAATCGTGCCAGCAAACCTACTCCAATGTGGATTCCCTGTTTCACAGGGCCACGGGTCCTGCCAGGAGACTGCTTCAGCACAGGCTTCCCACAAGGTTACAGCCTCCATTAGGCACAGCCACCTGTTCCAGTATGAGGTTCTACATGGGCTGCAGGTGTATCTCTGCTCCATCATGGACCTCCATGGGCTGCAGGGAGACAACGAGAACTGAAGGGGAATCTGCTCCAATGCCTGCAGCACCTCCTTCCCTTCCTTCACCGACACTGGTGCCTGCAGAGTGGTTTCTCTCACACATTCCCACTCCTCTTTTCAGCTGCAGTTGCGCAGTCTTTTCCCCCTTAAATATGTTATATCCCAGAGGGTCTCTTGTTGGGGTCCCTTCCCCCCTGCCATGGGGTCCTGGGAGAAGGGCCCGGGGGGGAGACACGGGGTTTCCCTGCCCCTGGTCAGCCCCGTTCCCCATTGGTTGTTTTGTGTTCCCCTGTGCAGGCAAGGACCCTCGGGTCCCGGGATTGAGCAGTTCCTCAGCAGAGCTCCGGCCATGCAGCTGGAGAAATAAACATCTCTGAAACATCTACCAAGAATCCGTCCATAGATATTTCTTTTCCACGGGCCTCGTTGTCTGATACAAGTGTTACAGTATCCGCACTGTAACAAATGGTAGAGAATTGTGAGCAGAACGATCACCGATCTCTAAGGACAGTGACTGATTTGTGAGTAAACTCTGGATTTCTCTTCTTGTTTTTGTTTTGCTGTTCCATCTCTAAACTATGGAGGAACTGTGGAAAGACTCTTGGCTCTCAGAGCCGCATATGCACATTTATCTTAAACTTGAAAAGATTCTTGAACAACGATTTGTAAATTTTAGCTTAATTCAAGCTCAAAAGGAACTGAAACATTTCCTTTCATGGTTGTTTAAGAACTTTTTCTACGTTTCTTGGGATCTGATTCTTACCAAAGACTTTTGGAAGACCGTTTGGACACAGTTAATTTCTGAGTCAAAATATATGCCGACGGAAGAATATTTTTGTGAATATTATTTAATTACCGAGACTGTTGAACAATGTCAGCTGTGTCCTTGTGAAGGTAAAACTGCTTCAAGGACCGTGTGACCCAGGCCACGTGCACCGAGCGCTCTGCCAGCAGCAGCGAGGCAGTTCCCACACGCGGGCGGAGCGGCGCGAGCTGCAGTGTCGGCAGCAGAGTGAGGTGTGGCAGGAGCCTGCCCGGCCCCGCACAGCGCATGGTGAAGCAAACCCCGTGGGAGGAGCGGCGCACGGCCAGCAGCGGAGCAGAGCCCCGCCTAGCCAAAACACGCACTGGAGCACGGTATCCCCACTGTAACAGTCTCTGGTGGGCTCAACCTAAGCCATCAGTGGATCTGCCTTGGCACTGTCTGGCATGGTCTCTATCAGAAACAGGGGAAGCTTCTGGCAGGTTCTCACAGAAGCCGCCCCTGCAGACCCCCCCACTACCAAAATCTTGCCATGCAAACCCAATACATATGACTAGGAAAATATTTAAAAATCACATATAGAGCAGACCACAGAACTCTCTTACTGGAGCTTGATTTAGAAAAATGAGCATAAGAAAAAAAAAAGGCCAAACAAAAACACGAAACACAACATCCATATGAAAAGCTAAAGGGGATTTGGAGCCTAGATTGCAAAGAGTATGTAGTCAACCATAATGTAATAGTAATGTGATTCTGGTTCTACATGTTAATAAAAATGGTTTAAAACTTCTTACAGGAATCTGTGGGATTTCTTGAATCTAACCTTAGGTTTCAGGATAAAATTCAAACTTAAGTTCTGCTGCCAGTAAGGAAAAGGCCTGCAAAAAGGCAGTAGCTTAAGCAGGACATAGGTAATATAGGGGACTTCAATCCTTCTGACCTCCCTACAAAGCAGCAAATTTCCCTCAAGATCATTAATGCTATACAATCCAAATTTCTGTAACAATGCCAATTTTATTGTTTTGATCATTTTCTTGGCAGCAGTGTTAGAACTGGTTAGCTACAAATTACTCTGACTGAGCCTCCAAACACGAATATGTTTATGAAATATAAATTATGTTCAAAGACATGTCACTCCTGCCTTCCCAGAACTATACAAAGTTCATTAAACTGTACATAATATGGTGTTAATGCAGTTTCCTTTGATGTCAATAGAGAAAAACACTGGCCATGTGCTCATTGCACTGGTAGGGATTTTGATGAACTGGGAGCACAGACTGACTGCCGTAGTGCTAAAATGTCTTCCCATGCATTCCAGGTCAAGTCAGTAAGAAAAATAGCATGCAGTCATGTAAGTTCTGAGTCAAAAAATGTGCATATTTGGTGTAGTTAGGTTTAACTACTAAGTTTTATCCTGGAGAAAAATGAGAGACAGTGGGAGTCCAGTAGGAAACACATGACATCTTAGTCTGATGTATTCATTACTGCCTTTATGGACTGTGGAGAAAAAAATAAACCTAAATATTTCAGTATAAACTTAATCTAATCAGTTTTGAATGTTTTCTTTTGAATGCTACAATGTTTGCCACAGATAAGCACGTTTCTTTCCACTGGAGCCTAGCTTACAAGCAACTTTCTGCAGATCTGTACACCCAGTATCATAGACCTTTTCCAGTGAGATTCCCAGTCCTGTTGGCAAAGGTAGAGAAGCCTTCATTCAGCTGACTTGTATTGCAGATTCTGACTGGAACTCTCAGCCTGTGAGAAGACAACCTGTGGAGCAGGGTGCTCTGAGTCGTGCTGGCAGAGCCAGGAACTGAGCAACTACCTGTGCTGGTGTCGGTGCATCCATCATTACAGAATTTGAGATTCATGTATATTGTTGATTTAAATCAAAATGTAAGGTCATAGTCAATTGGTGACTGTGATCATCAACACTGCCTGAAGATTAGAACAAGCCACATGGATCTCTTAGTTAGAAAATATAGGTAGAGGGGACAAGATACTTATGCTTGAACAGAAATTGTTAAGAAATCAGTTCCCATTTATAACAGATAGGTTATATAGAAATATTTTTTTCTCGGTCATGTCTATGATAATTTTTTTTTTCAAATACTCATCTATAAAGCAGAGAAATTAATGCATCCTTTCCCTCATTTTCTTCCAAACTCTTACAGCAGAAAAATGTCTATTGCAATATGCATTTCTGGATTTATTCTTGTGTATGTGGTTCCAGATCTTGTTTATGAGAAGAAAGTGATTTAGGACTTATGATAATTATATTTCATGGTAATTAATTTCATTGATTCAAGACAAGTGCCATAGTTTTCCAAGGGCAACCATGCCTGACCAACCTAGTGGCCTTCTACAGCGCATACATAAGTGTACAAGGGAAGAGCTACACATCATCTATCTGTAGGGCCTTGACAGGATTTTCTGCAACATTTAAACTAGAGAGAGAGGAATTTTATGGATAGACAGTTTGGTGGATGAGGAATTGGTTGAAGAGTTGCACCCAGAATGTAGTGGTTAATGGCTCAATGTCCCAATGGAGGTCAGTGATGAGTTATGTTCCTTGGAGTCTGTACTGGGACTAGTACTGTTTGATTTCTTCATCAAGGACAGTGTCAGTGGGATTATGTGCACTCTCAGCAAGTTTCCTGATGACACCAAGCTGTGGTGTGCAGACGACACACCTGAAGGACAGGTTGCCATCCAGAGGGGCCTGGATAAACTCAAGAAGTGGCCCATGGGTGTGGGAGTGTTCATGTTGGTTTAGTCCGGGCATCCCCCTAAGTTCTGTATGTTTGGTTTACCCCAGTTGGCGCCCTCCCTGTTTTATGTTAATTTCCCTATGTATCGGTTTTGTCTCCTCCCCGGGCCCTGTCTGTCACTCTGGCACCCCTCCCAGGCTTCTAGAAAGTTCTAGCCAGGAGGCCAAGTGATAGGTCCTGGGAGTGGAGCCCCTCCCTTACTTTGTTACTATTGGCTCTCGTTAATGTCTGTTACCCTGTTTGCCCTACCCTTCTCTTTCCCTATTGGTTCCTTTGTAACCCCTCCCTTGACCGCCACCCACCCATAAAATCCCCTGCACAGCCCTGGCTCGGGGCCTTAGAGCTGGGCTCCCCTGGATGGTGAGGACCTCCGCCTGGAGGTACAATAAAACCTTCTGGACTTAACCCTGCTCTAGGCCTGCCTCCTTTCCTCCGCCGCCTGCTTCGGTCCCTGTGGTCCCCCGGAAGGATCCACGAGCCAGACCTCCGGTCACTCCTAAACCGGAGGCTGGTCCCCGCAGCCTGCTGTGTCCAGAGCTGACCGGGCGTGGCTGGACCTACTCGTAGTGGACACAGAGGCAGCTTGGCGCCCAACGTGGGGCCCTCCGCTTCCGCCGGACCCCACGGGAGTGACCGATCGCTTCGGCGAGTGCGTCGTGGGACGTCAAGCTACCCCAGTAGTAGCGCGCTCCGTTTTAGTGAGCCGCGCTCCTGGGGACGAGGACGGTAGCTCTGCCTGCGCCAGCGGAGTCGTCCTCGGCGGAGGAATCGGTTGTCTGGAGCTTGCCTGATTCGCCGACTGGGTAAGTATTTTCCCCTGTGGGGAAATACTCGAAGCCGGTAAAGGCTTCTGAGGACCTGCACGGTCCCAGGCTCTTGAAGAGCCAATTGTAGGCTGCGCAGCCCCGGAGCAAGTGTCTCCTTGCCTCCGGTTGGGATCGGCGTTCTAGGCTTGGTTACTTTTGCTCCAGACATTGTGCTGCTAGTAAAATGGGCGCTAAGCTCTCCGCAGCACAGAAGGAGGTATACTTCCAAGTTGTGGGACTCCTGGGGGGTGGGGGAAAAAATTTTTCTAAGGGGTGTTTAAAACAGTTTGTTCGGTGGTTGTTCTTGCACTTCCCTCGGTGCTCTCCAAATTCAGTCTTAAGCGTCTCCTTTTGGAACGCTGTGGGAACGAAATTGGCACAAACTGATTCGGCCAAAGAGAAGAACTTGGAGAAATTTTCTTTCCTCTATCTGCAAATTCGTTCAGCTTTAAATAAGAAAAGGGAGAGGGAAGGGCAATCAACCCCGAATTCCCCAGTTATTACCCCTAAACCGTCTCCCAAACCCGTATCCCCTAAATCGGGCATCTTGAGGGGAGCAACCCGTGATACGCAGGGTTGCTACCGACTCCCTGGCTCTCCTCGAGATTCCCGAAACCCCCGCCCGGACAGTCCTGGCCAGACTGCCCGGGGCTCCCGTTCCCCAGTTTCCCCAGTTCTTAAACCCCGAGTTCGTTTTAGTTTTACAGAAGGTTTAGAAAATGGCCTCCTCGCCCAAGGAGGACAAGATGGCGGGTGCCACATGGCGAGAACCCCCTCTTGCCCTCCTTCCCCTTCTTCTTCCCGAAACCCCTTTCTCCCAAGTTCCAACCCCTTTCGCCCTGACCCCTCCCCTGACCCCTCCCACTCCCAAGTTGGGGCCACCCCTTCTACCCCTCCCACCTGTCATCGGTGCACGCCCCCATGTCCCGCCCCCAGAAGTAGTGTGTCCACATCCGGTTGCCACCCACTTCCTGCTTCCGGTTCCCACGCCTGCCCTTCCGGTTCCCACGGTGACTGGCCGGAAGGGGGAGGGCCTGAGGACCGGAACCCGGAACTGGATCCCATTCCCTCAGCCGCTCCGGTTTCTTTTCAGAGGTCCAGGAGAGGGGGAACCACCCATGTCAACTGGGAACCCCTCTCCCACCAAACGATAAAGGAGCTTTGCAAAGCACAGAAGGAGTTTGGGAGGGAGAGCGAATATTTTCGCGGCCTGTTAAGGGCAAATCTCTCCGGAGCAGTAATGACGCCGCATGATTTGCGTCAACTTTTCTCGTGCCTGCTTTCCTCAGCGGAGTTTCTGCTTTGGAAGGCGGCATGGGAAAGGGAGCTCCGAAGGCTCCTTCCTGTGCTCCTGCAAAGTCCAGACACGGCCGTTGATGCCGATAATCAGGAGTTGTCAATGGACCATTTGAGCGGCGAAGGGGATTGGGCCCTGGCGCCAAAGCAGGCTCACGGTCTGCCTTTGGAGGCCCTTCAACAAATCAAAGAAGCGGCCACCAAGGCATTCCTGGGCCTGCGGCCCGACGCGCCTGTGGAGTCCTACTCCCGAGTCCGGCAATTGCCTACCGAGTCGTTCCTCAAGTTTGTCGAAAGATTAACCCGAGCCGTAGAATTGCAGGTTAAGCAGCCGGCGGCCAGGGAGGAGGTCATAGCGGAGATGGCCATGGTAAATGCGAATCCGCAATGTAAGGCAGCCATCCTGAGTCTCCCCCTGGACCCCCCGCCGACCATCCAAGCCATGCTGGAGGTTTGTGCAGCTAAGGCGCCACACCTGCAACCTGCGAGCTCGGATAGACCGAGACCCAGAGGGACGACCTCGGTGGGAGCGGCAACGAATTACTCCACCGCGGACCAGAGGAGGACCCCGGGCCCAAATAACAAGACACCGCCAACGGCAACCGGCCAGAGGAGAGCGTCGCAAGCGAAGAACACCTGCTTTTTATGCGACCAACCGGGACACTGGACGAGGGACTGCCCACTCAAGCGGCAGTTCCAGCAGTTCAAGAAGGAACAGAGACCTGGGGGACAAGAAGGCCAAAGGCCTCAAAAAAACTGAATGGGGAGCGCGCGCCCGCCCCGCGTGAAGACAAAAAAGGGGCGGGACGCGATGGGGAGGGGGAACTCAGAAAGGAAAAAGATGACAGGACACAGCTACCGGACTTGACAAAACCACCTGACTTGACTTCCTTTTCTGACGGTTCTTTCAGGTTGCAGCTGTTGACACCGCTACACCTGAGAGACAGAGAGTGGCATACCGCACCGGTGAGCACTGGTGAGCTGAGGACAGAAGATCAGAGCCCCAGCAGGTATGTCATAGTCGGAGATGTTTCCTGCACACCGCAAGAGATCGAGGTCGCTCCGGGACTGTTAACATCTAGTCCCGAAGGGCCCATTCTCTGGCTGCGCTGTGTCCATCCACCCCTATTTCTGTCCAGGGGGCAGACCATCGCCCAGGCTTTCCCTGCAGAGGGGCCACACCCAACGGTGTGTGCAACGCACCTTATAGGGAAAGGGAAGCCTCGGGTGGACTGCAAAATCAATAGGGGGGAGGAAGTCCTGCACATCAGGGGGCTTCTGGACACAGGGGCAGATGTGACGATCATTCCCACCCGGGAATGGCCGCCACATTGGGAGTTGCAAAACGTGCCAGGACACGTGCAAGGTGTCGGGGGCATTCAATTAGCAAAACAATCGAAGAGCATCGTGCAAATTAAGGGACCGAGCGGACAATTGGCCAACGTTCGTCCGTTCATACTAGATTACAAGGAACCCCTCTTGGGGAGAGACCTCATGCAGCAATGGGGGGTCTCAATTGACCTACCAGACCACCCACGAAATTTTGAGGTGGCGGTCACTGAGAAGCGCCCTACCCAAAAACTGAATTGGAAAACAGACCAGCCTGTTTGGGTAGAGCAGTGGCCGCTCTATGGAGAAAAATTAAAGGCGCTTGAGAAGCTCGTGGAGGAGCAGTTACAAAAGGGGAATATCGTAGAATCCAACAGCCCCTGGAATTCCCCTGTCTTTGTTATTAAAAAACCTAACAAAGACAAGTGGCGGCTCCTCCAGGACCTTCGACAAATTAATGATGTGATTGAGGACATGGGCTCTCTCCAACCAGGGATGCCGTCCCCGACGATGCTCCCCCAAAATTGGAATTTGGCTGTAATAGATATCAAAGATTGCTTTTTCCAAATTCCCCTACACCCTGACGATGCCCCGCGTTTTGCCTTCTCGATTCCCGTTATCAATCGAGAAGCCCCAAGGAAGAGATATCATTGGAAGGTGTTGCCGCAGGGCATGAAGAACAGCCCAACCATCTGCCAGTGGTATGTCTCTTCCTTGCTTGCCCCAGTACGCGCAGCAGCAAAAGGGGCCATCATCTTTCATTATATGGATGATGTCCTCGTGTGTGCCCCCGACGATGACATGCTTGCCAATGCGCTTGACCTGACAACCCGTGCGTTGGTTGCTGCGGGGTTTGAGCTCCAGGAGGAGAAAATTCAAAGGATGCCACCCTGGAAGTACCTGGGCCTAGAGATCACCAAGCGGACCATTGTGCCGCAAAAATTGGCCATCAAAACTGATATTAAGACCTTGGCGGATGTCCACCAGCTGTGTGGATCCTTGAACTGGGTAAGGCCGTGGCTGGGTCTGTCTACCGAGGACCTAGCCCCCCTTTTTGATTTGTTAAAAGGGGGAGAGGAGCTTAGTTCTCCCCGGACGCTTACCCCAGAGGCTCGGACAGCTCTTGAGAAGGTGCAACAGTTAATGTCCACCAGGCAGGCAAGCAGATATAGGCCTGACTTGCCGTTTAAGTTTATCATCCTGGGAAATCTGCCACATCTCCATGGGGTTATCTTCCAATGGGAAGATAAGGGGAAGAAGAGCAGAAAGGACCAGGACTGGAGAGATCCCCTCTTAATCATAGAGTGGGTATTTCTCAGTCATCATCGGTCCAAAAGGATGACGCAGCCACAGGAGCTGATGGCTGAACTGATCCGGAAAGCTAGGGTCCGGATCAGGGAACTATCGGGATGTGATTTTGACTGCATCCACGTACCAATTCGGACAAAAACGGGCCAAATTACCAAGGCGATGTTGGAGAGCTTGCTTCAGGAATGTGAGGCATTGCAATTCGCTCTGGAGGGATACACAGGCCAAATTTCCTTACATAGGCCAGCCCACAAAATTTTCAATTCGGAAATGCAATTTGAGTTGAATACCAAAAGTGTTCGGAGTAAGGAGCCTTTAAAGGCCCTGACAGTTTTCACGGACGCGTCCGGGGCGTCCCACAAGTCAGTGGTGACTTGGAAAGACCCCCAAACTCAGCGGTGGGAGGCAGATATTAAAGAGGTGGATGGGTCGCCTCAGGTAGCTGAGTTGGACGCAGTTGTCAGGGCTTTCGAAAGGTTCCCCGAACCTCTAAATTTAGTAACTGATTCGGCATATGTTGCAGGAGTAGTCTCCAGAGCTGAGCACGCCGTGTTGCGTGAGGTCTCCAACATGGCCTTGTTCGAGTTGCTCTCAAAACTGATAACACTAGTCTCCCACCGAGAGCAACCCTTTTACGTGATGCATGTCAGATCGCATACAGACCTGCCCGGGTTCATTGCAGAGGGCAACAGGAAGGCAGATGCCCTCGCTGCGCCAGCTGCAATGGCCCCAATTCCCAATGTGTTTGAGCAGGCCAAAATCAGCCATCGGCAGTTTCACCAGAACGCTCCTGCCCTGGTTCGGCAATTCAATCTAAAGCATGACCAGGCCAGGGCGATCGTGGCTGCGTGTCCTGAATGTCATCAGTTGGCTCTTCCCGCCATCAGTACCGGCGCGAACCCCCGTGGGTTAAACAGCTGTGAGGTGTGGCAGATGGACGTGACACATGTCGCTTCATTCGGTAGAATGAAGTACGTACATGTGTCAGTTGACACCTTCTCGGGAGCAGTCTTCGCCTCTGCCCACACTGGGGAAAAGGCTAGCGATGTCCAAAAGCACTTAGTGCAGGCATTCGCTACCCTGGGCATCCCCAAAGTCATTAAAACAGACAATGGCCCAGCGTATACCTCCAGGGAGTTCAGGAGCTTCCTGCAGCAATGGGGAATAGAACATAAGACCGGCATCCCCTATTCCCCGACAGGCCAAGCCATTGTGGAAAGGGCCCATCAGAACATCAAAAGGATGCTCCAGCGCCAGTGCTCCTCCAAGGGGCTGCAGTCACCGGCAGTCAGGCTCTCAAGGGCGTTGTTCACACTGAATTTCCTCAACTGCGCCTTTGAGAACCTGAACCCCCCGATTGTGCGGCACTTCGGGCGGTCCCAACAGCTGCAGCCAAGAGAAAGGCCTCCGGTGTTGGTTAGGGACCCGGAGACCAGGGAGATACAGGGGCCCTATGAGTTGGTTACCTGGGGGAAAGGGTACGCGTGCGTATCCACCCCCGAGGGCCCTAGGTGGATCCCATCAAGGTGGGTGAAACCATGTGTCTCCCAAGCCGTCAGGAAGGACAGTCCAATACCCCCTAAGACCGGGGTCGGTTAGCCGTGTCCCTCTCTGAGCCCCAAGCCCCAGTTACCCCAGTTGAGGATTCCCAATTTTAATGTTTCTGTTGTGAGTCTGTTTCAGTTTAGAAGATATCGGAGATGGATCCCGTACCCCGCGTCCGGACAGTCGCCAAAGTCCTGCAGTTCGTCGTCATCCTGCAGATTCTCCCATGGCCTGCATCTGCGTGGATTGTTCCCCAGCCGGCAGCAAATGTTTGGTCAGTACTAGCACGTACCATGGGTCAGGACCATATTTGCCTGTCTACCGCTGCGGCCCAGAGCCCCATGGCCACGTGTCTAGTGGGGATCCCTCTCGGGCAAGAGGAGTTCGTCACTCTCTCCAAACTGCTCGAGCCCACGCAGGCTCCAACAACTCCGTCCCGGAGTAAGCCACCTGTCGGCCCGCTCTATCCTCGGGTACCCTCTCGGAGGCGCCCCATAAAACCATTTAGCTGGAACCGCAGGGGGAAGCGGGAAACTGACAACCCCCTCGAGAGATGGCTGCCCCGGCTCTCTAGGGCCAGTAGCGAGCCCCAGGAATTAGACCTCCTGGGGTCATATCCGGCTCGCTACTGCGTCCAATTTCAGTTCGGGTTGTCCCCGGACCAGGAGGCGTTTAAGATCATCGCCCCAAATCGCCGGGAGTACAACGCAGCCAAATGGTGCCTGGGCGTCAGTAAGGTGACCACAGAAAATCCCCATCGGTCACGCCCGAAAAGGTTACCCCGGGGATTGTTTCTTATCTGCGGCGACAGGGCGTGGGCAGGCATCCCCTCTCGCCTCTTAGGAGGCCCATGTACAATTGGCCGTTTGACGCTGCTTACACCCAACCAAACTTTAGTCAACCATTGGGAAATCAAAAGAAATCAAACGAATCAAACCCTCGAATTGGTACTCAAAAAGCGTGAATTGGCCGAACTGGACCAGGAGTGTGATTCTGAAGTCATTCACTGGTCCAGACCAAAAGGGGTTGCGATCACCGTACTTTTGCCATGGGTGGCCGCAGCCAAGGCATTAGGGGAATTAGGCCATCTAGAATGTTGGGTCGCTAAGCATGCCAACCTTACATCAAACGCCCTGAGCGACCTCCTAAAAGACGAGGAACTGACCAGACAGGCCACCCTACAAAATAGGGCGGCCATTGATTTCCTTCTTCTCCTCCACGACCACCGGTGTGAGGAGTTCGAAGGGCTATGCTGCCTCAACTTGTCATCAAGGGCGGAGAACATCCACAAAACCATTGACCGAATGCAGGCCATGGTAAAGCAAATTCAGCACGAGACTGGCGACTGGCTCAGTAACATCTTTAGTGGATGGGGATTATCCGGCTGGACCGGATCCATCCTCCGAACTGGACTATTTTTGTTTGTTATTTTATTGGTTGCTATAATTATGTTTGGACTAACGAAAGGACTGATAACGAGCGCGATTAGGAGTGCATCCTCCCCCGAAGTGAACCAAGCGGAGCTCCCAGAAGACTATGAACTGGATGCAATAGCTCCTGAAATGTCAGGGTTTGGGGATCTTTACCCCGATTCGGAGTATTATCCCCAACCCAGGTTTGTGCCATCTTAAAAAACTAAAAAGGGGGAGATGTGGGAGTGTTCATGTTGGTTTAGTCCGGGCATCCCCCTAAGTTCTGTATGTTTGGTTTACCCCAGTTGGCGCCCTCCCTGTTTTATGTTAATTTCCCTATGTATCGGTTTTGTCTCCTCCCCGGGCCCTGTCTGTCACTCTGGCACCCCTCCCAGGCTTCTAGAAAGTTCTAGCCAGGAGGCCAAGTGATAGGTCCTGGGAGTGGAGCCCCTCCCTTACTTTGTTACTATTGGCTCTCGTTAATGTCTGTTACCCTGTTTGCCCTACCCTTCTCTTTCCCTATTGGTTCCTTTGTAACCCCTCCCTTGACCGCCACCCACCCATAAAATCCCCTGCACAGCCCTGGCTCGGTGCCTTAGAGCTGGGCTCCCCTGGATGGTGAGGACCTCCGTCTGGAGGTACAATAAAACCTTCTGGACTTAACCCTGCTCTAAGCCTGCCTCCTTTCCTCCGCCGCCTGCTTCTGTCCCTGTGGTCCCCCGGAAGGATCCACGAGCCAGACCTCCGGTCACTCCTAAACCGGAGGCTGGTCCCCGCAGCCTGCTGTGTCCAGAGCTGACCGGGCGTGGCTGGACCTACTCGTAGTGGACACAGAGGCACATGGGCATCTCATGAGGTTTAACAAGGCCAAGTGCGAGGTGCTGCACCTGAGTTGGGGCAACCCCCAGTATCAACACAGGCTGGGAGATGAACAGATCAAGAGCAGCCCTGCTGAGAACAGCTTTGGGGTGCTGCTGAGTGAGGGGCTGGACCCAGCCATGTGCACTCCCAGCCCAGAGAGCCAAATGTGTCCTGGGCTACAGCAAAATGACCACGGCCAGAAGGGCCAGGGAAGGGATTCCGCTCCTCTGCTCCCCTCTGGTGAGACCCCACCTGGGGTGCTGCATCCAGCTTTGGGACCCTCAGAACAGGAAGGAAATCAACGTATTGAGCAAGTCCAGAGGAGGCCACCAAAATGAGTAGAGGGATGGGGCAACTCTCCTATGAAGACAGGCTGAGACAATTGTATTTGTTCAACCCAGAGAAGAGAAGGCTCTGGGGAGATCTTATTGAGGCCTTTCAGTATGTCCAGAGGGCTTATAAGAAAGATGGGGAACAGACATTTTAGCAGGGCCTGTTTCAGCAGGACAAGGAGTAATTGTTTTAAACTAGAAGAGGGTAAATTAAGCCTCAATATAAGGAAGAAATTTTCTACACTGAAGGTAATAAAACACTGAAATAGGTTGTACAGACAGGTGGTGGATGCCCTATCCCTGGAAATATTCAAGGTCAGTTTGACAGGGTTCTGAGCAACCTGATCTAGTTGAAGATATCCCTGCTTATTGCAGGGGGTTGGAATAGATGTTTTCTTAAGGTCCCTTCCAACCCCAAATATTCTATGATTATTCAGAAAAAAACTCCACATACTATTTATAGCTCGCATTTGATGATTAATTGGGCTGTCAGATGGTTCCTCCATTACACGAAGAAGGCACACTTGGAGACTCTAGCAGCCTCAGGTCCTTGGGATCAATCCTCTCCCTTTTAAATGCTGAGGTTTTTCTCCCACCCTTACCTTTTATTTTACGTAAGTTGCCATCAAAACTGTTTCAGACTAAGTTAGGTGAAATCTCTAAGCTTTTCAACACAGACCCCAGATGCTGAAGCCTATTACAGCTGTGTTCCATTACCACCTTTGCATTCCACTTGTCTAGAAGGCTGCTAGAAGCATTTAATTATATTTTTTAACATTTCTTAACATTTAATGATATTTCAATATTTTTCTCCTTTACATGAACACCATGTTCTTAGAATTTGGAAAGGATTTCTGAAACTTTAAAATTCTTCTATGACTGTAAAAAAAAAAGCAATTTATTTGATGTCTTTATATGTCCTTCTAGCTACCATCTGCCTGTGCATTGTTTTATTTCCAAAACAAATGATAAACAGATGATATTGTTTCTTCTGCAGTGTTTATTTACATAGGTGGAGCTTGCATTATAAAACGAAATGCTGCAAGCATCCTGTAATGCACACACAGCTTGGTGCTTGCTGCCAAGTCTGACTATGATTCTTCCGAAGAAATTTAAGTTACAATAAAATAAAATATTTAGCAGATGATTTTAAATACCACGTTTCCTGAATGCTTTAATGTTTCACAGCAGGTCTCAGTACTACAAAAAAAGTGTGCATACTTGTTATTTGCACACACAAATATCCATAATCAGATATTGATGTTCTCATCTGCAGGACCGCAAAGACACATTTAATGCGTATTTATGGTATGGTGTCTGAAATATACTGATATACATCTACTTAAAGTTTAGATTCCAACCTAGCTGTGCAAAAAGCTATCATCTGCTTGAGCGAGTTCCCTATGTCTTGGCCTTGGATATATATGAACATGACCTATCTTACTTATCTAACTTCTAGAACAGGTTAATAAAGGGTAAATAGGTCCAAAACAGTGGATAGAACTGTGGCTCTATAACTTCATCTCCATTAATTAAATGCAGGGAAAGGAAATATATAGCCAGTAATACTGAGACTTCTTAATTTTTTCTTTCTGTCCCTGAAAATAACACAGCTGTGGAATGGTGTATACAAATTCATTTTATAAATCTAGATACCATGCGGAGCATGTCATACAGAGCTGCAACATAATGTTTTATAACATAGACTTTATCATATTATACAGCAATCAATGCATTTATACAAAATTTCTAAAGGCATGTACACTTAGACTGGGAAATCTGTACTGAACTGTTCTGATCAGTAGTATAAACAAATAACCTTTTTGAAGGGAAATTCATATTTGCTGAAGAAGGAAGCAGGGTTAACACATAAGGAATTTCTGTGCTAGTGGAATTTTAATGGTGGGATTTTTTTACTACACTGGGCCATACAGTGATACACTGCGATTAAAACTGCAACACTGAGCAACACAATTACCAAATTTGACATACATTGAATACATGTATTATTTTGGTTATATTTAAGATAAAAACCAATTTTGTTATTATTTATTTCCAAATTTTAAATACTGCTTAAATGGAATGCTTGCAAAAACAATTGTATCAACTCCAGTTCTCTTACAGCCTTTGTAATTCCATGCCCTAAATTTTAATACTGCCAAACATTTGCAATTGTTTACCTCTGACTTTCAAATAATCACAAGGTACCTTTTGGCACATTTCTTCAAATAAACACTTCTTAGTTTTTTTGTCTGCTTATTTACAGTCTGCCCATAATACTGCAAATTGCGGGCTTACAGACCAATCACATTTCAAAGTGCAATTTCAGCTCCATCATTATTTATGTTCAGTCTCAAATTGCCAATTCCTTATGTTTCACTATCAACAAATGGTCCAAAAACAATCAGTCCAATGCCATAAACAATAGAATTTTCTTCACATCTCCTCTATATCTGAAAACACACAAACACACACATTCTTTATGACAATGACAATGACTTTTGCTTTATTTCCTTTCAGAAGCTAATAAGAAAATTTTATAAATTTGACAATTTTGATAAAAATTATTCCCATTGCCACAGCACTCCTGATGGAGACCATCACCATTTTTAACTTTCAAGATCTTCTAGAGTCATGGGGCACTTTGGTACTCAGCTATTTTCTCAAACATACTGTACTGTAATGCAGCTGTAAAATGTCTGATCTTTAGTATTCCATTCTGAGAACATTATCTAAGCTGTATACTAACATTTTTACTAAGTAATTATGTGATACCTAGTTAAATAATTTCTTCACTCTGCTACACATCTGCTATCTAACCATAATACACAGGACTGCTAACCCCCAACCATGAAAATCAATAAAGTAGAAACAGTAATCAGCCTTATCTTTTTAATACCAAAACTGCATGTTCACCCTTATCTTGTCACACAAACGGTAGAGAAGGTTTTGAAGCAAGCTGAATTTTTTTATTAATGTTATTTTGTTATTACTTTTTCTTTTCCTGAAATATTAATGGATATTCCTTACTCCTTAGTAAAGAACATTGCTTCATTTTCTCCAGAGAAGAACCTGGGATTCCTGGTGGAAAACAAATCAACCATAACCCAGCAATGTGCCCTTGTAGCCAAGAAGCCCAATGGTATCTTGGGCTGCATTAGGAAGAGCATTGCCAGCAGATCAAGGGAGGTAATCCTGCTCCTCTACTCAGCCCTTGTGAGGCCTCATCTGAAGTGCTGTGTCCAGTTCTGGGATCCCCAGTTCAAGAAAAAAACCAAGGAACTACTGGTGATGGTCCAAAAGGGGGCCACAAAGATGATTAGTGGACTGGAGCATCTCTCTAATGAGAAAAAGCTAAAGGAGCAGAGCAGGTTTAGCCTGAAGAAGAGAAGTCTGAGAGGGAATCTTATCAATGCAAACTAACGTCTTAAGGGAGAGTCAAGGGCATAGGGCCAGATTCTTTTCAGTGGTGCCCAGTGAGTGACAGGACAAGGGAAAAAGGCTCAAATGAAAACACAGGTAGTTCCATCTGAATTTGGGGAAAAAAAAAATTTACTGCAAGGGTGACAGAGCACTTGAACATGGTGCCCAGAGAGACCATGGAGTCTCCTTGTCCAGAGATATTCAAAACCCTCTTGGATGTGATCCTGTGCAACTTGCTATAGATGAACCTGCTTTGGCAGGAGGGTTGGACTAGATGGTCTCTTCCAGAGGTCTCTTCCAACCAAACTGTGATTCTGTGATTTTGTGATTCTATGATTCTGTGATTCATGTGAAGTGCAACAACATGCTGTTAAGTAGTTATTGCCTCTGAGAGGGCTATTTTCAGCAGCAAATTAAGTGAATATAGCTTATGGCTTCTATTAAGCCTGTCAATAGTTAACGCTTAAGCATCAAAATTAAAGACACTTGTGAAATACTTACTGTAGTGGAATCAATGGCAATAACCTCATTGACATAAGTGATGTCAGGTTTTCAACCACTATGACGTGCAAAATGGCTTTCATTAAAACTACCATGATTATAAGGCTGTTCATGATGCCAAGTCTTAAATTCTTTATTCAATTGGGTTGCAATCTGGAGTAATGACCTAATAAGACTAAGTACTTCAGAATCTTGACACACAATAAAAATAAAAATATAGTAACAAATAATATATTGCATTTACAACTATACTTTCAGATTTTACCTACAGGCTACTGTAAGAATAATGAGAGCCACAAGTCGTAGCTTAATGTCCCCATTTCCTGTTAGAACGGTCCAGAAGATACAGACAGACAAACAAACATCCATGGACAGCTTAGCTGATCCGTTTTCCAACCAGCAGGTATTCCCTAAGCATGTGTCCTCATTCCAATATGCAGACTCTGGGAGCAGACTCCTAGAGGGCATTTCAAAAGTCAAAAAGGCTTAATGGAATGGCTGATATAACTCTACAGAAACCAGCAGGTGATCTATGGTTTGGAATAAGTCCAAATTTCTTATTCATGGGATACTGGAACTCAAGAACATGGCAATTAATAATTTCTACCTGGAAGGATATCTGGAAACAAAAACATTATTTTATTCTCTTTTGGATCATGACTCTGAGCTTATCTAGGAGCACAGCAGGTTTTTTTTTTTTAGTTTTTATTTCATTTCTGCCCTAACAAATGCAGAAAACAGCTCGTTCCTTCTTTTAGATATGAGTTATGAAAATTCAGCAGGAATGAAAAGTTCTGTCTATGCTTATCTGAAGTTTCTGACATTCACACTTCTTCTTTAGGGACCTAGTCCACAATAGCATGGTATCCAGCATACATCTTCCTTCTTATATTGCAGACTGTGTAGATCTCCTACTGAAGAGTAGTCAGTTATCAGGACAGATGCCTTTTTCTTTGGACCTTCAAATTCCTCCTTAAAAGTCACCTCTATGGTAATGCATTAAAAAAACACACATTCTGATAGTGGCTGTAGAAGGCCACTGTGTTGGTCAGGCAGGACTTGGCCTGGGTGAAGCCATGCTGGTTGTCCTGAATCACTTCCCTGTCTTCCATGTGCCTTAGCAAAGCTTCTAGGAGGATCTGTCCCATGGCCTTCCCAGGAACAGAGGTGAAGCTGACAGGTCACTAGTTCCCAGGATCTTCCTTTCTACCTTTTTTAAAGATAAGGACAATGTTTCCCTTTGTCCAGTCCCTTGGGACTTCACCTGACTGCCCTGACTGTCCAAAATCATGGAGAGTGCCTTGACAACTGCATCAGCCAATTCCCTCAGGACTCTGGGATTCATCTCCTCCGATGCTATAGACTTATGTACATTCATGTTCCTCAGGTGGTTATCAATCTGATCTTTACTTTGAGTGGGAGGGACCTTGCTCTGCCAGTCCCCATCTTGCTGTCCATCCACTTGAGCTGGGGAAGGAAGAGGAGGGTGCGAGGACTCTCATAGTGATGATGTTTGTATTTCCAAGTAACTGTTACACATGATGAAGCCCTGCTTTCCTGGAGATGACTGATTCCCTGCCCATGGGGAAGTAGTGAATGAATTCCTGGTTCTTTTGTTGTGTGCGTGGCTTTTGTTTTATCTATGAAATTGTCTTTATCTCAACTCAAGAGATTTCTTGTGTTTGCTTTTCTGATTCTCTCCCCCATGTTCCTGGAGGAGATTGAGTGCGTGGTTGTGTGGGGCTGAGCAACAGGCTAGGGTTAAACCACAACAACTATCTACAAACTGTGCACACAGTGTGTCTGTGCTAAAATACCCTATTATCCTTGCTCCTTTTTTTGATCCTCATATAATGTGATGTCTTTAAATTTTAAGGTCTGTAGACCAAGGGGATTTTTGTGAATGGGTCCGTAAGTATAGTACCATTCTGGTGCCAAGTAATACCCTCTACCTCAAGAAGAGGTTCAGCAGAGTCCCGTCTGAAATAATGAGTACTTGGCAAAATTCAAGATATTCCCATCTGTCACATAAGTGTCTCTTTCATATAAATAACAGCGTGTGTATGTGAGTATGTTTGTTCAAGTGAGATTTTATACACACACACACACACACACACACACACACACACACACACACACACTTTAGTCTCAATAAGGCTGATTATTCTAAATCTTGTTGCAAAAAAGTGGCAATAGATGATAATAATAACATCCTAGGAAGTCAAGATGTTATTAGTCATTAAACTCTTCTGAAAGTCTTTACCCAAAGACTTAATTCTCGGAGTTCATTCTGGCCTTTCTTAACCAGAACACCTGACTACATTCAAATGTGTTTATATATATACTTCACTTCCTTCTGCAAGTGAGACAGGATACATTTCACTGATAGAGATACATTTCATTTCCTTCTCCAAGTGGATGAGGAGGCCAACAAGGAGTGGGGCTGTACTGCACTTTGTTCTCCCCAAAAAGAAGGGACTAGTGGGGAATGTGGAACTCAGTGGGAGCCTTGGCTGCAGTGACCATGAACTGGTGGAGTTTGAGACCCTTAGGGTGGAGAGAAGGGAACACTGCAACCTCCCTACCTTGGATTTCAGGAAAGCAGACTTTGGCCTCTTCAGGGATCTACTTGGCAGAGTACTGTGTGATAAAGCCACAAAGGAAATAGGAGCCCAAGAAAGCTGTGAGGATCTCATGGAGTTTGACAAGGCCAAGTGCAAGGTCCTGCACCTGGCTCAGGGAAATCCCAAGTACATATACAGTCTGGGAAGAGAATGGAGTGAAAGAAAAGCCCTGAGGAGAACAACTTGGTGAGAGAAAATTTTGACATGACCTGGGAATGTGGACTCACAGCTCAGAAAGACAACCGTGCCCTTATCTGCATCAAAGGGAGGACGAGGGAGGTGTTTCTCCCCCTCTACTCCTCTTACATGAGACCCCATCTGGGTATTGCATCCAGCGCTGGGGTCCTAAATATTCGAAGGACATGGACCTGCTAGAGCAAGTCCAGAGGAGGGCCAAAAAGGTGATCAGAGGCCTGGAGCACCTCTCTTATGAAGATAAACTAAGACAATTGGGATTATTTAGCCTGATTCTTCTAAATCTTGTTGAAGAATTGAAGGAGAAAAGGCTCTGAGTAACATTATAGCGATCTTTTAGTTCCTAAAGGGGGCTAGAAGAAAGCTGGACAGAGACCTTTTACAAGAGCATGTAGTGAAGTTATGAATGTTCTATCCCTGGAAGCATTGGACAGAGCTTTGAACAACCTGGTCTAGAGAAAAATGTCCCTGCCGTGACAGGGGGATTGGAACTAGATGATCTTTAGAGTCACTTCCAACCCAAACTATTCTATGGTTCTTTGACATGACGACATGCTGATATAGAACTATCCTTTCACTAGGTTGAAACCCTTTTATTCCCAGCCATCAAGGAATTAAAATATGAGCATTTCTAGTGCAATTAATAGAATAAGAAACTCTTATTGGCTTAAATAACTTTTTTTTTTAAATCATTTTTCTTTTTTCACAAATTTGCCCTATCATGTACCATCACACATATCTATCCAGTGGTAGCAAAGCCTTGAAGAGGCTCCTAGTCATGACCTAATGCAAACGGCATTAAAAGCAATAAAGTAGAATGAAGCATACCAGAAATAATTCCATCCCTTAAGCTATAGCTATCATTTAATGTAGCATATGGCTAACAGAATTGGAGTAAAACACTAATTTTCCATCTGTTGACTTTTGCAGAATAACAGAGACTGCAATGACCTATATTTAGAGAACACAAGGAGTCAAAGTCATTGGTGATGTTTGTCTGCTTGTATGAGTCAAAATCAAATCAGAACTGCAAGTGATACGGGAAAAGGGGTGGAGAAAGAAAAGCTAGTGCTTTTCAGTTTTTCAAATCTGCATTTCAAGCAGCTAATGTTATTATCATTATATGATAAATGTCATCTGTCTAGATTACAAAAATTATTTTTTTTTAAATAAGAAGAATGATGACAAAATGGGGTAGTTCTCTTCTTAAGTGCATTATATACATGTTTCTTTGGTTCTATTGCCCTCCTGTTATTTGAGATTTCACTTCAGGTTTTTCAATTAAAGATGTACATTGATTGCAAGCTAAATTAACATGATGCCTTTCATCTGATTTTATGATAAGCATTGATTTTTATTTAGCATCTACTGTTTGGTTTCAATAAAACTAATAATGAATGTTGTTGATGCATGTTATTTATATTAGACCTGAGTTTTATAGCTTGGAGACTTTGTTGAAGACATGTGCTATGTTAATAAAAATTCTGGCTTGCTCATCCAGTTCAATTGTCAGGTATGGAAATGTTCCTGCTGTTGCCAGAGCAACTTTAAGATTACAGTTTTACACTGGAGAGTGCAGGTATTTCAAAAAAGAATGTGTCTGTTTTTCTGCTGTTTGACTTTTTAAAGTGGCATATTAATCCTCTGCATTTTATTTATTTATTATTTGCTTTTGCTATAGCATAGGACTGCAAAGTCTCAGGCACCCTATCGAGCAGGTAGATCATGTGGATATGTGCAACTCCCTTCAGGGGTGTTCTCACATTACAAGCCTCGTTTCACCACATCTATACTGTGCCATAAGAGTTGAACATACCCATATTGTCTACCAGCTCAATACCTTTCAGCCTGAATTTGAGGCCGTCCAGATGCTAGCAGGAAAACCTGAAAAAATCAATACCTTCTGTAGGTTTTTTTCCCCAGGCACACACAGCTGATCTAGAAAACTTCTACTCTGTTTTCCCTTCTATGGCTGGAGCCAAACACAGTAAAGGACCAGGTATCATCCATAGAAGAGAATGTTCTTAGAGTGTCTGCTCCAGGACAGAGAGGTAAACTTTTGCAATCATGATGCAAAAGGAATCAATTACAAAGGAAATGTAAGAAATAACATCTCAAGAGATCTCTTGGGTTTGGAATCTCTCAAACCCTAGAGATAAGGTGCCATGATTGTATGATTTGACCAAAGAGAATTTCTATCTGTTCTATCCTATAGAAATCATGTTACAAAACCACACTGTAGCACTGCTCTGAGGTTTCTTTGTCCTGAAGGCCCACATAAATTCTAAATCATGCTTTCAGTACTCTAGTGTGAATCACAATAATTTCACTGAAATGTCAGTCCAACTACAAGTAACATACACTGTAAACACAAGAACTGCTTATTAACTAATTTTGCAAAAATATCTTAAATATTTATCTGTTGTGAACAAATCATATAAGACCTACTAGTTCAGTGTTCACATATATCGTACATAAATTATTATTTGGTAATAATTTGTTTGAACTATGATTAGGCACTGTTTATAATGAGAAGGTACTATTTCCCCGTCCTAATATAAGAAAGCAATTTATTAGACCAGATACCAGAGAATGACAGCATCTGAACATATGAATTTTCAGGTAAAAGCCACTAATGAAAAATTACTGATGATTTCAGATTGAAAAAAGTCATTTTTAAGGTACATCCTTGGTAAAAGATGAGTCAAAAATAAGAATAAAATTAATTTTGTTAAAAATAAATAATTTTATTAAAAATTCACTACAAGCTTCACCAGAATATTTGGTTGACAGTAAATATTGATAAAATTATCCCATTAATCTATGGCTAATTGTATGAATCTGTAAGCTTCGGAAAAATGTATTGCCAACAAAGTGGACATTGCTTTAGAAAAAAATGAGACTCCAGTAAAACTCTACCTGATGATATAATGAGTTTCTTCAAAAGACAAAGCTGAGTTTGACATGTCCAGACTATACTTAAATAAAACAAATAAAAAAAAAAAAAAGGAAAAAGAAAATATATACCTTCTTTTGCCTTGTTTTTCTTGCTTTTTTTTTTTTTTTAATATTATTTTTTCTTCTTTAAGATGATTGACCTTATTTTACTCATCTTAGAGGACTGTTCTTTGGTTTTAAGTCTTTCTCTGTTTAGAATACAGAGTCGTAGAGGTCACTTATGATGAAAGAATATTTGAACATACAGTATCCACAGACACAGAAAGATTAGAACTGTCATTTCTAGAAGTACATATTGACAGAAGACTGCTATTTTTTTAGCCTAATTTTGTTTTGAGAAACTGTTTAATACAGCACTGTCTATCAAGTAGATATAGAGGGCCTAAATATGAAAGATAATTTGAAAGCACTCGATGTCAGTGTTATGTCACTTACTAATTACGGTATATTGAAAGCATTCTGAATAACATATGTTCATATTTTTTCAACAAAGATACTGCAAACAGAGATATGTGTCTAATGATCTGTTTTTATCTTCATTTTAGAAAACAAGTTCATGTAATGATCTGTCTTCATGTGTTTACATGCACTTGTCTGTCCCACTGTATGTCATTTATGAAAAATGTTTTTGAGCTCACTGGCAGATTTGAATCAATAAAGAAAAAAACATAACGATAATGAAGTTTCCCAAAGTTTTGTGAAAATAAACAGTGGAGTAAAGAAAAGAAATTCAGTGAGTTCAACAGCTGTCTATTAAACCACAGAGAGCATATATTTATAAATGCCCCAGTCACTGAATAGAGTAACACTAAATGCTTGCAGGTCACAAATCTGAAAAGAAACAACAAACACTTCATTAGTACCATGCCCAAAAAGCAATTTTTTAATAGCTTTTGTGAACATTGTTCTATGAGGAATACTACATTTATAATACTCTTGTGACTACAGTCTGTTAAATGCTTCATTCTCAGTTTTTCAAGAAAGAAATATATGTGAAGTGTGCATATATGACAATAATTTATACAGACATGTAGCTGCATGCATGTCAATACAAAGCTTGAAGCTGAATTTTTCATGACTTCCAAACTGGATTCCAGGATTTCTCCATTACTTTACTGTCACATATAAGTGTGGTGGCTTTATAATTTCTGTTTTTACTGTCTGTCATGGGTTAGCAAGCATAGTCCCGGAAGTGATTTTCTTGCAAAGAGGTGCTTACAGCTTCCTCTATGACCTAACAGAACCTATCAGCTGGCCAGTTTGAATATGGACAATTTTTTAAGCCACTTAGAATTTTGACCGCCTCTGTGGTCCACATTTAAGAATGGACAAACCCCGGGAGGCTCTCTCTCTTGCTTCTGGACGGAGGACTGGTAACTGGCCTGGGCCTGTACAGGGCCCAGCGGCCCTGCCGGGACCTGCTCAGGCCGGGCTGGGCCGGGTCACGGCCATCCTGGAGCCGATGAAACCCTCCCAGCCCTCCTATGTGCAGACCGGCCACTCCCCCTCTCCAGTGCGGCCAAAGAATTCAGCTGAAGCTTCCCCCTGCCTGGCAAAGATCATGTGACCAACAGTGATAAGCAAAATTCCAGCTGCAAGGCCTGGGTGAGATTAACCCTTTTAGTGTTGTGAAGAGCTGAAATCCTGAGGGAGGAGAAAGAGGAGATGTTTAAAACTGAAATTCTGTTGTAAAGCTATGATAAATCAGAGTACCTGTTGTAATTTCATGAAGGTATGGGGGGTGGAGTGTTCAACTTGTACTTGTGAGCAAAAGCACCTGTGCTGGAATAAGAAAATGATGAAGCAGCTGTAATTTGATGAGAAATTTGAACAGGGAGAGATGGAAGTGATGAGGACTCTTGCTACAAATGGAAGGAGAAGACCTCTGTTCCTAGAAATACTCCCAGAGACGGTCCTAGAGATGAAGATGATGAGGACCCTTTTCCTCCCAGGGAAGGGGAGGGCCTCTATTCTTAGAGATGGAAATGCTCCCAGAGATGGGTGAAGAGAACTTTTGTTTCTGAACGGCTCAACCTTAAAATTGTACCCCAATAGTTCAAGAGTGGACCCTCGAAAGCAGTTGTGGGAAAAGCTGCAAGTCGTGGGTAGGGACTCTCACAGGATGTGAGCAGAAAATCAACCCGGGCGGCTGTCTTGTGATAATTTCTCCATAGCATGAGCAAGAGAGATTCCTCTTCCTAAATGAACTGAACAAGGCTATTACGGAAGTGGTAAACAGACTGAACATCCCAAGGGTTGTCTTTTTACGTTGTCAGTGGGAGAAGGGAGAAAGGTGGGGGTAGGAGAAGTGTTCTGGAGGTGTGGTATGATTTTATTTTGGTTTTTTCCTTCCTTCTTTTAGATCTATTAATAAACTTCTTCATATTCTTTCAAGTTTTGTGCCTGCTTTGCTTTCCTCCTAATTCTTATCTCACAGAAGGTAAACAGTAATGAGTATTTTGGGCCAAACCACTACACTAAATTGGTGTTTCTGCCTGGTTATCGAACTGAACCCACTACACTATCATAATATTTATGGAAGCAAATTATTCCAGAAAAAAGAGCAACTTCACCAAATACTGATCTGCACAATTTCCTTCTTATTTTTCTTGGCTTTTTTCTTTTTACTTATTTTTTCTGCCACAAGGTCATGATCTGATTCTATGATGTTTTTAAGCACAAAAGCCAAACATGAAACCACTTGAAAGATAATATCCAATTCGATAGTCTTATGTCAGATTAAAAAAAAAAAAAAAAAAAAGAAAGCTTTGAATTAAACAAATGAATCACTTATAACTCTTTCAATAGACTCCTCAGTCGGCCTTGAAGGGTAGTTCAACATAGTAAAAGGTGTGTGATCTTACGAAAGAATCTGATTATTTTTTCAATATTGAAACAATTCTGGAAAAAAATAACTGAGTAGTAAACCTTTCATTTCAGATTAAACCAGGGAAAACATGAAATCTCCTTTTCTTGAGTAAAGGAACATTCCAGAAGGAGTATTTATAAGAATTCAGATGTCCTAATCCTAACCCTATATAAATAGATACATAGGACATGGAGATATATGTATACACACACATAAATTTCAAAAATCTTGACAGGCCAGTAACTGAATGAGTGTTCAATATTATTAGTGAATTATCATTATTCTAGATAAAATCCTACAAAATACCCAAAACCAAATATTCTCAAGTGAGGTGTTTGCATTTTAACACTTCTAAAAGTGAAGGCACTATGCTAAATGACTTTTTTTCCTGTAAAATTGGTCAATTATTTTAATCCTTCCATGGAGATATGAAATTCTGAGAACCTGAAATTATTATTCAGAAAATATTTTTAAAGTTATTTATCACCATGATCTTAAAAATATTTAAGACTCAGCTCCTCTTCCAAGGCCTAATACATTGTGAGATGTTCAGTTAAAGGCCATGGGAGCAGCAAAACACCCACATAGAATTTGGTGTCTAAGTTTTATTATAACAAAGAAATACCTGATAAATAAAGTTGGATTCAGTTGCCACAGAAAGGTATTTAGTGCTCTTTGAGATGCAATGGGGTATTGCATCCTGACTGTCACTCCAGACGAGTGATATAGTTGGATATCTCAGTCCTTTGAAGAAATAACATTTTGGTACCTAAATAGGGGTTCTACAGGCTGGAACAGAATGTCACCGCTTACTCACAGAATCTCACCTACTTACAGCTTGGTAGGTTTCACTGCATTATTAGATTTTCAGCACAATATCCTCAAATAAATTGTACTGATCTCTATCAGCCATGCCAGCCCTGTCAAGTGCTAACATTATATGACTTATCTTGGACTAGTTATCCTCTGTTCTGGGATTCATTGCACTACTTCAGATAATAAAATTGTAGACATCTGCATGTGAGTTAGTCACAATAGTGTCAGTAAGTAATTTAAGGTACAAATCATCTTATCAACAGAAGTGTCTGTACTAAGGCCTGTGTCTTAGAAGTTCTGGCTTTTATCAATTTTCTGCATTGATAGAGTGGCCAACTGAGCTATAGACATGCAAGAGATGTCATACTGTCATATGGATCCCAGGTACAAAAATCTTTTACTCTTCAGTTACATATATATATTAAAAAAAACCAAACCAGATATATATAAATATGCCTCAGTCCTAGTCTTTTCATGCTCAGGAAGGTAGGTGCCTATGTCAATTGTGGGTCTGAATGCTCAATTCACCAGCAATTAAGTTTTAACTGAAATTAGAGTCCTAGTTTGAAATTGCTAGGAGTTAGCAGACTATGCCTTAAAGCTTTGACTGCTAAAATCTCTGTTATACATAGAACCTGGAAGACAAGCACAAAGCAAGGAATAATTGGCTATGTCTCGCTCAGTCGACCAGAGGCAGAATTGATGATGTCTGAGACTGCTAAATAAAAATCCAGGGACCTATCTATCTCTGTTCCTCATGCCAGGTGTCACAAAGTGACTTAAGAAGTTATATTGCTTAAGGACATACCTCTTCAGAGCTGACAAGAGAAAACTGGAGAGGAAACTGAAGTCCTTGACATCTCACCATATACACTGCTTTCTGTTATCTCATTTCATGGCAATGTTGTGAATTTCCGTAACATTCTGTTTCTCTCCCTCTAAAGGCCTAGCCATCAGCTAGACAAGTGTGGATATAAACTATTTGATAACTACTTGGCCTCAAGGAGAGAGGTTGGTCTTTGACTCACTTTTATTAAGCAGTTTAGGCAAAGAGCCACTTCTGCCTTTAATCCATTGCTTTTTAATGTGGACCAGAACATTAGTAAGACAGCGGCTTCTACCAATCTTCTCTATGAACAAAAATGTCTCCAGGGAGAAAACAATCTTCTGCTTTTTTAACAGTCACAGAAGGTTATACTTACAAAATGTTCATGTAATTGCACAAAACATGAGATTCTAATTCTTCGTTCTCTTTCACTGATGACTTTGCCTGACAACTTTGCTAGCTTCTATGGAAATTTTCTCAGCACATTTCACAAGCTAATTTGTGAAGAGAATCAAAAGACTGAACAGCACAATATTGGAATATAAATTACAAGAAAAAATCTATTATTTTTTCAGATATTCTGCTTAAATTTTCAGATGCAACACTTACACCCTGATTCTGCAGATGCATTGCAAATTTACTTTCTCATAATTATGAGCTGTTAACTAGCAATTGTGCTATGTCAGTTCAAAGCCACTTCTTTAATCAGATCTTACTGATTCTTATTATGCATTGTTTTCTGCTACCACAGTTATGGTCACATTTGTGATCTGTATTGTCCACACAAATGATTTCATGGTCATTAAACTTATTTAATTAATAATACAATTATAAGACGTATCGTCTTAGTACTTGCAAAACAGTGGGCTCAGATTCCTGGCATTTCTCAGAGTTCCTTTTGCTACACATGCTTTCTGCTTTTGCTTAAAGCTGCTCTTCCATCTGTTTCTCCCAAAACCCATGTAATTTCAGGTATTAAACATCACATATTTTATTAACTGAAATTATATAACATGTTCTTAGCTTGGCACATTCTTTAAAACATGAGAAAATGCATTTTATAAAAAAGGGCTATGTACTTCAGTAGTAGAAGTAGCAGCCACTCTATTAAGTACAGAAATGATTTAGTAGACAGTAAATACAAGCGCACATTTGTTTGTTTTCTTGGGTTCTGAAGAGCTTCCAGTCTGACCACATAGATAGAGGAGAAAATATAACTTAGAAGAAATAAAGTATGTGACAACAGCAAAAATACAGGGTTTGTTTATTTTCTCAGTAAGGGATGAATATGTCGATTAAAAAAAAAAGCAAAACCAAAACACTATGGAAGAAAATGGAAAGTAGAGACTAGGTGGAAAAGAAAAAAGATCAGATAATAAAGTTAATGTGAAGAGACTGAAAAGAAAGGTGAAGCAAAAGTACCAAGTCACTGCAGTTCTACGAGGCTATCTACATAAAAAAAATGTGTCCTCACACTGTTGGCCTTTCATGAAATATTGGAACTGACTCAGCAGCTACTGTGGCTTAGATTGTACTTGGTGATGCACCAAACTACCAAATAAACAGTCACTCTGTATCTTCCACAGGTTACTGACATGCAGCAGTGGGAAAATCCAGAGCTGTTTCCTGTAGAAAACTTGGCCAAAAATGAAGTTAAGGGGGGAAGTGTAAATGTAAAGGAAGCGGGAAGCTCTTCAGAAATTACATGAAAAAAAAAGAATACTCTTTTTTGTAGATAGTTTTGGGAAAGAGTTTTACTTTTCAAGGTGCTTACTTTCTTTCTAATTTCTGATGTAAAACCTCCCTGGTGTGCAACTTTCTTCAGTCTGTGAAGATGACCTGAGTATGCTGTCCTCCAGTACCCATGTTTTCAAAATTATTTGAGTACTAAAGTCTGAATTCATCAAGACTTTGTTCTTTCAAAATTCTGTAAATTCAATTCTAGATGGACATCTCATACTCATTGCACAAAGAGACTCACAAATTAATTGGTCTAGTAATAATCACTACTTGATCCAGGTGGAAACTTTATTATTTGAGTTTATCTAAAATGTAGTGGGAAAAAGTAGCATCACTTTTCTTTTGCAGAAAGATAAAATAAAGGCCAGAAATTATTTAGGTAAAGAAAAACATATATGTTGTTTGAAAAACATATTATCTGTAAAGTCCAGAAAGAAAATTCTCTTCATACTGGACTGTAGAACAGTTCTCTTTTTTTTTTTTTTCCTTACCACTTGTCTGTTCCAAATAGACAAGTTTTTTTCTCAAGTTTTAACTAGAGAAAGAATATGAAGAATATATTCACATTCCTCTCTAAATATTATATCTATTAGGATTTGATTTTGGAGATGTAGCTTAAGTATTTTCAAACAAAATAAGAACTGTAATATGAATATACAGTATAATTTCTTAAACCTTTGTCTACTAGGCTATGAGAGCAGAGGGAGGTACAACTTCCTCTTCTGCCACAGTCTAGCAGATAAACTGTTTTAAGTATCTAATTCCAGAGTAATATTCAAGACTATGAAACTGGTAGAACCTCTAACAGTTTTATAAGTTAAAATACATTTTCATCAGCACTCCATATTTCTTACATAAGGTGGCTTATGCTTCTTTATGTTGTATTTTGTATGTCTCATTTTAAGGTATTCAATTTTTTTGAGTGCCTGAGTTTACTGTAGAGAAATCAGAAGACAGAGACATGTTGAAAGTTTGGCTCATTGTTCAAATACCAACTCCATTTAACTTCTAATTCTCAGGAACTCATTGCACAGAGGGTATAGACAAAAGCATGTATCAATATTATGATTAATATAATAATTCATAAAGGTTTCTTCATACATGCAGTGCAATACCACTGCAGATTCATTTTCAGGAACTTTCTTTTCCATTCATCAGTGATTTAACAATGTACAGCTCTGTGGTGCCTCTAAATAATTGTGTGGGTTTGTTTCATTTTTACTAGATGAGGTGCAATTAATATGCAAATTCTTTTCATTTTTTGTGGCAAGAGAGGCATGTTGGTATTTTAAAGACCAATGTGTGAGCCGTGGGACAGTGACAGGATAAATATCAGGAGAATTCATTTGTGTGTGTTCTGAGGGAAGGAAATTACAAAATATTCTGTCCCTTACTACTAAAAAAGTGCAAAATTATGCATCAGAAAGCAGCTTCAGAAACAGCAGGAACTGAGGTATAAATGGAAACAAGAGAAGGGAAGGAAGACATGAATGGTTTCCCTGTAGGCAAGAATGGTAGCAAAACCATACAGGAGACAGCAGGACAAAAAAAATCTAAGGAATATATGGGATGATAAACATCTAGCCTAAGATTCTTATTTTTAATACTAGTGTTGACCCCAGAAGAAGTAAGGAAAACTTTAATGTGTTCTGCTTCACACGATTTGTATCAACTTTACAAAGGCTAGTACTCCCTGGAATAGTTACTAAATTATACTAAATCACAGCTGTAATGTTTACACTATTCTCATATATATATATAGTAGAAGTCATTTACTATTACAAAAGTATTAAAATTTGAGCTACTGACTCAGAGTTTGGGGGCCTTTTGGGAATGGGTGATATTGCAAATGAGCATTTGAACATTACTTTCTCTGTCATTTTATTTTGTGCTTGCTGTCTTAAAGTTTTGAATACAAAACTGTAGAACATTATCTAAAGTGTGCCAGTTGAAGAAGTTTTTAAAAAGTATGTACTTCTGTGGGTCATACAGCTGTTAGCTTTTGAGTCAAATCTGCTACGATTGCTTCACACTTCATTCTTCTATGATAGAAGGGCCATTCTCCTGAGATAAATGAAGTTTCATGTCTCCGTTCTGCAAGAAACTCCACTGAGTTGGATTCCTATGCCCACATAAAACCAAAGGTTTGATGAAAGTCTTGGTTAAGGAAATTGCCCTGGAGCTGGGAGAAATTGAACTATTCATATGAAAGAATTTGGTTATGAGAGCTCTTCCTCAACCCACTTGGTCTTGTCAGGGTTAGCTATCAGAGCTATCAAGGTTTTAGGAGTTTTAATGTCATATAAACCCTGTATATGACTGAAGCTTTTACGCCTTTTACTCAACGACAATCCTATTTCTACAGATATGAGCATTTTTCATAAGAAGAAAATATCTTCTAGTTGTGAGGCTTCACTACTGAGCATGCAGCTTAGACTGTGTCTGGTAAAAAACCAGCTGCTTCAAAGGATTACTATAGAAATTATCCAGAAAAAATATTACTTTGTTGGAAAGACTGAGAAAAACTTAGGAGTGTTTAAGTTTTACTATATAGCCAGAATAACTCTCAAATATCCTTTTAAGACAAGACTCCTAGGATATGGCAGGAATAATAACTCAAAGCACTATGAATCCACTGGCAACACTTTCAGAAGCACTGGGGAAGAGCAGGTATTTTGAAACTAGTGAATAAGCACAACATTGTGCCCAGATCTCAACCAGAACACATTGCTCCTGAGGGAATCAGGGGATCAATATTCAAGCTGACCACTTTCATAAGTAACAAATTCTTGAGGATTCTAGGGTTTCATCAGTGCTCCTGTAATGCCTTACTTATTACACTGATTGCTAGAAAATACTTCTTTGATGCCTTGGGTATCAACTGTCTACCTGGACTGTGAAGATTCTGTGGGATCACATGCTGTTATGCTTCAAGAACCTGAGATATGTCCTAGGGAGCTGGAAATTTGTAAAGGCTCCTTCTGCCCTGTTTGATTATTTGTCAAGCCCTTAGGTAAGGACCACTTAGTTATTAAAAAAGACTAAAAGAACTGCTTGGCTGGGAATATAAAACACATTGCCATGTCTATCACTGCAATCAAAAGCAGATGAGTACAAAGTACCAAGCAACCTGAGATGATACTTCCACCACACATTTTTCTAGGCTTCACATCTTTGCAACACAAGAACTCCTTGAACCAAAAACTTTTTTTGTTTTCAGTAATCCTCAGTGAATTTCTTCTGCATGAACTTGTTCAGTCTCTCTCAAAATGCATGAAAACATTCAGCATTTGTAAGAGGGAATTTTGTACTTAGATGGCACCTTCTGTAAAGAATCTAGTAATTCTTAACCCAGACCAGGCTGAAGAAAATACAAAAATAGATAAATAAAGGCATTTATTCACAAAAATGACTGTGATTTTTTGCTATGCATCATACTTGCAAAATAGAGGCATAGGTGAGAAAGGGAAGGAAAAAAAGTTAATTTACTAGTTAGATTAACAAGGAAGTTATGCTTGTAAATTTATTTGAAAAAAATAATTCATAAATATCTTTTTTTTTATATGCCTTAGATCTCAGAGACAGCAACATTCTGAGGGAGAAAGTCTCCCATTCAGAATCCTTCAATTTGTCTGCATTTATTTAACATTTTTTCTCCAAAGCAAGTTTGCTTCTTAGATTTCTCTGAGACAGCCCACCGATTCTCCTTAACTGATATCTGGCCCACTTTCAAACTCTCTTAGAAAGGTGACTATTTCTTTTTTATAAAAGGTGTCACCTCCTTGACTTGAATAACCAGTTAACCTCAAGTTATAAAATTCTTCCTTCCTCTTTGTGACATGACGTACTTACATGCTCAATTATGACTCTAATTCTGGCTCTTATTTCTTATTCGCAAAGATAAACCCACAAATTTTACTTCTGGCCTTCATCTGACATCATGCACGAGTGTTTGTAATGACTGCACCATTTGTCAAGCTTGCTGTGGCAAAATTTAAAATGCAGTGTGGCTGGACTTTAATACCTAGATGTACAGACTGTTTGCACTCTCTGTTACAGCATTGAAATTCTGCCACATGGATTAAAATTTTTCCAAATAACACTATAAAAGAGTTATGGTAGATGTTAAGATCATCATAATTTTTAGTTTCATGGCTAAATCTGCAACTGCTGTATAGTAACTTGCTCTTAAACTGGTCTTTTATTAAGTCATTCACACTGATAGTGAGAACATCAATGGTTCCTTTGTAGCTTCTATAGCCAAAACCAAATTGATCAGAAATGTACAACAACATAATCTGGAGCACGGAAGGACCACTTCTTGCTGAGTTAGAAAAATACGTCTCTGTTATGCTGTAATTCCAACCCCTGATTTCCTTTTCTTTTCACAATTATTAACCAAACTAGGAAAAAGAAGAGAGAAGACAAAACACAAAACATGGAAATTGCATAAAGGAAGGTTTTGCCAAGGAGAAACATTCAAAAATCATATTAATATTATTAAATTAATCAAATCTGCCAAAAGATAATTTAAAAAATTTAAAATCTTTCATAGCATTCTCTCATTACGTAACAGCTCTATTAAACCTTGCTCAAGAGAACTGAAAGTAGGAAAATAAACAGTTTGAAACAGGGTCTGGATATACATTGATCTGTATGGCAGTAATATCTGTTAGAATACAGTGACAGTTTGTTTTCAGCTGGCAACAATACTGACATGAGAAGTGTGTGGCCCTTGCATATATGTAAGTTTATATGAAAAAATACATCCCCTCATCCAAAGAATGATTCTGAGGAAACAGTCCATCCACAATCATTCTCATGACTTTTTTCACAATCATAAGGTTGTTCTTTCCTCCATACATGTCATAGAAGCCAATGAAGTTTAACTAGGAAAAAAATGAGAATAAAGTATGAATCAAGGGCTTCCAGAACATGTAGACTTGTTCAGAATATGTGACACTTCATCTGTACTCAGTGACAACCCAGCAAAAACTAGCAGGACCTGAAGAAGAAGATTCCTCTCTTTGACACCAGATACTGGCCAAGTCCTTAAGAAATTTCTACTGAAATAAAATACTACTTACATTCATAAGTAATAAAACCTTAAGTAAGGATGTATCTTGAGCAGTCGTGATAATATATGATCACGAGTATACACACAGATTTCCAGGTCATGTTAACATGATCAGTATCTGAAAATGCCCTAACTGGGGGAATATACACTAAAATATTATGAAAACGAAAATCATTGTAGCTATTTCAGGTAACACCAACAAGTATACTCAGCAAGGCTCTTAGTAAAAATGATTACTTTAAGTGAAAGTTTAAGTGGAAGCAACTACCACTTGAATAATGCATGATTCTGGTAATTGTGTAGAATTAGTCTTTCGTTGTCCAATGTAATTTAAACATGTGGTATAAAATATGTAAAAAGCCAGTGAAATTACGGTAGAGCAACCTGATGATTTTCAAACTCAAAAGAAATATATAAATCACTAAATATGAACCATTATATTTTTCATATCCTACATATGATATTTTATTGACATATTAAAGAAAAAGACCAGAAATTGCTATGTAGAAATAAGAAAGCCTTTTTTAATGCAAATTACACAAGTAACTCTTATTTTATATAAAACAGGTTAGTATGTTGTTTAAAAATTTAAAATCCAAATACCTGAATGACTTTTATTTCCCACATATCTTGCACCTATAACAAGAGACAGAGGAAAACAGCTTTCATAATATGCTCTCAATTTTCTTTGATACAAATTATGGTAAAATTATTGCTCAAATTACTTTATAATAAGCAAAAAATCATCATCTACTTTTTTATAAGTCCTTTGGTATCTCTCCACTGAATCTGATCTTCTTTAGTTTAATTTGATCTACATGTGTAGAATCTCTGCATAACAAATCTCTTAAGGTTAAGAGACATCCAAAGAGAGAAGCTTTGTTCTTTACACAAGGTTATTGATTTCAAATATAATCCCTCTGGTCTTAATTGCCTTTTTAAAATTCTCTTCCTAATATTTTCAGAAGAAAATTGCTCACTTTCTTCAGAGTTGTGGGCCCCATTTAATTTAGGATATTCTGTGATTATATTTAGTATATATATGTTGTAATTTATAAATAAATACATTCTAGAATATACTATGTACTAGAATAGTTTCCATATTCTGCTGGATGCCAAGGGTAGTATGTTGTCAGGGGAAGACAAAAAAGGCTGAGGTACTTACTGCCATCTTTGCCCCTGTCTTTAATACCAAAGCCAGTTGTCCTCAGGATAGTCAGCTCCCAGAGGTAGAAGTTAGTAGCCCCATGAATCCAGGAGGAAATGGCTAATGATCTTTTATGCAAATTAGACAATCATCCAACTATGGGCCTGAATGGGATGAACCCAAGAGTAATGAAGGAACTGGCAAAGGACCTCACCAATCCACTTTCTATCATTTACCAGCAGTTCTGGTTATCTGGAGAAGTTGCCCATAGAGGTTGTGGAGTCTCTGGAAGTGTTCAAAAAGTGTCTGGATGTGACACTTAGGGATATGGTTTAGGGGTGATTATGGTGGTGTGATGTTGGCAGTTGGACTAGATGATCTTGAAGGTCTCTTCCAACCTTAATTATTCTGTGGTTTTGTGAAAAGTGAAATATGAATAATTTTTTTGGTTGTGTAGCAGAATACAATACAGGTATATTTAGAGAAATTAGACTGTATTTTGAGTAAATGAAGTTTGCTATGCACTTGTTTATTTGCTTGGGTTTCTGTTTTTCCCCAAGGGAATTTTATAATCCTATCCCTCTAAGATGTGAGGTCCACATTTAGATGTGAGTTCCTCTGTCTGTTTGTGTATAATAAAAAAAGATTTTCAGCTACTAAAACCTTGCAATTAATTCATTCGATTGTTTAGCATTTTTGGAATTCAAGCCTTCACTTTAAATTTGTAAATGCTAATTTAGGATATTAATTGCAGGTATCTATTTCTGAAAGCAGTCAAAATCTTCTAAAATAAAAAAGGTAGGCAGTTGGGGATCACATGCACTTATGTTCGATATTTTTTCCAGTGTCTGTAGAGGAAAGGTAGTCCTCATTATCTGGTCATCTAATTAGCTGAATCTCTTTCACCGAGTTTATAGGGAAGAAAATTACAACAGTACATTTTCCTTTTCGGTGTGCTCAGCTTCTGTCTAAGAGGAAGGGCATGAGAGAGGACTGTCCAAGCATTTGCACAATTTCTAGAGCATTTACAATTTCTAGAGCATTTGTCTCTGAAGCAGAAATCTCACAATCTGAACTCTAGGCAGTTTGCACATACAAACTCAAAGAATTATATCCAAGTCTGTGCAGACTTGAAATCACCTCCCCATGGGCAAAAGATAGCTTGCCTGTCATGCCACAAAATACCTTGTGTAGAAACATCTTTTACCTTTCAGATGGAGGTGAGCTATATCTGCCAAGAGAGTAAGCTAGTCAGCCAGAGACTAAATCTGCCAGAAGGTAATGGGTGGAGCTGTGAGATTCTTGTCTCTCATGTCAGAGTTAATTTTACTGTTCCTGTTTTTAAGTCTAGCAATAACCTAATGTAAAATGCAGCCATGTCCAAAATCTAAGATGTGCTCCTTTCGCTCCTGAGAGAGATTTCTTGTCTCTAGGTCCTCGTTTCATTCTGTAATTCTTGTACATCTGGCTATATAGTCTCAAGAGGAAAGATGGTATTAGATTTGTCCAAGGTGTCTTTATTTAGACATACTCTCCTCAAATGTGGGTTTAACCTTTTCTATGCCCATCTTGAAATCCCCATAAATCAGTACTCATTTATGCAAAAAGCTTATTAGTATGCTCCTCTTTCTGGCAGACATTAGCCAGACCAAATGCAAAGTGGATAAAGGCACCTCACATTTCATATTAATTTACTTAATAGTCAATAGAAATCTCTAGGACATGATGCTTATGACATTCCACAGATGTGCAAAGGGAGCTGATCAGTCTTTCTCTTCCTGACAAATTAAAAACTTTAAAGCAGCCTTTTTCTTCTACTACTCATCACTTATTTCCAGAGAAGAGCCATTTGGTTGGCTCGTGGAATTGCTGAGTGGAATTTGTGCATCAAAACTGTTAGGAGTGGTGATTCAGTCAGGAAGTAATGATGCTCTCTCTGTGGCTAAATATTTTTTTCTATATCTTTACAACTGAAGAAGCAATGCTAGAAAGAAAGGGTAGTCCAGGTAAGGTAATAAAAGGACCAATAAATGAAAACAATTTAAAAAAATTCTCAAACTAGCTCCTAAATTAAACAGACAGCATTATTCTCTCTCAGTCCTCAGAGAGACAAAACTTATTTTGATCACTTCTTTGGTGGTCAGGCATGTAAACTTTGAGAAAGACAGTAAAATTTCAATGCAGTAGTATCTTAATTGCCTGGACTGTAACACTCTGAATTTCTGTCAAATTTATAATTTCAATTTTATGTGCTCAGTCCAAGAAATAACTTCACCTCCTTCAAGTGACTGCATGCATTTTCCAGTAAATATATGGGTATATGTCAGGAAAAAAAAGATGGAGGAAGCACAAAGAGACAGAGATATGTGGGCTAAACCTGCAGACTTTTTCAAGTCTGGTCATAAAGTTTCCACTTCTATCATCTGGACTTCTGTGGGTTTCCATGTAGAAAGACGTGATCAAATCATTGATTCCTATGTACATTGCACTTAAATTTATGTTTAAAATTAATTCTTTCTGTATATGGAAGTTTTAAGACTAGCTTACAATAAAACTTTAAAATGTTGAGCATCAGTCATTTGGTAAAAACAATTGGAACTACTTGATTATTTTAGTAATAAATGTCTTGAATCACGTATTTTAAACTATTTTAATTTATACCATCTTGTACTTCTGAAAAGGTACACTTCTTTATTGGTAGCTATATTTGGTGTTAGAAATTGAATTTCTAAGAAAAAAGATCTAGCATGAATTCTTGTAGCAGCTGTCCAAGTGTGCCTGGATGGACACAACCCATTCCAACTGCCTCTAATGGACCCACTGCAGGACGCATCTGAGGTCTTCAATCAAGATGGTGATGCCTTGGAGAAAATGCATTTAAGAAAGGGAAAAATCCTGCATGACAATGAGAAGTGAGCTAAAAAGGTGATACCCTGTAAGCAATAAGGTGAGAGAAGAAAGGAGGAGGAGCTTTAGTGCCAGAGCAGTGATTCTTCTGGAGTTTGTGCAGGATCTCACACTAAAGTGTGTCTATATTGATGCCATGACGATTTTTTGCCTTTTCTTTTATACCCCTGTTACACCTTTTTACAACTTCTGTATTCTTAGTGCTTTTTGCCTACATTCTTGGACTTGTTTGTCAAGCTAGGAGACTAAACATTTTAGAAGCTTCATAGTTAGGGATCAGTGTGTCCCAGACCCCAAGGTCCTCTCCAGAACACATTCTGTACACTAAGGTAGAACTATCCAGGGGAAAGCTCCTTGGGGGGTAGGGGGGCGGGCTCATTCAAGCCTCTCATTAGGAAATTTTTGATAGATATGCTAATTAGTAAAATCTATAATGTTATACCAGATCCTTTGGGGTGTGTATTTTTGCGGGGTGCATTTCAGTGACCTGGACATGTGCACCTAAGGATCCTTAGAATAAATACCAAGGTAAAATCCCTTTTCCCCTTCTAACTGTGTATGATTCTTGATTTTATGACCAGGAAAAGGCATCAATATTGACCCACAAGCTTTCTCATGCTATTTTATTGCTGTGTCCCTGTGAGGAGGAAGAGCTAGTAAACAGCTTGGTGGGACTTTGGCTCATGATGAAGGCTAACCTGCCACAGTTCTTTGTGTTTGCTTTCTCATACACTGATGTAAAAAAGGAATAAAATGTCATCCCTTATTTTTCTTTTACACTTAGCTATTAAGTTTTAATTCATATAGACATACTTTCCTTTTGAACTTTTTTCACTCATTTGCGAGTTATGATACGTCTTCAAACTTAATTCTAAATAGAAAACGTACAGTGTTAGATAAAAGCAAATTGGAAACACCGTTTTAGAACAGTTCTGGAAAAATCTGATAACCTTACACTTATAGGAAACTGACAGCACGACACTAATTCTAAAACAAAACAGTTTTTCAAACTCTTTTATATAACTGTATATAAAGATATATTCATCTGAACTTAACAGTCTGGAATTACTTTATTGCTTTCAGGTTAGTAATAATTGCATGAATTATCCCTGAGCTGAAAGTGTATTCTCACTATATGAAAACAGAATAATTCATACTTTGCTGAACAGCAAGGTCCTCAAAATGCATTTGCGACATCATAATATACTGGAAAAAATCCTGCTTTACATTCAATTACTATTCTAAAACTGCAGTGAAAAAAATGTTTACCAGAACGCAAAAAATAAGGCTCTGCTTACTTTTCAGTTGAAACTTGAAGAAGTATAAAGGATGGGGTACAAGGCTGATCAGGGAATGCAAAAAAGGAGGCTAAGCAAGGTCAGTGGCAAGTTAATATGAACTCTTAAGAGGCTTGTTGTACAAACACTCAAAAGGAAGGGAACAGACTGAGGGAAAATCTTTTTTTATTATTATTTTTTTGGCTACAGAAGACAAGGTCACTATGAGATCAATCTGAGTTCAGGAATTTGGAAAATCAGAAAACCCTAACCACCACAGTAGTGAGGCTCTCCAGTAGTTTTCCACTATAAATAAAATTTAAAATAATATATGAAAATAGCAATTAGCATGCTATCTGAATAGTATATAAAAAGATTTATATAATAGAAGATGCCTGTTAAAAGCAAAGCTTGGACTTGGTAGTTCAAAGATTTATTTTCAAGTCAGTTTGTGTTTATATTGTTGGGGTTTTTTTGCATCAAGAGTTCTTCATGTCCACTGGCACACATTCAGTTGTAGTGCATATGGCACTGTAGTGGGTTGACCCTGACTGGATGACAGGCACCCACCAAAGATGCTCCATCACTTCCCTTCTCAGCTGGACAGGGGAGAGAAAATATATCAAAGGTTCATCAGTTGAAATAAGGACTGAGAGACATCACTGAGCAAATGCCACCAAAAGAAAAACAGACCTGAACTGGGAAAATCAGCTGAATTTATTACTAATTAAAATCAGAGCAGGTTAATGAGAAGTAAAATAATTCTTAAAAACACCTTCCTCCCACCCCTCCCTCCTTCCCAAGTTCTACCTTCTCCCCTTCAACAGCTCAGGGAGACAGGGAAGGAGGATTAATGGTCAGCTCATCACACATTTGTTCTCCTGCTGCTCAGGGAGAACCAGTGTGATATACCTCTCATGGGAGGCAGTCCTCCACAAACTTCTCTAATGTGAGTCCATCTCACTGGCAATAATTCTCCATGAACTGCTCCAGTGTGGGTGACTTTTCCATGAGGTTCAGTCCTTCAGGCACAACCTGCTTCAATGAGGGTCCCCCATGGGGTCACAAGTCCTACCAGTAAACCTGTTTCAACGTGGACTCCTCTCTCCACAGGTCTGCAGGCCCCTGCCAAGAGCCTTCTCCAGCAAAGGATTCCCATATGTTCGCAGCATACTTTCAGGCATGGGTTTCCTCCACAGTCTGCAGGTGGATCTCTGCACTCCCATTAAGGTGTCAGGGGGACTGCCTGCTTCTCCATGGTCTTCACCACGGGCTGCAGAGGAATCTCATCTCTGGCGCCTGGAGCACCCCCACCTCCTCCTCCTTCTGTGCTGACCTTGGTGTCTGCAGGGCTGTTCTTGTCACACATTCTCAGCCCAATCTTCTCAACTGCAATTACAAATTACAACTGTGTACAATAACATCTTTCCTTCTTAAATATGTTATCACAGAGGTGCTACTGTCATTCCTGATTGGCTTGGTCTTGGTCATCAGCATGTCTGTCCTGGAGCTGGCTGGCACAGTTTCTGCTGGGCATGGGTGAAGCATCTGGAAGCTTCTCACAGAAAACACCCCTTTTCCCTCCCTGCTACCAAAACTTGGCCACACAGACCAACACAAATAAAAGGGGTTCATAATGTGGCCTTAATTAAATTTTAAAACAGATTATTTCATTCTTAAGAAAGGTTGTTCTCCATTCAGTTTCAGAGTAGTATGCAAATTGCATTACACTATTTTTTTTTATTGAAACCACAATGCCTTAATTTAATTAAATGTCAGGAAAATAGATTTATTTTCCTGGAAGGAAGATGGATAATTAAATCTTTCATGAAAATGATTAAGTCTTATTGAAAAAAAACTAGTGCAAAACATTCAATTGTAATTGACTGAAAGAGTGCTGTACTAAGAGACTATAGATCAAAACATTTGGCATGCACAACTAAGACGGGCCAAACCAGAAAAAAATAGTGCTTAGACAAGAGGTAGACATCCACACATAATAAGTCATCTCTACTCTTTTGTAGTGAGTTTTCAAGAGCATGACAGCAAATATCATTAGGAATGACACTGCCAAATCAACATGTCCCTATAGTTCCAGTTTTCTCGACATGTGGTTTCTATTACCACTTGCCCTAAAACAGGTATAAAAACAGGAGGAAAAAGTACTGATAAAAATTATTATTGCCATGATCTCATAACTCTTATTAAAAAGCCCTTCTGTTTCTATGGCACTGTAAGAATATACCGATTATCTTATTCTCCTTTTATCCCCTTCTTTGCCTTTGCTCTTGGGCAGTGTCAGGCTACTGCTGCTCTGGGAATTAGCTTACAGAGGCTGGTTTATTGCTCTTCACTGAACACCTTCCCACAGGGACCTTTAGTGTCACCTAAGTAATGCAACTTGCTGCCCCTAGTTCAGTGCCTGGAATGCAACATTTATTTTTACCTTTGATTTGATTTCATATTCTCATAATGTCAGAAGACATTTGCAAAAGCTTGGCTTGAATTCTCATTTTTGTTATTTTGTATATTCTGACTGGCATGATTTAAAGTTTAGGTGGTGGAAAAGAAGAAAAGAGAGGGAGTATCTGAAAATAAAGTACTGATGTATTTTCAAAAATTCACTATGCTTACTTTTAAGTTTGACATGTATTTAGTTAAAGTAATAGTATGCAGACTGGTTCTAAACAAAGAACAAGTTATAGTGCCCAAGGCAAAAAGCATATCAGTTCCCTCATTACTGCACATTGAGAGGGAAGCAGAACTATGTAAGGGGAGCATAGAGGCATCATTTTTAATTTAATTCTGAGTACAATCTATATCACTTTTAAACCATTGAATTTAAACAATAGATGTGGGAACCTAGCATTAGATTGAAACTGGATATTTATTCCATAACACAGTTAGGCATGAATATTCTTAGACAAGTTTTTGGATCAATTGCAATCAGTTCCTTGATCATGCCAGAAGGCAGATATTGGATTTGTTTTTGATTTGGATGTTGATATTTACACAAATCCCCAACTGAATTAAAGATGACAGAATACTTCTCTTTATCATGCAATCTAATGATTTGAGACTCACAAATGGAAGAAGCTTCACTGTAGAGAGATGTTAGATCAGTCTTGGTGAACACTTAATGCAGAGAGTCATAGAATATCCTGAGCTGGAAGGGATCCACAAGGACTACTGAAGTCCAACTCCTGGCTCTGCACAGGACAGCCCAAGAATCCCACTATGCTCCTGAGAGTGTTGACTGAGTCAGCAGACATAAAAGCTTTGTGACCTTAAAATGTTGTTGATTTTGGGTCCCCCAACACTGCCCTTTGGGTTGTTTGCTAGGGTTGGATTAATCTGATTTCAAAACACTTTTTTAATGGGACTATATTGCATTGTACAGAATAACCAGTGTCTATACATCTATTATTCAGTCTCAGCAGTCCATAAAAGTTAGTGACCATTAAATACTTCACTGCAACATTGGCTTCATCCTGACGTTTCTGACATTTAGAATATGCAAGACAGTGCTGCTGTTTTACCTGACTAGGGATCAGATTTTTTTCCCGCTTGCTCAGTTTGAAAGCACCTTAATTCAGTAAGACTGCAGCATCTCCACAGTCACTTTCCCCATTCCAGTCCTTTGTTTCAGGGGGCAAGCACCTTCCATACCTTTTTCATAACTTTCACCCAATCTATTTTCAGGTATTTGATACAGAAAATCATGCAATGACCTGTTTTTCTCTCCATTCACTACAGCTGCAATAAGAATTAAGAGAAATCATATTCTTTCACGTGTCCAGGTCAAAGTAGAGACAAGTTAAGCATCTCTTTACATTCAGAAGAATTCTCCCAGAGTAAGCTCTTCACCTGATGGTAGAATTCCTCTTGCTGAGATTTCAACACCTACTGTATGGAAACTGTATGTGATTACAGAAATGCTTAATCTTTATTTCCAGATCACAGAATATTCCGAGTTGGAAGGGACCAACAAGGATCATCAAGTCCAACTCTTAAGTGAATGGCGCATACAGGGATTGAACCCACAACCTTGGTTCTCCTAGCACCGTGCTCTGACCAACTGAGCAAACCTCTTGATTTGTAGCCTCCCTTTACAATTAATGAAGAGGAACAGGCCATCCTAGGATGCAATTCAACTTATTCAAAAATATTTGGCTAAAATAAAACAGATAAACCATGCCTTAGGGTAGCCTATTTGTCTGTTTCTTTTTTTTTTTTTTCCTATAAAATAATTAAATTACTATCTCAGATGAAGATTTCTACATCTAAATAATTCCAGTGTTAGGGCAGGTGAAACTCACCTTCATCCCTTTGATCTTATTTTTGTTCACCGATGCCAGAATTTTTCTTAATTTGTCAAATGCATAAATGTTGCATACTTTTGATTTAGTGAGACATAGTTCACATGCCTTTCCATAATGAAATGATGCTTCTGTAGTAATAGGGTTTTGTTAAGCATGTGGTTATTGACAGTTCTAATGTTTGACAAAACCAAAACCCAGTATTTTTACTATTTTCTTTTCTGTTGTCATTAATGCAGACACTATAACAATTTACCCTTAATCTATAAACCAATTTTTAATTCTATTTGTGGTAACAACAGTTGAACAGTATAGGGACTGTCTATTATTCTGTTTTAGTACAGATAAAAATGCCTATCTTTTATATTTAGCCTGAAGTATTGCTGAGGAGTTATAGCACAGTATTAAAAAGGAATCTATAGACATGTTTTGTTCCTGTGTGGTAAAGAACACCCCACTTCAGACTGATACGTAAAGGTCCAGAAGGTCACTTCTTTCCTTATACATGCAAGTTCCTCATAAAGCTAATGTTTTATCTGTATTCCATTAGCTTTTTTTATGAAAGGCCTGCAGGTGTTTTGATGTATTCAACAAAAGATCTATTTAGCAGGCATAGTGGCTACAGACATTAAGAGGGATTGAGGACAAAATTACCAAAGATGTGCTTCAATGCATCTGTTTTCTTCAATGTATTCTATGCTTAACTGTGTATATGCTGTTTTTACAAATTACAGAATCTTAATTAACATCTAATGGATCTTTCACATTACATGGAAACCTCACATACACTCCCTGTACAATTTTATTTGAAACACCGTATTTTCATCCAAATTTGGCAATTACCACAATCTAATTACTCATTTCCACTAAGTCAAGGCACCTTGTGACTAAAGAAGTCCAATGCTACAGACTTCTTTTATAAGATTTATTAATGAGCTATTTATAGTACCAGGGGTATTCTTAGGAGCAGTCTTCCCAGCCCATGGAGCTGGATGTGGCAGGACATCCTCCTCTCTTTCATGGCTGGGGCACTTGGAAGAGATAACTCAGGACAGATTACTATCCCAGCAAAGGGTCAGAGAGCCCAGCAAGGGGTCACCTCCAGGCACCTGAGAGTCTGAGCCCCAGTCCCAAGTACACATCTTGGTATGAAAGCAGATGTGGAAAGAGATAAAAGAAAATGAACATCGGTGACCAAAAGACATGGTTCTCATGTCTGTAAAAGTCCGCACGAGCTATCACAGAGGCAGCAGTCTCTTGCACACTCCCTGGGAATGCGTGAGAAGATTTCTTCCCGAAGCTCGGACGCAGCTTCATGGATGCTTTTCTGGAAATTGAGGGAAACGATTTTGATGTGTGCCCCTTCAACAATTTGGTGTTAAGAAACATTGGATCCTAAGTTATACTAATTCTTAACTAGCTGTAAATGTAATGGTACCTTTAACCCCGCTTGTATAATATTAGCATTCCCTTTTTGTCTTATCCCTGTGTAGTAATAGTCTGTTTTAGGTCTTATGTCTGTTAGTTTTGTGTCTATTAAATAAATAATTCATTCTTTAATAGACTGAATCAGCCATTATTAAAGAACTTGTGAATGAGAGTGGGTCTTGGGGGGCTGGCCACCTCAGTAACATGACTGCCTGCTGCCAGAGGCCTGGGAGAAAGGCAGGGACTTATTTAAACCCACATCATCTATTCATAGCACTGGGTCAACCTGATATTAATGGAATGTTTGTGATTTACTTGGCAAACAACCTAATGTTTCTGAGCAGCATTACCAAGTTTACACATTTATGCAAAATTCCAAGACATCTAAACTCACAATTTTTCTGCCTGATTGCTCTCCAGAACACATCAAACAGATTTAGTATACATAGGGAGCATGTATTATCTAAGTACTTCATAAAGATCAATACCTGAAACATGCCTATTTAGAGACATCTCTTCCTCTCAGGCTCATATAAATCTGCTTATTACAGTGCAGTTCTTCCTAATTAACTCCTGAGAAGAATCAAAACCTTAATGTAGACATTAAAAGGAATGCACTAGTAGTGAATCATTTGCAATCTGTTTAAGCTCTGGCTATTATCATGCAAAATCATGGGATATACTCACTTATGTGAGGTGTACCCATGTAAAAAAATGCAAAAAATAATAGTTTTGCAGGGAAAAAAAAAGGATGTACACTATGAAGGTAATGTAAAAATCACAAATTATTATTTATTTAAAATATAGTTCAGTTACATTTAAAACAACTTTTATAAATGCAGGTAGCATTTGGTTCTATGTTTTACCAAATTTTTCTTTGACAAAGTTTTTAAATGCTATATATAAGGTATAAGACTTGATACATTTTATGATTAAAAGGACTGGGTGATAAAAAATTATTTAATTTTTCTAATAACAGACAGCTTTCCTGCAATAAGTGCAACGTGCTTTTGTTTGAAATAGAGTATATCTACTGAACACAGAGCTTATGCCTTGTTTCCTTACAATCTGCAGTAATGATTAATTATCCAACTTAAAAATCTACAACTATTGCATTCATTTTCTTTTATTTAATTTTCTTCTGCTTCAGCTCCCAGTACCATTTTTATTTACGCTTTCTCTGCTACATTTAAAATCAATACTAGATATCATCTTCCTCAAATATGTTTGTCATAGTCTCATATAATTTTAAAATAGAATATATTTTTATATCACATTTTTGTTGTTTTCAACACCAATATTTTAGAAGCTTGTCTAGATTATCTTAAAAGCTTACAAGAAGTTAGAGATCACTGTAGAAACAGTAGTGACAAAAATATTTTTTTGAACAATAAGAGATGTCATTTATCTCTGTAAAAACTGAATTTGAAATTTTAAATTATTTTTATAATGAATCAGACTTCACCTCAAAAATGTCTTGATTTTTAAAAAATAAATTATTTCTTTTGTAATTCTTAGAAAAAGAAGTAAGGTATTTGGTTTTCAAATTATTGGATTTGTAAATATTTACATGGTATTTGTTAGATGGCATGTTTCTATATGATTGTTAAGTCCCATATTATCAAAATGAATTATGTTTCCTAAAAGCACTATTCATCTCAACCAGAGCTTAAGAGGAGATATTTTCAAATGCTTATGTGAAAAATAAGTGTAAACAAAAGTTTGGAAGACAAAGGGACCTGATACAGGTGATCACATATAGGTGTTCAAAGCTATTTAAGATGATGAACTTTCTCTGCTACTCCAGATGAATATCAGCACTGTTGAATTTGTGTCATACATAACTACATGCAGGTAACCAAAGTGTTGAAATTCTAGATGGTTATAGATTGATAAGAAAATTCCTAATACCTTTGATACATATTGAAGTAATTTGTATTTCATTGACCAGAAATCTTAGAAAGCAAGGCGAGACTCTAAATGTGAATATGAAAAGATTCTAATATGAAGGAAAACATTGCTTAGCATAGTTATTAACACATTGCATCCTCTCAAATTTTGACATGAAATACTCAGACAACTGCTGTAAATTACTGCGCTTTGAAAGTGAGTCAACAGACTAGCAACAATAAAAACACACAGAAATTCACAATTTTTTTGTCATTTACTCTTTAGTGTTTATGAAAATAGCTTTTAATTATGCTTCAAGGTATTTCACATGAAGAGACAAGCATTAGTAATAGGAAACCTTGCTTACTGTGTTTGTTATTACTTTTTTGCAGATTTGAATGGTGGCATTATACAGGTTTGTCAGATTTTAAAAGATGTATTATTATTGCCTTCAGGAACAAAATAAGTTGGTTAGTTTGTTTGTTTTCAACATGATAATAGGATGATCCATGATATAGAAAATTTCAGAAAGCTAAGTTATTCTTCTGAGGAGAAGCATCCATTCTCTAGATTATGTCATTATTAGGCAATGAAATACAGTGTATAGATATGCTGTCCAGTCTATAGGACAGTGGAAAACCCTCAGATTTTCCCATTCCTTATTATGAGTGTGCATAAAGAGTGGTAATGAAGATCTTGATAATTTCAAGCGTTTTGGATAAAAGGCTTGATCCCCATCCAGCACTGTCTTCTGCCTTATGAAGTGTAGGTCTTGATGGTGATTTAATGCTATGGATGTTGATACTGTTCATTGTACTTACTGCGAATGAAGAAGATTTTCTAATTTTGTGACCGGTTTGTATGCACAACTGCATTCATATGCTTTCATATATAGCAACATGGAAGGGCAAGGGAAGTAAGGGGAAGACTGTGCTGTTTGTGATGCTCTCTGTGTATGCAAATTCAGAGTAAAACTCGAGAATATTATTTCCACGAATGTTGGATCAGTGCTCTAGCTTATCTTTCATGGCTATAGGGAAATGCTATACAGTAACAGGGAAATTAATGTAGGACTTCTTAAATGGAATATTGTTAATATTGTTCAATGCTGCAATTTATAAAAAATATGACAGAAATCAAATTCATGTTAGAATTCCATTGAGGTAAAAAGTGAATTTTGGTTTAGAAAACAAGATATTAAGCTTCTGTTTTTTTTCAGATTTCTGTAAAAACGTATAGATAATAAATATTTCCACTTAAGGCAATAGGGTAAGAAACTTATGGTTTTATTTCTTTGGTTCACGCTATTCAGAAAGGTGAGGAGGTGGCTCAGTCACACTAAGCAATACATTGCTATGAGGATATGACCATTGAACAGGTTTGTGAAATTCTGCTTGTGAATGATAGAGACTTTTATTTTAAAAAAAACCTTTTAATCTGACAAATAACACCCCCCAAAAGCGCCTTGTACCCTTCAAAACTAAGTTTATTCTTCTTCTCAGTTATCTTGAAAAAATAGTGAACACAACATCCAAGATGCTGTGTCCTCACCAAAACATGATGTTTCTCAAGACCAAGGCTGAAAGAGATTGTATTGTAAGTCAAACATTCCCAAATTCAACTCTATAGAAATATTTTGCCAGACTACATTGTTTCCAAATACAATAATTATAACTCAAAAATCACATTGACATCCTAAAGGAGCTTTAAACAGCTACAGCAAAAAGGCCTTTCACAATTTTCAAAGTCTTGGACTAGAAACTTCTTGAAGAACAGAGACTTGAGTAAAAAAAACCCAAACAAACAAACAAAAAAAAACCAAAAAAACAACACAACAAAAAAAACCCACGAAGGACAGGAGAAATACAGTATTTCAGCATGAACATGTATGTATATTATATTACATTTTCTGCAATTTTATTGGTACAGAATTTCATATACATATAATTTCAAATTCCACTGAGTCATGAGTCCATAACAGGAAAAAAAGATTTAGGTTTGTTTGGTTGGCTGTCGTTTTTCAAATTTCTAATCACTTTTATGAAATAAAAAAAGGTGCAAGATGGAAACCAATATTAAAAAAAAAAAAAAAAACCACAAAAATTTTATTTCCCCCCCAAAAAAATCCAGAAAAAAAATCCCCAAAACCTCTTATGCATAGTAGATGAAGTTCTGGAGATTAAGGGCTTATTAACTACTAACAATAACAAATGTATTGGTTGCTTCACAGTAGTATTACTGTTCGTTTTCAAAGCACCCACAGACATTTGACCTTTGTTCTCAAATGACCATTTGAGTGTCAAAAGAAACACTTTGAAAAAAGTCAGAAATAATCACCACCACGAACACATCTTTCCTCACTGAGTAAAGTGATATAAAATGTGACTAATTAAAAACATTTATCATCTTTCTGATCTCTCCTTTTTTTGTCCTTAACTACAATACAATCACTTCAGTGACTGATATCTTCAAATTCATGTGTTTAACTTAGTCATATGACTAAAAATGAGTTAAGTACTTAGTGGATGAAAACACTTCGTTGAATGTTAGAGTATTATCATGTGATAAATTATATTCATTCTTTTATAATGATTGTCAAACTTAGATTAAATTTTCTCTTGAAATATCTCTGTCAGGTTCAAATATACTAATTTGTATGGAATATCTGCAAGTAGGGTATGTAACACAGTATTTCAAGTTTATAAATACTGAAATTAGTTTTCTTAGCAAATGCTACAGAAAATGAGTTGAAATTTGAATTTTGGTCTAAAACCAAATCAGATTTTTGATCTTTGTCTACAAGCCACCTTCACTGAGAAGTAGAAGTTAGGTGTGTATTTTAGGAAGAACCTATTTAGTATGTAAATAAAATTGAGAAGAAAATTATATGGACTAGACACCAGATTTCACAGAAACACAGGATATTCTGAGTTGCAAGGCTCCCACAGGATCAACAAGTTTAAACTGACTGGCCCATATGGAGATCAGCCTCACCACCTTGGTGGTATTAGCACCATGGTCTAACTAACTGAGCTAATCTCAGGGTCTTATTCAGTATTATTTTGCAGAAGATATGGCAAATGAAATGTGATGCAACAGAAGACAGAAATTAATTCTCGGATATGAAACCATTTATTTAAATGACACAAGAAATTTCCCAGAGAAAGATGTTATTGAAGGATGTGTGGTACAATTTAACAACTCTCTTTACAAAATCTGTGGCCACTAAAATGAACCTATCCAATTGCAGACTTAAAACACAGACAGATTTATTCCCTTTCTCATGGGTAGTTATTACTACATAATATTGAAAATGAAAAAAAAAAAACCCTTGCTTTCAAAAAGAAAGTAGAAAAGTTCATAAAAAATAATTCAAGGAACTTTATTATTTACATAAAAATCATATTAAGAAGTTCTTGAGCCAAAAGCTTTTTGTCCTTAGAGAATATGCTGAGCAGTATCATCACATATTTGTCCTAATCTCACATTGATACAGATGTGGTGCTTAGGAACATGGCTCGATGTTAGCCCTGGCAGTGCTAGGTTTACAGTTGGACTCCATGATCTTAGAGGTCTTTTTCAACTCAAATGATTCGATGATTTTCCCCCAAACACCTACTTTTTGCCACTGTAATAAACATGATATAAACCTATGTGCACCTGCTGTTTAATATGGTTTGCAGCAGTGATAGCAGCAGTGGCAAAACGAAGTCCATCTATTACTTGTTTTCCAGCTCATATTAGTCAGGTAGTGCAGGGAGGATGGAATCAAGGTCTCTTTTGGGAGGGGGAGTGTTTTACTGCAGGCTTCATCTATGACACTAATTCAACCTGAATTCATTCATACTTTCAAAATAATCATTCAAGAAATTACATCAAATAACTGGTATGATTTTAAGTTAGAATATAATAAATTTTTTAAGTTTGTAAATTTCATTATGTTCATTTATTTGGAATGCTCTTTTTAATCATATGTTTCTTGTATGTTTCCATTTTTGAAAATAGACTTTTAAATTACATATTTTTATTACATTGTATTTATTATGTTAGGAAAAATAATATATTGATGTATGGGTTAGGGGGAGCTATGGAATTTGTAGTACTTCAGAGTGTAATCAATTCTATACTCTTATGATTCAGAGATATGCAATAAAAGTAGCTATATTATACAGAAATATTTCTTTTAACCTGTATGGATTTATGACCTGGAACTAATGAGATTTTAACCTTCAAAAAATGGTGAGGCTCTGGATCCTGTGATGCAGTCTACACACTGCAGTGTCCTGTTTTGATCTGCCTTTCCTTTGTAGTATCCCAGTGTCAGTATTTCATCTCATAACAACCATACCCATGCAGTTGAGATAATGTTTTGTCTTTTTAAGAAGTATAAGAAATCTCCTGTGGAAAACTCTGTATTTCATGGATATAGTACTGAGTGATCAAACTTTTGCCAAAATTAACATAATACACTTGTATATGTTATATTATTTATGATTTAACACCATAATTTGAAATATCTAAGTTTGATTGTTTAGTAGACTAGAAAATTATTTAATCAAGTGATTAACATCTCCTTAATACAGTTATATTACTAGGTTAAGTCTCAATCTGTTTTAAGGTATTATCAGGGCCTCTGGCAGTTTGTTTGTGGAATGAGAGGAGTGCCTAAAACACCAAGCACCGAGTAATAATGACATCACAGTTGTACTGTGTATCCATGTATCCCAATAATATTTTCAAGGTATTCCCCTGGGTATGTTTTTGGAGTTGCCTGTTTGCTTGGTTTTAAGTACTCAGGACCTCAGAAGTACATTTCCTCCAGTATTTATGCCTGTTACCTCTGTTCTGCTCTCACAGAGATGAACAGATTCCCACAATTCCAGCTGTAAGATGCCAACATTTAATTGCAACATACTGAGAAGGTAGAGGTAAAAGCTGCTTCTCATACAGTTCTACTGCTTCTGTCCACAAGTTACCCACGTCCATTTTGCCCATGACTGTGACTAAGCAAGTTCTCAAGTTGCCTTCTGTTAGTACCTAGTAATAACATTGATACAATTAAAACAGGAACTCCACCTGGCATCAATTCAAGGGAAGTAATTGTGGAAGGTTTATGAACACTGAAAAGCAGGACCTTTACGAGACAAAAAAGAATCTATATTACTTTTCCTTTTTAAAGTGGACTAGTTCTTTCTATTTTATTCATGCTCAGATATTCACTAATTTGAAATAAATGATAATAGAAGTAGTCAAAGAGGTATAATGGTAAAAAGTATTAAAAGCCATATGGAATAAAGGTTGAGGCATTCTAGATTTTCTGTCTAAGACCAAACTAGATTCTCTTCAGTAAAAAATGTAGCTCTTTCCTTTGGAGAAGGAAGTCAACAATACTGAATCCATCAGCAAATCATTAAAAATATAAAAATTATATTAAAAATAGCTCAATTTATATAATAACTCATGTAACAAATAGTGCATTTTAAGTGTAAATTAAATATCTGCTTTTTCCAATTAATTTTTAGAAACATTGAAAAAGGCATGTAATCTACACACATGCAAAACAAAATACCTTCTCTTTATCATATAAATCTAGAAAGTGACACTTTATATAGTTAAGATCCTCTAAGAGACAGAAAACATAACTCAAGGAGGAAAAAACAATTAAGCTTTTTTTCTTGCTTGTATCATATGTTCATGTATACTTAATGCATTTTGTGGAGAGGGCATTAATATTAAACAGCTTTATGCAATTCCAGTCTGTACCTGCCTACCTTTTTCCTACCTCTGACACTAGAATGAAATTTTTTTAGTAATTCTCTTGTCTAAGGCCATTTCCAGTTAAAACAAGAGAGCAGCTGTAACAGTATGTGTTGATTATAAAGGATTAACAACTCTAGCCCTGCCAAAAGCTAGACACCAAACCTGAACTCTCCAGTTTTACCGTAGTTCCTGGGGACATTTTATTTGACATTTTTTTGTTGAGGTTTTAGCTGTGGGGTGTTTTGTGTTGTTTTAAAATATGTTATTGTATTAATTGTATATTTTAATGATCTATTCCATGGAATTGTGGAAATAACAGATCAGGAATAAAAGTAATAAATTTTTAAAATTATTTTTGAACTTTATAAAATAGTTTCTAATTTTTATAAAATTTAAAAGACACTGCAGCATTCCAAAATAGGTCCATATTTTGGAGTTCTATACTTTCAGTTAAATACTTTCTTACAGAAAATTATTTTAAAGTGTTCATTCACAAACCCAAGTTTTGCTTTCTCCAAGATAAGTTTTACTGAAGATGATAAATTCTACTCGGACATGAAACAAATTCATTTAATTGGAAAACAAAGAAGCTGTCTAACAAACTTCTTTGCATCATCCTCTCTCTCTTTCTCCTTGCCTCTTTCTCCATCTGCTCCAAGATTTTGTTTATTTTTCAAAGAGAGTAATAAAACTCTAAACTGCTCAATAAAACCACACAATGACACTCAATTATGTGTGCTTATATATTTCCATATTCTTCATTCACATCATCCAAAAAAATTTTTTTAAAATCTCAAAAACTAACTTTCATATAATCAATTTTTTTCTCCAGTATTTAATTTTGGTCATAAAATCAAAATGTTCTTTCTTGGAATAGATGTGACCTGAAATGGAATTTTATCATTGCTACAGTCAGCTGTGATGCTAGTAAATTATTTTTATATTTTTTATTGAGTTCACAACTTTCATCACATTATAAGTCTCAGGGCAAAAAAAAAAACCCACCTGTTTTATTATCATATAATTCATAGCAATTAATTACATGAAACAACTGCATGAATAGATTGCTAAACTAATTCACGGAGAGTGCAATGCAAAATAGCAAAACTTTTCTGTCGTTATTGACATAACTTGTGGTTATTGACATGAATTTAATTAATAATTTTAAAAGAACACCATAAAGTCTTTTTTTGAGTTCATTAATGTTGCAATCATATGAATAATGTATCTGTTACTCTCACCCTACCTATTTAGGCAATCCCTTTTTCATATACAACTGCTGTAAGTACTATGTTCATGTGCATATATAGTGTCTTTACACACATATGTGTATTTATGTAAATAATAAAAATTATCCAGTATACTGTACATAGACCTTGTGCACTATAAATATATGATTTGATTTAAAATGAGATTCAAACTTATTCTATCTCCAAATGATTAAAATACCTACTATGCACTTAAGAGGAATGATTGCATAAGCATCCAATATGCTTATGTTATTGTGTAAGGAATATTGTGTAAGGAATTTTGCAAGAAAGAATATTAATATTTAACAACCATTTTAGAAGGAGCAACCCAATGATAATATTGCTATACACATGTTTAAATCACGAAAAATAAAGTTACACTATGGAAATACAGGAAGACCTTTAACACCAAAGTGGTTTGGGTTTAGCTAACATTTACCTCCAAATACAGGAAATAACCTGACTCCATGCCCAAATAGGTGACATGTTTATCTTACCTCGTGCCCTCCTGTTCCTCAATAGTCTTTGACTTATCATATTGTGACCTTTATAATAGCTTTATAGAGGATCAATCAGGCCAAGACAGAACTGTAATACAAAGAAGTATTCATTATTTTATATCGGCTTAAACTAATAGAGATGACAAGTAAAACACGGGTGATTGATTTCCTGACCTTTAAAGTGTTTTATATGTAAAGTGCATAAGTTCCAGACATACAAGATATTTAATGTTAAAAATGAATTTTAATGTTTAACTATATTTATTATATGCTGCCAGTGGAACTCACGTTTCATGACAGAAAGATCTACTGTTTCATCTCTTAGCAATGACTCTTCATGAACTTCTCTGATACTTTTCCAGTTCTTTAGAGTATATATTGAATTTCCAAAGAATAAAATCTCTTTTAAGAGCTGTTTGTTTTACACGACTATGAACTAAATTGGAACCAAGGCAATATCAAAATCAGGAATTTTTTAGAGGCTAGATTTCCAAACACCTACATAAACCTCTAATGTATCTTTGGGACTTAATATAAAATGACAGCACTAAAAATTTTGTGGCAATTGGAAAAATAGGTGAAAAATCCATATTTTCCTGTTTTGACAAAAATCAGAACCTGTTTCAGAAAGGAACAAATTATCTAATTAACAAAAGGAATTCCTTGAATCTTTATGCATTTTTAGACTACAGAAAGTAAATTTTGAGCACACACTCTTAACTTGAGACTTAGTATGTAGTTCTTTAATTCCCTTCTATATTCTCTGAATCTTAACTTTCACGGTCTATAGTTCTTTGAAAAATCTGTACTTAGGCTGACATCTACTACATTGATTGTGCCTAGAGACCAGAATATGGATCTCATTATCAAGCAAAACCCAAATAATTATCTGCTCACTAGGTTCTCCATAGTTAAAGAATTAATTTCTGACTTTTTGCTCTACTACTACTGTGAATATGAATGGCATCATATTGATATAGATATTATTTTTTAATGCATGAATTTCAAAGTTTGTCTTTTTCTTCTCTACTAGGTAGTGTCATCAACAATTTATCCTTTTGATGTTTTCTGTAAGCCAAAAGAGTCTTTATTTTGCTGAAAATGCAACAGGCTTTAAGAACAGCTTCAGTGGGTCATTTGAACACATTTCTCATCAATCCCCCTCCAAAAATATTTACATGGCCACAGATTAGAATGGACTTTTCTAATGATGGTTCTTCTTGATCCTGAATTATAAATTTCTTAGTCACTAAGGTAACTATAGATGCAGAATGAGATTGTATTTATCTCTAGAAATAAAAACTGGTGTAATTTATGCAAAAGGAAAAGCAAAATGATATTTTATATCCCCATTAATATTAGGGAGACTAGACTTAAGTGAATTTCCTCAACTTACTTATTATTGCTTTGTGCTAGTATTCTAATTTGTAATAGCTATATTGCCATCTCAAGCAATAGCTATCAACCATACCGCATAATTATAGAAATTAAACACACAATTAGCAGTTCTCATATTTAGCTGGTGACTAGTACTTAACTTAACTAGAATGTTAAACAATATGGTAAATATGTCTGATTAATGCCCTTTCCTGGGACAAATTGGCATGTTCACCTCCTACACAGTGGTAAAAGAATACACAAATAGCATGTGAAGCCTAAGAGTTTCTGTATTTATCCTGCTGGATGACTAGATGCCAAAAAAATAAAACTCTGCAGGAAAGGGGTTGAAATTACTATGATTGTCCTCTTTCTTCCCCCTTTCCTTTCTCTTTTTTTTCCCCACAGTTTTTCTTATTTAAAGTATGTTCTAGTAAAAATAAACAAACAAAATCAATGTGCCTTTCAGAGAATTGCAGAACGTGGAAGGTTAGAAGTGACAACAGTGGGTCATCTGGTCCAACCTCGCTGCTCAGGCAGGGTCATCCTGGAGTACATTGCACAGGATTGCATGCAGACAATTCTTGAATATCTCCTGGGATGGAAATTCCACAACTGGACACAGGAATCTAGATGCAGCCTCCTTTCTTGAAATCTGTCAGGAGTTGATCAGAAGAATTATTATTGTAATACTTATTCCTTCAGAAGTGGAAAAAAATGCAAGGATTTCTGATTTCAAGCAGCATTTTCTATTCTCTATTTAAAAATTAGACCTCCTGGAATTTCCTGTTACAACTATTAAATTGTCCTGCCCTTGTCCTCTCTGATTTCTTTCAAGATATTGTCTCTCTCCTCAGAGCAGTCAAATGCTACATTTTCAGACAAGAATTTGTAGTTGATATATTTGTGCATTACCAGATCTTCTAACAGGATGCTGAGTTAATATTCCTTACCACTATTAACTGAGTATTATTGTTACCTATAAATTTCACTTTCTTTTTTTTTCCAGAATACGAAAAGATCAGAACACCCAACAGTAAGCATCTGAGCAACAGAAGTCTTACAGTTACCCATATTTTTCCTTAACATCTCAGTCTCTATTAAATTAAATTCTTTAGGCAAATCCCACTTGAGTGCAGGCTACAGGACAGGATTCTTAGATTTCATTTCTTTAAAGAAGTATCATAAAAAGCCCTTTAAAAATTACTATCATTAGATTACATAATATATGATTAGTCAGGGCAGATCTTTAGTGCCTTCAAGAGTAAGGAATAGCAAAAAATGCCTAAGAGGACTAATACATGAGGTAAAGATTAAAAAACCCCAATGCAGAAGCAGAGAACCAAAAAAAAATTATAAGGAATCATATCTGCTGTTGAAAAACTTGTCTTCAGAAAGGTACCATTTTTTTTTTCATATTCAAACATTCAAGAATACTATTATCTAAATGATAATTCTCCACATACAAAGTAGTTTCATCAAAGAAGAAATAAAATAGTCATGTAATAATGATTTAGACGGTAAATGTTTTCTCTACTGCCATTAATGCTCAAAACTCAAGATCGACTTGATCAACAGCTGATCATTATCAAATACAAAATTCAAATTGTACTACAAATAAATCTTTAATTTTATGCTTATATGTATATTTATGGAGTGGTAACATGTGCTTCATTTTTATCCATAAGAAAATATTTTCGTCAAAATGACTCCAAGGAATTATTTTTTATTGTGCGTTTCTTTGTTTAATCTGAAGTATTTACAGAGCTCCAGTTTCAGGAAATTATATGGTGGTACTTATGTTTTAGTCTTATTCAACACAAGGTTTTCTAAAAATTCAGAACTGATTCAGACTATTTGTTTTACTGTCTTCCCAGAAGAAATCTAGATCATGGTGTCATGGGCTTTAAAAAAAGATTAATATTTGTGACATGTACAGACATGTGTAATAATGTGTGTACTACCTGAGATGAAACATAGGGAGTATCTTAAACTTCTTTCATCCATGTATACTTTCATATGAATGTATAAATAAATCTACAGATATATGTACATATATATGTATATACAGATATATATGCATATATATATATGTATCTATATATCTATATATATATATCTTGCATGTATGTGCATGCAAGCTGCTGTTATACTTAAACCCATAGCCCCACTTATCACGTACACCTTTTTATATCTTCCTAAAAATCTTATTTTAATCTATTGAAACCTAGTTGCCAAAAACACACAAGGTATTTTCTCAAGATTTTTTGCAGTCCAGCTTTTTCAAGTTCAAGCACCTTGTTTGATTCTCGGAGTTTCTTTTCATTGTAGAACTGGGGGTTTTAGTTGTAATTCTACAGATCCTAGGCTTGGATTTCTCTCTATAAGAAGTTTGTTATTATTTTTCGTTGAATACATTTTAAGTCACATTAACTGTATTTTGCAAACCTGGAAAAATGCACTCAATTTAATTTCTTGATTAAAAATATTAACACCAGCTACTTTCAGAGAATAGTAATTCCGTGGAAAACCTGGATAATAGCCTCAGCCAGTGAATTTTTAAAATAATTTTTTAACAGATATTCTATGAAAATTACCTATTTACTATATCTGAAGCATAATTTTTGTTTTCTGTAACAAGACTAAGAACAACCTCCTGAATTTCAGGGTGAATAAATAAGATAGACTTTTCAGAAAAAAATTACTACTTATATTTGAAATGCAGCCTATCTTGTAACTTTAGAAGTCAGCATCCACAAATTGTGTCATTTATGACAATAAAACCACTGGAAATAAATACTGAACTTCTTGAAAATCTTTCATCTCTCTTTCCCTAAAACATTAACTACAATAAATAAATAAGCAAAGAAACTATATCTAAGAAATCACAGATAAAGTTAAAACGAAAGTTTGTCTCTATGCTAACCATAATTCAGTTGGAAAAATGTAAGCAAGATGAATTAGTCATTCAAGAAAGAAATAAGGAAATAATAGTGCAGTAGTGGAACAGATATCCACCCAAAAATCATGTAAAAGGGTGACACTGATCTGATAAAACGGAAAAAAAAATTTTAGTTGTTGGCTATGCCTGAGCTCATCCTGATAGACAGTTCACCATCAACGAAGAGAAATAAACACTTCCAGGGATGATTTATTTCATCCTAAATGAAATGCCTAAAATCAGTCAGATTAGCTGTGCCCTAAAAGAGTCTTCTTTTTCCCACTAATCAGAAAGGGCACGCACATAGGACTGCCTTATGTCAATGTCTACAATGTGGATGTTCAATATTACTCATCAAATTTCTGTAGTACATTTGCACTGGTTTCCATATATCTAGTCAGATCCTCTTTTGAAGAATGTTTTAATAGCAGTAACAGGATGGAAGGATTCAAAGGGAGATGAACAGACCGAAATGAACAAAGTTCTAATGAAGGTAACAAAGCTGTTGTCATACACACTCAGACCTTGTAAAAGGCAAATATGACAATATGAAATTTAAGCAAATGAATATTTATTTAACACTTATGCAGTCTCTCAGACTGAATAAAATGGCAGTTTACATTTACAGAGTTGTGTCCATGACACGATCATAAGAAAATGTCATCTGCTCAGTCCCATAACCTCACTGACATTTACAATAAACAAAGTGATACTGATTTCAGCAGATACTGTTATAAACTGCATTTAAGAACACTCGGTATGCCACACTTTCTAAAGAGTTTACTTCTTTCATTAACGGGTTGGGAACCAGTGTTTGTTTTTTTCTCTTCTGCTGTTATCCAGATATGATCTTTCTCAGAGTCTGTGTCTATCTAGAAGCTATCACCATGATATATGAGCGTACTGGAATAATATGGAGCCATTGATTAACAGTGTGGATATCAAAAACTTTGAAACAGGATGCATACAGAAGCAATCCTTTAAAGTTTCAAGGAACAAAGGAATATAAGAATATAAGACTATCGGTAGAAAATAATACTTTAATTCAGTCTGACTTGCCTCCAGATATTTGAGAACTTCATTACATTAGAAAATGCTGTGGGAAAAGAGAAAGCCTAGGTGCTGCTTTGTTCATCTTTAAACCTGAAAAAAAATTTTTAGCCTAGTTGTCACAATGAATACCAGGTGGGCTGTTTTCAGTCATGTAAACATATTTTTGTATGGCTATTAATGACTGTCTAGAAATTCTTGTGGCTTCCAGCTGCTGCTGCTGAAATCTGCAGACTTATTAATTCACACTTGCCATGTTTGCCAGCCCCACGTCATAGATCTCTGCAAATATCTGTAAATCAAGCTGCATAGGAAACAGTCTGTTTTACCAAAAGGTTACCAACTACAGTCAGGCACCCCGTCCTGGTTGTCCACAGGAAGACAATTTAACTGTGCAAACTGTTAATGATCAAAATCGTGTTTAAAAGCAAGGAGGAATCACCTTATGTACACAATCAATAATTTGTTGTTAGTATAATTGAAATTTTAACAGTTTAATCCAAGAATCATTATTAGTTCAGATCCAATTGCTACAGAAAAAGAAAGAATAGTTCTACAGATAAAAAGTCACAATAAATGCCCATTTGTTACAGTTGTGGGGTCTCCAGTGTTAGCTTATATCCTGTCCCTTTTCATCCCATGGTTGTGAACCTCTAGCCCACATCCTGAGTCCCCATGGACACAAGGCCAGTACTCTAGTACCAGAAACCTCTTTCTCTCGGCTATCATTAAGTTCTCATCCTAAAATCTTAGTTACGTTGTTCATAAGTTATTCAAAAGCAAACCAAATTGGCTGGTTAATTAGAAAAATTACTGTCACAGTTAAACCAAGTGAAACAAAGCTGCAGGCAGCTCAATAAAGGATCAGAGAGAGAAGTCCAACAAGCCTGAGTCCTGAGGCTTTGTGCAAAACATGTGCCCTGTTACTAGCAGTGTCAATATCATATTTTGAGCCATAGGGTATCAAAACGTAGTGCTTTTCCTCCAGCTCTTGATATTAGATGCCCTAGGATGTCAAAAAATGGAGATTTGAAGGCCAGTTGATGACAGATATAACACAGTCTGCACAAGTTCCATGTTCTGGAGAGTCAGCTGGTGGCCAAAGTAGATAGGATAACATAAAGTGCTTATGTTAAACTTGTTGTGTATACAATCTACGAAGAAAGAAAGCTCTTTGAGATGGAAATTCATCCCAGCCAGAGAACGATTTAATGTGAGGAAGTGACTTGTGAAAGTATGCTCTCTTATGACTACAATGAGTAAATAGACATCTGCCTTAGACTTGGAAACCAAAATTTCAGACAGCAAAATAAAAATGGAATAAATAATCATCCACGCTGTAATAGCAGCAAATATTTTTGAGTTGTCCTTGATTATGTGTTTGCTCCATCACTATTACAACACTTCAGAATGAGAGACTTCTCTGTTTCTGAATTCACGTGTCCATGCTAAACTGGTAAGGCTTGATAACACACCCCAACACCAGGCTAGTAAGTCTATTGCTCTGTGATCTGTTCCAGAAATAGCCTCTATGCTTGTGGAGTACTGTCTCAACATACTATAGTACTATAGTACTATAGGCATAATCTCTCTTTTTGAATCTAAAAACCTTCACTTGTTTACATATTTCTTTTAAACGTAAACCAAAAGTGTGAAATGGAGAATTTAACTGTTACACCTCTTAATTAATTTCCCTTTTCATGCTTTGTGAAACAACTGTTTCAGTCCCAGCTCCCTCCCGTTCCTCACTTCAAAGAGCTTCTCTCTTGGAAAATAAAACAATTTCTTAGACAGGTGGGATAGTTAAACCAAAGCACACTATATTGCAGATAATGACATTTGACGAATTTTCTCTATAATCATTCCTAAATGGCTGATCAGGGAGTACATATGAAGAGGAACTGACTAAATAATGATAGCTATCCTTCAGCTAGTACACATAGCTGAACTGAATTAATCATAAGTTATTCCTTTTGAGTTCAGCAAGTGTACTGGTCTAGAGAGCATGCATCAACGGTCAGCATGCTTTTTGGGCTCTCTGGAGTCCATTTGTTGGCTTATGGCTCTGACTTGCTTGATAACTGTGTTTTAGCTATACTGAGGATGAATTCTGGTTGCTCTAAAGTAGTTTTAGAGTTGGCTTTTAAATTGTTCTTATGGGGTCATGAATTGTCATCAACAGGGACACACACAAGCTTAAAAAAGAAGACATCTGATGCCTGCAAGACATATTTTGAGTGCCTTGAAAATTCTCTCTCCAACAATTAGTTGCATTTGATATAATGAGCCAAGCGGGTAGTTGTTGTCTTGCACCACTTTTTTTTAACTTTATAACCTGAAGGAAGCCTGAAAGACTTAACTTATGGAAATTTTGTCTTAAAAAGTTTTTCTTCTCTGATGAACTGGTATTATATTCTGATCTTGGTAATACCAGAAAAAATGAATTAATACTCCCTAATTTATTAAACATCTCATACTTATCTTTTGTTTTATTCACCTGATATGTAAAAGATGCATTCCTATATATGCTGACTCACTCTTTTCTGTCTAGCATTGGATTAAGTACACCTAACTCTTGTCTAATTTGGGGTCTATGTACATGTCTCAGTTTGAGACAAATTGGAGGAAACGTCCTCTGATAGAAAGGAGGTTACTGCCGTCCCTCCCCCAACAGGTTTGGGAAAAAAAATTCCTCAGAGGAAAGTGAAAAAAACCAATTTATTTAACAAGCAGGGTGCATGCAGGCACCAAAAAAAAAAGAATGAATAATGTTAGATAATAAAACCTCTTGCTGTGGAGAAAACCTGGGTAGATTCAGAGTTCTTTGTAGGTGATGACTCTGCTCTCTCCAGAGTTCGGTTTGGGCTCCTCCAGGCCATGGTGTGGGACCCCTGGTGATGTTGATCCGGACTGGGGCAAAGCTGAACAGTCCAGGAGAAGAAGAAGCCAAAGTCCCAGGGAAAAAACTTTCTTGCCTCAGCTGACAGGCTAGCTAAAAAGCAAAGAATTTTAACTCGCTGTCTCTTTCCTGAGAAAAGGAGCCAAAGGCTGGGGGAAAGCAGGAAAGTTCCTTTCTCCACTCTGCCGCAGTGAGTTATCTGTGATTTTGAACACAGGCTGCCGAAAGAATTCCACCGGCTTCCCCCGCGCTCTCTCTTAAAGGTACAGAACGGAACAGGATTCATCTCTGGGCATAGAGCAGGCAATCGGGGATACAGCATCATAAAGTCACCCCAAGACAGTACAGAAACTCATTTATGCCTCTAATAAAATCTAACTTAGTAGGTAGACTCCTTCTGGGATTTTTTGACTCTCATACTTAAGTTTAAAGGGAACATCACAGGTTGTCTTGGAAGTTTCCTGAGAATGTAGCTTTAGATACTCACATGCCATACCATGTGGAGAAAGGCATATAAATAATTATTTGCATATTAACCTAACAATAGATATTTCTCAAGAAGTCAGAGAACCTGGTTATACATCCTCTTAAATCTAAAAGAGCTTGAAAACACCTTTTTTATATTCTAAGAAAGTACCACAACCACCATACTATAGCATATCTATATGGCAACAGGCTCTATTCCTCAGCCTGAGAGCAAACCATTGCGAAGCTGAGAATACAAAATTTCGGATGCAGAATTAGTATTGTTATTCCAACTGATTGGAAAAGGAGAATGTTTTTTTGTAGCTACTCTTTTAAGATCCCGGTTGGGAGTAGGTTCTGTTTGTTTGCTTTGTTTAATTTGGGAATATTCTAATATTTTACATATATGAACATAAGATAGAGGAAGTTGATAGTGTATTCTGTTGAGGCTGAGGTAAGCATGATATTGGCTAATAAGGAGGTCCAAATTTCAGTGAAAGGGGTGGCTAAAGAACAAAGAAAACTGAGAGAAAAAACCTAAATTTCAGCATGATAACAGGGTCTTCAAATGCATAAGGACTTTGTTGTGGCAACTGGGTGATCTTTCCAAGATTGATATCTGAATTCTGAAGGCTTTGTACTTTTAAAAGATTTGCCACACAGAAAGAAGCAATCAGTAAAGCTTGGCTTATATATGCCTACAGTTTTATCACTTACTGAGGAAGGGAAAGGAAAAGGAAAACAAAGGAAAACGAGAGCATCTATCAATTTACTCAGTCACTGGAAAACAATGTTACTGGGGCATGCAGCTTTTGTTTTCTTCTTTTTCTTTTTCTTTTTTTTTAAGCTGCCACATAACAATAACGCTTAAATAAAAGAGGAATTGAGGACAGAAGTATTGGAGAAGGTAGTCTACTCAGGAGATTGATGAAAGCCAACTTAATTTCCTTTCATCTTCCACATCTTCATCTTTCACTGCAAATTTACATTCCATATAACACAACACTTCTTTCTGTCGTAATTCAGAAGAGGCTAAAGATATTTCAAATTGTAAAAGTCACTAAATCATATTCAACATAATTTAACATAATTACAAAAAAGTTGTACTTTTGGATTTATTTCCCTAAAATATACTGGTTTCTCTTTTTTGTGATGTATTTTTTGGCTAAATTATCTACTGTAAAAGTGAGCACCAGGTTTTCTTCAAAACAACAGCATTAAGACTGATAAAAATTATTTTCTCAAATATCACAGAACAGTGAGGTTAGTCTGATTCTGATGAGAAAATCTTTCTGAAGTAAAGATTTTGGAGTCTTTTGTCCAGTTTGCTAATTTTAGTATTTTTCATGTTTTTCAGCTGGTCGGGCAAAGCATAATCCATGGCTGACAAAATATCCAATTGACAAAAACAACCAAAAAAAACCCAAACAAAAACCACTACTAAGTTCATAGAACATACAAGTGTTTTACAAAATGTACCTTCAGAGATTTTCATCAGTGCAAACAGGGACATAACTCAAACGCTTTATTAATTTTTTTTTTTAAATTAAAAACCTATTCTCAAGAATAATATGCCACCTATTTCAGAAGTACAAGTTAAACTCACAAAGAAAGTGAAATATCAAGAGGTCAAACTGTTAGACAGATGCTTATGCCTTGTGGCTGTCTCTGTGTGAGTGAAAGAAATCCCTCTCCTCAAGGAGTTTAACAGCTCTGGAGTTTCCTTCTAGTCAGTACTCCAGTGAGAATGTGAATTATCTTTCCTTCAAGATCCTGGTTTTATCCTATGTAGAACATTTCTTCTTCTTACCAACAACAGACTTGGGCAAATTCTCTTTCAAATTCAACTGTTTACAAGAAACTGTCCCAGAGCAAATATCATTATCCTATCCCATGTGTTGGCCTCTACATTTTCCTTGAACAAGATGATTTACAGGGATCAAAAGTACTTAATGACCTCTCTAAGGTGTCAGAAAGATAACTCTTTGTCCTGTAATGGAAGAAATAAATAATTTTGAATGGGGAAGTACAGGCTGCATTTTTGGACATGCAAAGTTACTGGTAAGAAGGGGATTTATTAGGCAACTGTTGTCACATTAGAACACAAGCACAGCATGTAAGAAAAGCGAAAAGAAAATAGAAGAAATACAAGAGAAAAAGATAAAATAAAGGCAATAAGCACAAAAACTGTTTTTAAACATGTTGTGAACTGGCTTTTTCTGATGTGTCCCCATACAAACTTCACTAGAGATCAAACCTATAACACACTTTGAAGCAATAGTAACATGTGGGCAGCACCTGAATGATTCCACTGATTTCAGAGGGAGAAAAAACATGTGGCTCAGTTTATGGCATTTGATATTCCATGACTTAATGTCTAATGAAATGTATATCGATTTTTCATCTGCATCAAAACTATACACATAACTGACTGTCAGAGAGTGAAATATTATATTTTATGACTTAAACATTTTCTTAAAGCACTTTTAAAACTGTATTACAAAAGCTGAAGATTACCACACCCTGAATGGGGCCCTGACTGAGGCCTGACACTGCTTGCTGATGAAGATAAGATAAAGTAACAACTCAGGGCTGGGGACATTCACTGAGCACAGGCTTAACACCTCCAAGGTGGAGACCACAGCCCCAGGGCTATCAGCTGCCAGGCTCGAACAGACCCCCTGCACCAAGGGGTGGAGGGAGGAGAGGCTTTGGGTATCTTGGAAAAGCCTCTGGTCAGAGGTGCAGTGACTGCCCATCCTCCACTGTACAGAGGAGCCCAGCTGAGGGGTCTTCAGCAGGGGGGGGAAGCTTATCCACAGCAGGAGGGGGTGACATGGCCCATCACAGGGGCCGCCCTCAAAGGGGTGCCCAGACCCTGCACCAGAGCACCAGAGATGATGCAACAGACCCTCAGTGTTGCAAGGGACAGTGTCAAGCTGGCCCCTGCAAGAGAGGCACATGGGCGTTCCCACCTGGCCCAAAGTGTATATTAATCCATGGAATTCTGCACTCTTTGGCGTGTGGCAGCGTGGTGTGCTGGCGTGTGGTGCCGTGGCCACGGCAGCGACGGGGGACCCTCACCACCAGCAGACCAGACGGAGGGGAGCAATGAGACGTCATTGGGACCCTCGGATGGGTGATATGCTTCCACCTAACCCCCATCACCTCTCCCTGTCCCCCCAACCCCCACGCACACTTCTTTCTCTTTCTTTCTCTCTTTCTTTTCTCTTCCCTTCTCTTTGCCTCTTTTACTATTAAATAAAATACATCCATTTTTTGGCAACAACATCTAATCTCGTTTGGTTTTAATCTCATTTCTGGGAATATTTTGAACCTTCTAAGTTTTTTCCTGTTTATGCTCAGAGACTTAGCTTGCTTTGCTTTCCTGGGTCTAAACTGGATTGTAACACTGCAGGTGCAGAATTATGACTGGAAAGTGACTTAAGTTATATTGAGCCAGTCTGAGTTTCTTAATGAAATGAGGAGCTTTCCTTTCAGTAAGAAAGCACATACACAGAACCAAATCTTCAGCTTAATTGTATCCAGCTGAATAGTAGTGTCCTAAACTAAGAATAAGCTAGGGTTTGGAACATAAGAAAGAAATATGGATTTCCTTTCCTGTATTTTGTCTTTAAAACTTACTCCAGAAGCAAAAAAGAAAATATGAGGTTCATGACATCTAAAAAAGAGAAAATACTGTCTGCCATAGATATTAATGTTTTCTACTAAACTCTGGGCTAATGAAGAAAAGAGAGGCATTATTGCAAAGTTCTGTATTTCACTTGGTGAATTAATAACTTTCTTAATTTTTCTGCTTCTGTTTTTTTATCATTATATCTTTAGAGACAAAGTTTGCCATGTACCCACAGAATTTCATAAGTATACATAAGAGTAATGGGACAAAACATTATTTTGATCTAGACATATGGTTTAAAATTCCAGTTATCTAGGTTTGATTTGAAATAAATATACTTGTTTGTCAATTTTAATTTTGAGATAAGGTACACACAATGCTACAAAGACTTGTCTCTTAATGTTGCAGTTTACAACACCTGAAGCCCTCAGCGTAGAAAAGTCATGGACCTGCTAGAGGAGGTCCAGAGGAGGGCCATAAAAATAATTAGAGAGATGGAACACCTGTCATATCAAGACAGGCTGAGATAGTTGGTGTTGTTCAGCCTGAAGAAGAAAAGGGTTCATGGAAATCTCGTTCTGGCCTTTCAGTACTTAAAGAGTATTTATAAGAAAGATGGGAATAAAGTTTTTGGCAGGGACTGTTTTGATAGGAAAAGGGGTAATGGTTTTAAACTAAAACAGTGACCATTCAAACTGGATTTATTAAAATAAAAATTCTTTACTGTGAGAGTGGTGAAACAGGTAGCTCAGAGAGCTGGTCAATATTCAAGGTCAGGTCAAATGTGGCTCTGAGGAACCTGACTTAATTGAAGATGTCCCTGCTTATTGCAGGAAGGTGGATTAGGAACCTTCAAAGGTCCCTTCAAACCTAAAACATTCTATGAGTCTATGATTTTAAGATTCACCTGATGACATAAGTTTGACTGCTGTCAAACATTTGAACTCCATTAATTACTTTCTTTCTTAGATCCTTCATCAGGTAAGGCCATTATATAAAAAGTTCATATCACCATCTCCCAGTAGAATATGCAATTTCAGTGAGTTTAAGAGTCTTCTCCATAGCTAGCTTTGAAAACTTATATTGTAAAATTGAGTCAGGATTTTCTGCATCCAGATAATGTTAATATGCCTGAAAATATTTTTTTTTTAGAAAACAGGACATGAATTCTGAGCTTAAAACCGTAAAATATTCACATTTTAGCTGCTATGATGTACTCCCTCAAATGCAAATGCTAGTACTGCTGTAAGCAAGACAGCTCAAGGATGTGAAACAAGGTATGTACAGAGAGATAATACCTTTTATTAGGCAAAATGATAAGAGTGGAAAAAAATGGGCTTTTTCATGTACTATTTCTTATTTATGTTTGGTGTTTGCCTTTTCAGTATGTTGATCTTGTCTCAGTACAGAGAAATATTATTTGTTTATTTTGTTTGGTTGGTTTGTTTTGTTTATTTTTCTTTCTCATTGTTTGTTTTCCTAAAGGTACTATCTCTTCTCACATGCCAAGATTCATGAAATATATGAGAGATGGTGGTAGAGCTGTATGTTGTAGCATGAAAAGTTGTAACATGCTGATGGTGTAATATACAGTAATGTTTCAAGATGAAGGATTCAAAATAATGCTTTTAGGTTGCAGAAATCAGCCAGGTTTCATGTCTAGCAATTTATCTGTAGTGTTCAACAAGCCTGTGTAGGGTCTATCCTGCTTCCTTCTTGAAGTACAGTTATTGGCAAAGTCCTTTACATCAACCACAATGATTTTCATATATGGCCTGACTATTAAGGAGAAATTGAAAATAACTTAAACATTGCTGTCTAGCTACTTCTTTCATTGTGTAACTAAAGGAATTATGAATCAGCCCCAGTGAAACAGACAGCACTCTTGTCAAGATGTCCACCTCAGGGGCCATCCATTCATTCTGGGTTTAGCTGTACCAGTTATGCCTTCATAATAAAAAGAGGTATTTCGATTTTAATATTCTAATTGCTCTTTTGTAAGGCGCCTTTGGAAAGTAAAAAGAACAAGAGGTGAACAGCTATGTAATCATAGACTTTAATACTATGAAATTTAACTGTCCCTCTTCATAGCCTTAATCTCTCATGCATCTGAAGGTTTACTTCCCCTGATATTGCTTGCTACCGAGCTACATATATGTACAATTTCATTTTATGCCAAATTTTCCCTTGATGGTTTGGTCTTATTAGCTTTTTTAAGTTAATGGAAGTGGTTTTATTCACTTCAACAGACCTTCCACAGATTAGATTGAGCACAGGCTCATAAAGGAGAAGTTAGTAATCAGGAGTAGTCATCACAGATTCAACCAGGGGAAATCATACTTGATCATCTGGATAGATCTCTATGATGAAATAACTGGTAGAGGGGGAAGAACAGTGTATACTGTCTACCTGGACTTCAGGAAGGCCTTTGGCATTGTCTCCTATAAGATCCTTATAAATAAGTATGTTCATTTAAGATCAAAGACACGAAGTCTAGTTAGAGTCTTGTAAGCAGCAGTGTACCCCATGGGTCAGTACTGGGTCAAGTTGAGTTTAGTATTTTGATTAATGATCCAGATGATAGGGCAGAGTGTACCCCTCGGCAAGTTTCCTGATGACACAAAACTGTGAGGAATGGCTAAAATGCCAAATGGTCATGATTATGTTCAGAAGGACCTCAACAGACTGGAGAAATTGGCCAGCAAGAAGTTCATGGAGCTCGATAAGGGGAATTGCAAAGTCCTACACCTGGTGAGGAACAACCTCACACAGTAATATATGCTGGGGGCTGCCTAGATGAGAAACAGTTTGGCAGAATATGCCCTGGAGAAAAGCTGGGAAATACTAGCTGAAACAGGAACCAGCAATGTGCCCTTACCACAAAGAATTCAAATGAAATCATGGGCTGCATTAGGCAAGTTATTACCAGCAGGCTGAGGGAGGTGTTTCTTCGCCTTTAGCTGGCATTTGTGAAGCCACACGTGGAGCCTGTGTGCAATTTTGGGATTCTCAGTACAAGGAAGACATGGATACAGTGGAGACAGTTCGACAAAGAGCATACGGATGGAGAAGATAAGGGCAGGGATAGTTCAGTAGGAAGAAGAGAAGGCTCTGGGGAGATTTCCTTAATGTGAGAATATCCTAAGAGAGGTTCTAAAGAAGTAGCCAAGCTTTTTTTCAGTGATACCTGGTGACAGAACCAGAAGGCACACAGTGAAGGACAGAAGGTCCCATCTGAACATTAGAAACACGTTTTCTATGAAGGTGGTTGATCACTGGCACCGGGAGCCCAGAGAGACTGTGGAGATATTCACCCCACCTTGGAGATGTTCAGAAGCAATTTAGACAGGGGGCTTGAGCAGGGGGGTTGGATGAGGTGACCTCCAGCCCTAAACATCCTTTTCTTTTGTGGTCAGAATAAATACAAAAATATTGCTATCTGCTTTGCGTTAGCATGGAAGAGAGCATGTAAATTTACTGTAAAATACTGTTATGAGTAGTACAAAATGGATTTAATGTTTGAGTGTAGACATAAAGGAATATATGTGTCAATTTATTATTAAAATTTCACCCTTGAAATATATCTGTTCACCACCTCATCTCAAAATTCTGTCAGATATGTTCATTGAAATGGACAGTAATTAAATTCAGAGTATTGTCTGTCTTTTTCTTTTTTTATGTATGGAACATTTTTTCTCATTTAAAGATCAGGAAAACAAAATACTAAAATCACTCACACAAATCCAGAGGAAGAACATAATGATATTGCTAGATTTTAACTAATCTTTATTATTTCAGAATTTTGCACAAGAAGAAAATAACTGTGTCCTGCTATCAATTCTCATTAGAAGCCTTTCATATGAAATAGATATGATTTCCATTTTTGCATAATATTTAAACTAAATTACTGTGACCCACGACTGTTCACCATCCCTGGTAGCTGTCTGCATTTTCATCAGCTGGACAATTCTTGTTTATACCTTGGTAAACTTTTGGGGAAAAAAAAAAAATTGGCTAAGCAATTAAACTTCAAAATAGGTCACAGTAGTGCAATACATGAACATAGTACCTGATTTAACATAATGGACTAGGCATTGAAAAATTCCAATACCCCATTTTCGGACACAGATTTTAATGAGAACAGAAACTGGCACAATATTAATCAGTATGACATGATTCCTTGAATATAAGGGGAATAGGAAAAGTGAAAAATTAAAATCTCAAGAAGTTCTCATTAGTCTGAAGACTAAAACCTGTGAATGTGTTGGGTCACTATAGTGCAATCCAAGAGGAAAGAATGCTCTCAATTTCTCAAGCACTTTGAATAATAAAGTAAAATACTCAATTGCAGAGAAATGCAGAGATATTTTTTTACGTTATATAAGTGAGACACATTTCATTTTACCAGTTTTCATTTCCAGTGCCCTGATTTGGAATGGGATCTGTGTCCTTGAGCAATGCATCTGGGTGTTCTGAGTAATACACAGAGAAAGGTAACTTAGCAATATTCCTATGTCAGTAGTAAATACTCTTTTTTACGTGAATCTTTTCTACTAAGTAGGACAAAGGATGAGGAATAATGTTAATAAAACACTGTCACTGATAAAAAATAAGAGACACTTAACACACTTTATTCTTACTGACAGGACAATTGTCTTTTGGTTCTACAAAATAATTTATTTTCAAGTATTTTGCTAGAACACATTAAACTTCTCTAAGTAGCATTACATTATGGTTATAAAAATTCCTATATAGTTTGGTTATTTTCAGTAATATCCATTAATTAGTATAAATAATTGTTTCAGTAGGGTTTTGCCTGTTATCTTTTTTGTTTTAATACCTTAATAGGATAAAATGTAATGGCAGTAAATATAATTTTGAGATGCTTATAATTTCTTATAAGTAGTGAAATTAGGCAGTGATTATGTAGTGATATGTGAAATTTGTTGTATTAACATTGGAATTCATGTTGCATTGCTGAAGTGGTAACAGACCCTCATTAATATTACCCAGCATTTCTGAGTACAATTATCTTTTTATTATTTCAGTTGTTTATACTTCTCAGCTCTTCTTAAAATCTTTCAGTTCTATGCACTAGGAGATCCTCAAGAATATTTTTTCAGTTGCTTAAAGTTGTTTGGCAGGTCCTAACACAGATGACTTTATGCTGAGTGTGGGTTTTTTGTCTGTTTTCTATAAATTTAAAGTCAAATAAAATCCTATGGAGTTTGTTGACAATATATTTTGTGTAGTCCAAATCTTCTATTAAAATCTTGCATATCTAGTGATTTTAAGGGAAGTCTAACATGGTAACATTCCTCAATTTAGGAGCAATACTAAAGTTTTAAACTTAGAGGGAATGAAACCAAAGCCAAAAGTCTCAGAGACACAGTAAAGTTTTTGTGTTGTAACTAGTTGCTGGGTATTAGTTGAATGATCAAACTGAATTTATTTCATTAACACTGCAGCAAAATGGTATTAAACTGAATCCTGCCAGTTAGAATTTGAACTGACTATGAGAAATAATTATTATAGTTCAGTTCTTATTGGAGGCTTACTGTATAATTGTTTAAAGCAAAATGTGGACTGTCTCTGCACTATTTGTGAGGCTAAATAATCTTTTCTTTAAAGTGTGGTTTCTGTCTTTATGGGGTGGACTAACAATGAATACCACAAGTGACAGGTGGAAGATGAAATCCTCTGTGCTCTCAATAATGGTCTCCCAACTGGTATGTAGGAGGACTAAGAAGAAGAAAGGGAAAAGTGAGGAGATGAAATTGTTAAGAACACCTCGTAATATACTTTTTATATAATCTTTAATGATAACATAAATTAACATCAAAATAAATGTGTTCCAGAATATCTCAGGGTTTTAATTTAGTGTTTTGAAACTTTTAAATTATTAGATTAACCGTAAGAGATCACCATATATTCTTATACTTTAAAAGGTAATATATTTTTAAGTGTAGCTATATATCCCATTGTTTTCTAATTAATAGAACAGTCTGAAAAAATTAAAACCACTAACAATGAAAATTAAAATAAATTATCCTTAACTTTACCATTCAACTAAATAGTAATAGGACAAAATTACCAAATTTAAAAAATTGCTTCTGCTCATACACCTTTTTATATGGTTGCTATTGACTACACCAAGTTTCATGAGTGTATTTCCAAATTGTGACAGACAGATGAAAAATACAAAAATGAAATCATAAGCTGTTATTAATCTTTGCACATGATAGTTTGAAATATGAACTGTAATATTCTGGAATATGAAATAAACTATAAAGACATATTTTCACTGAGAGTAAAGAATAGAAATAAATTAAGTATGTGTCCTTGCTCTGTTAACTGTTCTAAAAGGATGGTAATATCTGAGAGATCAATGTCTTGAAATGCCATAGCTAGATTTATCAGGTGATATCTGTTAAAGTCCTGAGATATAATGCTTGGACTGTTTTCACATCACAGAAGTTGCCATTAGTGACAACTGAAGAACTCGTAGTCTTCTGCCTATGCCTACACACCTCTGTTTCCTTTACACAGCTTTGTCGTAAGAATGATAAAGACTCAAAGTTCTTGTCATTCTTTGAGAGAGAGAATTAAAGAGAAATAAATGAAAGAAAGCAAGAAAAAAGAAAGAAAGGAAGAAGAAACAGAGAAAACTGGGAGAGAGAAAAAGAAGAGAGCGAGAAGGGCAGAAGAAAAAGAGGAAGAGAGAAGGGAGTGAGGGAGAGAGGGAGGAAAGAAGGAAGGGAGGGAGGGAGGGAGGACAGGAAGGAAGGAAGGAAGGATGGAAGGAAGGCAGGAAGGAAGGCAGGAAGGAAGGAAGTTTGGTTACAGGTGTTATATAGAGTATTTTGTAACAGTAATCAAAAGAAATTTAACACTTTGTGCACTGGTTTTAACACCAGCTGGATATTAAATTCCAAATGAGCCACTCCCTTTGCCCCCCTTCTTGCAGTAAGGGAGGGACAAAAATCAGAGGTTATGGGTTGAAGTAACAATTTACTGAAAGCACAAAGCAAGGAAAAGACTTCCACAATAAAACCAGCAAAATTATACAAAAAGAGAAGGCTTTTTACCCTAAAAAAGTTGTTTACTACCATGAACAAAAATAAAATGGCAGACACTTCCTGTAGGTTGCATCTGTGTGGCTCCCGAGACAAAGGCAATATGGTGGCTGTTCCTGCACTCCACCCATGTTGCCGTTGGGAAAAAAGGCAATATGGCAGGAGAAGTTCCAGTTGCTGCCCCCCAGCATGAAAACAACATAAAACAAAGACAAACCCCTGGAGGCCAGGTCATCCAAGAAAGGGTCGCGCTGTCTCTCCCCTGAGATCAGTTCTGAGCAGGTGCCAATGCCACCATTCCTAACACTCTTTTACATTGTGGGGTCTCCCTGTGGGTTGCTGCAGTTTTCCTACTTCCCTGCTGTGCTCCTTTTGGCTCAGCTGGTCTCTGCTGCTACCAGCACTGCTGGTCCTGATCGCTTCACCTTGCTGGGGAGAGGGGGAAAACAGGCCTTCCAGGGTGCCAACTCCACACAGCCATGGCCCCACTGGGCTCAGCCACACCTTGCCACTGTCCCTTCAGCACCATACCCCAGAGGCGCTTCTCCACCTCTCCTCAGCAGCACATCCCACAAAGGCATCACGGGGGTGGGGGAGAAAAAAGGACAGGGTGTAGAGGATGGGTCCACAGATGTTATGCTGACATCCTCCAACTAGAGAGAACCAGGAAAAAAGGCTGACTTACAGTGGGGCACCTGGATTTTCCTACTGACACCCCTGCCCCAGTGATGACTGGATGGTATAGAATAAAAATGGCACTAAACTCTAAGCCCCACTTCCGCCTGCAAAACCAGGACACCACATATTATTTCATACTAAGTAGCCTATGCTCCTCTTTAGTTTCCAGGCATTTAATAAATATATATATACATATATGCATAGATACTCATTGACTTAGCACACATACAGTAAATAGACAATTGCTGTCTACACAGTAGTTTGCATTCTGAGTATTACTTGTATCTAGTACATTGGCCTGTTCCTGAACAAAGTGATTAGTAAATTAGATCTCGATATCTGGGAAGGAATATCACAAGGACTTAGATGCCCACAATTAGAATGTCCAGAAAAAACAGATGGTCGATCACTGAATAGTCAAAGACTCTCTTTGGAAGGAAACAGAAGCACACAAAGCAACTTTTGACTAGACTGAATTTGAGTCACATAAACAGTGAGAATTATTTCAAACTTTGCATATAGAAAACAAATTAGAGAGAATCATTTACAAACAAGTAAAATAAATTATCTAAAAGAAATAATGAAAGAAAATTACATGCTCATGAGAATGGGCCCAAAATGTAGATTTCAACCAACTCAATGAACTGACAAGTAATGACCACTGGGAATTATTTTTAAGTGGAAAAAAAGACATAGCAAGAAGTCTCCTCCTTGAGAGACTCAGACTCCTCAAAGAGACTCCTATACTGAAAGCACAGATACACTTGTCCTGGCACTTTGTAAGGACAGAAAAAGATAGAAATAGAAGAAAACAACATTTGGATAACTTTAGTAAGTCATAAATGTCCCCCTTACCCCCCAAAAGAAGAAGAAGAAAAAAAGTGGATCGGTACACACTAGTAGGAATGACAGAAACCTCAGATGTAAAATCATCAAAATCATCAAGATAAAGGCATGAATTACAAATATCAAACAGCATAATTGAAACATAATGGTTCTACAAATACATTGAGGACAACATAGTCAAAATTATAAAATCATTATTATATGGACACTCTACATTTTCTTAACCTAAAAATGGTAATTATGATATATAATAAAATAATTATATTTGCAAAGTGTTAAAAAAGGAAGACCAGCATAGAATGTGTACATAAGTCAACAGAGACTCAAAGAAGGAATTCTCTGGCAGGAAAAATATTATCAAAAAAAGCATTAGAAATTTACTGTATAAATTAGGAGAAATTTTCCCAAAAGTATTTAAGAAAAAGGTAGAAGCAGCATCTAAGTGATAAAGAAAGTGTTGAGGATAGAAGAAGTCACACAAGAATAAAAAGTAAACTTAGTATCTATCTATGGAAAGAGTAGGAGAAAGGACTTAGAAGGGTGTAAAACAAAGAGTCTAACTCTGATTTCCAAAAGAACAGTACAAGAAATTATTAATCAAGAAAATGTTGTAAACACCTATATAGCATCTATAAATTATACAAAACCATCTGATGTGGATTTGTGAAGAATAGCTTGTGTAAGACTAGCGTACCACCTTTGCAAGGATAACTGGTATTATGGATAAGGGAAAAAGTAGATGTGAAATATAAGAAGTTGATAAGGATTATTTTAATAGATGTTCTCAAATTATACTTTTGTACGGAAAATAGTAAATATATATCAGACAATATTGCAGAAATATTATTCAAGACCTAGTTGGAAACTTAGAATATGACTTAGAAAGATTATTTCTGTTCTTCAATTTCCATTTAGTAGAAATTTAGTAGAAATTTCTGTTTAGTAGAAATAGAAAATATTTACCTTCTTTTAATATTTTCTTCTTCTCCTTTTCCTAACCTCTAATAGTAAATATCATCTTTTCTTTGGAATAAAACCTTCAATCCCCTTACTCCTCCCCACAAAATCAAACTGAAATAAAGTAGCTTTGGTTTAGATTTTTTTAGATTTAGGAAGGAATTCTCTACTGTGAGGGTGGTGAGGCACTAGAATAGGTTGCCTAGAAAAGTTGTGGATGCCCATCCCTGGAAGTGTTCCAGGCCAGGTTCCAGGCTCAGAGAAACCTGGCCTAGAGGGAGGTGTCCCTGTAAATGGCAGGGGGTTTGGAAATAGACAGTCTTTAAGGTCCCTTCCAACCCAAACCATTCTAAGATTCCATGAAAGTGAAATTGACTAGTTTTGGGACTTTAGTTATTTTCAGTTATTTAAAATAAGATATCTCTTGTTTTTAAAAGCAAACTAAATGAGCCATTTCCTATTCAGTAACAATACACAAAACATTGATTCAGGAAACTGCTATGTTTTTTCCTCTCTTATTTAAAAGATAATCTGGATTTTTTAGTGATATATTTATGTTTTCCTTATACCTTGGTAGCTGTATTGCGATGTAGGACTTCATTCATTTTGTGTGTTTTTCTACTATTTTCCACAGTTATCTGCAATGCAACAGGAATACCTGTCACTAATGTTTTGTCCTTTTATTTATCTTAGATCTAGTTTCTGTCCCTTGGTGTTATTTAGTTTTTTACTGTTTTGCCTCTTTCTTTTTCCTGACAGAACTCAAAGTGCTCAGCTACCCAACTCCAGCAAGTTTCGAGAAATCTTTAAAACGTCTGATAGGGTCAAAACAGATAGCTGATTTGACTCCAGCCTTGGCCCACCACTCGTTTTGTCTCTCTGGGCACCTTGAAACATCAAGCTCTCACTGAGATTTTTGTCTTCTTTTAGAAAAGAATGGGAACAGGAGCGGTATTGAGACTTTTTTCTTCCAAATTTCCTTCATACTGATAAATGCATGTGCCATAAGTAACTAAAAATGATTATATGGATTAGAGCACACAGTTGATGAGGCTGGGTAAAACTCTATTATTAATATATCTATATATATACATATATATAGGTAAACGATGGAAAAAAGAAAAGTGTAATATAGATTATGAAATAAAAAGCCAAAATCTGGATCATTTGCTTATAAAAAAAAGCTGGTGAAATTTGAGGAACCTTTATGACCTGAGATATCCCAAAGCTAGCTGATATGACAGAGTGTCCACAGGAGAAAAGCCAGGCACTGCAGGGCTGCTTGAACACATCTTGATGTCCAGGATGAGGTAATCAGACCAAGGCTAGAGTTCTCACAAAAACCAGACCCAGCACCCAAACTGCTGAGCATTTTGCAGACATCACATGCCACTGCTGAACTGTCTCTGATATTTGCATGTTCCTCCTGAAGTCCAAGGACCAGTTATTTGAGCCAGTTCAGTTCGCAATACATTTAAGGGGAAATGTAACACCTGAAGACTTTCTCCTTTCTTCCTCCCTCTTCTTTCCTCCTAAATCTAAATGAGGAAGGAAAAAAAGCATACAATGGGTTAAAAGAAGGGTATTTGGGGTTCAGGGTGAACACTAGTCCAGTTTACCATGAGGGGAAGTGCAGAAGAGGTATGTGAGGTGATTTTTTTTCTTTAGCCTTCACAATGGAAAATTAAAAAAGAAAAACAGAAAACCTGCCCATCTGATTACCCATTTAAACTGCATAAGTGAACAAGGTGACAATTCAGAGTCACCTATTCAACTCTTTACCAAACCTTCAAAACCTGTTAACAGAAAATCTACTTTGTTGTTACTGCATCTGTTTTTGATGGAAGAGTTATAATTTTTTTTCCAGTTCTCTTTTCCTTTGGTTGCAATAAGTGTTTTTAATTGGCTTCCTGCTATGGGAAACCTAAACAGAAGTTAATGTGCTTATATATTTGTGCTTCTTTAACTGTAACCTGAATGGGTGTGTATAAGACTCAGCAGGAACTTGTCTTGTTTTTACCAGTAGGAAAAACCTACTTATTAAATGACATTGTCAAGTCCGATTAGAAATTAAGATTTTTAGAAGTAAGAAAAAGCAGTTAAAAGTAAATTATAGGTAATATTACTGTGGCCATTCAAGAAGCACATTTCTTCTCAGAATTTTACTGTTCTTGCTCACAGCAGGATGACAGACTGGATGCAGAGAGAATAATACGATTTTTGTCTATGTTTATGTTCAGTATATGAGACAGCTAGACTGAATAGAAAGAGAAAATGATGTGCCACTAATCCTCAAGAGAAATGCCAGTTCAGATATAAGCTGTCAGGAAATTGTTCCCTTTACAATAGAGAACTTAGGCTTACTCTTCTAATAATCTACCTGTTCTCTATGTAGTACTTGCTGAGGAATCATGGCTATTCTATCTACTGCATTTCATAATTCCTAAAACAGGGCTTTCTTTTTTCTCTCTTGCTCTCGTCTAGCCATATATACCCATACTTTAATTTCTATTTCTGTTACAAACCTAAAAGTCTCCTCTTGTTTAAGATTACAGTTACTGAGCAGGATAAGTAGCACGCTGAGTAACCAGAGATTCAAAAAGAGTAACATGGCAAGCATATTCCCTAAGCATCATTTCCCCTCTGTGTACAGTGATGCATGCTGTAAGAAACACAGCCTTTCTTTCAAGACCTGAATAATGTTGAAATTCATGTCTTTGGATCCCCAGTTGAGACTCTATCAACTACTGAACCACATACCTGTAAATACCTCTATCTTTATATCTAGCTATGTGTCTATCCACCTAACTACTACCTGCTTATCTATGTATGCATGTATGTATCTTTTTGTTATACACTGAAACACAAATTGCATATGGTTTTATGTCTCTATACATATTACATATATGTATGTTCACATACACTTAACTGTTTTACTCACAAATAGTCATAGATGAAATATTATGTCTTTTTTTTTCCTGGAACACATCCATTTCCAGATTAGTGCTTTCTAGATTACTTTCTAGGACATTCAGTGGAAATAATTTTGCTTTCTTACATTCGCTACTTTGACTTTGTTCAAAGCTTAGATGTTTACAAATGTATGTCTTGTTCTAGGAAGACAAAGGCAGCGCTGGTCCTGACTGTAGTTTCATCTAATAAGGAACTATTACTCTTTCCATCTTGCCACGCTACTGAATGTAGCTGTGTAACAAAGTATTATTTATTATTATCTCAAATTAACATGTATTTATGATATGCATATATTTTATTACACGTGGTCTTTTGTCTTATTTAACTGCTGCACAGGTACTTAGCTAGTAGACTGGAATTCATTTTTCCCAATATCATGACACATTGATTTGTGTTCTCATACCTTCGCACGGGAAATCTATCTGAATTTACTTCTATAATCTAATACCACATTACAATATGTGAATGAAATATTCCTCCATTAACTTATCTCATATTTATGAAATAAATTATTTCCGTGTTGTCCATAAAATCTCCCAGTACCATAAGTCCTGTATTAGAAAACCACAGTGTTTATTTTCAGTAGCAACAATATAGGAGGCAATAGAATTAGACATATTAAGGTACAAATTTAGCTTAATGACTTTAGATCTTTTATAATGAATGCAAGTACCTAAATAAAAGTAGGAATTAAAACTAGAGTACTGAACCAATTACTGTACAAATAAGAGCTGGTCAGATATCTGAAGACACCATATTAACCCACTGTCATGTTAGACTATCTCAGAGAAACCAAGCGTACTGCTGTGCTGTTAAATGCTTAGTTTTGTGTGAGTAACTGCAAATATACATAAAGCTGAGTGCCATTTAATAAACCTCTTGAGCAGTTTTTAGATATGCAGAGGGTATGGCCAGGATTAATCCACAGGGTTCAACCAGAAGATGTAGTCTATAATTTTAAGTGGTTTATCTTCTGGCAGGACTAGGGGGTATGTAATTTTTTTACAGCCTGTTTTTGCCGTCAGATTGCTGGTAACATTACACTACATTACATTTAGACTACTTTTTAGTGATACAGCACTATATCAAATGTTAAATTGCATTATATCACAGCAGTTTACATTGTCCTACTAAAGGCTGGTACAGGGTATAACCAGAAGAACTACTTCTACACGTTTTCTTCAGCTTAAAAAATTTCAGAGAGCTCAATAGAACATGTAATAATAAGAAATATAGCATAATGGTGTGTTTCTAGTATAAAAAATATATTTAAAAAAAAAAAATTCCTAAATGTTTTTGACACAGTATAATTACAAATTTAATCTGACAGGTCTTATACTGCAGCTGTAATAAAATTACTCATTTTCAGAGCCATTAAGTTAACCACCTACCTACTATAATGAGAAAGTCAAAGTGACCTTATATGAGACAATAGGTGAAGTACACTGACTTATCATTTTCTACTTTAGGATGTATTCTATAACATTCTATAACATTTCCTCAAGTTGTAAAAATGAAAAAGCAGCATGCAACTACTGGTGCGGACAACGGGAAATATGTTGCCACATGATACGTGTGACAAAATATTTCACAAATATGGGTATGCTAGACAGTACTGAATCATTTTTTCTATGTTTAGGGATAGATTTTTACTGCCTAGAATAAAATATTTAATTCATACTGTAAGAATGTATGAAATGTGTGAACATCAGCTCCATTCAGTTTATCTGACACAGGGTATTTTCCATTCAAAAGGGGATAACAAATAAAGAAGTGATAAACAACACACACAGACAGACAAACAGTAACAAGGGTAAACATAGGCAAAGTCTTCCAGGATTTCCCATCATTAATTGAAAAGTCGTTAAGTAACTACAGGCACTGCTTTGCGGAGGGCCAACCTGGCCATGGTAACTGGTACAAAGGGGAGAAAGAAGAGGAAGATGAGAAATCAGATATCACACAGATAGATTGCGGAACCATGCTAAATTTATTAAAGAAAGTTTAAGGGAAGAAGATTGAGGAGAGTGAATAGAAGAACAGCAAGGTAGAAGGAGCAGGTCAGGTGTAAAACAGGCCTAATCAGCATGCTTGTGCAGCAGAACCCTGCACCTGAACACTTCAGTCTGGAGGGGTTTTCAGCCACTGGGAGCTGGCAGAAGGGGGTTTTACCCTCGCGTGCCGACACAAAGAAGCCCGGAGGTCAACGCTGAAACCCCTCTGGAAGGCAGCACTCAGTGCCCAACACACAATGACAAAGGGGTAGAGCTCCTCACCCAAAAGGGGCTGTACCCTTCTGTCACTGTTAAGCAGGCACAAAGGCAAAGAAGTAAAGAGAGGGGACTCTCTGTATGTGTTCCATGCAGGTTTATTCCCGCGAAAAGACAGGGACAAAGAGACCAATTAGTGGGAGGGTCCAGGGGTCTTATACTGGGTACAGATAGGTGGGGAAAGGAATCCCAGCCAATGGGATAGAGACAAGCAGGTGACAGGAAGGGAACCAATGGGAACAACACATAGGCGGGACTCAGGGAAGGATCCAATGGGGGCGTCACGGAACAAAGAACTTTCTAGAACTAATACATATTAAAGAAGGAAAATGAATATACATAACTTCATACATAAAACAGGATGACAAAATATTAATCAATCAGGGGAAAACATGCAAAAGATAAAACAAGGGAATCATGGGTTCTCACCATGACTGAAGGTTACTTGCTAGACGTGGGTTGCTGACCACCACAGCTGGTTGTCTGAGTTCTCAGGAGAAGGAGTGGCTGGAGCCACCCTATACTGCCACATCAGTCTGTCTTATTTTCTTATTAAATCTTCTTTTAACAAATTCTCTGAGGAATCTCACTCGCTACCTTATGTGTGTCAGTGCAGTAAAGGTTCAGTGCCAGCTGCTGGAGGGACTGGTAAGAGGCAACCAGGTGTTAACCTTTGCACTGGCATACCCTGGTCTGACGGTAGGTCCCCCTGGCCTGTGATGTCAACTACTGGAGTCAGTGAGGTCATTAACCTTCAGTCACTGAGGTGGGTGTGGTGTGTGTCCCAAAACCAGCTACTGAGGTGGGTATGAGTAAGGAGACTGAGGGGCTTAGTGGTGGCAGCTGGATTGGGACTGTGAGTTACAGAATGTGTGCCAGGTGCCAGCTTCTGGCAGCAAGCGTCTAATCCTGTCCCCAAACTGGCACTGTGTGGGGTGTGAGTGTGGAGTTGACTGCAAATTCCAAGCTGACACCAGCTGGGGAGTAGGGGGCCTTGGGTGTGGGCAGGGCTATCAGGTGAGCAGAGGGTCTGTGCAGGCATTCAGGAGGACCCACAGACGGGGTGCCCGTGGGACAAGTGTGTGAGTTCTGTGTGTGTGTGTAGTGAGCACCCAGCAGGACCAGCCCGGGAGTCAGGGACCCATGGGATGAGTAAGGGGGTCCAGGATCCCAGCAGGGGTGCAGGGGGGTCTAGTGGGGCCATGCTCAGGAGATCTGCCAGTGTGTGTGTGCTTGTGAGCCTGGGCAGTGTGGGCTGTGTGCTGCACTTGTGATCCTCTGCCTGCCCAAGAAGAGGAGGGGCCGTGTGCCTGTGCCTGGTGTGAGTCCTGAATGTGGGGGCTGCTGGAGGCTTTGCCTTGTCTGTGGTTCTTTGTGTGACATCTGTGTCCATGTCCTCTGTGTGTCTGTGTGAAACTCCCCACTGGTTGAAGTGATAGCAGCAGCCACATCCCCCCGGTCTCACCAGAGCCTGCAAGTCTCCAGGCACCAGGATGTATGACAGGAGTTTGTGGCCTGGATCTGCTGGTGGTGCCAGCCACAATCCTTTAGAGTTAAGATAGTAGCTTGTGAAAGATAATCTGGTATGGGGGCATCCTAGTTAAATTTAACTACTAACTTTTGCACTGAAATCTCCTCTGATAAAAAATGGAATTCCAGAGGCTGTTCCAAACACCTGAATCAATTGAGGTAAGCTGAACCAAAAGGTATATTAAATGTTATGATTACAGCTGTTACTAACGTTACGATAGAGAGAGATCTTATTTATGCAAATAGCTGCAATGTATTAATTGATCAATTAATAAATTAATAGCATAAATTGCATATTAATATTTCAATACATATGTTTGTAAACACTTAAATTAATCAGATCCTGAGCCTGAGTGTTCTTGCAAGGCTTATTTGCAAATATACCTCTCTACAGAGCTGCATATTCCCCCAATACCTCATATAGCCAAAGTCATGATGTAAAGTAGTAAAAACAGTTACAATACGAGACAGAAAAATGAGAAACATTTAAAGTTAACTCCAGGGACATATTTTCTTCAAATGTAAGTGGAATATAAATCTGCAAAGAATTTGTCACTGGGCTTTCTGAAAAGGCCCAGTATGGAAAATGTGAACATGTTAACTGCTGATATGAAAGACTTTTCTGTCACAATCAGGCAAAATAAACAGACTGCATGGCTAATATCTCAATGCATTCAGTTTAGTCTCATCCAATTGCTTATTTAATTCCTAGACATGGCAAGGAGTTTAAAAGTGAATTAACATTGTGTCATTTCTGTTTCACAAAACTTGAGTCAAGCAAATTGCCCTCCAGGTGTGTCCTGAATAACATGTTGGCTGATTCTCTTCCAAAGAAAATTAGTGATCTACACTTCTTGAGAAAATGATTTACAATACATTGAAATATTTTCAGACAGATACTGATTTGAACACCAAAATGAGCAGTCACCACTCATAACAGTTATTGCATTTACCCACATGAAAGGCAATTGTAAAATTACTCTATTGATTTTCAGAGTACAACAGAGAAAAAATCTTCTAAACAAAAGCCTCATTTTCTTTATTTTCCTCAACTTTTCACAGCTTTCCAGTGTTGAATCTTTTGGGGTTTTTTATACAGTTCTGTGCCTAACAAACTACATGAGACTAATGGATAATTCTGATATATTGTAAAGGATTTGACGCTGCCAACATGGGTACAACATACAGAGCAGAGCAATTTGAGGTAACCAGTTTCTCTTGCACTGATGGCTAAAAAACCCTATACTTTTAACATGCCACATTTGCAATGAGGTAAACACCAGTGCTGGGATCAGAACCTGTATACGAGTGATTGCAACGTAATAAATATTATAATTCCAAGTGGATCATTTCTCAAAGGAAAATATATATCTGGATATGATTAATTGCCATTTCTGCGTGCCAGTATCCCTCCATTGATGATAAAGGGAATTAAAATGTTTCACTAAGATTCATTGCTTAACTCTTCCTTAAAAGGTGAAACAAATTTCACCCAATAGAGGGGAAAAAAAGAAGAATATTTTCAATTCAGGTAAAATCAATCGTACAGACATCACAAAATATAACTCTACATCTTTCAGAGTATGTATAGACAGCTTTTCAAGTTACAAATCGAAACTGAAAAATTAATTCACTAGTTATTATATTTATCTTAAGGTTATTTATATAATTCCATTTGTGGATGTGCTAGTAGCATAAAGTCAATTACATTAGATGAAGTTTATCTGGACTCATGAAAAGAGCTGGGTAGGAATTTAGAAAAGTGAAGGATGCAAGCGCTGTGTTGACAGAGAAATATGGCCTTTGCAAGCAGCATTTTAATAGCATGAGTATGTATCAAGAGGGTTCCTTTTGGGAAGGATACAATTTCGTGATAACCAGTGCAGGTGCAGCAGAACACTGTCCTTGATATACAAACCAGGAATAGTCCTTGGTTCTGCTTCCCATGATGGTGGGAATTCAACACCAATGTCTGGCAAATGTTTGTCACCTCAGAAGGTAAAATGTTCTTATCTTCACAAGCAGCATATGTGATTTGCCTCTGAAAGTAGCTAAGGTAATTTCAGGGTGGATACATTATTAGAATTTAATTTTCAAGTTAATTTACACCAATACCTCTCTATATTTAGAAATATCATTTTCAGATAATGAACACTGCTTATCATGTGTTAAATCATTTGGGTTTTGAAAGAGCAATGTATCAATTTTTCTCAATATAAAAGTGTCTGTATCAGTTGCTTATACAGACAGAAGAGAAAGAGCTAAATTATTTTACCTTCCTTAGATTTAACCTAATATAACTCAATTAGCCTACTGTAGTAAAGTAGTCAAATCTATTTGCTAAATGTTTAGACTTGTAGCAATAAATATTTGGCTGGTAGAGAAAGTGATTGGTACTTAGCAAAATCTCACAAAGCAATAAAAAGGGTTGTGGAGATGAATACCATTATTGCAGATTTCCTTTATACAAAAATATTTTTTTCCAGCTAACCAAACAGACCAAAAAGCTCCCTATCTGTTTTAGACTGTGGAATGATAAGAGTGTAATTCAGATGAACATAAAACAAGAGAAAAGGAATATTAACATTGAAATTGCTAACAATAGCTTAGAAAGGAGATGAAAGTCTTGATTTATAATCTCTCTTTTAACTCTCTCTAAGACAGATAGCATTGCATTTTCTCGTCAAATTATTGTGTAATAAAAATCCTCTGATAGGTTCAAATGGAATTTTTCATTAAGTACAATCTAAGAAAAGATGGTCTGTTTTTCAATCTATAATTGCATATAATTTTTATTAAATTTTAAATCTAGTTTTGCATAGGTAAAGTGTTTTCTGAATTTGTCAATACATAGCATTCATACCCTACAACTTCTGAGTGCAATCAGCAGATAAAAAAATGTAGCAAAAAATAACATTAGCACACAGTATGTGTCAATCCAGTATAAGGTAAAATATATATATAAATGTCATATTTTTAATTTGTATGTGTTAATGGATGCTAGAAGCATCTGCTGCCTCCAGCAACTCTGGTTCTTGGGATTTCTTCTGACACTGTGTCCAGCTCTGTGACCTTGATGTCTCCCTCCAAGTCCAATGGATGGAACTGATACGTTCCTTCTTGTAAGGTCAGCCAGCAGTAAGGCTGAATGTGAATCTCACACACACAGAGGACCCAGAGGGCCACAGACAAGGCCACAAGAGAGCCACAGACAAGGCTCTGCCCCCGGGAGCCCCCATATTCAGGACTCACACCAGACACAGGCACACAGGGACATGTCCTCTCCTTCTTCTCTTGGGCAGGCAGAGGGTCCCAAGTGCAGCACACACCCCACACTCCCCGGGTTCACAAGAGCATGCATATTCATGGATGCCCTGATCACTGGCACAGCAATGCTGCCTGCTTGGCACCCCTGTGGACACAAAAAGCAGCAGCTGAACACAGATACCAGTTCATATCACAGAAGGGAAAATTTTTCTGCTAAATTCACTGTATTGTATCATGTACAGTTGTAACACATGGACCTACTCTATACTTCTGGATAACAGATATCTGTTGAACAAGTGGGATAATTGAGAGAGGGAGGAAGAGTCTTGTACCTACAAGCTATATAAGATCCAGGAACACATCAGGATGTGTTCGTCAGTCTGGCAGAGAGGGTGGATCATGATCTGAGACTAATTGTCCAGGGAAAAATCCAAGATCTTTCTCATGTCTCTGTTAAAATTAAATATAGCCACTTGATGCAACAACTGCCCCTCTAATACATCTGGGTCTTGGTGGGAGGCAGGATGGAGTAAGTTCATTGGCAAATTAAACAATAGCAATTGAGTTACAAGGTGTTTCCTGAGGATCACTGATCATAAAGAAGGAAATAAATGCAGATAGTCCTCTTTATCAGGAAACTGTTCTGATGATTTTATTCTTTTCTACACATTTGTAAATGCTTTATGACAAGATTGGATAACAAGTAAATGCATTTCAGGATGATAAGCATCTTAGAAATGCCTGAAGGTTGTTATTACTACTGTGAAGTGAGAGTGAAAAAATAATCTCTAAGATACCTACCTTTGTCATGGCTATTACTATTTCATTGGTATGTATAAAGCCTTTCTGGAAAATTAATGTATGATTTACTAAGCAACCAGTTTCCATGAACCATCTCTCTATATTCCATTCAGCATGTAATTAATATTTAAACATCTTTTCCCTTCTCTTTAGTTTTGTATTGTTTCTCAATGACAAATATTTTTACAGCTTGAATAAACATTAGCCAGGGTCCTTAAATTAATGTTTCATATATTTTCTATTTAGTTTACCTACTGAATGTATGACTATATCTGTTTCTACCTTAGGTGCATGTCAAATACCACATATTATTTTTTCTGCTTTCAGAAACATAATTTATTCATTGGTTAATGAATAAACCAAAATTATCAGTAGTAGCAGATAAGAACTGAAAGATCATTTCATGATTCTGAAACAAAATAAATAATTTAAAAAATTCTTACACTCTTAGTAAGTTCTTGATACAAAGCCATTGAATATAACAGAAAATCTTCATTACTGTTAACAGGAAAGACAGCAAACTTAAAATGCATTACAGGGAAAATTTTACAAAGGGAAGGAAGGCAGTGTATTCTACCAAAAAGAAAAAAAAAGGGAAAAAAAGGTGATTTTTAAAAAGAGGAAATTTTTGAAAAAAGAAAAATGAAACCAAAATGGATTTTCTTTCTTATTTAAAACCTAGACATATTGCAATTATTTGAAAATAATCAAGTATGTGGTTTCATATATACAAATTATATTGGAGCTTGTGATGGATTGGTTCCTTTGAAGCTCACCTTATCCTGTACTACATTTAGCTGAAACACCCTTGGAAAGCACCCTGCTAATAAATAGGTTACAGTAGAGATCATATTTAGGCATGAATGTAACATTAAAACTGGATTTTGTTCAGCACGTCTCTGGGAGATTGGGTTCAGATAACCACATTTAACCGACATTAATAGAACTCCTTTCTATCATTTTTCTTTTCAAATCTATCAGTCTTAAACATTGCAATACTCTGGCAGAAGGGTCCATAATTTAATCATATATTATTTCAAATATTTTGAATATTCCTATGACTAGATATCCACTTGTCCCTTTTTTTTTAATAACAAATACTGAAAAATCATCCCTTATTCATAATCTGTACCATGCTAATCATAATTCTATAGGTCCTTCTCATAGCTCCCCTCAGTCACACCTTTTCCAAACTAAAGGGTTCCCAGGCTGCCTAAACTTTCTCCATAGAGACCAATATCCAAAAATGTGGAGAAAGAGAACAGGATGGATACCATTCATGTTTTAAATGAAGATTGAAATTAGAACTGACATAAAGCCAGTCACAATGGGAGGAACGACCTTATTACAAAGAACCACACAGAAATCATAACATTCCTGGATTCTGGAAGACTGCCCATCTGATTTACTTTCTTGAAGACTTTTGTTATCCAGCTAAGTACATTTAAGTTGGGATGATCAGATAGAAATGCATTATTCAAGTTTTTTTTATTTATTATTTGGTTTTACTTTATTATGAAGTATCCTACTTGTTCCAGAGCCTTTGTTAATAATTCTGATACTGGTTTTGCTTTGTTTTATCTGAGTACAGAACAGACTTCTAGAGGACAATCCACAGATCATGCACGTTATTTCACATCTATGTGGACTCCAATATCACCAATATTCCTGAAGGGATAACAGCTATTTTAAAGTTTGCTATTCAATAGGAATGTATCTACATTGTGCAAAACAAGACATTAAGATCCTCAGGTTAGTGGAAATCCAACACAAGAAATACTAGTACTGAGATACAGTAAAGACTGGGTGCCCAGTGTTATATGAACCACATTTGTATATCCTAGCTTGGTCACTGAAGTGATACTTGAGCAGGAATTGGAGTAGGGCCTAGAACCAGACTTAAAACTTCAAAGTTTAAAGTTTTGCTGTGTTTTGAGAATATTTGAAGCCTCTGAACAGCACTATCCTTGATTTACATTAAGTTAGCAGCTAAATATTCAGTAGTCTTGGCTGCAGAGGTCACTCCTAATTAGACCTTTTCAGCTATAATCCTACTGAACTCTCTTTTTACTTATGAAAAATGAACCAGGAACACTCCTTACCTTGGAGTTGGCTTATGCATTTCTTAAACACATGAAGCTGAAGAGGAAATGGAGCACCCACTTTTTAACCAGGCAAAGAAAAAGCATCACCAATAAGGAAGGAAGAAAAACATTTCCAAAGTTAGCAAAAGTTGATTGACCAAATTTAAAAATTGTACTTGGGTTTTTTAATTTGTTTGAATTTTGCTTATTTATTTGTTTTGCATTGTTTTATTAAATAAGAAATTTCATCAGAGCAGTGATGCCTCCTTTGTTGGCGATTGGCTCTTCAAATCCCATAAAAGCAAATTCCTCTGGTAGTCAGGGCAGATTTAGGAAACATCAGGCTCACCTAAATTTCCTGCTGCTTTTTGCAGTGAGACAAAGTAGATGTAAAATGAGGGATTTGCTCGTGCTCTTATTTTTGGTTTTATATTTTGGATGGAGAAAAGTGATCCTAGAGGAGAAAAGTGATCCTAGAGAGCTAAGGAATTGCTTAAATAAGAACAGAGTATTGTAAGCATGAAGAATGTAAACTAAAGGAATACATTTCCATACAGGGAAAAATTCCTATGGGATACTGTGGTACAAGTAATTAAAAATTATTGTGTTTATATAAAATCTTTATTTATATTTATGCACATACACAATTATTTATAATTATAGAAAAAATTGATAAGCATATATTTTATAGTTATATTGAATATAATACATTATAAATGCATTTATATTATGTAGTTATAATTGTGAACATTATTATACTGTACTATTGAATTTTTGTACAAAAAGTAAAAAATATTCACAAATTCATCAGCATTTAAATAATGTACTAGTACATTTAAATAATATGCTTTACTAGATCCTGTTTATTAATATGAATATATGTTAAAAAAACTCCTAAATTCTTGACCAAAATGTGTTTTAAAAGGCACATTTAGAGGGCAATATTGGTTCTGTCACAGTATGAGCTGCAGAATTTTGGTTTTACTGACTATACTGTAAAAAGCTCTTGGACTTTCACAGTATATACTGCCAATGATTTTCACCCTGAGGATTTAATAGCCCTGTATGGCATTTATGGTCTTTTTACATCAATTTTTTGATACATAGGGTTTATTCTGTGTATTGCAGACTCAGTAGAAGAGTTTATTGCAGCCATCATTTTACATGTCCTTGAAATGTTTCAGCTCCTTCTTAACTACGATAAGGAAATGTATATTTAATGTATATATCTAACTCCCAGCATGGGTTTGCTTGACACAGCCAGATGTAAAAGATGTTCTGTGACGTGATGACAATTCTGCAATAGTATATTTGAGCTGTGCAATTAAATTAATTTGTGTCAATGATGATAACAGAAATACATATAATATATGGAGTCACGCTTTCTTACTCTTGAGAATAAATTACCTATTAAACTATTAACTGTTGAGACAATACATTGATATGAAAAGCTGATTACTAATGTATTTCAACAATAGTGTTGACACACTGGTCCATAGTCACAATTGCTGCAAAACCACATACTTTCCTTAAGCAAATCCAAATACAAAACTTCCCCCAGCCATTTTATGATTATAACACTCAATTCATGTCCAGTGTCTTCTTTGAAATGAAACAGCTCATTATGTTCCAGTGTGTTTTTTTTTTCTTTTTCCAAAATCATAAAAGCAATTATAGTGGCTATTATTTTTAAAAAATAATTACCTGTCAAATTTAATTTGAAAACCAAATCATTTTAACTCATGCATTTCTTACATAGCTTTAAATTTTTAACATCTCATTTTTGATCTTGGGGTTTTTTTAATAAAAAATAGTGATATTTTCCTAATGTATGCTTTTGCATGTGAATGCAAGGTGTTGAATTTCAAAATTAAGAGATTTGATCTAGAGAAGTTAAGATATTCAAAATATATCCCTTCACGATCCCATGTAACCTCCTGTTTTTTCTACAGAGCAATCTTTCTGTAGCCATGCTGGAAGCATTTTTCCTAAGATTGGAAGAGCAAAGCACAGCAGTATAATTCATTGAATATTGTCCTTCAGAATGTTGTCAGTTTGAGACAGCTCATAGGAGATATCCAAAATCTGTACAACAGAGACCTGTCCAAACACTTTTCCAGAAATAATGGGTTTATGTCTGTGAACTGCCTAAGTACAAGGAATGAGAACACTATCAATCTGCCATATGGCTGTGTTGCAGAATGTTGCTACACAAAGATGTTTTCAATTCCTTTTATTCTTTAAGAATTAGCATGTGTTAATGTATTTTGGATGTAATTGAATTTTGTTTATGCTCTTCTCCATCTTCATTCTAGTAAGAAATAAACATCAAAACAGATTTTCAGTGATTAACGATGGTAGAATTTGACTTGCCCCTTTTCTTCCTGAGTACAAATCTGTATTATCAATCTAGAGAGCTGTTGGAGAAAAAGCAGCAATGCGCAGAAATACGTGGGTGCTATGATCTGTATCTCAGAACATGGCAGAATTTGTTCTCTGGGGATATGCACCTTTTCCTTAACCAAAAATCTTTTACTGACATGTTGTCTGTATTTCCACAACTATTGCTCAAAGTAGCATTTATGTTAAGAGTGTTAAAATTGAGAATAAAATGAAACCTTTCCTTGCAGGTACCTCAGCAGTCTCTTCTTCAAGAATAACTTCTCACAAATTTGTTACAGCCAGGCATTATGAGTTTTATGAAATACTATTACAAATTAATTGCTTAAACATCTTTTTAGTGATTTTCAATTTGTTGATGGATTGTGTCGTGAAGCATGTAATTCCTGGAGCAAACAATTTCAAAAATGTTTTTATTTTCTCTCCCTAGGTATCCACACTATCTGTGTGTGGGCGGTTGAGCCCAACCAACAGCTAAGCACCCACTTGGTGACTTGCTCAGACTGCTGCCCCCAGAGGGATGGAGGAGATGAATGGAAGAGCAAAAGCTGAAAACCCATGGGTTGAGATTAATGCAGTTTAATAGGTGAAGAAAAGTTTCTCAGGCAAGCAAAACAAAACAAGGAATTAATTTGCTACTTCCCCATCACCAGGCAGAATTTAGCCACTTGCTGCAATGCATGACTTCAGTACACATAGAGGTTCTTGGGAAGACAAACGATGTAACCACAAACATCCCCCCTCTCCACCTTTACCTGAGCTTTTATTTCTCAGCACACCTTCATATGCTGGGGGTTATCCCTCTGGCCAGCTGGGGGCTGCTCTCTGACTGTGTCCCCTCACAATTTTTTGTGCACTCCCAGTCTGCTGTCTTAGTAATCAGAGTGAGAAAAACATAAAACCTTGACACGAATTTAAAAACACAGCACCATAAAAGCACCTCAGATAGAGCAAGCTAACCATGTTAATGATTCACTCTTCTTGGAGTCCCATTACACTCCTGACCTAGGTTCCTGCCTGGGAAAATCCTACTTTAAAAAGAAGGTATAGCCAAAACAAATGGAAATATTTTAAGCTTTTGGTTTATTTTCATTTATGCATTTTATCTGTCATGGAGGTATTTGCACAGAAGGAAAATCTGGATCAGCACATCTGTGTCTTAATACAAAACTCTGTTTCCTCAGAAAGATTCCCTAACAGGTTTCTTGTATATATTCATACACACACATATACACATAAATATGAGTAAATGTACATTTATATATACACAATATATGTATATTTTTATATAACAAATGTTGTTTGCTTTTAGTTGGGGTTTTGGGGGATTTTTTTTTCCATCAGCTAAGTTATACCAGAAGGAGAACAGAAAGCAACTAAGGACCAAAATGGCACACAACATTTTTTCATAATTTTCAATATTTTGTACTTTGTAGAGGTAAGAATTTGTAAGAATTGAACAGTTTTGAAGCACACAGACTATTTCAGCTTAATTGCTTCTCAATATAATTTTTTTCTCCCTGTTTTTTAGAGTTAATTGCACTGTGGATGAAACAAAATTTTAATTTTGTTAGGTGAAATAACTAAGCTTTGCAAAATCATCTGACCTAAATTATCCATGGCATAATTGTTAATTGGTTTTGCTGCCTCTTGAAATAGTGTGTAATGTCTTTACTTGGGTTATAATTTGTAATCCACACCTTATTTTCCAAGGAGATGCACTGAGTTTGTCGGGTAAACTATGCAGAATATGATGTAATACATATTAATATTAATAAGTTAAGAGATATGTTTCTGCATTCAAGGAAACCCAAATTAATATAATGGAAATGTATATTCTGCAAGTAGGTTTCAGTGATTAACTGCAACAATTTAAAGCTACAGGAAAATCTGCTTAAAAACGTTGCAGATTTTTGTTGTGTAATTGGCTTTTTGTTTCTCAGCAGAGGGCTTATAAAGCAGTTGTGATCCAGAATATGTATGTACACAGACTGCACACAGGCAGGAGATTTGCACAAAGTGATCTGTACCATAGAAAATACAGCTGATCCATATTTACGACTGAATCTTTGTGCTCTTAGTCGCAAGAAAACAGACATCATGAATACTGTCAAATTTTTAAGTTGTAAAGGTTCTGGTTTTGATACAGAATATATGATGTCTTACATTAACCAATGGGGCTCTCTTTGTGTTTGATTCAACCCCTTTGACAGTAAAAGAGAGATTGAATTTTTAGGCCTATTTCAACCACAAAAGGGAGACATGATCTCTCTGGAAACTGGTTGTCCTCAATGCTTAGAATTTTTAGACATTTATTATAGCTTTCTAAATTTTTCTTTGCTTTCTTTTTTTCTTGACATTTTTAAAAAATACGTTATTGACTTGCTGAAAGAAATCCACCATATTTTTCAGAGTCTGGACAATGTAAAATCACAGACTGTGTGTTACAAGCAAATAAATACAATGATATTTGTCTAGTCTCATATTTGAGACAAACAGATAAGCAAGATTCACAAACCATTTTACATCAATCCTACATCCACATACATACATTTATGTGCACATTACTTTGTAGATTAGGAGCATTCTGAGGATCATTTTCTCTGTGCTATAAAAGTGCACAAGCTTTCTGTCACATTAGCTGAAATTGACATAAAAGTACAAGAATAAATTTGTGAGAATATGGGCATGAGTCTATTCTTTCTATGTTCTCTTATAAGGGTTGTCTTTCTCAAAAGGTTGTCTTTGTGGACTTGTCTTATACGTAGTAATGTTTTGGAGTCATTAATCTCTTATTTGCAGTTTTAAAGTAAGGCCCATACTATTAAGTTCCCAAAAATCTATAAATTGGTAGACCTAAATGGGGTACAAGCAGCCACATGGCTGTGTTTATAGCAAGTTAAAAATAGCTCCTTTTAATAAATTTGGTTATATTAAATAAATTTATGCATTTATAAATAATGAAGAAACAAGTACAAATTTGCAGTAGTTGCCAAGTGACTATTGTGTTTTGAGCTCTGAATTTATAATTAACTTTTTCAAAAGTGTGCATCCTTAACTATCTTAATTATCTTAAAAAAAAAAAAATCATTGGATTATTGAAAATGGCACTTTTTGAATTTTGCATTTGTCCATAATTAATATGATTAGACTCAGACACTGAAATAATTTCTGTGGCTGGTAATTGATTCCCTGTTCATTCCACTCACATCTGTAATTTTTTTAAACTTTACCGCAGACATCTGCAAGATAATAGCTGTGTGTTCTTTCTAAGGCAGCCTGTCTCAAAGTACAAATCTGAGCTGACTCATTGAAATCATCATATGAATTTACAAAATTATTCTCTTGGAAGATAACATTATAACAGCATATGTAACATATGTAACAGCAAACTAGCCTGCTCACATATTAACTATGCTTACACTTTAGAGATGGGTGAAGAGGCAGATCCAAATGGGGTTTATATTATCGTTTGGGGTTCATTGATGGCAAATCTTTTGAGCTTCTCTAATCACTTTGCCAACATATGGAAAGTGTCAGTTTTCCCTGTGGTAATCTGACCTTCTTTCACCAAATCTCTGGTGAATATAAATAGAAACTGAACAAGTGTTATCTGATTTTAGATCCAAAATGGAACAGAGTCAGACTAAAGCTGAAATTTTACCTTTTTGCTAATATGTACTGCGTGACAATTGTTACAGCAAAATCAATAGAGAGAAGTTTACTTGAATCCCTGTCTAGGAAATCTAACAGCTCATATTTCCCAGAATAGAACACAAAGTGCCTTGGCTGTTGGAAGATTTCTTATGAGGAAAAAGTACTGATCTGCACTGATTCCAGGGGCAAAATCTGGGTTTACGTATAGGTGTGAGAATCTCACCCAAATGCCTGACAGTTTTTGTGCTGTTTTCCCGTGTGGGTATTGACAATTCACCATGTACTGCCATGGTCTGATCAGAAGACGTCATAACACCCAGGGTAATAAGGGAGGGAGTATCAGTTCTTGGCTGCTCTCACATCTCTCAGCTGAAAGTTTAGGCTCAGCCAGATACTAATGAACAGGGAACAAGTGTACTGTGGTGAAAGACAGCACTAACAATTTCAGATTTCTTGGTCACAACCGTATTCTATTAAAACTTCCTTTTGCTTTGTAAAGCTGGTAGGGAAAATGCTATTTTAGAATTTGTTCTCACCCATACAGAAATACTGACTCAGAAACTACAGGTATAATGTGAGTTGAATAAAAAGTACTAAAAAGTGAATACTGATTAATTCTCCAAGGAATTGATGGTAGAAGAAAAGAAGAAGAGTAAAGATAATACAATTCAGAAAATCCAAGTGGGCAACTCGGGGAACTAAGAGACGAGGTGCTTCAGAGAGAGAGAGTAATGTATGAAGAAATGTGAGAGAACTGGCAGTAATGGAAAGGCTGAGATTATGCTCATAATGGCAGAATATAGAATTCCACAGCTAAGATAGATAGGAAGCCTATTAAGAAAGCAGTACAGGACCAGAAATTCTTCAATGACGTGAAAATAAATATTAGATGAATAAATCAAAAATGGAAACAAAGGTAGATTTCTAAGAATATGCCTAAGGAAAAAAAAAAAAGAAAAATTGGAGTAAAATCAGGGAAACTAAGGTGCAAAAAAGACTTTTCATTAGCAAAGAACAGAAGAGCCCCAGGAGAAGGAAATTAAAAATAAGAAAAAAGGAAGCAAGGATACATAACAAACTTTGGATTGGGTAAAGATCAAGACAAATGGTACATTCTTTGCTTTAAAAAACTGAATAAATAAACAATCCTCCCTTTGTTTTAGCTATACATATAAAGAAATAAAATTTATGAATTGTTATACAGAAAATAAAAAAAGAAAGAACATACTATAATGTATCTTTATAAAGTAGAGTGGGCAAATTCAATTTGTGCATCTTGACTAAATTAATTTTTTTATATAAAGAATTAATTTTACAAAATGTCTAGACTCCTGGAAAATAATGTTTTGGAGTTTTGGTATCCAGAGTTCTAATAGGAATAAGCTAAATATTGAACCTGAAAAAAATAAGTTGAATAAAAAAACGAAAAAAAAAATGATCCCAGAGCATTACAGTTATGTTAGTCTAACTCCAATTTCTGGCAGGATTCTGTAAAAAAACTATTAAGAAATCAATTTATAAGTACCTCAAAGATAATAAGGTGATAAAAAAGGACACCATGAGTTTGTCAAGAACTGATCATGTCAAACTAATCTAATTTCTTTCCCTGACAGTCTAACAGGCCAAGTGAATAAAGAAGAAGCAGGAGGTTAGGTACAGCTTGACTTTATTATGGTTTTTTGACACTGCCATGCATGACATTCTTACAAGCAAGCTAAGAAAATGCAGTTAGGTTATAATCACCCACTTAAAATTCACTCTGGAGAAGTAGTTATTAAAGGCTTACCTATCCTAGGAGGGTGTTTCAAGTGTCATTCCTCATGGATCTGCCTACCCCTGTCTTGTTTCCATTAGTAGTTGGAATGGATGAAATATGTAAAGAGATTCACAGAATCACAGAATTAATTAGGTTGAAAAAGACTTCTGAACTCATCGAGTGCAACCGATGACCCAACACCACCATGTCAACGAGACCACGGCACTGAGTGCCAAATCCAGTCTTTCCTTAAACACCTGCATCACCTCCCTGGGCAGCCCACTCCAATATCTAATCATGCATTCTGTGAAAAAGTTCTTCCTAATGTCCAACCTAAACCTCCCCTGGTTCCGTTTAAGACTACATCCTCTTGCCCTGTCACTGGTTGCCTGGGAGAAGAGACCACCCCCACCTGGCTACACCCTCCTGTCAGGGAGTTGTAGGGAGTGATAAGGTCACCCCTGAGCATCCTTTCCTCCTTGGCTGCCTCAGCCTCTCCTCATAGGATTTTGCTCCAGACCCTTCACCAGCTCCATTGCCCTTCTATGGACATGCTCCAGCACTCAATGTCCTTCCTGAATTGATTACATCATAATAGAAGAAATGGCAGTCATTTTCAAGGACAACTTAAGACTATAGTGTGATTTGACATATTGCTACAAAATTCAACAAATTTAAATTCAGATAATTTCAAGTTTCATTTTACTTTTCAATATGCACAAAAATCATTGTTTCACTGTCTACTGTGAGTGAGTTGACATTCAGAGAATTTCAGTCAGAGAATACAGAGAAATTCAATGGTTATATCAAAACCTAAGGTGCTAACGAGGGCTAGGTGACTAGATTTTTTTTTTTCCTTTTTAAAGGCAAACATGGATCTTGGCCCTATAATAGATTTGAAAGCAATTATGAGTCAGTTATGTGAAACAGAAAGAAGAACCCTAATTCTGGAGCACGTTAAGATAGTATTTAATGTTAAGACATTATGGTGGTAACAATTCTTGCTCTTTGCAGCACAGGGGAAGCACTGGCTGGAATCCTTCCGCTTTTTAACACCCACAGACAGTAATCCACCAAATAGCATTCAGAGAGGAGACCTTTGATCTCCTGTTAATTGGTTTTATTGGGTTTTTTATATTATATATCATAACTTGATAGATTTAAGAATTCAATTCTAGTATGATATTTGTAAAAATTTTGTCTAGACAATAATATTGGTGCATTTCTGTAAGCTAGAATACCTTTCTCCCAGTTAGGATGACTAATTTGAGATTCCCCAAACTCACAGTAGGCAGTGAGACAATGTGTTTTGTGCATATTGAAAACTAAACCTGCATACAGGGCACATGCTGATTCAGAAAGACCTTCCAGCTTATGAAGCCAATGAAAATGAAATCTAACTTCTCCCATTTCTTGGTGGTATCATTCATATCCTCACTTACAACTTAAGTTGCAGACCTAAGTTGCAGACTAAATAGGAGAGTGACAGCGTTATTGTGGAGTATTAAGAAGCTGTACTGCACAGACTTTTCACTCCAGCTATTTGAAGAACTGGCTGAGCATTTGTATGAAATTCTTTAAAAGCTAAAATAACTATAATCAATTCATGCATTCGGTGTACTTTGTAAAAGCTCATTTGCCATGTTGCACTTATATTCCAATAAAGGAGTTTATAATTTTTCAAGCAATTCTACTGCATTTTAAGCATTAGTCCATCCTGGGAAGTGAGGAGCCACTCAACTTCTAGAGCTCATCTGACAAGGCAAATCCAAGGCATGCAGTCATTTGAATGGCTTATTAAACTTAAATCATAACCAATTAGTAAGGATTGTACTGTTCCCCTCCTTCATTGGTAAATACTCATTTATTTTCTTGTCTCATTTACTTTCTTGTATATCATTATTAATAAGCTTTCTCTCCCGCATAAAGCAACATGCCTGCAAAAGCAGATGAAAGGAAACAATGAAGTTCTTGTAGATTACACATGCTGACATTTAAGGTATTGTAAAATTTTATTCTCTGGGGCTCTGGCCTTGCACAGTGTTGTTCACAGCATTTTCTGCTATAAAAGGGTAAAAAACCTACACATTTTCCAGTAAGTACAAGAAGGAAGATGGAGGATGGAGAAAAATCCTACAGGGACCAAAATCATGCCTACTTTCTGGAAAACTTAAAGTTTTGTCCTCACACACAGCTAGAAAAAGTAAAGGGCATGCATGCTGAGAATTGAAAGAGCAAATGGTATCTGACAGGGAGAAAAAAACAGGAAAAAAAATTGAGGCTTGTTGTTTAAATTGGTAGTCTGTGTTCCACACCACAGAAAAAAAAGTCACTCCATTTCTTGTCTGAAGACATTTGCTGCTGCATGTTGAGAATGATCACTGCAGTAGTGCTGAAAGCTATCCTACAAGAAGGACATGCACTAATTCTGATACTCCTTCTTAACCTGTCTTGAATCTGGAGCAAAACCACAGACTTTGATGTCATTTCCTTTGTCTTGAGGTTTGGCCTCCAAAAACAGCTTCAGACATGGGGTTCATTCAAGGCGTGACAGACCTGTATGGACAAATGCCTGAGGCATCGAGGTTGTTGGAAATGGTACTGGATGCCTGTGCATATGCCTATGCCTAAGTAACTGAATCAGGCCCAGTTTTTTTCTGGGATTCGCCTTTCTTTCAAGGGAAAAGATTTCCTGGATGAGGCAATGCTCTCAAGCATGTAGTGTGATTACCACAGTAGTCCTGTGCAGGGCCAGGAGTTGGGCTCAATGGTCTTTTTGAGTCCCTTCCAACTCATCATATTATATGATTAATTTCAAGTCATATTGGTGTCTGAACTTTTGTGACAAATTAGTCTCTTGTATAAGAGTTAATTAGAAAAGTTCTGCCAAGAAAGCTGCCTTTTGAAAACATGGATTATTGAGTATAGAACAGAATATTCCAGGATTATGCAAATTTGCCTATTATCTTCATTGAGAAAATACTCTGTTTTGATAGGAAGGTATTCCACTAAAATTCCATTCATGTAGAATTATTTTAAAAACAGATCCCCTTCAGTTTAAAAACTTTTTTCTTCTCTGCTTCTGATTTTCTGTATAAATTGCTTCATTTTCTGGCACCACTTACATCACAATATTAATTCATCTTGAGTGTTATAAATAATGTGAACCACAGGGAAATGATGATAAATGTTAGCTTACTGTTTAGCTTAACTAATGTAGAATAAACTTCCATCAGCGTCTCACTATGGATAATAGCTAATGAGATTTCTATCTTATGCTGCGACTTAATTGCATAGAGTTGTTCTCTTTGAAAGCTTGCTATCTAATGCAGTTACATGGAAAAAAAAGAAAAGGACTAAATGTCTAAACGGCCTGCAAGTTATCTGCAAAGTTTGTAATTATAGCATTAAAAAAAACTTAAAAAGCAAAAACCCAAGAAGAAACAAAAAACCTAGTATTCTACTGTATTTTCTGTAGAAATCATTGTTTTAATTTAAGGTATTTTACCCATTAAAATAGGGTAATACTTTGAATGTACAACAGTATTGCAAGCCACTAGGTCTGGTGAATTGCAAAATTTTGGTTTGAATTTAAAATTCTATTTTCAACTTTGTGTAATAAATTTAACTTTATTGACATTTAATTTCATATGATTCAGTTACTTGAGTCCCAATTGTGCCTTCACATACTGTACAAGGTACATTTGAAGATCATGAGACTTAATAGCTCACTGTTCATATGAGACTTGTGGACAATTTTTAAAAAAAAAAGAAAAAAGAGAAGATGGGTGTTTGGATATTTTCAGCTAATCTTGAAGAGTAATCTTTACTTTGTGTATACAGAAACAAAGTCAAACACCACCTTCTGATGTATGAGAAAAAATCTGAGACTTTTTTTTCTTCTCAAGAAGAAACACTCCAGTAATCCAACTGAAGTTATCTGCAATATTAAGAGCCTATTTCCGCCTACCAGAATTCATTTGTATGCAGGAGGCAAGTGCTCCACATTCTGCACTAAGAGTTCAAGGAAGTAGAGGAAAATAAGCCCTCCTCCCTACTGCAAATGTGGGAATGAAAACTTTTTGTTCCAGTGGATTTTTCTATAAGGAAAAATGGAAGAAAATGGATGTTGTCTCAGTTCTTTAAGTGTATATCTTTAAACAACAGAACCTCAGAACAATCTTGAAGAACAGCTTGTCTGTATCACTTCTTTCTTGCAATGCCCTTTTCTCCCTCTGTACTTCTTGAGGAGGCCCTAGTATATGATCAAGTTGGGAAGATGGAGTAAGGGGAAATAGATAGCATCACACAAAGCAAAGATTAAAAACTCCTTCTCCTCAGCCTGAGAAATCTGAGAAAATATCTGATTTTTTTAATGGCACATCAGCAAAGATGGGTCATGGCAGTTTGTGTGGAAGGGTGTGCAGAAAGGTCCCTGAAACTCAGCCAACTTGATCAGGGAGCAAGGGTATCAGCCTGGCAGAAGACTGTATCCTGTGTAAGCTCTGCACATGCCATGTCTGATGCAGCTTCCCAGAGAGACCTGTGATAGGAGCTCTCTGCCTGCCAGGTGCTGGGCTGCAGGGGGTGCCCTGCTCGTGTGCCAGTACTGGATGACAACAGTGAGCACTGCAGGGAGCTGCACCCAGGAGGAAGAACTCCTCCACTTGGTGACAGAGCGGAGGTGAGTAGGCTGAGGTGTATCAGGAAGAGAGACTGCAGGAGTTACTCCCTGACTTCCCTTAGTCAGGCAGACAGGACACGTTCTATGGACGATTCCTTATCCCCTCTCCACCTGGCAGAATGTGTTGACTTAAGGGATAGGGGCAACGGTGATGAGTTCCTCCAACGTGCAGAAGGCACATCCCTGTGGCTACCCCACCTTCCCAGGTGCCCTGGCATAGCAGGCACAAGGCTGTGCAAGTGGAACTGAACAGTAACAAGGATGATGGTTCATCTAGGTTGGAAGTGTTACTGAGGTTAAGTTTGCCTATGCCCTTCATCAAGACTGCTTCCGTAATGGAAAAAAAAAAAAAAAAAAAAAGACTTATTGTCATAGGACACACTCTTCTGAGGGGAAAAGGAGATCCAACTTACTAACCAAATCTACTTCTTAGGGAATTCTGCTGTCTCCCTGGGGTCCAGGTTAAAGAGATGATGAGGAAACTTCCCACTCTGATATGCCCCCCAAACTGTTATCCATTATGCATTTTTCCTGTAGGCAGCAATGAAGTTGCAAAAAGAAGTCTGAGGGCAATCAAGAAAGACCTCAGGGCCTTGGTACTACTGATTATGGGATCAGGAGCACAAGCCCTGTTCTCTTGAAACCTTTCAGTTGCTGGGAATGATGAGGGAAGCAACAGGCTCCACACCTGGTGTCACTGGTAGAATTTGTGAGGTTTTGATCATGGGTTTTGTGCAAGGAGAGGTTTAAATACAGTATTTGAAAAATTTAATTTGTTGAAAGGGCTATCAAGTGGTGAAGTCCAATCTCTGGAGTTTTTGAAAGATGTGGTACTTAGGGACATAGTTTAGTGGTGAACTTGTTAGTGTTAGGTCAGTGGTTGGATTGGTTGGATTCAATAATCTTAAAGATCTTTTCCAGCCTATATGATTCTATGGTTCCATGAATCTCTATGTGTTTTTTATGCATGTGTATACCAAGTCAGTTAAAATTTCTGAATCTATTCTGAAAATATGGTTAAAATTGTCTTTTCAGAAATACATCAATAGGTAACATAATTTTTCATAAAATTTGGTTAAAAAATATGGGTTTTAATATTCCCATTTATTTATCTCAATCTCACTAGGTTCTTTAATATCCAAGCAATAATTTCTGTGAATTTTTTGATAATCATAGCCTCATTTTTTTTTAAATTATCCGTCTCAATCCCTGTCTAAAATACTTATCATGGTCACAGACAACCTCTTCTCCACCTTATCCATGTCACACAGGGATAGGGTGTCCCTGTCTTCCCTAGGCCATGCTAGCAGACAAAAATATGAGGCTCTGTAGGATGCAGATATTACTTTTGTTTATGGGATTCTGGGTATGGAGAGATTTTTCACATCTTTCTCTTCAAATTATCAAGTTTGGTGTTTCAAAGTCCTGCTCATTGAGCTCTTGCTGTCCAGTTAAGATCTGCTGAGGTGTCCATGGCTGATACCTCTAGCACAGTAGCTTTCTTCAAGATCTCATAATACATGTACTCAGAAGTCTTATAGCCTTAAAACCTTCAGAGAACAATTACAGAAGATGCAAAACACAGTTAACCTGTTGATAATGACACTTAGAAACAACAGGTCCCATCAGGAAGTGGGGTGCTTTCAAAAGATGCGTAAAAGTAGAAAAAAATCTTCTCACTCTGTGATAGAAGAATGAAAAAGGCTGATAAGATTTGTTGCTCTGGAAAAATGCCCTTTTTTGCATGAGCTAGTGAGAGTTCCTGTGCTTTCTTTAAGACACTAAGGCACTAATATTTAAATAAACTGATTTGCCAGGGAACCTTGAGGTTTCACAGGCTGATTACAATTAGCTAGAATGCTAAAAGTCCTCACCATTTCTCCATAAATATTATGTGGCCAACAGCAGGAGCAATACACAATTCTAAGTGAATAAACACATCACTAAAGCTACTGAGCATGACTTACACCTTCAGCAGTTGACCAATAGAATATCCATTTTTTTTTTTTGCAGCAATATCAAAAAGATTACTGGACATTTTTACTAGGTATATTTTTAAATACACTCCCCAATTTTTTTTTTTTTCAAAAGACATCTTTTCCAATGAAGTAATGTAACAGATATGGAAAGGAAATGATTTCATAATGTAAGGAGAAAAATTGCGTATAAATAATCAATGTTTTCATTTTGTTTCTAAAAGAGAACAAATTAGTTCAAAACATAATTTGAACTAATAACTAATTGAATAAATAACTTCAGGAAAAAGCTTTTTAATTATAACTTCTATGCCAGATAAAATCAGCAGTATCTTATGAATTGTAAATTGCTGAGTAGAAGATTTTATTTAATAATTTTCATATGATAAAAATTCCTTCTTTTTAACCTCATTGTTGATTCATTATTCAGTGGGTGTACTAATTTATTGACTCTTTCCCCAGCTGGGATTAAAGTTTCAGAAAGGACCCACCATTTCATATGTAGTGTTTATACGTATTTTTCACAATACTTTACAATTTTTTCAATGCTGTTTTTTTTTATTTGGTGTTATAAATAAAAGTTTAAATAGATGGATTTTGATAAAATAAAAAGAAGCAATTACTTTGACTGAATTCTTCTCTGGCCTGTGATGTAAGGAGGAAGAAATCTCACATGCTTAAATTCATAGTTAAATGCTGAGCTTATGTTAGTGGAAATTGAACTGACCAATTTGGCCCCGTGACACTACTTATAAGAGATTAATGTTCTTATTACATGCTATCCTTGAACTTTGTAATGAAAGAAAAAATGCCCCAAAAGTATGAAAGAAAGCAAGGACAAAGATGAATAACATGAAAGAAAAATATTTTTGGTTTTTTTAAATAGAGAAAATAACAACAAAAGAGATACTTGAAGTCTTCACCTTTTACACTTAATCTGGAAACTTAATTTTCTTTTCTATTTGAATTACTTGAATTTCCAGGAAATCTTCCCTGCTAGGCAAAAAAATGCTGTCATATTAGTATTAAATTGATATATTGACTCACAGTAAGATATTATTCTCACATATAGAGGAACCAATCCTAAACCACAGATGGGTGTTGATTTCACTCTTTTAGAGATACTTTTATTTGTGGGTAATTTTCATGCTCTAATGGCTCTTTGTATAGCTGGAAGCCATCAGAAAAATCCAAAATCTATGTCACGCATCTAGCAGGCAATATTTTCTGTTATTTGGTTGTAGCAACAGTTTCATCATGAAGATATCTTTGGTGTTTGAATGTTGTTCTTTTTATTTAAACTCCAGAAAACATTTGGGAAGTTGTGAAATAGAGGGATAAACAAAATTAAGGAAAGGAACAAGGAAGAGCAAGTAGAGCACTCTTCCTTCTCAAACAAGGATGAATGCTCTATTCCCTCTAATCGAGCAAATCTGGAGTTGGGGGTACTATATGGTGAAGATCATCAGCTTTCTGTGGTCACCCTAAATCCCCTCTCCTTTTGCCAGTTCTGAAAATAAGATACTGAAGGGGAAGGACCATTGGCATGTAGGGCATGTACTAGACTACACCTTATATCCTTAAGCCTTTATGATCCTCAGAAAACACTGAGGAAGCAAAACCCATGAGTGGTTAGTCCTGAAAACCTGATGAGAAAATCATCATGAGTAGCAAGCACAGAATCACCAAGGGCAAGATATGCTTGACCAACTTGAAATAAAGCCCTTTACCTTGTCTCCCATAAGGTCCTCAACAGACAAGTTGGTGTATGGGCTAGATGGGCAGACGGTAAAACCTGGTTGAATGGCCGGGCCCAGAGGGTGGTGCTCAGTGACACAGAGTCTGGGGTGAGGCCAGTAACTAGCAGTGCACCTCATGGGACAATACTGGGTCCAGTCCTGTTCAGCATGTTCAGCAATGAGCCAGATGATGGTGCAGAGTGCACTTCCAGCACGTTTGCTGGTGACAAAAAACGGGAGAAGTGGCTGATACTTGGGAGGACTGTGCTGCCACGCAGAGCAGCATCAAAAGGTGGGAGAAATGGACTGATGGGAATCTGAAGAAGGTAACCAAGAAGAAATACAAAGTCCTGCACCTGGGAATACACCAGTGTATACTCAGTGTTGCTTAGGTGGAAAACTGTTTGGTGGAAGATCTGTAGGGTCTAGTAAACCTCAAGGTGATCAGGAGCCACCAGTGCACTGTTGCTGTAAAGCATGGAAATGGTGTCCTGGGCTTCATTAAGCAATCTGTTGCCAGCATGTCACTCACTATTTTCTGTTTTTCAATTTGTTTTCACTGAAAATAAACAAAGAAAAAAACCCCACTCTTTTGTTTCTAATTGCAATACAAAATTTATTGTAAATCTAAACAAAATTCACAAATCTGAGAATAGTATTCACGTGAATACTATGTGATAGCAGCATGTTCCCTGCATGTGAAATAATGGCTCATTTGGAGGCTGTTTGGCCTATCAGAGCAGCATTTGAAAGCAATAAAAAGCAGTGAGATTTGTGGCATCATTTTGATATCTCTAGCACGAGTTAAATAGAAATGTTTTCTGTACTACAGTAGCTAAGATGTTGCTGTAATAATAAGCTACAAGTCAAACACTAACTGAAACAGTGCTCTGCTTTCCTTGATTTGGAACACAGAGAGTAGAAATTAGGAAAACAGCTTTATTGAAAATCTAGGTTAACTACAATCTCCAACAGTTCAGCAACTCCAGAAATAAAGAGATCTATGATGACTATTTTATACAATATATGTCAGCAGTGGGCAGTGACAATATCTGGAATGTATTAGAAATATAACACTAATGCTATAACATTAAAATTTGATACCAAACTATGACTTTGTCATAGGTAATTCAGTGAGAAAGAAGGGGAGAAAGGTGTTGCAGATGACAATGATGTTTTCCCAAGCACAAAAGATCCCCCATTTTAACCCAAAAGTTGCACTCTAGCTTTGATAAAATGCATTAATGTGAAACCATAAAGAACATAATGTGAGAAAAAAAGGATGTCAAGCAAGTAAAGCCCATAAAAGAACTCACAAATCCTAAGAAATGACACTCACTCAATCATTCCTAACATGATAATACTCATTATTTAGAAATAAAATACAAACATTGTGAAACACAACATAAGCATGAGAATTTATTAGATTATTATGACACATTTGCAAAGACCAGCAATCTCATAACACAGCAGTTCAATTAGCTTAGAGGAATTTTTCATTTGAACTAAGACCAATACTACAGGAAGAAGATGAATGTGCTACTGACCGAAGTAAATCAAACATTCTTAATATTAAGGTGGAGATCGAAGGGAAAAATGAGGCCTATGAACCACCTGATAGTGATAGAATGGTGGGGGAGGAGAAGAAAGGACTGACAATTTCATTTCACTATGAATTACACATATGAGCATATATATGTGTATGACATAATATGTCAATGTTAGATGATTTTTTATTATTTTTTTTAATGAAAATTTCTTATCATCTGTGCCTAATCAAGAGTAAATTGATTACAAATATCAGGTAACATCACACCTGAAAAACTCTCTGAGTAGGTCTTCTAAAACCTGAGAAATACAGGAATCTAGAAAATTAGTGAAGAAGGCTAAATGTCTCCCATTTCATTGCCACGGTTCCTCTATGTAAGGTTAGAATGAGAATACTGCTCTGGAAATCTCTGTGTATCAAACTACTTGAGTGCATATAGTCTCTGGCCATTGTAGGAAAAATTGTCATAACTGACTCATTTTTTGACAGACTTGTCAGCTTGTAAACAAAACCCACCAAAATTAACTTAGTATGCTAATATTTTCTTGTTTTGAAGGGGAGATGTTCAGGAAGTGATGGCTGATGCCAGGTTTGTTTACTTTTTATGCTTCATACATCACCAGGGTTATGCGAGCTACCCTTAGAAAAACAGAGGATATATTTGTGCACATTCAACAGCCCCTTTGGGAAACACCATTTCTCAAACTGCCATTTGGGCTGTGTTCAGTATACAAGGTGTTTTACCAAAAAATGCAACACATTTCTGATGTCATCTAGGTTACTGATGTCTGCACAGATGACATTTTGATCTGAGGAAAAAAACTGGGAAATAGCATTACCAGAAAAACATTTGAATGAAGAGAACAAACAAACAAACCACAAAGCAAAAGGAAGAAAGCATCATAGAAAGAAAAGGAAGAAAACAACATTATCAGAATAAAGAGATATAAAACAGTAAACAGTAGCTGCTGAAAAAATCTGATTCAAAAAACAGGGAAGAAATATAAGAATGCTTTGGGTTCTGAACTATGAAAAAGAAACCTCTGTTCCATACGTTTCTTCCTGAAAGAAAAAACCAGGAATACTAAGGTATAGGAGGCAATCATAGCTTTTACAAGAAATCTGGAAACAAAATATATTTGAAGGGCTCTAACAGTGCTGTCTTATGAAGGATTTCCCAAAACTTCTGTCCCCACTGATATACCCAAGAAATGAAACAGTATAGTCAAAATTACTTGTGTTTCTGTCAAAGGCTGAAAATGGCAATCTTTCACACAACACGTCTAGCAGCATAAGCAAGTTCCATAATAAGTTGAACATTGCTAATTACTTCAGTTGCTAGACAGACATTATATTTAATAATTTAATTTAATTTAATAATTGAATGCAATTAAGTTCAATACAAAAGAGTGTTTTTTGTTAATTTATTATAACTAGCTTTACCAAGAACTAATGTGTTGGGAATCATGTTCTGCACAAAGTTTTCTACTCAGCTTTTGGGAACTAACCAGCCAAGCTAGGTAAGTACAAATTATGCACGGGTGATCAGCTGCAATGTAGACACTCAATGACACAGAGCTTTATTTGTCTCTTTGACATTGAGAGATTAGTGAACGAGAAGACATCTGAGCTTACTGCATTGCTTGCCTTTACCACAGAATCGTTTTTATTAATTTCATTGCTTTGGAAAACAGCTGACATTCAATCTGGCTGAGAGAACGAAGATATTTCTGAACTGACTTTAACAATCCTTCTTTTTGACAGCTAGCTTGCAATGAATGAAGCTGAGTAATCAGCCACTCATGTTTGAAATAGAAGCTGTACACCTGAAACACATCTTGAACTTGCATTTCAGACGTTTGGACCTATAAGTGTGTTAAGATTTTCCATAATTTTAGAGACACTTCTCAAAACCTGATTGAATGCTGCACTTTGTACTATCAATTACATTGAGTAATATATATTTATAACATTTTCTTGCTGATAATGGATACTGTTCAAGTATTTTAATTTACATTTTCTTGAGAATATTTCCTCTGGACTCTGCGTATTTCAACTTTATCTTCCTTGTGATCAATTACCTCAAGAGTTCAGGTTTTATAATTTTGGGTGACTGAGTGAATAGCATTTTCTTTGTACTTTTTAAATTGCTGAGGAGCCCAACTACTGCCATTATCAATTATTTTGAAAATTTCTGCAGAACATGGATCCTGAACTGATTCTAAGAAGCCAGAGACTACAACTACTGTTTTTGTGGTTTTATTTTTGTTTTTGTTTTTTTGTTAAGCAAGATAATTTTAAGTGGAATTTCATTTGCTTAGAGTGATCTGTGAATGCAATGCAAAATCTACATGGTCTGCAGCCTAAAAATGTTTCCAAACTACTTGGCTTTCCTGTGTCAACTCTTCCATATGATAAACCAAGAAAGGAGAAATGAAACTTTATGTTTCCAGAACTATACCTTATTGCTAGAACAATCTGGGTGGTGCTGTCTTTTCCTAATTATTTTGAATTTTTCATTTAATATTGTAAAATGTCACTTTGTTTCAAAAGAGCCCATAAAAAGCATACCTAGAGGGGGAGAAAAAATAGCAGATTTTTTCTTATTGTTGCACTTAGTAGCTGTATCTGACATAAACCAATATACTTAAGTAATCATTATAAAATTAGTGATAGTTGTTTAAATTTTGTAACTGTCAATAAAAGAACATCACCACCATAAGTGATACATTATAGAAAGAAGTGAAATATTCAGTGCTCTTGTCAGTGTTCAAATTCAAAGGCATAAAATAATTTACTGTGTTGCAAAAGTCAACTTTTATGACTATAAAGTCAATCATGTCAATCATGACTTTTTATTAGATACCTTTCTCCAGCTTCATTATTTTAGTTAAAATGAATGAATTTCTGAATGAATTTTGTTTTGTCCCATTTAGTTCTCATATTTCAAATGAGAAAAAATGCAAAAAATAGGTAGTAGTCATTTCTAGTTAAGAGCATCGTGGCACAGTACCTATGTGTTTTATTTATTTGCTGTAACTCTACTGCATGGATTCTATAAATGTTAGTGAAAAGGTGACAAGAAAACACGTCTGGTTATTTGCCTGACAGAATCTTTTTGAATCATGTGAAATCCCAGAATAGAGAAGAAATATTCTCTCCCCTGATGGCATCTGAGCATCCTCAAACAGGAGGTGAGTCTGGACTTGACAGGATAGGAATGAAGGTAGGGAGGCGGGGGTGTAGGGGGAGGTTAGAAATAGGAAACTTGATGGAAAAATAAAGGATTTGGTCAGAAGTGTAGATCTCTGTGATAGTGAACTAATAATAAAGACTCCTTTTACAGAAAAGGAAAGAAACTAGTCATAATATCCTAAGTTAGACATCAAAATAGTTTTATGATTTGCTCTGTTAATATCTGTTTCTTTCCATTGACTGAATATAGCGCTCAGGCTGACTAATTGAGATATATACTAGACTTTATAGATATATACTACTAGTATATATGACTAAGAATCTAAGAGATACCTAGAAATGGAAGAAAAAATGCACCATCAAATCTAATGTGACAAAATTATTTTCTCAGAGACCAAGAGGTGTTAGTGTAGCTTATGTTGCTTGAAGCATCCACAAATTTTTATTAGTGAAAAAGACTGCAGGAAAAGTTTCCACATGTAAAGATTCAATGAGTATAAAATAAACTGATTATCTGCCTCTCTTTTCTTAATCTGTCTTAGCCAAAGGATTTTTTTTTTTTAATATTGTAATAAAACAAAGCATTAAATATAGAAAATGCTTTAGGAAATTTACAGGCATATTCTCAGACTGTTCCATATAATAGACTTGCACCATAAGATTTTCTTTATCTAACTAATATGTGTTCTTAGATTTTCATCATTATATATTCTTTCTTTCTTCTGTTTTTTTTTTTCCCCTGAGAAGACTGAAAGCTTATTATGTTACTACAAGTTTTGTGGCCTCTGAAGAACACCAGTTGTTACAGGTGTCAGGAGAAATCTTGATAGCATTCAGATACGCATCTAACCTTTTCCAATTTGTAAATCCACATAAACTATATATTTTGTCTGTGTACTTTGACTGAAGTACTCAGGCATGAAAGTCTGAAAGAGCAATAGGAATAAAGGATCCCTTCCCTAGTTTCAAAATAATGATAAATAATGATACTCTAAAAAGCATCAAACTAAAGCATCCAATGTTTCAATAATGACCTTTTTGATGAACTAAAGAATGGGATTTTTACTGCAGATGACATGAAACATGGATAGACAGTTAAGATGTTGAAAGACAGGATTGAATTTCAGATTACTTTCGTAAATTGGAGAAAATACAGATAAGATTAAGTAGGGACATATACATTTTCATAAGCTTAGACAGAATAATTATCTATTCACATACTAGACTTTTGATTAGGTAGTAAGCAGAAAGAGGCAAACATTCTAGGGCATGTCTTAGGAAGTATGTAAAAGATGTAGCAAAAATATAAAAGACTAGTAGCAAAACTTCCAATATTTTAAACATTATATTTTATGAGAGGTATAAAGAGAATACAACTACCCAAGAAAGCACAGGAATGATCTAGAAAATATGAAGTACAAAAAAACACGGAAAGGACTGGCATAATTTTCCCTAGAAAATCAAGAAAGGACATGCTGAACCATATTATCCATAGAAAGCTAATACGGAGAGGAAGGGAATAATCTGTTTCTCAAGTGTAGGATTTAAGAAAAGAAGATAGAGACTGGAAGAGAGAGTTTGGTTAGGTGCAAACATTTTAATGTTAAAAGTAGTGATAACTCCTTCACATGCAGCTGAAACAGCTTGAGGTTACAGAAACGGGCTTGATTAATTGTGTGTGTTTTCAATGTATGTGTACTGCACAATTAATAACTAGAGTTTTCACTGAGTAGATAAATTATTCTAGTGGCCAAAGCTTTATCATCAGCAATCATTTTCTCCTGGAAGAGATTTTTTTTGTTTGTTTGTTTTCAGCTTATTGGGGGATGTATTTTCAATGTTGTCAATACTAATTCAAAATTATTGGCAATTTTTATTGTTTCAGTTCTGTATACCAAAATTTAGATAACTTAAGGGAGCCTTAGTTTTCCATTGTGACGTATATGTAATTCCTAAAACTTTGACAACATTCAGACTTGCAAATTTGGAACTTGAATGTTTACATACCAAAATCACTATTGCAACAAGTAACAAAGTTCTCCAAAACTACTGAGGGCAGACAATCCCAAAATACAATTCTTCAGCCAACTTATTTTCATGTTCAGATGCTAAATTTAGTCTGTATGTTCCTGTGGAAGTTGTGGAGTTTTCGTCAGTGAGAGTCTTTAAAAACAGTTTGAAGAAACATCCATCCACAGTGATGAATTGTCTGGTGTTTGAAATATGGGTTCACTCTTTTGGTTTGCTCTAATTAGTCAATTTATTATAAAGTTGCCTAATACATGAGGGAAAGATGAAACAGAAGAGTCTATACATGAGATATTAAGTGCATAGAAAATCTTTTTTTTTTGTATAATAAACTGCAGAGAGATTAGCAATGATTATGGGATTCTCTTTTGCAACAAAAGTCCCAGAAAAAAGTGTAAAGTGTTCATGCTCAGAGAAAGGCTTGAATGATCATCAGTTTCATGAGTAGGTGAGGGAAAGAACCAATTTGATTGATGAAAGAGAGAATAAGAAGCTCAGACAGTTGTGCCAAATTCTTCCTTACAATCTTGGTCAACAAATTTGTTGAGAGAGACAAAACAGAAATCAGAGATAATGATGAGAAACATCTTTACCAGATCCTAAGTATCAAATGTCATCTAATAACTCGGGGATATGAGACTTCAAGCAAAAGAGATGAGCAGAGACTCTCACGCTGGATGAAAAGGTGAATATCTTAAATGATATAATAGACAATGTAGAGACTCTAGTCAACATTTTCCTAATTTATAGTCCTATTTTTTTCAACTCTGTATTGAAAGAAATGGTGTCATATTATTCTCACAATTATTCCCATTCATGTTTCTTATTCCCTTTTTTTCTGTGTTGGCTGTTTTCTCTGTTAATCTTTTTCTTTGCTTTCATCTGCTTCATGTATTTTTTTCTCTCATATACAGAATATGCCATCTTATGATTTTGGTATTCTGCCTCTTCAGATCTTAGTTTTGCCATTAATATTTTTTTCCGTAAGCTTTGTCTAAATATTCTTTTAAAATCCATTTCTCCCTTCTGCTCATCCTTTTTTGTCATCCTTTATTGGTCAGATTCAGTTGATCAGTGCTGAGTTTTTTATGTTCTTGCTTACATAATACACTACAAAGTGCTCTTTGTCCTTTTTATTTTCCACTCATCCCTGTGTTTCAACCATTCTTGTTACTGAAATGCTTTTCCTCAGATCATTACCTTGTCTATTGACACTTTATTTGTTGTTTGTAGTTGAGGATATTGTTTTTATTGCTACCTTATCTACTTTCCCTCGAATATTTGAGGTATTTTCCAAAGTTGTTATGGCAGGTTAAGTCCACAGAACTTTATGTCTATATATACTTAAAAAGAAGCAACAGGACACTTTAAATTAAAATATTTAGCTCCCACAGGTAAGCATATTTTGCGTATTCTCCGACATCTCTGCTTTCTTCTTTTTCTACTATACAAACTGATGCATTGGTTTGATTGAGATTATACATTCTTCAGTAGAGGGATCATAAAAGATCATAATCTGTCTCATGTTCACTTGCAGATGCTATTTTTGCTCCAGCCCAGATAGCTGTCACAGTAAGACAGAAACTAATTCAAGTGGAGGCATGAGCACCTGCTAGTTAGTCTAGTGCAGCTGCTTAGAACTGTGTCTCTCAAAAACTTTAATTATAAAAAATACTAAAAACACAAGTGACTCAGAAAATCACTGGAGCTTACTTAGTATGTCTGATTCAGAAAATTCTTGGCACAGAAAATGTGAAATCCAACCTGTGTTTTAATTTTAGAATACAATTTGGGTTTAGAACAGAAAACCCACAAAATCACCCACAGAGTGAATACTACTGTGAATCCTCCAGAACTACTCACAGCCAAAAAAGAAAGGAATAAAGCTGGCGTATTTTTTTAGACTACTGAACTTTAATTTTTCACACCTCCTTCACATACAGCTGGGGTGGCTTGAAGAGTTAGTAATAGACTTGATTAATTACTTGGCTTTTTGATGACGGAATTCATACTATATAATTAGAGATTTCACAGAAGTGGGCACATTATTTCAAATCTTACGTAGATGGGGGAGGCTTTAACTTCAAAGATTTCTCACCAAGAACCATTTTTCATTGGGGCAGACATTTTCTAATTCAATAATATAATGTTTTACAGTCCAAAATAGCAAGTAATTTTGATGCTTCGGTTTTATGCTCCCAGACTTGATAAATGTTTCAGCTTTATGCCCCCAAATGTGATACATGTTAGGCAGTCCTGATTTTCTGATCTGCTAGGACCCTATCTGTAAGGATTTACAGAGCACCAAATGCTAAACACTAAAATCACACAGGTAAAAGTAATTCTTCCTCAGTGTCAGGAGGGAGCAAGCTAGATTTAGTACTTTCACAGAGGAGTGTCTGAAATTGGAAGATACTTCTGGAGATCGTCTGCTCCAAATCCTCTGCTCAAGCAGAGCCGGATGCTTAGGACACTGTCTAAACAGGTTTTGTATATTTCCAAGGTGTAAGATTTTTCAGCCTCTCTGGGCACCCTGTGTTAGTGGTCAGTGTTTCCTGACATTCAGAAGGAGCTTCCTGTGTTTCAGTCTGTGCCCAGTGCCTCTGGACCTGTCAATGGGAACTACTGGAAAGGGCCTGGCTCTGCCTTTGCACACTGCCTGAGGGTATTCATGTGTACAGATGAAATCCTTGCTGTACCTGGTCTCTTCCAGGTTAAACGGTCCCAGTGCCATCGGCCTTCCTATATTTATCAGCTGTTCCAAACCCATGACCATCTTTGTGGACCTTCTTTGAAGCCTCTCCAGTATGTCCAGTCTCTCTTGTACTGAGGAATCCAGGACTGGACACAGCACTCCAGATGTGATTCCCATTTTTATTGCATTCAGTCGCAAAACATGTGTTTCTTGGTATTTCTCGCTGAATACTTTAATCAGTTATCATGAATCCCAAGGTCAAAATATGCCACTAGAAACATTTCTTCATTGAAAGGGTTGTCAAGTATTGAAACAGGCTGCCCAGGGAAGTGGTGGACTCACCATCACTGAAGGTATTTAGAAGACACATAGACGTGGCACTTAAGGATATGGTTTGGAGATGGAGTTGGCAGTGTTAGGTTTACGGTTGACTTCAGCGATCTTAGAGATCTTTTCCACCCTAAGAATTCTGATTCTTGCATGGTCAATGGCATGTTGGTGTTAAAAGACAACTCTCCTCAAGTTCATATTCTCTGAACTGTGCAGAGAAATGAACACTTTTTCAAATTCAGACCATTGATACACACATTCATTCTGTGAAAAAATAAAACCCTTGCAAATGGACAGCAAGGGAACTAGAAGTGATTTTGGCAGATTGACAACTCCTTCCAGAGTTATCCTTTAAAGATGGGAAAATTACACATATTTATTTCATTTTTTATATCTTGTTGCAAGTCTTCATAATATTTAATTTAGCTTTTAGTTTGATATAATCTTATTGATTAAGCAAGGGCTTTGTTTGAATGACAATGTTTCCATAGAAACCACAGGGCAGGAAGGTATACTTCTGAAATACTACTAATCTGACACAAATTATAGGATTTCTCAGAATGGATAGCACACTTTGTGCAAAGCCCATAGATATAGGTTGGAGACCACTATTCTTGCCAGAAAACTTATGGAGATAAACCTCTTTTCTCTTATTGCTGTTACTTCTTTACTAACTAGCAAGATGGAGGCAATTAAAAAAAGAAAAAGAAAAAAAATGCAGGACTCTTGGATCTTTGCACTCCAAGTAAATTTTTGCTGTACTTTTGTTAAGTGTTTAATAGGCCAAATAACACCATGGTATTATTTACTTAATACCTTATTTTTCCAGTCAGGAAGCTAGAACTCACTTCTGCTATGTGCCGATCATTCTTGCAAGGTTGAGAACAAGTTCCAACAAGTTTCTATTGATACTTAGCATGACCTGCAGCCCACTGAACTCAATTAAAAATAATATTGTTTTTGTTTCAAGGGGCATGTTCAGAGGTGGTAACTGTGACACTTACTGGATTGCTGTAAACACCCAGCTCTGTAACAGTTATTTCAAGCAAAATCAAAATAGGTGGTTGCTGACATAATCATTCTCAGAAAACCCAGTATAATGAAAAAGGGGAAAGGAAAGGAAGGGAGGGAAGGGGAGGGGAGAGAACGGGAGGGGAGGGGAGCATTGCTCTTTTTTCCTTATGGTTTTTTTTCCTCTAATTTCTATAGTATAAAGATCTTAAGACTGATGTTAAAATATTAACTGTATTAGTTACCAGCATATCAAGTGTAAGAAAATAATATTTCCTTGCTTGGAACATAATACAAAAAAAGAAACACTTTGGGATAATTTTTAAGTAGTTTATTTTCATAAGACCTTTTACACCTTTAAAAGGATAAATCCTAGCTTCTGCATATGCAGAAGGAAGTTATTCATACACAGCAAGATTTAAGCAGAAGAGACACATCCTAAAATCTAGACTCTCAATGGAAATTGTCTATCAAATACCTTTCCTCAGAAGGGCTATGAAACTGAACAAACTGGCCTAAAAATCTCCTAGTCATGTCCTTGCTTCTTAAATAAAATTATTGTCTGGTCCAGCCACTGTTGCTATTCTTTCATGAGTTACAGTACACCAAAGAAAAATCACAGCATACTCTGAATAATATAATTTTATTAGTTTCACTGTCTATTGGAAGTTCCAGATGTTGAGTAACCTTTATAGCTATATATTTACACCTTTTAGTAATAGAGGAATGGATTAAGAGCAGCCCTGAGAAGGACTTGAGGTTGTTGGTGAACGACAAGCTCAACAAGAGCCGACAATATGTGCCCATAGCCTAGAGACCCAGATATATCCTGGGCTGCTTCAAAAGTAATAAGACCATCAGGTAGAGGGAGATGAGTCTCCCTCTCTGCTCTCACGAAATCTCACCTGGATTACCACTTTGAGCTCTGGGGCCCCCAAGACAAGAAGGATGTGAAGCTGTGGGAGCAAGTCCAGAGGAGGACCAAGAACATGATCAAAGACACATATCTGTGAAAGACAGAACACCTCTACTTACTGTAACCTTCTTCTGTTTTTAATGCCATCTCTTGCCAGTATACAGACCTCCAGCATTTATAGGTAATGGAAAGTTTGTGGGAAGTTTTCAATTTTAGGAGATAGCGGGTCAATACTACTTTCCCACTCATTTATTCTATAATAAAAACCTTGAAAAGATAATTTTAGTTTATTGAAACATATATTTATATCTGCATCATAGCAACAGATTATTGTGTTTTCTGAGATTTCTAAGTACAAGTCACATTGATGCCCTTTACTGACCCACACATATTTCAACACACACAATCCTGGATATTTTTCCACTTACTTTTTCCTTGTGTGCACTGGATTGGACCAAGTACTATGAGATGGGATGTGCCAGTGCACTGCCAGGAACAGTTATTCTTTCATGTCTTTCTCCAAAGAGACATTTTTCCTTGTAATGAAAGGGAAAACGGGAACTGAAGACTAATAATCTTTTATGAAAAGACTTTTTTAAAGCTTCTAATATAGGTAAACTTAATAAACCTAATAAAATACTGTACTTTTTGCTTGCTGTGCTTTTATCTAATCTTATAATATGAGATATTTTTATCACTTTGATGGGTGTAAGGTACCGTACTTAGTGGTTAGAGGAGTTTCACAATGACATTTGGAGTACACTGTAATCAGCAAAATGATCCTTCTGGTTTGTAGCCTTCCTTTGAAGGCCTGTCACAGCACATGGACATTTTGTCTATTCCATCTTAATACTATTTTCCCCTGGCTTTCATCTCTTCTGTAAACCACAAAACATAATAGTAAATGGTTTAACCAAATGGACATAAATGTTACTAGCATTATTTTCCCTTTGTGGGCCAAACTACTGCAGCTGGGCTGCTGAATGAAGCACAGTGATGTAACAACGTGTGTAGCTGTACACAAAAAAGGCAACTGTGAAAAGGATGTGGGAAAAACATGATGACAAGTATCAGGATAATAAGAGGAACAGAATATGAAAGGTTGGCTGGTAATCTGTTCTGATCAGAGCTGTACCATGTTTTAACTGTCAGCAGCAAAACTTGAACTGAATAGACTTCAAAGGAAATGAAACCCCACTAAGGACATCAAGAATTATCCAAAGGTTGCAATGTTGTTTGTTTTCTGAGGAAGTCTATATTGAGCAACCTTTTATTTTTTTAAGAATTAAAACAAAATTCAGCCCAAGAGAAGAAAGATTACAGAGCAAGAAAACAAGCTCATGCTCATAGTGAATAGTTGTACTAATACACTGTAAACTGTGAATTCACCTTTAAATTATGAGTACTCTAGTAATTCCCTTTGAAACTAATATAATGCTTGTGAAGTAAAAAAGCTGTTGTTTGATGCTTTGTTTAACAAGAGCATTAATTAAAACTAGTTCAATACTGATATTTTGGATAGCTATATGTACGTGCACTCCTGTACAATAATGGCTAGAGTACATGCAACAAAAGCACTGTTTTATGCTCGGTTTTTTTGTGAAGCAAAATTTTTTCTCATGGAATAGAATAGAATGTTCTTGGTTTTTACTTTCTTACCAGAGGGGTCACATTTTTGTTTCATTAGTACTATGTTGCTTATTTAAGCTCTTTGACAAAATGTAGATATGAATGCTTTGAGGAAAGAAGACATAATATTAATAATTATGATTTATTTATAATTATTATTATTAATAATATGCTATTAATAATATACAGCATTGTAGAATGTCAACAAACAAACAAAAAAGAATATTATTTTCAGCTGCAACTGCAAAGGAAATGCACTTTAATTTGAGACTACTTTCATGAGCATGCTTAAGTCATAGGCCTTTCAAAGAGTTGTCTTTGACATTTCAGCATGAGGAAACAGAAATGGAAAGGGCAAGCAATGCCAGACTTCAAATATGTATAGAAATTGCTTTTGTGTGTACAAACTTCAAACTTTTTTCTAATTCCAATTAGAATTCAATAAATTCAATTTGCTTAAGCTGGATTTCTCTAATTCTACTCCAAAATTGAATTCACAGAGCTGGAGGAAGAAATTATTGCTTTGGTCTGCTTCTTTTGTCCAGCAACTCTGACTGTGTCCAGGGTACACTATAAGATGCTTTACCGAGATATGAGACAATATAAGCCAATTTTTGCCTTTGATTCAGCTGAGAAGTTCTTTTAAGTCTTGGCTCTCTCAACCTGCACCGAAATTGTCTCACTAATATGGGAAAGGGCATTTTGAATTACCGTTTCTTTGTGATAAAACTTCTTCACTTTGTATATTATAAAAGCTGAAATACTAATTTATCCCAATGGGAAGCACATAGGAGATATTCTTTAGCTTGAAGATTCAGATCCTCACCTAAAAAGGGGGGCGAAAAAAGTGCCTACTCCCTCTGCAAATTGTATCTGCTCATTCACAAAAATGTGAAAAACTGTTGGCATAAATCATACAATTGTCTTGATTTCCCAGTACTCACTTTTTTGTTCTGTCATCAAAAAGTCCATATGGTCAACATCAGTAGATGGTTTTGAAGAGAAATGTAATCTTAAAACAGGATGAAGACTTTGAGGGTTCTGTATACCAAATAAGGGCAACATCATAATTTTTCAGAAATTAGTATGCTATTTCTTTTCCTGTACTCACATAACTAACTCTGAATAACCAATATGGGTGACATGCAAGATTCCATGTAGAGAGTTAATTATTCTTTACTTATAGAAAAAAATAATTTTTTTTTTTTTCATTTAGAAAGTCTTTTATAATTAACTTCAGCTATTTAACTGAAAGATCACTTACTCTTTCAACCTCACTTAGCATCAAGAGATATTGGTGGAAATCCGCAGTCCTAACCTGTACTGAATGGTGATCATATTTAACAGTATGATTTTTAGTATGCCTAATAATAAGTTAGTGTTTCATGGTTTGGACTAGTCAGTCATACACAGTCCTTCAATTGCAATAAATTGGTCTGGTAAAAATAGTTAACTTACTTAAAATTAATGTAATTTTGGATTTAAAACACAGGTTTGGAATTCATTACTCATTCTGCTCCTTTAAATTAATAATTCAATTTCAAATAATCTTGTATTTTTATTGCACTTAATATCAGATTTATGGTATAACAAAGTCCTTTTACAGAGTCAGTATCTTACATTTCCAATCTAGTTCACTCAGGATACCCAGATACAGTGATAGCAGATGTCCATCTTCAATACATCTTTTTTAAATATATAAAACCCTCTGAATATTTAAAAATGATGACAGTTTTTGTGAATGATATCAGTTATTATAGTAGCCCTGGTTTTTAGTGTGCATTTTAAAATATCTGTTTATAAGATATGAAATATTCTTAAGTAAAAACAAATCCAGGGAAATAATCAGACAAGACATAGACTTAAGCATTTGTATCTCTATGTTATTCCTTCCTTTTTCTGATTTTTAATTGTCATATCTATAGTTTTAGATGGCACACTGGATGGTATATTAATTATTATACTGTACCAGAATATTATGATTTAGGAGTTCTTGTTTTAAAATTTCACATATCCCTTCTAAATTTTTTGGGCCCAAAGTGTCCAACGGTCAATATATGTTTAGTTAAATACATTCCAGAGCTTCATTTGGAACTTGAAATATAATTCCACTATGAAAATCCAACTTATAGGCATTTCTTTTTTTGTGTTCTTACATAGGATTTCCGTAACAAATTCTAAAAGTTCTATTACTGATGGTGAAATTGGCAATAGCAAAAGACAATAACACATAACATGAGTAGTACTGAGTAAAAAACCCCAAACCTGTCTACGAGTATGTGGTCATACAAGTGTAACATTACCTCTAAAATATTAGTATGCTTGTCATTGCTTTGCTCAGTGCATCTTTCAGGATGGAGCTGGGAATGGCTGCAGCAGATAAACTATGGAGGTAACTGTGAACTTTTGCTTATAAATGTCTGGCTTTTAAAGATAGAACAGGTCTCCTTTCCATACCTACCTGATCTCTCTGTGCTAGTTACAGCTGAAGTGAATGAAAAGATTTTGCTCCTTCTCGTGACACTGATTCCTGCATCCACCGAATGCAATGGTTGTTGTTATCATTGACTTTGTTAATATACAGATCCAGTTCCTCAGTTCCCAGCCACGCCATTTTGCACAAACTAATTCAGCTTCTGATCCCCAGTTTAAGTTCACCTTTGAATCCCCAAACTGTTTCTTTCAGACAGTTGTGAGCTGTCATACTACACCACTCACATCAACTTTCCTACCATGCATTTCTTTCCAAACCTCAGCATAAAAGTTTACTTGATCTATCCTCTGCTTGCTGCATATAAACGAATTTTATCTGCATGTTCTCTGTGTTTAAGAAGTCTCATGTGTGGTACACAGTCTTCTAGTCTGTGTCTACAAAGGTTCACAGATTATTATGATGGCAAATATTCTAACTTCATTATAAGTAATCTATTTAAAACATTCTTTTTGGTTATAGTTGTAATAATATAGATATGTGTGCTATTTGAAGAAGTGCAAGTTACTTACTGCTCAATAGTTACACTTATTGTGATAGTTCTGACTCTAAATATAAGATACTACTGAAATGAACAGGAAATTATACAAGTAGGAAACACTGAGGTTTTGACATTCACTACTATAGCCGTGAAAAAAACTGATTATAGTCCAGAACAAATTCTGTGATTCCTAACAAACAGCTATTCAACACAGACAACTGCTGCTAAAGTCACTGTGGGTGTTTTGTATTCTGAAAGAGTTCAATATGGTCCCTTTGAATATACCTTTATTTCTTAACATTTCTTTTGGTGAGGTTATACTACTGGCTTTAAGTGTCTTTATAGTAATCAACATATTCAAATTGTCAGCAGTAAGACCAGGAAATAAACAATGAGATGCCCCATATAGGAATTCACCACATTCATACCATACATTATCATACATCAGTCAAAACACTATTTCTTACTATCATTCTTCATGATGTCCATTAAGTAAACCCTTCATAAAAGTAATTAGGATTCCATAGAACCTAAAAAAGCTGATCTATGTCTGTCTACCTTAGGGACTAAGAACTAACACTAAGGGCTCCTCAAAGAGACAAGAACAACAGAAAAAAAAAGCCATTCTCCTTTCTGGTTCAGGAGATTATTCAGTAGCAAATAGTCACTATTTGTAGCTAGTAAGATGTACAAAAGGATATATACACTTACAAGAAGTCAGGTAAAATACTTCTCTTTTTCTGGGTAATTGCAATGTCCAAAAGTGGAATGAGACATCCTGTGAAGCTTGTGGAAGTATTTCCCATGATGAGATTTGTCAGAAGCCATGTGCCAAGATACTCAGTCTACACTTCTGAAATGTTCTCTAAGAGCCTATTAGATATTTACGTTGTCTACTAGTAACTGCAGCAATTGTGCCACTGCTGGTACTAATCTCTGTATTCAAAGTTTTATCTTAGTCATGGTATTAAGATGGGTGAAGTTAAGTGATATTAAGAACTGATCTTCATTTCCTTTTATTAAATCTGTGCAAAAGTTTGTCTTTACAGAATATTGTGATCATAAATTAATTAGTACCTGTGAGAAGATGGGATACTGGTTTGAGTACCATTATAAACTAAAAACTGTGTTTAATACAATTTTTATTATTCTCAAGTTTACCATACTATTTCAGTATTCTATCCTGAATTTCTGCTCCTTAAAATGGAATGTGCATTTTATAAAAAGCTTCATACTTTTCTTAAAAATCTTTTGTTAAAAATTACTGTCATCAAACATTATGTCATCACTTTCTATGTCATCTCATGGTAGTGTGTAGGATTAAAACTGATCCAATACTTGACATAACACACCCCCTCTCCCCCTCCCCCAGTAAATTCTGGTAGTCTGGTTTGGTTTCCTTTCATGAATGAAAAATCTCACTGAAATCAGTGAGGATTACATTGAGGTTAAACAAGAAGTGAATACCTTTTATTCCACTACATACTAGCCTCAGAATCTGCAGTTAAAGAAAAAAAAACAAACAGGAATTGTTTTTCTCCAAATCACAGTCTGATATTTCTGTACTCTGGTAAAGCAAGAAAATAAAGTTCTTGCTTATCAGCAATCCTGTACAAAAGGATATATGCTATGAGTTGAGTTGGAGTCTACCCTAGATTATTTTCCTTCCTCTTCTCATTGCCTGTTTTTTTGGTCCAAAAATGTGCATTTCAGTTTGTGGTTTTCTCACCTTCTCACACTATGTTCAGTTATTGAACAGCTTATAAAGACAGAAGGTATCTTAAAACAGGTAGATGATTTATCTGTGCCCTTCAACCTTTAAACAGAAATATTAATTAAAAAAATTACTTCAGATAATGGAAAAAAAATTATATAAATTGTCAAAACAAGGGATAATAATAGGGATAAAATGCTCCTTCTATTGGTAGATCAGTCTTTCGATGCATGAAAGGCACGATGTACCTGTTATTTGAGTTGTAGCCAATCCATACATAGTAGGGCAATGATACCAGTGCAAACTGTTGTCAGTTTACAGCATCAACATCCATCATGTAAAGTTATTATATATGCATCTATCATTTGCTGTATTAGAAATAAAGTCATTGTAATAGAATTTTTTCAAAAGATCGATGTTAGAAAATAAATTTCTTGGCTTTACCTCAGTGTTTACAGTGTTTGGTAGCAGGAGACCACAGTCTTTTGGCAATCTTCTATAGTGGTGGCAATATCTCTTAATTTGAGATCAAGTACAGTATATGTCCTTTAGGTTCTTTTTTTATTTTTAGATTTTTGCATTAAATTTACTATGAGAAGGTTCAATGAAACACGAGGTACAATGAAAAGCTATTTGTTTCAGTCCTTCTTTATTGCAAACCTGACTGGTCACATATTTGCATTACATTGTTTTGTGCTCTGTTTTATCTCTACTGCCCTAGAAATGTAATAGCACACAAACACAAGAGCATGTATTCATTAAATGTGTCCGAAGTCTGCTGCCTGTCTTCAGCTGATACAATGAATGGGTGTAGGAGTTACTGACATGAGAAATTATTTTTTTTTATTTAGCCAAGCATCAATATAACTTCTTTGCTTACTGAACTATTCTCATTGATCACTGATATAAATGAGAGAGAACTTTATATCTGTGAGTATTTGTCATGGCCAAAGCTTTTATATAAAAGCTATGGATTTTAGACTCCTTGGTGGATTTTATTCCCTCCATTCTGTTTTTTGAATTGCGTAAGACAATTACATACACCCATACTGAAAATGAAGGACATAACTATAAACTAAATGGCCTTTGATTTTTTTTTTTCTCACAGTATCGGTCATCAAATGTTAACATTAACATTAATTTCTGTCCACTACAGATAAAACAAGTGACAAGACACTGCTGAATTTCAGCTCTAGTTGGGAAAAGTTCCAGTGACTGGTGCATGGTTGGTTTGTCTCTGTCCTGGAAAAGAGATGATAGAAAATTCAATAATATGACATAGCGTGGTGTTGTCAGCAAACTTGATGAGGCTGCATTCAATCCCACTGTCCATGTCACCAACAAAGATGTTAGATAGCTCTGGTCCCAATACAGAGTCCTGAGAAACGCAACTCGTCATTGGTCTCCTCATGACTCTGAATAGGCAACAGTTCTAGGTATCCTTTCTTTTGTCTTGAAAATATATAGAAAAAAATTATAGCCAAGAAAATATTTGTGTATCCTTAGATTCTCATCTTAAAATTGTTGTAGGTATTTCCTTTCATAACTTATAATTAACTTCTAGGATTAGTAACGCGTTCTTAAATATGAACTTTGAACCCCAGAATTGGAGTAAAGGAACCACTAAGAGTTAAACAGTTTATTATTATTTATGTTTTTAAATCCATTTACTGTAACCAAAGTTGATAAAAATAAAAGGAAAAAAATGCACAATACATAAATTACTACAAATATATAGACTAACTGAAAGCTGAGATGAATCATTACTATTCATTGGAATCATTGTTCCTATGCTGATTTATTCCAGTTAAAGAGTTATTCACAGACTGGGTAAAATGCTATGATCACCATTTGCTGGTCATTGCAATCTGTTTTCCTTAGCTTTCAGTATCAGTTAGTCTTATTTCAATGAATCTTGAGTAGGTTTGTACATGCTCCTTGCAAGGTAACAGTCAAAATCTTTCAAAAGTGTTAGTGAGGTAAAGTACAGGTAGAGGTAAAAATTCCTTCATCATTCATGAAAGTTTGTTCAGTTGCATCTAATGAAGGTGCTGACATCAGCAACATAGATGGAAAATAAAAGGAATGAAAGCAGAGCAAAACATTATGACTGGTAGTTGTAACATTTACTGTACCAAAATAGTTTCTATATTGACCCAAAATTGCATGTCTGTGCTATTTATAAATTCTGGGAAATTAGTACAAGCCTTGTTAATTCAAATCAATAAGGTATTTTCAGTCTGATATGTACTTCAAGTATGAGTTTGTCACTAAAACTGAACAGAAAATTAGCTGGGGTGGGTTTCTTTCAACTGAAAGGTGTGATGAACCAATCAGTGATAATGCAAAAGGCTTTTAGAAATGGATACTACAGGTGTAAACTGGGAAATTTGAGCTAGTTCTTAATAGCTCGCATCTCAAAAATGAAATGTTGTGTTTTTTTCAAGAGTTCAGTTACAATTAGGATCCCACATGAGTAGCTTTTGAGAATGTCTGCTTTTTAAGATACTGTAATTAGAGTTGCACCTATTTTTTTGTTATAACTTTCAGGCACAGTGACACAGAATCACAGAGAATCACTTGTGCAATCCTCTGTTTATTTTTCCTTGCTTTACCTAGTTAAGTAGCATTTTAAAGGTAAAAAAAGAAAAAAAAAAAAAAAGAAAAAAAAAAGAAGAAAGAATATTTTATGGGCTCTTAAAGCCAGAAATAATCTGTTTTCAAATCTTTACCAAAACTTCCACTGACACCAGTGGGTATCAGTATGCATACTGCCAAAATGAAATATTAATGAAACTGATGGTCGTGAATACACTGAGTAATGTAACACAGTGTAGGAAATCCCCTGACCAGCTCTCAGCCAGCCTAAATCTCTATCTGAAGTGACACACTGTCATAGGGAGATGCTAGCTCAGATCCTGAAACAGCATTGAAGTGTCAGCCTTATACAGCACCATAAGAAATTATCTCAAAGATAGGAGGAATTGGCTTGCTGCAGCTCTGCTAAAATGACTATACTCATTATAGGTCTACAGCTAACTCTTTCTCTGATATACTGGGAAAGCTCTGCACCGCTTGCAGCACAAGATATTCCACAAGGCCAGCACACATCAAGACAAAATATTGTCATTCCAAAAAAATTGGCTCCTATTTCAGAACCCAGCACAGTTGCTTAACAACATGGTAAAATAGTTAATATCACATGGTGGCAACATATAAAGGTGCTGAAAAAAATTACCCCATAACCTGCAGTTTGTGGTCTCTTGAAAATGCTTAAGCTTAGAAGAAATAAACTAATCACTTAATTGCTCTCACATTATACAGTTGTTCCCACATAAAGTAGTTGGCACTCAACTAACTAATCAGGTGTGATTACAACTGCAGTATTTGTGAATACTTAAAAAAGAAATCTTCCTATAAATCTTCAGAAATGAAATGCAATATGACTGTAGCAAAGAAAACAGCATGTAATACATTCATGACAAGCAACAAGTCTGAATGTTTGAATGTTTGGATTCCAATATAGAGTGATGTAAACAATGGACTCATTTAAAATTCATTGTTCAGGCCACATTGAAGACCTGTAAAATAAAGCAAAAGCCCAGGAGAACTGAAATAGATCTATATCAGGGTTTGGACCATACACAAATGGAAAGAAATGTTAGAACAGGTATTTTAAACATCTCCTCCTACTCAATATAAAAGAGTTTGTTTAATTTTTGTACTCCTTTTTCTCAGTTTTCGGTAGTTTTTGCTCAAGTGTAAGTGAACCTGAAAATGAAAAATATTTAAAGCGAACAGAACCCTGACATTTTTGTAAGGTAAATAAAATGGAGTTTCTATGCTATCTGTTAGAGAATTTTGGAAATAAAGTATATCAGCATGTTTTGAAATCCTGAACTCCATTACTGCTAATATTTTGGCTGGAATTATTAGTTGAATTCCAATCAGGTATAGTGATAGTTTCCAACATTCCACATAGTATAATTTTTCTAATAAAAATACAAAGAACACTACTGATAGTTCTAATATCTATTCTACAGAATTTACAATGGTATATTAACAGCCTGATCTCTGTGTCTTTGGCCATTTCATACCTTAATTCACAGAAATTATAGCCTAGCTGTAGAAAAAATCTGTTCAAGCAAAGCACAAACGTGTAGAAGTTTATATCTCACTCCTTTCCCTGCAGTCTCTCATAGACCCAACTTCAAACATTATTTGACCTTGAGCTGTATAATCAAGTTGACCGAGATTTATTTCAAGGGTAACCATATTTCTAAACAGGTACTGTTTGCCAAAACAATGGATTTTAACTTTCCTGGTTTTTAAATGCGTGGCGTACATTTATTTTATTTAAACATTTGCAGAAATTGTAGCAAAATGACCACCTTGTTTCAGAGGCAACTTAAAAGCACCACTACCTTTATTTACCTGCATAGTTCTTATTAATATCTATCCACTAGGCCTGTGCTAAGGTCCATTCAGCATCAAAATATTATGATCTTACTAATATGAACCTAGGCATATACAAACATTCAAACCATCAAAAAAATTCAGGCAAAAAATAACAAAAGAAAATTAGAAATGCAGAAGTAAAATCTAAACTGTTATGACTTTTAAAAATTTTATTTTGGTGAAAAAAGAAAAAAGTATGGCCACGTTCTTAATATTTCAATCCAAAGGAGTATGACACAGTCAGGGGGAGTAAGGCACCTAATTTTGGTGTGAACAGCTTGCCTTGTATATAGATAGCTAGTCATGGCTATAAAATATAAATTAGGTTTGTTTAAAATATTAATAATATTTTTATGTTTTTATAATATTATAAATATTTTAATGATATTTATAATTTACTGTCTAATTCTCACAAAAGCAAACTACTTGAAATTTATTTTGGCAGGGAAGCATTTAATTTTTTTAAAAATGTTGTTATAAAAAAGGAAAAGGAAACAATAAAAACCTGTGAAAAATTATGAAGGTTAGAACATTAAAAATACAGTATGATGCATTATTTTGGTTTTTTTTTTTAAAGAGGAACTTTATGGACTTTCACACAGAATGAAGACCAGAGTCTTAGGCAGAAAAATTCAGTAAGTTTTACTAAAAGCTATGGAGATCTACTGGTTTATAGAGCTGAAAATCAGTGCAATATTGTTTAAAAATAAATCATAGTAATATAAATCTCCGTATTTAGATTACCTTCAGCTTTATATAAATCTACCCAATGTATAGCATAATCAATGTTAATTGTAGCAACAGCCATCGGTTTTTATTCCCAATGCCTCATAAAATATTTTATCACTACTGTATGACATAATAAGCCTAAGTCTTGGAAAGGGAAAAGAAGATTTAATGTACTTTCTGGTAAATAATAGTGAATGGTTTACACACTTCTGTGTCTGATCTATAACAGGAAAGTTTATTGTCTTTTAGTTTTTTATTTACCTCACAAGTGAGCAAGCACTACAAAACAGAATAGAAGAGGAATTTTTTTCTGTTTTTTTCAGAGTCAAAAAAACAGGGCATAATATTATCAATCTGATCTTCATTGACATAGAGTGCTGACTGATAAATCATATTATCTTTTTCAGTCTGAAATCACAACTTTATATTTTTCAAATATAATGTCTAAATTTTCCAAATTTCAGTTTACCAACAGTGGTGTTGAATTGGTTCTATTTAAATGAATTATGCCATTTTGGGTCCTGATTACCCCTGTGAAAAGATTATAATAAAATGTAAGGATGGAATTAATCTACTGGAATTCAAGCAGAAGGTTGATTTGAAGGCTAGGTAATGCCAAACCTCCAAGCTTCCTCTTTCAAATATTTAATAATGGACTCATAGTTATCACATAAAAAAAACTTTAAAATGTCTTTGTTGTCTGTTAGATTATATGTGGTTTGTACAGAAGTGATCTCTTTTTAAAAAAAAAAAGACTTGTGTTGCTAGAAAATATTTAATATAATTAAGCTATTTAAAACATTTCATAGCTGCTATTCCTGTTTCTTCACAGTGAGAGATGTCTTTTAATGTGCCTCTGTGGTAAATGTTCACTCTGGGATTGCTGTTCTCTGGAAAACTCCAACTCCCACAGACATAGAAGCAAAGTTTGCTAAAATGAGTTCATTCAAGTTCGTTTTTCAAATTAAGTCAAACAACTTATGTTTCTGAAGCTGCCTTAAAAAACCACAGGGAAAAATTTATAGAGTGAGCAACTTCCATTGAGAGAAGGAGGCAGTTTGTTATCTAGTGAAATTTCCTGTGTAGCAGGACCAGCACACTTTCCAGAATCTGTACTTTTCGAAAACCAGGACATATTTATTTTTCTAAGGAAGAGGCAAACACTGATCACTAACCCTTCTCCCTCTTGCTGTGTGTTTGCTAGTTTAGAAGATTCCTTTACACATTTGCCAACTGAATCTCACATATTCTAAGCAGTCCTTGATACTCAGAGAGGGATCCATGATTGTGAAAGTTTTCCCTGCTATCAACACCAGTCCAACAAACTGATTTTGACTCACAGAACCTGTTCATTCTTCCTCAAGTCTTTCCATTTCACTAGCAAGATCAAAGGAAAAAATAAAGATGGTCTCTATGCCCTTGAGCATTTCTCCCATGTGCCAGATAGGAAGAACACTGGAAAGCACCCAACTTTATTCCATAAGTTTAAGCACTGGATTTAAAAATTTATTGTCTGAAAATTCAATGTATTTCATATCTTGTACAAAAAGCAGAGCCCATAATGGGATCTGGAACCAGAAAACTAATCCTTTAATTTTCAGCAATGATAATCTTGTCTGATATTATTTCAGATCTCATTCTTTGCTCATGACTTTCAGTCACACCTGAGATACTTCATAGCCCCTTGGTCAAACCCACAGCTTCAATCCCCCTTGGAATAAAAAGAGCCTCAAATAAAGTTTGCAGTTCTGGGTGAGTATTCCAGTGAGAAGGCTGTTTTGTGAAAACCAGGTCTTTCCCTCTACCCAGAAAAATGCTCTACAGTTTCTATATCTGAATATAAGGCACAATTGAAAAGTAGGTGTTGTGACTTGATGACATGTTTGTGTAAAGACTGATTCTACTCAGGCTGAATTTCCAGGGCTCATCTCCAGCTTAGGTAGACTAGAGCTTAGCCCAGCTCTTGCTAGGTGTCACTGTTTTCCAGGCTGGAGTGTTTCACTTTGTAAATACAATTTAATTTATTTGGATCTAAATGCATGACTTCCCTTTCTGCTATATTGAACCAGATATTGTTTGATTATGTTCAGCTTGTCAAATGATCCAGATAACTTTGTAGAGTAATATATCCTCTTTATTATTTACTACTCTCTCAATTTTCAAACCATTTACAAATTTCGTCAGTAATGATTTTATGATTTCTTTTTGGTCATTGATAGAAGTACTTCACAGCACGAAGCCAAGAGCTGAACTGAATAAGATCTTATGGAAAGAAAAGCTCCAGTATCCAGAAAAGACATGTTTTCCCTTGCATGAAGTATTATTAAAAAAAAAAAGAGTAATTTCTTTTTACCTATATCTACATTAAATTAACTAAATGATGAAATTGCAACAAAACAATGAATGTAAGTATTTCTTTTTTAAATTATTGTCGCGTATGTGTAGTTATCCACATAGTGAATTAATTAAGCTTTCCATAGTTTGTCTTTATCTTAAAGTAGAAACCCTGTGTGCATGGGAAAGAGGAAAAATATAAGCAGATTTTTAAAGTATGATTTTTATTTGCTTAAGAACTATCTCAATTTTGAGTATATATTCTTTTTAAACAAAGGGATTTGAATTGATAGAGATTTTTTGAACAGTATTTCACTATTCATTTGTATTACATATATTGCTGACCTGAAAAGGACAATTAAAATTTAAAAATCTCAAGTGCCTCTTTTTCAACAGCAAAACAGAAAATACAAAAATTATGTATTCTATATACAAACCAGAAGGCAAATGCAAACTTACCTCTACTTTAATGAACCAGATTTTATTTAGAAAAACAAATACTCCCCTCCTCCAGAATTGTGAGTTCATGGATAAGCAGCTAACTGTGAAAAAGAATGAAATGTTAAAAATATTTTCTCAGAATCATAATACACTAATTGAATGACAATTTATGTCACAACCATATCACTTGTTTATTTCCAATCGTTTCAATGAATAGATCTTAAAAGTTAAGGTGCCAGATTCAGATGACTGAAATGTGGCCTTAGACTTAGCTGGATAGAGAGAGAAAAAAATCCCCACGTGCATTTTGTCTGAGTACAAATTAAATATTTTAAATAGATTCAAGTGCATATTCAAGTACATATAAAGATATAAAAAAAGATGACAATCCTGAGACTTTCATCACATGCAAACCATTTTTAAATTAGCAAAAATAAAACAGTAGAATTTTACCACCAGATGGATAATTAAGGGAAATTAATAGATTTCGGTACTTTTTTTACTTCTATACTACCTACTGTAGTTTGCAGGAATTAGTTGGACTTCCTACCCAGTTATATTGCCATATTTCAGTCACCTGAATACTTATACATCAACAAAAGAAGAAAGCAATAGCTCCTTTAATTTCCTTTTTAGTCTCTCAAATCCACAGATTTATAAAACCAGAAATATAAGTTCCTCCAGTATATTTATGCTAAAATTTCCAATTATGTTGTTACATGAATAAGCTTTCAACTTGAAGAGCAGTTTGTATCACAACTCCATCATCAAATTAGAGCATGGAAACCCTTAACAAAATTTAAGGCGTGTTCAATAACACCTGTTTGAAAGGAGCCTTCCTAGTCATCTGAAGTTGTTTTTAAGGTTTCCTTTGTACCAGACTGCCAGAGATCTAAGACAAAGTGCCTTAAATAAAGGGAGCCAAACACATTTCTAAACTAATTCATTCAGGACAGCCTGTCAATATTCCTAAATTTAATCAGATAACAGTTCTTTGTACAGAAATGGCTGTGCTTTAAAAGGTACAACGTTCTTTTCACTTTCAATCTCACAATTGCTCTGCAAATACCAATTCAACGCTAATGCTCATGGTATTTAGCTGGGCATTGCTAGGATGTCAGCAGCTCCCTTGGTCTTGTTTGAACATTTGAACTATTTGATAGGTAATTAAGGTTTCTCTCAATAGTCTGTAGCTTTAGTTAAACCATAAGGTCTGCATCAATGGATTTTTTTTTCTCCCAGTTCAACCTCTTCTCACTTTCTCTATCCACAGTCAGTGATCTCACCTCTGCGAAGTGCCTCACTGAGATCTGACTTACTGCATGTGTACATGAGATGCCACTGAAAAATTCCTTCTAATGAAGTTAGAGAATGCAACCAGACCACAGTTCACCATGAAACATCCCAGGCAGGCAGGATTGATCAATTGTGGCTGCAGATTAGTTCGATTTATAAGCAGGAAATCTGAATGAATTTGGTTTACTGCACATGGAAACTTATTATAGTGGTTGCACAACACATGTGGTGCAGCCTAAAAGTGCCTTTCTTCTCACTGAGAAAAAATTTGGATGAAAAAATATCTATTTGGTTATTTAAATGAAAGTAACGTTTTACCATGTCTGAGGTGGAAGGGTGTGATTGCTCCTTAAAACTATGAACTGTGTCCCTGGCACATGAATGCATTTAAATGCTGACTGTGGTGTTGGCAGAGGCAGTATTGTAAACTCAAAAGAAATTACTGAACATCAAGGGAAGAAGAGAACAAAACATAACTCTTATTTGACACAAAAAGACTGTTAAAGAAATTGAATTAACATCCAAAATAAATGCAATAAATAAATTATTAAAAAATAAACCCCCAAAACCAAAACAAAAACAAAACAAAAAAGAAAGAAGAAAGTAGACTTCCTTAGAGTCCAATGACCTACACTGTGTTGAGTTATAACAGCAATTTCTTAAGTAGGACAAAGAGTGTGGGTGGAAAAAGAAATTTGTTCGAGTTTTGGTGGAACTTAAGAGATTTTTGAGACCTGAGTCTTTTTTATGAGTTAAACTACATTCCCCCATCCCACTTTTTTTTTTTTTTTTTTTTGAGTACAATCTCTATGAAATTAAGGCAATTTATGAACTTAAAAGAACAAAGATTCACTAAAAGATATCATTGAATGATGATTAATAAATTTTAGCATATACTGGTAGATGTTAGTGGATCCTACACAGTAGCAATATTAAAAGACTTTATTAGGGCAAGGTTATTTTTTGGAAACAAAAAGATTAAAAGTCTAGGAAAAATGGCAAGGAAATCCTTCCAAAATTCTTCCATCTAGGCACAGAAATTCCAATGACACTTCAGCCATAAAAACTGAAACAGTTCTCTCTATCCAAATGTGTTTTAGAAGACAGAATAGCGTATTCTGCCTCAATCTTGTGGCCACAACTGCTATTGACCTGTTTATGAGCTATGGCAGTGGCCTGCAGTGATCACATTCTTGACTTCTTAAGTGACTCTCGATGTTACAGCTGAGTCTTTCACTGACTCCAAGTAGTGCTTTTGCTGTCTTTTTGGACAGTACCCATGGGTTAACCTCCATCAGGCAATTTCAACTTGCAAATTCCAGGCCCTACTTTTCCCAGCTGAGCATTTGTGCTTCAGTTTTTTCACCCTTTTCTTCCAATCGTCCCAGACAAACAGGTCTCCATAGCCCTGGACAGTAAATTCTCTGTATGCCTCAAAAAGCTCACTTCATTACAGATGATGTCAAAATAAAGAGTAGTAATTCTCCATTGTTCTGAAAAACTACAGGAATTTTTTAAACTTGAGTTTGTTATATACCTGCATTATGTTACTGTCAAATATATCTATAATATCTAAAACAATATGAAAAAAATAAAATTAATTTCTCTCCCTCACTAAGACTGTATCCTGTGTGAAATTCAAGACTGCAGCAATTTGGTATACTGGTTATAAATCCCTGAAAGCATGGATTATGATGAAAACTTTGACAAACCTATCTATAACTGCACAAATACATCATAAGCATGAGAAAAATTAATGTTTTTCCAGTAACAAAATGTGCTATTGCACTTGTAAATTTACATTCTCTGTCTGTACAAGGAAGTAATATAATAAATTACAAAATAATTATTACATGTTGCAAATGTTAGAGCTCATGATCATATTATTGATATTGAATTTATATGAAGACAGTGAGAGCAATAAAACTTCAAACTTTTTATCTTTGATGCAGAAAGGATTTATAATTAATTAGATCAGAAAGGGTTAACCTTTCCTGAAAATTAATAACACTCGGAAAAATCATAAACAAACCAAAGAAACAAAAATCCCATAATTTTAATTTCTTTTAGCACCATTCCACGTATATGAAAACCATTAACTTCCCTGTTTATTTAAGAAGTAGGATGAGATCAGTAAGATTGTGCACAACCTTACAAGCCTTCTGCTGAGGACTTAAGTAGTCTAATGGATTGCAAATTACCAATCCATTAGATTATTTAAGGCTTTGAATTGTCATCTCTGTTAAGAATAATTTTCCTTCTTAAACATGAAATTCTGTAGTGTAGTTGTCATCCCAGTTTTTTTCCTTCTTAATGGTTTAGTCCATGAAGTTGCAAAATTAATCTTTTGATTCAGTTTGCAAGTCCTTTTTGCCCTGTAGCAAAACTATGTTTTCTCCAGCACTATTTGCCGAGGCAATTTCCTAAAAGAGAAACAGATTTGTACAAGAGTTAAGGATGTATATTTGGAAAATTTCTTCTGTGTTTTCCCAGTGAGGTTTACCTCCTCCAAGTTAAAGCAGCTGCTATATTTGAAACCTGAAATTCCCATTGCTGGTTTTATTTTTTCTTTCCTATTGAGTATATGGCACATAAAGATTGTCAAGTCTGAAGACATGTTCTTCAAACACATTTGTATTGAAGAAGTTAAATCTGCAAAGATAGATAAATAGGTTTGGTTATCCTCCCCAAATAAAAAATTATAATTACATTAGAACAAATTCTCCTGTGGATAAAAACAGAATTAGGTCATATTTTTGTCTGCACTAAAGGTTTTGTTTCATGGCTACTGTGATGTGCTTATCTATTGTTTTTCCCAAATATTGTCACTAATGCAAAGAAAAAGTCTGGAATTTTGTGTCTGCAGCCCAAGTCCAGCAGATCTTTTGACTTCAACTGCTCCCCTGTCCCTTGTGCCATTTTTTTTTCTTTAAAGTGGAAACATCAAAAGTGACTGAGAGGCTGAAGGTTTATTATCTCTCACACCACCATGTGTCTGAAATACTAAAATAATATACAAGCCCAGGGTAAGACTTTACACAGAGATAATGCCAATCTGTTGGCAAGAAAGGTTTGAAGATTGGAGAACAAAGGAAGCTCCTGGTTCCTGAAGAAGAAATATTTTACTCCAGATCTAACAGACCAACACCTTCTAGGGCCTTTCTTGGTTAGGTGCTCTTCATCTAGTGCCCTTGCAAAAACTTTTCTGCCCTCTCTCACCTCAGAGGTGTCTTCACAGATGAATTAACTCCATGCCATACGAGTGTCTCTGGCAAATTGCAGGATCTTTCAGCCTGCTTGTGCTGCCAGACATCTACTCCCAGGTTCTCCAAGCCCTGTCATTATCAAAAGATTTCAGAGACAAAGCTGTTTCCTTTTGCCTCCAAAGAACCCCCACCAACCCAAAATGAAGCAGCTATTTCAAGACAAATAAGCAGCTTTGCTCCTTCCTGGCCCACCTCCAATCTCTTAACAACATATATTGGACTTAGAAACCAAACTTGAAACAGGCATGTTAAATATTTCTACCATCTGTCACAAAGGAATTGCAAGTGATTTGCATATCTTGCACTGCCATAACAGTGATGAATGTCTTCAGTTGTAGTAGTAAAAAAGAAAAAAATATCGACGTACATTGGACTGTCACCTTTTGTGTTCTTTTTACAGACTCATAAGTAAATATTTGCATTCAGTAGTACACTGCTAGGAAAAAACTTACCTGTCCATTAACACACTGCTTTTCAGATATTTGAGTTATCAAACTTAGAGGTATTTTGTTTAATTCAGTGGGTAGGATTTAATGAAATATCATTTCCACAGATGAAAGGGAAAGAAAGAAAAATAGAGTTCAAAGTATGTCTTCAGTGCAAACCAACATAACTAATAGGACATGACTGGTTTTCTCAGTAACTGTGTTAAGTCAGGGCCCTGTTCAAAATTTTATATTTACAGATAGGAAGTGAAGCTTGTAAGACTGCTTCTCCCAGAGAGAGAAAAACAAACAAGAAGAAATTTAATTGATATCCTGATTTCTGCAGTAGGGAATTCATACAGATAGGTTAGTTTTCCCATTGACTACCAGAGCACATTGAATAAGAAATACACAGTCAGCAAGGCATTCCTTCTGTCACCACCTAAACACCTTCTGGGCAGTTCACTGTATCTTCAGCTGCAATCTTGCTTTGGCATGCACTGAATCATATTAATACCTGAATGAAATATATTGCTGTAATCAATACTACATTTTCCACAGCTTGCAGGGATATGATGAAATGTTTGGTATAATATGCACATATATTGTTCCACTTTTTAAACTTTTTACATCTTATTTAGCACATACAAACATGATAATTTTTCAAAAGTGTAAAATGTCTATCAAAAGAACCACATTTTTAAATTAAACTTACCTCAAGTGTTTCCAATGATAAGCAACGTTGCCCACCTCTTGACATACAAATTCCAATATTTTAGTAACTTGCTTAGATCATATCATTTCTCTCATGAATAAATGTGTAACAGTATTGTAAGTCTCAAAATTGAATTATTTCTTTGTTAGGGGAATAGGTTTCCTCTGCTTTCAGAAGTGCCAAGAACTTAAAAAAAGTTTCTACCTTTGCTTCTACACACAGCTAAGAGCAGTATCCATCCTTATTCACCAAGATAATTCAACCAGTCTTCCAGTAACAGGGGTAAATATATGGAGTGAGACTTTGCCAAATAGAAACACAAATCTCCTTTTTGAAAAGAAGAAGTGAAAATAAAAATATAAATGGCATCTTCCATTACATAATATATCTTAAAGATACGTTGTGAGCTTATTCTTTTGGCTTCTTTGAGACATTCTTAAATTATTCCTTTATTTCTTGGTATCTGTTGCTAAATACTGAAAAATGTATGAAAATGGAAGAAAAAAGGATTACACTGTCTTTTAGAACAGTCCAGGGTTGTCAGTGAATTGATAGACATATAACAACAAGAACAGCATCAGTTGTCTAGGAAATTTATCTATACAATAAAAAATATACTGTCTACAGTAGTCATGCTTTGTATGGAGAGGACACGCAGAGGTGATGACATTTTCAAGCTATAATCTCTATCTTTTGCTAAATGATCATATTTTAAGGTGATTTTTTTAGTGCCATGAGAGAAGGAAATGTACAGAAGAATTACTTCAGTTATTTATTTTCAATAATGTTAGTGTGAATTCTTTAAATATAATTTTTTTTTCTGTAAAGCACATGTACTATGCAGCCTCTTAGAATACCATGCAGAGTTTTTGTTGATTTTTTTATTTAGAATTTACTGATTTCAAAGATTCACACAGAATAAAAATATTACAGGGGTCTTGCTTTGCCTGTGGATGCAGTAGCACCCCTCTCTCTTCACAAAGAGCCGAGTGAGAGGTGCTGTGGTATTTATTTTTTAATCCCCAAGGACCAATTCCTAGTGGATTTCAACATCTTTGTTTTTAAACTCTTTAAAAATATACGAACTCCAGAATGTACTGTCTCCTCAGCTCTCTGTTCCATTCCCTCTGCATCTTCAGTTTGAATTCAACTACATATGAACTGTAATGAAATAATAGAAACACAAAATCATAGAATGGCCTGGGTTGGAAGGAACCTTAAGGATTATCTTGTTCCAGCTCCCCTGCTGTTAGCAGTCTTACAAGCTTCACTTCCTATCTGTAAATATAAAATTTTGAACAGGGCCCTGACTTAACACAGTTACTGAGAAAACCAGCCATGTCCTATTAGTTATGTTGGTTTGCACTGAAGACTAGACCAGTGATAGAGTCCCATCCAACCTGACTTCAAGCACTTCAATGTTTGGGGCATCAACAACTTCTCTGGGCAATCTGTACCAGTGCCTCACCTCATTCACAGTGAAGATTTTCTTCCTAATATCTAATTTAAATCTACAGTCTTTGAGTTTGAAGCCATTCCCCCCTGTCCCGTCATTACATGCCCTTGTAAAAAGTCCCTCTCCAGCTCTCCTTTATCTCCCTTTAGGTACTGGATAGCTGCTATAAGGTCTTCCCAGTGTCTTCTCTTCTCTAGGCTGCACAACCCCAACTCTCTCAGCCATGTGTGGTAGCCTTGATATTTGCAATCTTTTAGCTCATGCACAGCATGTCTGTAGAAATGAAATATAACTTCTCTCCCATCATCTACTTTGTTATCTAGCTATGTCCTTATCTACTTTCAGTATTAGCTGTCATGAGTTTTATTCCTGGCTTTGTGATACACCTGACAGTTCCACCAAAAAGCAAAAGTTCATTTAGCTAGGGTGAGTACAGACACATAGGAAGACTGCTGTCCTGGATCCAGCCAGAACAGGGTTGATTCTTGCTGTAGGCAAGGCATGTGTAGGACCTGGAAGTTATTTTATACCACCTCATATCATTCTGTGGGGACAGGCAAGGCTTGCTTCCTGGTCAGGGCAGCAGGGCAGTAGGAATGGTCAGGTATAGTCAAGGGTTTCTGTGGGGTGAATAATAACATTTCTTTTCTCCTACACTCTGTCATTACTGTTGTTGGTGTTCATTTTCTTATCTCATTTTAGTTTCCAGTAAATTGTTCTTATCTCAGCCCCTGATCTTTACCTTTTGTGCCTCCAACTCTTCTCTCCATCCTGTGGCAGGGGAAGGGGAGGAGCAGGGGGAAGTGAGCAAGCAGTATTTGGTTTGGAGTGGTTTCAGTGGGAACACCAAATTGGACAATACTATTCCTAAACAACTGTGAAATCAAACTTCAGCTGAAGTTATTGAGGATTAATTATTAATGTGAGCAATCAATACAGGACTAGGAAAATTCAATACTGAAATTCTACAAACATTTTCTGTATACTTTCTTCTGCTAAGGATTTACCTATTTGTAATTTCCATCAATTCTTTCTGAAAAGAAGTGGTGTGGTATACATTTACATCACTTCTCAATTTAATGTTTCATGACAAGTTTATTAGTTTTTAATAGATGTGAGGTACTTGAATAACTGCCAATTGGAGGAACTTGAATTAATGTGTTGAAATATTGAGTAGAAAAGTTCTAATGTTAAATACATAGTTTGTTTTAATTCACATAGAATATTTTTCTGCTATCAGACACTGGCTGTGGTGCCGTAGTTGTGAAATCAATATATTTGTAAATAAAGATTTAATTGATTCAATATTTCCCTATTATATCCCTGTAAAAGGAAAATGAGAAGCTCCTAATAAATATTTTGATTTTTTTTAAAATAAATTTTTCAAAACAAACTTATCCCAAGACAACAATAATTTTGATAAAACTTTGCTTGATCTTTAATTTCTAGGGAAGCTACTTTCAGCTATTTGATTTTAGATTGTGTAGTGTATCTTTTATATAATGCCTCTACATCGCATTTTTTTATTTATCATGGATTCAAAGGGAAAGAAGAAAAACTGAAGCCAGAACTGGAAAATTTATGAACCATATGTGGTTTAGAAATAACTGTGGAAGTGTCTGGTTTCCAACCTAGTGATATGGACAATGCAGCATTTCCCAGGAATAGCACTCAAGGTAATTCATGGACTCAATGTGAGCAATAAAAGTCTACTAGGATAATTAACCAACAGCATTTAAAACTCCGGAGATTGTTTCAGAAGCCTGAGAATTTATAGAAAAAATAATTTTAGTTTTTCTTGTTTGTTTATTTTTTAGTCCTTCTCTTTCTTCTTCAGAGAAGGATGTAGAGGAATCATAAAAGAAGGAGTGAAGTTGAACATGGGAGAAAGAAAAGATGGAAGAAGAGTTTATTAGCTTTTATCTTTGTTTCTCACTATCCAAATCTATTTTAATTGGCAATAAATTAAATTATCTTTTCACCAGTTTGAGTTTATTTTGTGTCCCTATTTTTATCTCAGTCCATGGGCTTTGTCATCTTATTTTCTCTCTCTGTCCTGTTGAGGAGTGGGAGTGAGAGAGCAGCTGGGTGGGCATCTGGCAGCTGACAAGGTCAGCCTACCACAGCAATGAAACAATAGACTGTTTTAAATGAAATTTTCCTTTGATGTTTTCTAAAAATCATTAAAATGGAAATTGGCAAGTCTACCAGCAATGATTTTTTGTGAGGAGAGCAGAATGAAAATTAAAAGGGAAGATGGTAAGAATTTTTGAGTTTCTCAGTCTGCTAGCAGTCTAGGTAAAAACTGAGAGACAGCTGAAACGAAAATATAAATTTTTCTTGTTGATGACTTTCATTTCATTAATACTCATTATCCCCCGTCTTTTCTACAAAAGAGCTATTTCTATAACGCTGCCTGCATGTAATAAAACATTAGAGTAGAATTATTTGTTCTGCTTAACAACATTATTGCACTTTGCCATGAATGGACCCACAGTATGGGCAGAGTACCTCATAGATAAGATAAAAAAAAATATATCTCTGCTTTTTTTTACAAGATAAAATTCTTAGTGAAAACATTAGGCAGAGGAAGACCTCCAAACTCAATTTGGGAGGAATAATCCCACAGCTAGGTAATGAACATCACCTTGCAATGTTATAGAGAAAACTGGAAGAGAGGGAGCAGTGGTGCTTGAGAGACTCCACTCTCAAGACATCTCAAGACATGAATGCTTGGTATCTGCTCATGCCGCTTCATTATGCCATGGAAAGGCAGTCCTGGCTCAGTGAAAAGGAGATTTTCAACTAGGTTGTGGATTCTGCTGGGGTGCTTAGTGCTGCCCATTTTATATGAACGAGACAAGATGGAAGGTGGACGAAGGCATCTGGTGAGGATACCAGTATGGTTGTTTCCTTAGTAGTTATCACTGACACATTTGAGCCCCAAAGAAAACCTGCTATCATAGAAACACAGAGAAGGCAGGCTCGGCTGCCTTCCTTTCATGCGGCACTTTCAGATACGAAGACATTCTTTAAAGACAGGGAAGTGCCAACAAGAAAATGAGTGAGTGATTTGAAGAAATTATGAGAGACATGAAGCAGGAACCCTGTGAGGAAAAAATGTTGAACTTAATTTTGTGTTACCTGGGCACGTATACATATTGCTGTTACTAATACTGAGATTATTGCATAAATGTGGTGGGCTGCATGCATGGAAGTACAATTAAATTTTTTAGTGAAATTAAAAGAATTTTAGATTATTTACTTTTTCCTGCCTGTACTAAATCATAATTATATACAATATGTGTCTCAAATATTCTCGTTAGTCCACTGTGTTCTGCATGCTGCAGTCTAAATTCCTACAGGTAGCAGTGACACAGAAATTCTGGGATCACAAAAGTCTCCTTGCAGCACATGCTACCATTTGGGCTACATTGGGATACTAGTTTTGTAGAATACTTAACAGTCAAATGGTAATTGCAAATATAAGGCAAAGATGATAGTTAACCTAAATTACTGGTATAGACACTTACGTTTTTCACCAAAAAATTGTCAATTGAAAGAGGATCTGTGAATAGGACTGTCTGCTGAATGGGGCTGAAGGAGACGGAAAAGGATAATGTCCTCACAATATGTTATGCTGTCATAAAAATTATATTAGTAATGTGCCTGACATATTGATGTTTTACAGCTGAATGCCATTTTTAACTAGAGTAGGCTAAACAGATGCCCCGTGAAATCTATCTTTTCCTTTTGAAGATTCCTATGTTTCCTTTTTTTTTTTTTAAACCCTATAATTCTTACTAGCAGTGCTGAAATGCTTTACTTCTGTACCTTCAGAGGGTAAAGCTTTTAAATTTTTTCCTTTTGTATATTTAGAAGACTTGAAGTCCCCAAAGCAGAAAGAAATTAAGAATAAAACTTGACAAGAGTCTATAATCTTTATAAATGCCAGCATTGGAATCCAAATAAAAAGTTATTTAAATGCTGTTTCTGCAGTAATTCAAAATATTATTTTAGAGGAATTTAGAATTTTTTATTGCGCAAAATTTACTTTGTATTCTTCTCTGCAAGAAGGGATTTTATTTACTTTTATTCCATTATGCCTATTCCAGGAAATATCGCTTTTTAAAACCTTATTTCAAACTATGAAAATATTACCTTAGCATGAGCTAAATTGTCATTCCAGTTAGTCCTCACTCTGAGTTTCCCATCAGAAATCTCACAAAGGCTGTGGTGCGGGCAAAAAAATAGAAGGTAAGGTAGCATCTTTATTTGCCATGTCTTATCAAGGCACATAACAATGAACTATATGAGAAACGGACTTCTCTGCTTTAGGGAAAATACTCATGGCAATGAATAAAACTCCACAAAACCAAAAGATCTCCTCATAGGCATAATCAAAACATTGCTTGCACTTAAACTTGTGTGAGTTCAGTTAATACAGTTTAGGTATTGTTGATACTTTTTTGTCTTTGAATCTTTTATAGATAATGAAAAAACATCTTCTACAAACTAAACTAGAGCTGAAATATGAGTTCTCCGTATGTAAATAGAGTATATTTTATCATTTTATAATATTAAAAAGACATAGCCTACCTGATATTAGGAAAAAGAAAGAGACAAGCCTATGGCTATCTTTACAGTAATATAAACTTTACCTTGATCCACTTTGGCCAAAATGGTTAAAAGTATGTGCACTCAAGTTCAGCTATTATATATACAAAAATCTGAGCAAACACAATAAAATAAATCACAGTATCAGCTGTTTTGACACAGTCATTTAAAAAAAAAGACTTCTTAAAAGTCTGAAAATCCCATCCTTACTTCAAAGAAGTGCCAAGATATTCAAAAAGCATACATTTCTGTCATGGTTTAACCCCAGCTGGCAACTAAGCACCACACAGCTGCTCACTTCCTCACTGTGGGTCAGATGGGGCTGAGAATCAGATGAGCAAAAGTTATAAGATTCATGGGGTGAGATATAGGCAGTTTAAAAGGTAAAGTAAAAGCCTCACACACAAGAAAAACAAAGCAAGGAATTAATTCACCACTTCCCATGGGGGGAGGTGTTCAGCCATCCCTAAGAAAGCAAGGCTCCATCACGTGTAACAATGACTTGGGAAGACAAATGTTGTTACTTTGAATGTTCCCCCCTTTCTCCTTCTTCTCCCAGATTTATATGCTGAGCATGTCATAAGGTCTGGGATAATCCTTGGATCAGTTGGGGTCAGCTGTCCTGACTGCATCCCCTCCCAGCTCCTTGTGTTCCCCCAGCATCCTTGATGGTGGGGTGGGGAGAGAGGCAGAAAACGCCTTGGCACTTGTGTAAGTGCTGCTCAGCAAAAAAGACAACATCCCTCTGTTAATCAACCCTATTTGCAGCACAAATCCAAGACACAGCCCCATAGTATCTACTGTGAACAAAATTGACTCTTATCTCAGACAAAACCAGCACAATTTCTTTATCAGTTATGCAGATCTGGCAACTTTATACAGCTTGGGCTATGCAAAAAGATCTGTAAATTATCCAGTTGCAAATAAAAAGCAGAGAATATGGAGTTGAGGAGCATCTCTGCCAGCCCAGTCAAGCTCAGCCCAGCCCAGATTGGCCTTGGAGCCTTCTGCAGCTTCCTTCCAGGGCTTCCACATTCTTGGATGAAGGATTATATCCAGACAGAACTACTTATGCAGGTGATGCTGTGCTGTACATCTGTGAGCCGCTATCCTGAGCAGCACAGGACTGATACTCCACCACAGGAGGCTGGAGCTGGCCCTGCCTTTACTCTTTAATCACCCTGCCTTGAATTTTGCAATTACCTTGACATACAGAAATATCCTCTGTGTGGGTTTTGTTTGTTTGTTTTGTGGGTGGTTATTTTTGGTTTGGGGATTGGGGGGGAGTGGTGTTTGTTTGTTTTGTTTGGGTTTTATGGATTTTTTTACATTAAATCTTCTGAATCAGAAGGTTAACATTTAGTCTTCCATCCACTTTCCCTAGACTGGCTTCTGCTTTTTTGAGACTTGTATGTGATTTTGCTTTTTTCCTTACAACCTTAAGACATTGCTTTGAAAGAAGGAGAGCAAGATCTGAATGTGAGATTTTGCTGTTTTTTCTTGTTAATATATGATAAAGATGATTAGAGTCATAGGTTCTTTTAAACAATCCCAAATGATGCATTTATGAGTAATACAAGTACGTGCTAGAAAAATTACATTGGTTTTACTGCAAATCTACAGGTTTCACTGACATACACTAATTACTTTCCTGCAAAAATAACTAGATAACACTTTCTATTTAAACAATTGCTAACACTTTTGTGCTGCAAAGTGCATAGTGCAATTAAGTGTCATGCAGAACACAGCATACTATATAATATCAAACAGAAATGCAATTTTAACATTTCATTTTGCTCTGAAAATGATTAGGGACAAATATACATTATCTATTCTACCAAAAAAGAATCTAAAATTAAGTACTTTTTTCACCTCAGAAAATAGTTGGAAAAATGTTGTTAAAGTATGATTGCACAAGACAGCTTCATATTCTAGACGTGAACAAAAAGAAGTTAATAGAAAAAATAAACAATATGAGGAATAACATAATCTCATTCAGTTCTTGGGAAAAAAGCAGCCTAAAATTCTGCATGCGTGTCAGCAATTAGTTGTCGTGATAAACCTGTCCTATTTCTGAAAGTGAATTGCAATGCTGGTAGCTGTTATTTAGTACAGGAAAGCATTATCTTTTTAATATCTACTAGCATATTAGGATTTTGGCTGAAAGTGTTTCTATTTGTTGATTTCTTTTTTGCAGATTTTTTTCTTCCCTTCCTCTCACTGTTTCTGCACAATTATCCGTAAGTGTTTTTCTGCTATCTGTGTTCTGGTTGCTCCTTGGTTATTTGCAGTTCTTTCTTCTTTCTTTTCTTCCTCTTCTCAGCTCTGTCTTTTCTTCAGCTTTTTCCTATGATAGCTATCAAATATTAACTTGGCTTTTTCAAAGTTAGCATTACTGTTAATGCTATAAAGCTTGTAGTTATAGTTTGTTTTATTTTGGGGGTTATCATTCCCACAAGAAGGCCATAGCACAATTAAGGAATAGCATGTTTTGCTTTTTTTCTTGTTTATCATTGTTCTTTTGAGTTACAATAGCTGCTAAATCCTTATGAACCCACTGCCAGTCCAGTCAAAGGCGTTGCAGGGTCATGAGTCTAAACACCACACACTTGATTTAGTCTTTCAGTTGTCAGATGAAACAGGCTGCTCATGAATATTTGGGATACCCCCAATTTTTTTTTTTTTTTTCAGCTTTGGACCATGTGTGGGGTTTTTTTCTAGAAAAATTTATATGCAAAAGGTGTGTTGTATAACTTTCCAGTGGAACTTAGGCAGAAATTGAGCATAAATGGGACATAAGTTATTCATGAATAGAAATTGTAAGATTGTTGACAAAAGTGGATCTATTCTTTTTACAGTTGTTGTCATCCATATGGATGCATTTCAGTCTAAATGCATTTAAATATTACTTCATCTCTTAAAATATTTTCATGGGAATGATATATCTGGGGTTTTTTTTGTGTCAACAGAGACTTGGAAAACAAGGAAATTCCTATTAAATTAGAAATTTATTTCTAAATCTGTTAGTTATCCTATTCATAATGTAGAGAGAGAAGGAAGGAGGGAAGGAGGGAGGGAGGGAGGGAGGAAGGCAGGAAAGGAAGGCAGGAAAGGAAGGCAGGAAGGAAGGCAGGAAGGAAGGCAGGAAGGAAGGCAGGAAGGCAGGAAGGCAGGAAGGCAGGAAGGAAGGAAGGAGCTTGCTTCTCCAGTTCTCATTACAATATGTTTCTAATATCATACTTACATTTTTATCTGTCTCATACATGTATCCAAGCAATTTTTAATGGCTACACAGGAATTATGTTCAGATACATATGTTATTGCAATATGTTCTTACAGAATTATGCACAAGCAAGTGAATATGTCTGTGTATTTCTTTTTCTTATTAGAAAAGGTAGGTGTTAGCCAATGAGGACAAGAATACAAGGAGGTCCAATTCTGGTATCAGAGTTGATAATCCACAAAGTTGTGAAGAAATGTCCCAGGTTTTGTTCGGAGCCAACTATAAACTACTGTTGTTATTACTGTTATTATCATCCTTATTATCATTATTTATTCTATTGATCTTCTTGCAGAATTGTAAGTATCTATCCATCTAAACTCTGCAGAGTTTAGTGCAGACCTCATCAACTTTTAGATAAATCCTTTAGAGAACCAAATATGTACAAAACAAACATTTTGAGTCAGACAAGTCACTAGCACATTTCAACACATATTAATCTCTATCAAATCACTTCAAACTGAGAAATAACTCTTTTTTTTGTTAGCATGTAACATTAAAGAGCCCTGGCTCCTGGGCCAGATGATGTAAATTTATTTTTGCACAACCAAAAATAAAACTGTGGTCAATATAAATTCAAATTATATTCAAAATAGTTGTGCTGGTAAATCACCCTCAATTTTCAGTAAGCGAGATTTTCTGTAAAAGAAGTTTGAAAAAAGATAAACTAAAAATAGGTAGAAGTACAAAAATTGTAGATAAATTTGCACACTATACAAATATTCTGAGTTGGAAGGGACCCACAATGGTCATTGAGTCCAACTGTTAAGTGAATGGCTTATAGTGGGATCTTTTTCATTCTCTATTCTTTCAGGTATAGCCGCTGGTATGTCTGAATGAAAAAAGCAAAAGAGATAATTATATCCCAAGCCATGGGATTGGAGCAACACCAAAACATTTTGCTTTCATCTGAGAAAATCCCTTCCCTTCATCTCAAATAAACATGCATTGAATTTCAGACATCCTGGGAAAAGGAAGGAGGCTTTTCATTTTCTCTTTCATTCATAAATCCCCCATTTTCTCAGATTTAGAAACAGGACGGAACTAGTACTAAATGGAAAAGGGTGGACAAGTGCACATGTGTCTTTCGTGTGTCTCTGTAAGGGCTGGAAAGTGATTTTACCTTTAAGTAATTTGTGGTAAGACAAGAAATGACAGACGGGGAGCCAGCCCATCCTGCTGTTTGATGCTGTGTGGTACACAAGGTGGGAAAAGGACTGACAGTAGCACAACATCTCAAAGGAAGGCCGAGTCTTGCTTCTTGCCTAGGCACAGTCTTCAGCCAGGTCAAGATAGAGATGCACCCAACTTCTTTCTCAAAACACTCTCATATAAGGTTTGGATTGAACCAGATCAAAAAAGAAGTAAGATAACTACCAGTTTTTAAGTCAAGGGAAGCAGCCCATTAACTGCCTAACCAAAGAGTGTACTTAATGTTAAAGAGCAATATAGACTAACAAACCTATGAAATCTTTTTACAAGAATCCTAGATTTCTCTTAAACTCAAGTCTTTGGGAAATTCTGTGAGACATATGCACAGATCCATTTATTTATAACCTTTTAATACAGGATCTTGAATTTATTATGAATCCCATTTCTTTAGATCAGAATATATCAAATTTCAACAAGGGAAAGAAACACCCTGAATGAAAACATTTAAGTTTAGGTATCTAAATAAAAACTTAATTAAGGAGCCTGCCATTTTATTGGCCCACCCTACCTGAGATCAACACGTATGTTACCTACTTCCTTTTACTAATGGAACAGAATTTAGAAAAATGGTGCTAAACTTATTTGCAATAAGGAAACACCCTTAACTGGAGTAAATCTTCATTGCAATTGAATTTCATGATACAAATCAGAACCAAAATTACATAACTGGGACCAAGATTTAAATATTTACTTCTCACAGCGTACATGAGTTTGGATTAGTATTTAAGACTTTATAGAAAACAATAAAAGCATTAATACTCAGATTACTATTGAAACCTAAGATATTTGTGAAGAAATTTAGACCTGTTTAGTTCTTGTTTAACTTGATACCTCGTGTTTAATTAAGAACATGAAGTACCTTCAGCACAATTCAGAAATAAACATTTACACAAGATGCTGATTTTCAAAGTAAAAAACCAGTACAGTAGGGAAGATGAACTGGCAAAACTAGCTTTCTACATGAACCATGAGAAAATGCATGGTTACCTTTAAAATGAATAGACATTCATGCTTTGAGGTATGTAGCTGAAATGAGAAAAATTTCTGCATGGAGAGATTTTTCCATTACCAGTTTCCTTGTATTTTCTTCCAAAACATCCTTGGTCAGATAGATGAGCAACATGTCACACTGAGCGCTAGATCAACTATTACTCTGATGTGATGTGATTCCTGTGGATGCGGATAAATACATCTTACAGACTTTTCCCTTTTGCAACCTGCATCACAAAAAAAAGTGAGCTCCTTTCCATAAGATACACAAACTCCAAGTACTGTTATGAATGCAGATAAGCATATAGAAAATAATAAACATACAAGTGTTTTGCTGAATAAATTCCTCAAGGCAAACTCCTACTGTTATTGCTACTCTAGTAATTCTTAAGACCTTACTAAAAGAATTTGGATCAAAACCATCTAAACCAATGGACTTACACTTCTTCAAGTTTTAGGCAAAGTGCTTGCCAAAATTTGAAAACTGTGTCAGGGAATTTAGGAAGTGGGGCCATGAGGCCAGCTATTACATCCTTTGAAATATGCTGTCTTGGGAGACATCTTTGAGCACAAAGCGGAGAGAAATACTGAATAATAAGGATTGGTGCTGGCTAAATAGTGAACAATTGGGCATGATAGGAAAAGATGTGTGTTAATGTCTTTACAAGCAATTCGATGGGTGAGGGTATGGGTGCTAATGTCTTTGAAATGGGTCTTCATGTATCTACCAACTTTAAGCTCCAAGTTTGCAACAGAACCCAGACAGTTTGATTCCTGAACTTTAGGGTAAGAGACAAATGGGTCAGCACCAACTCTGTTGCAGAACCCAGATAGCCTGAACTTCTGAACTTGAACATGGTGTGTTCAAGGGGGGAATATGTGGTACATGGTTTGGGAAGGCTGTACCTTCCTAGTACCTCAACCAATGGGGAAAGGAAGAGGGCAACAGGTGGCCAGGGGTTTAAGATAAAAGGAGGCTGTGTCCTCACAAACATCTAGAGAAACCCCAGAGTGGTATGCCCCAGTGGGCTCTCTCTCTTTATTTGAATAAAGTTGCAGGACTCCTCTGTCTCCTTTGTGGACACTGGCTTTCCATAGTGTGCTTTTCCGCAGAGGCATGTGGCTAGCACGATCTGCTGTGACATTGAGAGAAGAGATTGTGAATCCTGCTGGCTGCCAGGAACTCTTCATTAAAGCCATTATCTTTGTAGGGATTTTGCATAGCATGCAGAAGTTAATTTCTTTTTCTTAGTAAATACATTTTGAATTAGCCACATAGTATATACCCGTGTGCACAGTTCACCTTTGGGCTTAGTTAAGGCAATAAACATGTAAGTTTCTAGACCCAGCTGGTTTTGAGATAAGCAGAGGAAGCAGAGGTAGAAAAGAGCCTGTGCAACTTTTCTTACACAGACTTTGTGTGTCTAAGTACAAGTTTCTGGGCAGCAGGCAGGTATTAGAGGGGAAAATTCTGCACTTTATCTATCATAGAAGATTAGGCTGGATGAGCATAACTTCAAACTAAAATGAGGATCTATCTGTTTGCTAGACCAGTGAATACTATCCTTCTAGCGAGACTTTAGTATCTGAACTGGGTGCCAAGCCTTAAGGCAATGTGTTTAAATGTTATAAAGGATTTAGAGGGAAAAACAAAATAAAACAAAACTGCCAACCAAAAAAAATGAAAAAAAAGAAATAATTATTTGCACTAAAACTACTAAAACTAATCTGTTGTTTTCTGAACTGCTAAGACTTGAGGAAACTGTACACAGCTCCTGGGATAAAGAGCATGTCTTGTTCACTCAACAATGAACTTGCTGGACAATATATCAGTGTTGACAGTCTTCCATGACTACATGTGTGGGCCTTTATCTAAAACATGGTTAGCTGAAAATTATAGGTAGGAAAGCTTTAGGATACTTTACTTCAATTACACAGGTGTTTTGCCAGAGGTAAGGAATGGATCACATTCTCATAGAAAAGGAGTAATGAGGCATAAAAATAAACAATGTCCTGATGACACGTCATCCTAAATAATCCATGTGCCTGGCTGTAGAGGCTGAGATGGATGCTAGCTGCTCTGTAGCTTTCCCTGGAGGAGGTTGTCCGTGGGTGGTGTGGGTGAGGAGGTGATGTCAGTCATGTCCCACGTGATGGTGAGAACAGATGAGCTGAGATGATGGTGACTGAGGCATTCCATCCACAGGCACAAAGCCAACAACTAGCTCCTAGCTTCCAGGAAATTAAGAAAATAAAAAAAATAAGCCTAAAATTGTCCTTTGAAAGGCAATGTCTTTACAGGCAAATGAAAGTCTTTTACTTACCAAAAGGGTTGTCAAGCATTGAAACAGCATTATGGAAACTTCCCTGTCTGACCAGTCACAACACTCCCTAGCAGTCACACTCCCACTACCAGAGACTTAACTGGGTCTAAAGCCCCTTTGCAGCAGGTGACTCCAGTGACCAACAGATCCCTGCTTGGCTCCCCACACACCCACTCTACAGTCAGACCAGGTTTCCTTGCCAGTTCTACCCCAGGTTTCCCATGGCAGAGTCTCAGATATCTCTGATAAGAAAGTTGTGGTTTTATGTCTTTACAAACAATTTCATTGGTGAGGGTATGGATGTTAATGTTTTTGAAATGGGTCTTAATGTCTCTACCAAATTCAAGACACAGGTTTGTAACAGAACCCAGATAGTGTGTCTCCTGAAACAGACAATAGGTCCACACAAGCCTGATTTTCTGAACTTTGGGGAAAAATTACAGGTTCAAGGGGGTGTATATGACAAGATGTACCTTCCTAGCACCTCAGCCAATGGGGAAAGGAAGAGAGGGCAATGTGTGGCTCACCCGTTTTATTTTAATAAAAGGAGAATGAAGACAACTGGATAACCGTAACAAGAACAGTTTCAAAACAAAACAAGCCACCCTCCTGAGTCTTTAAATGTCCAAACAGATTCTCTGGAACATCTTACGGCTGACAGAAGGGAGACAGAACTCTCTGGACATGCTTGTGGGGAAACTGAGGCAGGAGAAGGTTTAATCTCTTCCCTCCCCCTTTTTCATCCCCCCATCGGCATCGGAGAGGGATTTTTGGGGAAACAATTGGCAAAGGCAGGGTTTTGTGAGGGAAACCATGGATGAAAAAACGGATTGGGAATACACTGGGGGTAATAGGACATAGGGTAAAAGGGAAAGGTGGGATTAGGAAAGGGAGGCTGTAGGGGGGGGTTTACAATGGAGATATTGTCTAACATGACTACGATTTTTTGCATATATACTGCCTTTTACAGGAACACCATCAGGCCCAGTGACCTGCGATGCTTGTAACCCTTTTCTACCTTGTATGATTTTGAATTCCACCACCTCTCCATCTCCCAAGCTTGGGATGCATTTTTCAGGGTTATTCCTTTTAATAGCAGTTCTATGCACGAATATGTCTTGCTGGTTATCACATCTTGTTATAAAACCGTAATTTTGTTTAACATTATACCATTTCACTATCCCTAAGATCTTAGGTACTATGGTCTTTTCCTTTTTCCGAGTGGCTGCTGTTTTCTGTCTCGCTGTGTCTTTGCTCTCTCTTTCGGTCGCTCCCGTGTTGGAACTGTGGGGGCTGCTGGTTCCTGCGCGCTTTTCCCAGGGTCGCATTTGGGGCCGCGCGGGCCGGGCCGGGCCGCGCCGCTCCGTTCTCCGTGCGTCACCTCCTCTACTCTCAGCTTTGCTGCCGCTGCCTAGGGCTGCGCCCACGTCTTGGCTGGGCCGCCAAGCGATGACCCTCCTGTGCCCGCATTCTCCACCATATGTTACAGTGGGGATACTGCAACACGCCTATATCAAACCAGGAGTCCCGTGGAAAGGAAATATATATAGACAGATTCTTGCTAGATGTTTCAGAGATGTTTATTTCCCCTGCCGCATGGCCGGGCTCTGCCGAGGAACTGCTACAGTCCGGACCCGAGCTCCTTTTTGCCCGCGCAGGAGAACACAAACCAACCAATGGGGAACGAGGCTGACCAGGGGCAGGGAAACCCCGTGCCTGCCCTCAGGGCTCCCAGGGCTACATGGCGGGGGAGGAGACCCCGACATGCGGCCATGACTTTAGGATAAAAGGAGGCTGCGTCCTCCAAAACCTCGAAAAAGAAAACCCCGCGGGCATATGCTGTCTCCCTTTATTAAAATGAAATTGCAGGACTCCTCTGCCTCCCTTATGGACACTGGCTTTTCATAGCGTCATTTTCCATACATCTTGTTCCATAAAGCCATTTATTCACAGCACAGTAACACAGGAACAGCCCAAGCCAGTGCCCCCAAGGAGGACCCCAGCCAAGGAACCCTTGGGTTCTTATAGCCTTAGAGTCCATTGTGGGCAAGTCTCTCTCTTCTTCCGGAGTCTTCGGCTTTTTCAGCTCCTTTCCCCCACTCCGTGTCCATCCACCTCACTGGCATCACCAGTCCTGTCTCCTTTGGTACCCAAAAGGTCGGCAATTCCCAGCTCCTGCTGTGTCTCTCAGTGTCCATTCCCCTGACTGATGGCACCCACCTTCGTGCCCTTTGTCATCCCAAAGGCTGGCAGTTCACAACCAGCTCCCACACAGAGCTCAATCTGCATCCTCAATCTGCAGCCTGTGAGCCAAGCTACCTGGACCAGGAGTATTCCTCAACAACAGGCTGTCCAGGGAAGTGCTTCAGTCACCAGTCCTGGAGGTATTTAAAAGACCTGTAAACATGGTGCTTAGGGACATGGCTTAGTGGTGAACTTGGCAGTGTTAGTTTAATGGCTAGACTTTATCATATTAAGGGTCTTTTCCAACCCAAATTGTTCTATGATTCTACTGCATGTCCAACACCTAGGTCCAGGATAGAAATCTACCTTTAAATCAGATTGCTTCTTTATGTTTTATGCACATAAGATGCTTTTAAAGTAAGGGCACTTAGTGCTTTCTCAATTGTATCAGGTTTTACATCGAGAATGGCTAATACATTAGGAAAACTTAGCTGGTGAGTTTTCTCTGCTTTCGAGTTTCACATTATCACCAGGACACCAGTAAGTGTTGAAGGGTAAGCAATCAGTATTTCTACTTCTATCTGGTAAACTGAGTGATTATGTAGATGTAGATTATTACAGTCAACAAAATTGCATCTGAAAATTTTCATTGATAGAAGTAGTTGGTTAACATTAGGACAACCAAATAATGCAAGGGAAGATACGACTGCAAAAAGCAAGGAAACCAATTCTCTCTGATTGGACTTATTTTCTCTCCTTATTTTTAATTTTTAAGACATGCATCAGTATAATTTTTGGATAAACAGTTGATTTTCACTTTGTTTTTCATGCTGTAGGTGGTCAAAACTTAATAATTATGACCGTTGTTGTCATTATTAATTATTATTATTACTATTATTATTACTACTACAATTTTTCTGCAAAACAATTTTGGTTTTGCAATTTCAAAACAGCTTGTAGGCAATGTCATTCTTCTACTGACAACTTATGGCTTCGTGCTTTGCCTTGTTACATGTCTAACAGTAAATATATACTCATTCTGGTTTCATTCACAGGATCAGCAGCCTGGTACAGTCTCCAGGGGAAGGAGATCAGCTACTCAGCTAGTCAAATACTGCCATCAACACAAAGTATAATTGCAGAAAAGATGTTCTGTGGCTACCATCTTCAAGCCATCTTCTTAAAAGAGTGACAATTTTGTTCTGTTTTGCAGCTTATTTTATGTAGTGTACATCTACAGGGAAACTTCCTTCTTCACCATCTTTACCTAATCCCTCTCTCTGTCAAATGCTGTCACAAAACTTAACCTTCTGTTACGAGTAAGAGTGAATCACTTCTTTGAAACCGAATTTCAGTTCTCACATTCACAGCCTGGCTGAGGAGATTTAGCTGTCACACCTGCATTATACATTCAGCCTCGCAGCAGCTGAAATAAATGGCCTTGTAACTGTTACTCCATTTTCACGTTAGGTTTGCTACTCAGTTCTCTGTGAGAAAGTCTACAGGACATTTTGCGTATTCACTCCAAATCTTCCCAGCAAATCAATGCACCATAAAACATCTGAAGCAGCCCAAAGCTTACTCTACTAGTCATTAACTTAATCAACTGCTGATCAGACAAGACACAGATAGTATATAACACCAAATCTGTTCACTTACATTGTCGATATTTGGCCTTATTTTTATATCTTAATAGGACACTAGTCTAATTACCAGTAGATTTATTTGTATTGGTTAGTAAATGAAGCTGTTTTCCCCTTAACAAGAGTCAGTGGAATCAGAGCTGGCATTTCCATTATTTCATTTTCTAATTCCAAAAGCAACTGATGAAACCTTAATGAGGTGGATGCTTTCAAACTGTCATTAATCTCTGCTTCAAGTTCTTTAATAGGATTATTAGTCTCAGAAAACAACAACCCAATAGAACAACCCAAACCCCCCAAACCCAACAAACAAACACCCACCCCATCAAATAAACAGCCAGTTGTCGATCTGTGGGCTTTCTTCATGAATGACATGGAGGCATTCCTACTGTTTTGTAAGAAAAATTTGATGGGCCTGGAGGAAATATCCCTTCAACAGAATAAATAAACATATCCAAAGTGAGTGAATATCACTTGGGAGGAAAATCTGTATGTGCCTGTGTCTGGTGTAGAAGTAGTAAAGAGAATGCCAATTAGAAATCCCACTGCAAAAGTGACATTTCTATCACTTATTTCTGCAGTACTGTATCACTGCAGCAATATATGCAGTGACAATAAAAACTCCAAGATGTAAAATCTTGAGCTGTTTTGTAGAACTTGATGAAAGTCTGGTGTCAGGCTGGGCAAGCCAGAGAGCTAGATGAAGAATGTGGTGCATTTGAAGTTTACATATGAGCATATTCCTGTAATGCATTTCCTATGTTGTGATGAATAGTTCTAAATAATTTGCATAATAAATATTCTTTTGCTTTTGGTGCTTTTGAAAATACACAGTAGACACTACTTTTAAACTTGCATGTAATGAGCTCGCTACAGGGTGAAATTTGTTTGTTTATTTATTTTATTTATTTATTGTTTCATTGAAAAAAATGTCATCAAATGCTGCTTGCTTCCAGCTATTAAATTTATACAATATCACTTGTAGAAATGAACTTTTTTCCTGAACAAGCGCTAAATTTTAAAGCAAGATAACGTATATAAAATCTGTAAATATGAAAGTATAGGAGAAGGTGCTATCCTTTAAAAAACTATTTAAAAAACTGCAAAGATGATTTTTTAAATTTAAATGCCCATATCCATTAAAAAAAGTTTCATAATGGAGGTTTCTGTTGCAGATCTTATTCATTTGCTTACTTCTGTTTCTGGAAGGTGCACATTTTTCTGCCTCAACTTTAAAAATTAATACAGTTGTACATAAGAAAAAATCAATGCTACATGTCAGCATATATATATTATGCCTGAGCTTACTGTGGAATGAAAGATATCCTGTATAGGTTTGTGCACTATTTGAAATCTGAAATCTTTCAAATAGTTTGTAATCCAGACTACATTACTGTATGAAATATTTATGCTGTGTTGAAACTTTTTTTTTTTTTTTTTGTTAGCTAGTGTGTGTGACACTCTATTTAAAATCTGGGCTGTATTGATTTTTAGTCCTATTTGAGTTGTGATTACATGTGGAAAAATCGCCATGTTTTCTAGTCAAAATTGAGTAGATATTATGTTCTTTATAAAGTTAACAAGCAGCATGATTTTTTCCTTTGATCCCCATAATACTAAACCTGGATTTCAAATGTCAGTAACTGCAAATGGTCATTTGTACAAGGCTACACTTTGGCCACAAATATGGCTATAGTTTGCAATATTTTTTTATTTTCTTATGGTGGGTCATCTGGGGGAAGGTAAGAACATTTTTTCTGTTGAAATTTGATGTTTATTCCTAGCAGCCTTATTTTTAACATATCCTGAAAAAACATAAGATTTTTTTTTTTCAATTTCCTTCAAAATTTTTTATCTTCTTATTTTTTTTTCCCCTCCACTTTCCTGAAAGCGATTAAATTTCAGTTCATGATCTTTCAACTGTTGTCTGAGATCCTTTGGGGTCTTCTACCTGGAAAAACAAAACCAAACCCCAAAGTCTCAAAGGAACAAACAAAAACTCCCACTTTTTACTACTCTTTCCTACATGTATTGTTACCCTCATAAAAAGTAAATTCAAGAAAATGCCACATTGCTAAGCAAAATCAAAGATAAAAATCAATATTAACTCTTGTGCAATCACGTCAGATCACTTTACCCTCTAAAGGCAAAAGATGCACCATAGGTATAAGCTCTGCAGGTGTTTCAGTACAGCTACATGATGAATATCAGCAGCAGTCAGGTCCTATGTAACAGGCAGCACTGCAATACCACACCACCAGCATTTAGACAAAGGCTTTGGTTTCCTCACCTCAGGTGGCACAAATATTTGAATTTTGAGAGTTTGTAACTTGCTTCTTCCAACCTGACCAGAACTTCTATTTGTCTAGCAATAGGATTAGTATGTCAGTGCTGCAACAGCTAACCTCTACTCCTGGTGTGCAGTGTGATGACATTTTGTTGATTTGAATATGCAATAAGCGCCACTGACTGTCCAATGACTGCTGATCAAGGAAATTATGAATGCTCACATGCTAAGCCAGAAAATACTTCTTTAAAAATTACTCTTTTAGATTTCCAAGTCAAAGATGTTTGACTTCAAATCCTCAAATATACAAATGTAATTTTTCAATATTGCTGACATACAAAATATCAGCTAGCTGGAGGGCATTAATTTATTTAGAAATGGTACTGAATTATTTACGAGAATCCCTGTTTGGCAAGCTTGTTTTTGGATGGCTTTGGATCTCTGGTTGCCTGTAGACTAAGGAAAGGGAGGAAAAATGGAAACCTGAGAGATCAAACCATAAAGTCTGCAAATACTGAGAAATTTGGGGAAAAATTCATGAAGCTACAACAGTCCCAAGGTTTCTAAACTGCAGGACTCTAAAGTAAGACTATGAATGTCCACTGAATCTACTCAGCAGAACAAACCAACATGGCCTTGGAGCTTGTTTCTTATCAGCTCAGCAGGATGGGATGCACTAGAGAGAGGGTGGCAGCTGCTGCAGCGTGCCTCACCTCCATATTTCCTGAGCAGAAGGTCTTTCTTAAAAGACATGAAAAAACACCAGTATCTCATGAGGCATAGAATACTGCCAAAGCTATATACAGGCAAAATAATGAGAAACTGAGAAAGCAAGAAAATTCCAAAACTTTTCTGAAGTTTCAGAAAGAATTTATTTTCACTCTAAATCAAAACTATTTCTTACAATGTTTCTGAATATGACTATGAAACTGCTCTTGGGAGCTAACCTATTCCTCCCCTCTTGTAAAGGTCCTCTTTTTGTGTTTAATAAACTGAAATATAGTCTTCCCTTCACTGGTTTTTAATAAATTCCTCATCTTTACATGAAGATGTTCTGTGTCTGGCCTGCTGACCTACCTCTCACCTCCTGACATAGCAAATATATTTAGCAATATAACTGAAGAATATTTTAAAACTGAAATAATGCTCAGGCCACTGTCTGATCCAAATCCCGCAGGGTACCATGCAATTCTTAGTTCCTCTTGGGTGAGCAAAACCTTCCATCTTTCACTGTGAACAGCTCATTTAACACATTAGAAGGTATCATCTTGCCTTGTAAAGTTCAGGCAAAAAAAATCTCAGGAAAAAATTGAAGCATTATTATAGCTCAAGGGTGTCTTACCTGTACATGAGAGACCATTGGGCTATTCATCTTGAACAGAAAAAGAGATGGTGCTAGGGAAGGACGCTGAGAACAACTTTATCTTCTCCCTCTAACAATACAAAAACAAGACAGGTATGACCTTACAGCTAAGTCTGTAGCTCAGGAAGAGGGAATATTGTCCCTGGCTATGTCACAGGCTTTCCCTGGGATTTTTTGCAGTCATTTCTGTCTAGACTGGTTAGATGCTTAAATCTTCACCCATGAAGGAATATCTGTGAATTTGCGATGTAGACTCTGAGGGCCTCAGTTTCCTAATGTAAAACACAAGTGCAATCTACTCTCTCCCACATAATAGTTTCCAAAAGTATTAAAAGAAGATGCTCCAGTGTCTGAGATGATCCATGTAAATCTGCATGCTGTGTGTTTGTATAGAGAGCTACTAAGTCTGTGGGAGCGGTGTGAGAGACTGAAATGTTATGGTTAATGGCTTAAACATTGTTGAAAAAGACTTTACCCACTATGTCAAAACTGTATAAAGATGTTGCTACCATCAACCATTCCCCACCTGAATATGCCTCCTGACAGGAAATGGACTGTGATAAAGGTGGTACTATTCTCCAGTTATCTCTGGTGTCAGGAAAAGAATGTACACGCAAGGAAAGCCAAACCCAGCAGCTGTTCTGAAAATCAGCACTGGCTGGGTTTGTCGAGGGGAAGCCACTGCCCACAGGCTCATTCTTTTTTACTGTCCCCCACATTTCTGGCAGCTTCAACTCCATTTGATCTTCAGCTACATGAATTTTCTCCCTACAATGGCAAGCAACATCTCTCTATTCTTCCTATATCACTTGACCCTGTTTCCACAGGGCATACACATTCATTTTTTTGCTTTATTTCCAAGAGAATACTCCTGTTCAGACAAGCCAGTCTTCTGCCTTGCCTGTTTGACTTCCAACATTTGGGAATTGCTTGTTCCTGTTCCCCTAGGAGGTGATGTTTAAAAAGTGACCAGCAGTTATGGACCCAAGAACCTGCAAAAACATTTTCCCAGGGGACCTAATTCACTAAGTCTCAGAGCAGCCTCAAGTCTGCTCTTCTCATGTTCAGAGCTGAGGTTTTGCTGGCACCATTCCTTCTGTCAACAGGGCTTTTAAACTCAAACCTTTTGTGGTCACTGTGGCCAAGATGGCCACCAATCTCCATTTTGCTTATGAGATCCACTCTGTTGACAAGCAATAGATAAAGGAAGGTATCTTTCTGAGTCAACTCCCTTAGGAGTTGTTCCATAAAGTTGTCATAAAGGTTTTTTAGGAATCTTCTGGTCTGGGTTGTACCAGCTGTGTGATTCCCCCCAGTTAATTTCTACCAAGGTGACAGAAGGTTACTGGCAAGTGTCCCTTAGCTCCACAAAGAATAACTCATTGGTGTTGTTGCGCTGGATAGGAGGTCTACAGTCGACTCCCATGATAACATCTGCATTTTTTGTTTGCCCCTTGATTCTCACTCAGAGGCTCTCAACTGTGCTATTGCCAACTGTGCTATTGCCAACTGTGAGCTTCATATATTCTACCCCTTCTATTACATACAGTGCCACCCCCTGCCTCTTCTGCCCTGTTTATCCCTCCTGAAAGACCTGTAACCATCCAACAGGCCATCCAGGCATAGGACTCATCCCACCAGGTTTCATTTATGTCAGTAATATTAGATCTCAGGGACGGGGCCAAAGCTTCGAACTGGGGGTGTTTGTTCCTCATGCTGGGTGCATTGGTGTAGAAGCATTTCAGGTTTGGTACATGGCAGCCAAAACCTCATGAAGCAGATTGAGGGGTCCCATTAGTGCTCATTTCCTCAAGTGTTGGCACGCCATCCCGTTGCTCATCACTGGGTAGCCCACTTTTGTCCCTTTCTCCCTTCCAAGGTATTATGAAGCTCTATCGATGAACGCCACTAACTCCTTTGCTAGAATTTTTTCCCCTCTGAGATAGGTGCATTCCATCAGGTGTCAGTAGACCAGATTTTGAGTAGGTCATCCCATGGTCAAAACATCCAAAATTTTTCTCGTTACACCAGCTTCAGAGTCACACATTGACCTGATGGAGCTGATGATGCCTTTTCTATTGTCCAAAACCTCGCCTCATCTTCAGTACCATGAACTTAAGCCTGGGAAGGATGTGCACTATAGTTATTCATGTCTTTCTAAAGGAAATCAACTTTTGTCAAGAAAGGAGCTGAGATATAAACTACTCAAAGTTTCATATTCCTCTTTGAGATTCTTAGAATTTCTCTCTGCATTCCTTTCAATGTAATTTCTTTGTATTTGTGTCTATACTGCTCCTGCTCATTTAGACTGTTAAAGAATATTTAGGCACACCTGTATGAACTCTTTCTTTAATAAAATATAATGATTTGAAAAAGTCAGAAGGGAGCTATTAAAGTAGAATTAAAAGAAGGATTTCACACAGCTTACAAGTCAGAGGATTCATCTGCCAGACTTTTCCTCTCTCTACAGACTTTTGCCTTTTAATCCTTCATAAAGATTATTTGATCAGAATCATATCAAAAAATGTAAGCATTTATTCTAACAACACACTTGTAATCATAATTGGAAAATGTATTAAAGCTCTTGTCAAGCTGGGTAACTCATGTCAAAAGTGTTTCTTCTATCCAATGAGGAACGATTTCATCACAGTTTAGTTTTATGATGAAGGCTGAAGAAAGCACATAAAACTTAACAGGAATCTTATGAGAAAATAAAGTAACTGGCTTGAAAATATTTCAGAAAAAACAAATTTAAATGTCCAGTAATACAATAAATATTTTAAAGATTAAAACTGGTATGTTAATGATACACAGCTATCTATAAAAGCAGTGCATTTTAATATAAAATCAGCAAGAGCATTCACATCTCACAGTTTAAATAAGATCAAAAATCATTAGTGCTGTGATGAAAACACATGTAGCATTAGAGGAGACAAAAACTTATCTAGCGAGCAATAAAATTAGAATAGACTGGAAAGTGATCTAGGTTGACTTTGTTTGGTTGGGTTTTTTTATAAAGACAAAATGTGAAAATGTGTAGGGAAGCTAGCCTAGACAAGCAGTTGTGTATCAAGCTGCTGTCCCACACTGTCATACTAAAACAGATCAATGTCTATCTACTCCAGAATACCACCTCAAACACTGATACATAGAGATAGGATGCAATACAGCAAGGAAAAATTAAGAAAAACAACGTTGTTCATATCATCCATTTGATGATTTTTGCTGTGACATGGAAATCTGTACATCCTTTTAACTTTTTAAATGCGCATAATGTAATTGGGGAATGTATAAAAAGGAACAGTGGACACATGCACTATTCACTGATACAGGCTAAAATGCTAGAATCTTGGATAATGTAATATATAGATGAAGGGATATTTCCAACTCACCCATGATATAAAAGAGTAAGACTCCTAAGTGATACATAGACCTTATAGACCCAAATTTAATCATGGCCTTAAATTTTATGAAGTATTAAAACTTACATTTTTGTAGTTGTGACAAGTTAGAAGGTAAGACTCTTACATTTTTGTAGTTGTGACATAAAGGCCTTTTTCTGTTGATTTGCTTAATGTTTTTGAAGATAAAACCTTCAAAAATAGTTTTAGCAAAATAGTAGTGTCTTTGGAAAAAAAAATGAAGCGGAATCAATTAGTCTGTCAACTGAAAAGACAAAACAATGTCAGAGAACTGAAAGATATAGGCTGTGTGTAGTGGTTTGGTCTAAAATACTCATTACTGTTTATCTTCTGTGAGATAAGAATTAGGAGAAATGCAAAGCAGGCACCAACTTGAATGAATATAAAGAAGTTTATTAACAGACCTAAAAGAAGAAAAGGAAAAAAAAATTATACCACCTTTAGAACTCTCCTCCTCCCCCCACCTTCCTCCCTTCTCCCACTGACAATGTAAAGACAACCCTTAAGATGTTCAGTCTGTTTACCACTTCCATAATAACCTTGTTCAGTCCATTTAGAAAGAGAAGTCTCTTTTTGCTCATGCTATGAAAACAGTATCACACCGAGACAGCCACCCACTTCCAAATATTGTTCAGTCCATTCAGGAAGAGGAGTCTCTCTGCTTACGATGTGAGTCCCTTCCCCCGACTTGCAGCTTTTCCCGCAACTGCTTTCGAGGGTCCACTCTTGAAAGTTTTCTGGGGTACAATTTTAAGGTTGAGCTGTTCAGAAACAAAGAAAACAGAGGCCCTTCTCCTTCCCTGGGAGCAAAGGGTCATCTTCATCTTTCAGACTATCTCTGGAAGCATCTCTAGGAATTGAGGTTTTTCTCCTTTCCTCTTTGGAGCAAAAGTCCTCATCTGGTTCATCTGGTTCATCTCTCTCTGTCCACACTTCTCATGAAATTACAGCTGCGGCAGCATCTGCCTATTGCTTATGACTTGAACACTCCACCCCCCCATATCTTCATGAAATTACAATGGGATACTCTGATATATCATAGCTTCACAACAGACTTTCAGCTTTAAGCATCTCCTCTCTCTCTTCGCTCAGGTTTTCAGCTCTTCATAGCACTAAAAGGGTTAATCTCACCTCGGCCTTGCAGCTGGAATGTGGCTTATCGCTGTTGGTCACCTGACCTCTGCCGGACAGAGGTGCCGCTTTGCTGAATCTCGGCCGCAGTGGGGGGGGGGTTCCGAGCCGCTCTGGCCGCCCACGGCAAGGCAGTGGGGGGGGTTCCATGACTGGAACAGGCCCATGGCTCCAGGCTGGCCGTGGCCCGGCCCGGCCTGGCCCAAGCAGGGCCTGGCCAGGCCCGCTGGCCCCCGCACGGGGCCTGCAGCCACCTGTGCCAGCGCCGGAAACGAGAGAGAGCTTGGGGGGGGAGTTTGTCTATTCTTAAGTGTGGATCACAGAGGCGGTCACAACTTTAAGTGGCTTAAAGAATTGTCCATATTCAAACTGGCCAGCTGATAGGTTCTATCAGGTCCCAGAGGAAGCTGTAAGCACCCCTTAGCAAGGATATCCCTTCCGGGACTATGCTTGCTAACCTATGACACTGTGAAAACAAATTTTATGATTTACCTGAAGGCAGATAAACACGTAAAAAATTTCACATGTATCAGAAAAGAAATCCTATAATTAATATACACTGAATGTAGAAACATTACATCCTAGTAAAATGCTTGTCCTAAACCTCTGATCCTCCTTTGTTTTTTTAATAAAGTTCAAGCAATGAATCGCTTTATTGGTATCTATATATAAAGACAAGTCCCTAAAGAAATAAATGAAAGTATTGGCCAAAGCATTGACATCAAACCTTTACATCCCTAATTGGCTTTTCCAACTTAAAATTCTTTGTGGAGATCAGGGAAATAAGAAAAGAGAAAGGATGTAAGGATTCACCCCATTAGGTCTGAGGAAAACAAGAATATGTGTCCCTGTTACAAAAGAAAAGAAATAATATACTTAGTAGAGTGGAGAAACTGGAAGCCTTAAAAGAATAACTCTTTGCAATGCCAAGATCAGTGTCTGCTTATGTCATTTGCCATATTACCAAGTGTCTTTATTGCAAAATTTCTCAGTGTTTTGCTCATGAGCTGGTACACAGGAAAGTCTGTGCCAGATTGTCCTGTTTCTCTTCACTCCATTTGGGACTTACTCAACCCCAGAAAGTACTAACTAAATGTGCCATTTACCTGCAAGTAATGACTGTTGATTAAAATCTGTTTTGTATGAGGGAATGGGAAAAAGGATATTTTTTGTTGCAAGCTCATCTTCAATAATATCAATTCTTGTATCTAGGCTTCTGCATCTCTCTTCTACTCCAAATCAGGCAGCTATCATTGTAATGCTTCTGAAAAGAGTTCCTGATATCTATTAAAAATATTTTTTATGATATGGCGATAAAGTTTCAGTCAATGAACAAAAATAGGATTGATCTGAAAATACGAAGAAAACTTTTTTTAACCCTTTTTATTGTTCCCCATCACAACAATCTGAAAGCTGACATGGAGAAAAACAGTACAGCATAGCAGCTTTGAATTGTATTTCTAACTGAAGTTTGGGATTTTCTTAAATTGACATTTCTGAGCTACCTGCTTGTGGTAATCATCTTGCAAATTATGCCATGTCCCTGCAACACTAACATAATGTGAAGGAAAGAAGTGATAAAGCTTATCTTTATCCAGTTGTTATGTAAATTTACAATCAAAATAGGAATTTTAATGTTTAAAAATTTAAGAACTTGTCTAAAAAATAAAGCATTTAAAGTCTTTCTTCTGAATTTTTTAAAGTCTTTTCTTTTTGTATGCTAAAGATATTAGTACCACATGTGATGTCATTTCCAGCAAGGTGATTCTGAGTAGCAATTGACTCAGAAACATCCTTTGCAATTTGTGTTATAGTCTGTTTCTGTAAGCAGTATTTCTCATACTTAGGGAAAACCAAGTTAAACAGAGAAACAAAGACACTTCTGAATCTGACATGAAATTAGAAACTCAAAGTTCAGATACAAATTTGAAAAAAGTTTGGGCTAGTATTCAGGTAAATCATGGTTCTGCGAAGGAGTTTATGTTTTGCAAACTTTAAACATCACTATTACAAGCAAATAACATAAGTTCCACATTGGGATAAGATCATAATTCTCAGTAAGACATTCCTGTGAGGATTAATAAGGAAACTTCCCTGTCCTACCATCCTGGATCCACTCTGTCAGTCATCTCATACCACCTGAGCTGGGACCCAGGCCCCTTTGCAGCCACACCCCCACACTCACACAGTCACACCAGCTTTCCTCACAGACTCGACCCCAGGTTTTCACAGCCTAGTCTCTGAGGTCCAGATCATTAAAATCGTTTAGTCCTGGTGCAATAACTAAACAACAAAATAACAGCTCAAGCTGGGTGCCCCGGGCCCTTTGTTATGCAAAGGGTCGGCATTTCCCTGCCTCTCGCCTCGGGCTCCGGCTACCCAGGGCTCAGCCTGCAGCTTCCACTGCATCTGCCCTGAGCTACCTGCTCTGAAGGTATTCCTCAACAGGTTCTTTTGCTGAATTTGGTCTGGTGTCAGATTATGCTCTTTTTCAAATTAATATTCGATCTGGAGGTAAAATAAGATAGTGTCATATTTTATGAGGAAAACTACTCAAAACTCAGAGAATGTCCTCTGAGCTAGATTTGGTAGAATTTTTCAGGTGTAAGTTCCCACAACAGAGACCTCTAATGCCATTTGAGATTCCCTAGATTATCCCAAGTAGCCTCCTACTGACAGTCCAGAAGGCAATATGGATCATTCATAGGTTTTATGTCATGCTTGACAGCTTCTTATGGATATCTTGGGTACCTCAGGGCTTCTCAGATGTCACTAAGTGTTTTTGCATCAGGGGAACTAAGATGACCCTTATTGCTTTTCTCTGTCTAATCAGGTTTGAAAGAGGAAGCAAAACATATTTGAGCAAAAAGCAATTCTAGTAATTGAGATGGCTTTTAGACCACTCTTTTCCTTTCAGTTCAGACTTTATTCAATATTCCCATGTTAAAAATTTTGTTTAAGGGGAAAGAGGAAAGATAGCTTCTGCATAAAGAAAATAATTTATTGTTAGTGTAGTGGTTATTTTAACAATCTAATCTAGGAAGTATTATTAGTTTAGGTCAAATTATTACAGAAAAGGAAATAATGTTTCTCTACCAAAAAAAGTTTCAATGATAGCAGTAATACAATTAAAACAGTTATAGACACATTTAATTTTCATGCTTTTTCTGGTATTATCCCTTCTCATGCTTCTAGGTCCTGGGATCAATTTCATTCTAGTGCTGGTGTAGGAGTTGCTACAGTGCATTGTCAGCAGCAGGAATCTTTCACCAGGAAGAATATTGTTGATGTTAATGTTGAGATTTTCTTCTTCCTCATTCTAGTATTCATGAAGAATAATTTTAATATGTTTGTTAAAATATTTTTACAACTTTCTTCATTGGTCTGCAACTGCATATTATATTTGAATATAATATCTATGGTAGCTTTTAAGTGTGTTAGATATTCCTTTTTTTTAATTTGCTACCCCTAAAACCAGTTTTTTCCAGCTCCAAATATGCATTTCTGTAACTGCTCATGTGTCTCCAGTGGCTTCCTGTATACATTCCTGAGCTGCATCCCCACTTCTCTAAGCTTCTGCTATCATACCAGGTCTGCGTTTTTCTGCATCATTATCTTAGAACTGTGAACCTCATTGTTCATAAAAAAGCTCCACCCTACTTGTCACTACTATCTCTATGAAACTGTGATTGGACTGTATAATGATAGGCAAAAAAAATTAGCTATAACCACCTCATCAGAAGAAAAATTGCTCTTCCAGGTAAACCAAATCAAACAAAGCTGCAGGCACATCAAAAAAAGTTCAGAAAAAGGAATCCTGACAAACCTCAGTCCTAAGACCTTGCAAACTTATTGCAAAGCCTGTGGCCTTTACTAATTCTGGGTATATTGTATCACAGGTCACAGCATTACAGTATTTGCAGAGAAAGAGGTGTTATCTCATGTGTAGCACTAATTTTAGATGCATAAAATTTCACCTAGTACAAATAAAACTCAAATTTTAATATTTTTACCTTCATGAATTATTTGAATTATGAAGGATTTGAAACCATTCATTAAAGAAAAATATATACCCAGACTACAGAACTTAAAACAGGCCACCAGTTTTCTGAATCCAGAAAATAGGAAAACAAGCAAGCCTGCCATTATCCTGGGCTTAACAAGGGAGACTTTGAGATGGCTATTGCTTATGCCTTAGAGACATTAGCTTTCTTTCTTTTGTTGGTTTGGTTGACTGGTTTGTTGGCTTCCTAAGTGGTGTGTATCTGACAGGTTGTGAAATCCATCTGTACAGCTTATTTGAATCTAAGGATGGTAAATTTTTTTAAGTTTCTATTGATTAATCAGTAAAGATGCCATGCTATGAGGTGAGAATATGGTTCAAAATAATGTTTTTCTTATTTCTGATGTGTGTAAAGAACTTTCACATATAAAAAAAACCCCAACCTATTTTTTTGGGTTTTTTTTCTCCTAATGTGTGTCATTTAATAGGAAATCTTGTGCTGTTTTGTCAAAGTATTTTTTGATGCCTTAAGCAACAAGCAGAAAACAGTATTGTGTTAAGACTACTGAATCTGTAATGGTGGATATTGGACAGCTCAGGAGAAATTTCTTTATTGAATTCCCCCTGAATTGTCTTGGGGTAAATGGCTTAGCAGATGTGGGATATATCTATTAAAGCTCACTGGTATAAAAGGACAGCAGGCATGATTTTATGTTATTCTTGTCTACCTTTTTAATCCTCTTGTCAAAAGTAAGTAATGAAATAAGGATTTATTGAGCATTCCATTAACAGGAGGAATTCTGGCAAAACCTTGTATAAACATGTCAGAAGACAGATGATATTGTATCTTCAAGTTTCTCCACTTGTACCTACAATACAAAACCTTAAGTAGATTTCAGAACAGGTTTACAGTAGTTAAATTTTGTCTTTGTTTAGGTTGATATATAAAGGCAGGACAGGGACTAATGCCTGACCCTGGAGTCATCTGGAAGAAACTTGTTATAAACCCACATTGACTCAATAGATCAGATTTGTCTTGGAGAGATCGACTTGGAATAAACCAAACCTGAGCAATGGACCCAAATGAAGCACAGTGAACAGCAGCACTTCATGTACCACAGGACTGTGTGCCATGGACTGGTTTTTGGCCCTAAGCCTGCATAGCATGGCATGGCTTATAGACACAGACCTAACCCTCCTGCCTTCCCAGTCAAGCTTGCCACCATGCATTGCCCATTGCAAATAGCCCTTAGCACATGGGAATGACCAAATCAGAGTCAAGCGCTGTTTAGGGTGGTGGCTGGCACTAATTAAATTATGGGATGTGCTTTCCTAACACTTTAACACGATGGTTTTAACAACTGTGTGCCTGTACCCATAATATATCCCTTTTAATTTTTCTGGAATCAGTATAGCCTTGCAGATTTGATGCTCAAGATTTATCCTTCCCCTTCTACATTTAACAATACAGATACACATGCAATTTTTACCTGCATTGCTTTTATTGAATTGCTTGTAGCTTGGCCTAAATTGTTCACAGTAGGCTTATAAAAAGACAAACTGACACATTGCTGCATATCACATTCAGACCTAGCAGACTGTAAGACTGAGCACCTGGATTCATATCAAGTTAGTGAATATGCTGAGAATCTGCCTTCTAAAAGAGCTCAACCCGATGTCTTAAACAGAGCCCAAGCTTATGGATAAACAATACAGAAAGTAATTATGCTTTAGACTCACATGTGCCTCACAGAATGACAAGCTTGCTGTGTTTAATCTTTGCTTAACACCGAAAAGTTTTCAACAGTTTGATTATAACTGCAACATGAAGCCACCATGAGCAGAAATAGATGACTGATGATGCAGTTGTGGCCTCTCCTCTTTCATTGATGTTCATCTACATTGTAAAGGCACCATGTGGCTTTTCAGACATCTGGTAACAACTGATCATATTCAGGACAAGGACAGCAGGACTTCTATTTGTCCAAATTGCAACACAGCACTAAAACAGCAATGAGGAATCTTGAATTTTACTTGACTCTATCAAGTATTATCACGCCCCTCCTTTCAGAGTCATTCAAGTATTAAATGAAAACCAGAGCACACTTATTAATACGTTGTTCCAGTTCTGTATATGCTGTGCAATTAAGAAGATGTTACACCAGTACCTGATTACCAAGAATGACTGCAGCCAGCTGTAAGGGAAGACACAAAACTGTATTCACCATTGTTAGGTAATTTAAAAAATAACAATAATATTTTAAAAAATCCAAACAAATTTAAGGGTGACTAGAAGGACAAATTTCTGTGTGTTTTATTGATAGATTTTGCTTACTGCTCTGGGGCACACTCTTACAAAATGTGCTATACAGAAAAAAGGAATTAAACCAGGCTAGAATGGCTCAGGGGCCTCCCAGGGCTTTTACAGCAATGTTTTAAAATTATGTCTGGAAAGGGTAGCTTGGGATTCAGCATACACCTGTAGGCTGTAGCAAATTTAGGCCTAATAGCTCTAAAACAATGTAAGCAAGCTAGTTCAGATAATGAATTTGCCTTCTGAACATGTGTTAGCAACAGATTTTCTAATGTATAGATGATGTAACTATACGTACGGTCAATAAAAAGAATAAAATTAAGAGACTGAATATACCTATTAGCAGCATATGAGATGACATTAAGTACCATCTGTCTGTTCAAGAGCAAAATATTTTTTGGTATTTATATTGGCTATGCATGAAGAGTTAGGGCTATAACTTCCATAGCACTTAAACAAATAAGGCAGCACCACTCCTCCACTACTCCCAGGCACTTTTCTCACAAACCTATAACAAAGTATGGTGGCTTAATAAATTGAGACTCTGAAACCACTTTAGTCATCTCTGTTGTAGTGACCAGTCTTAAATAAATTTAAAATTCTATTATTGACTTTACCCACTTAAGCACTAAATACAGATACAAATATTGCATCTGGTATAAACATATATCAGACTAGAAAACTAGTTTTGTTCATTACAAAATCACAGGGCTAAATTTCAAAGGAAGGATGTTCTCACTAAGTACTAAAACTGTATTTGTGTGGAAACTTGAGTCACCCTCTGAACTGTAATCTTCTCAGATTCAAGGAGGATTAAACAGTTCTAACCATTTTCCATTAGTAAGGAGAATTCTGCTGAAATAGTTTGGGTCTGGGTTTTGGTGTTGGGTTTTTTTGTGTTTTGGTTTTTTTTGGTTTTGTTTTTTTTTTTTTTTTTTTGGTTTGTTTTGTTTTTTGTTTTTTTTGTTTTAGTTTTTTTGTTATTGTTTTTTTAAACTTACCCATAGATATAGAAAATGACACTTAATGAGTGAGCAAGTGATTCAGAGTCTAGTCCAACTGTCAGTTAAGCCAATGAAAGTTTTGCCATTGCTCTCAATAGTGCAAGATCAGGAATATTGCATTTAGTGTGCAATAGGAATTAAAGCATGGTCTTAGCAATTCCGTACAGGCTCCAGCTGTGAAAGGAATTGTGCTGGGTCACAGCATTCTTTAGGTTCCCTTACATTTCTCTGAATAAAATGTACATTTGTCTTGGTTGACCAGCAATTGAACATAAGACACTAACAGTAGAATTGGATCTCAATTTAAAAAGGCACTACTGATATAAAATTTCCCTATTTCTGGCAGTTTTAATTAAAAGAAAGAAACTCTTTGCTTTCTCCCCTCAGAATTACTTTTAGCCATATGAGGTTGTATTAAACTGCCAGAGTCTTCATAGAAAAACTGAAACTTACTGAAACACCTAAACTCCATATATTGTCATTAGACTAACACCCTGCTGGACAATGGCATATTTTTAAATACAGAGAGCTAAGGACATTGGTGGTATAAATTCTATAAGGATATGCACCATCTTCCATTAGCCACTTGGAATTGCTTAGAGTTTTTTGAGCATGCAAACCCTACTTGCAAACCTTGTCCTGTCCTTATTATAAAGAATAGTTCATCCTAAAGTGTTCCAGAAATGCATATAGAGATGTGAAGAAATTCCCTTGGTGGCTAAGAGGTTACTGAAATGTATTTTTCTTATCCTTTTGAGACCCCTGGTATGTTTGTACTTCTTCTCGTGCTGCATAGACATTAATTCCAATAGTGTATTCTGTCCAAGTACTTGTCTGCTTGATATTCAAAGTTTTTTCTTGAAGGTAACTGAACTAAATAAGAAAATAACTAAAAAGGATTAATCTGCTATCAAATAAATATTTTAGGAAATATTTTTGGAATGTTACACATTAATAATGTCCAGAGGTTGTTAATGTCCTTTTTGAAAATAATTCCTACTACCTCAAATAAAGCCAAGTTAGAAAAATGAACAATTAAAAAATAAATATGGAAAAGTAAACAATAATATTTGTCAGACTTTTAATGTCCCCCCCATCTCAGACTTTTAATGTCCAAATATAACAATATCAGTATAGTTGTAAAGTTTTAACATGAGATGAAAAACAGGCTGAAATATTTTTCAGAAATAAAATGGTACCTCATTTAATCTTCTCCATGGTAATAAAGCATTCTTTTTATTACATTGTATTTTCAATATGAAATACAGAAAGTCGTAGGAGATGGTCCTTGACCTTCAATTTGTCATTATTCTTTTTATTTAATTTCATTTTAGATAGACATGAGAAACTAGAGCTTAGAAGAGAATCAAGTAACATGATGAAGTGACTCACCTGTGTCCATAAGGCCACAATAGTGTGACAGCACAGTACATATTATCAAAATTTACCTGTATCGACTCAGTCCAGGGCTGGACCTCTAAATAGTTGCTATCTCACTACCCAACAAAAACTCTATGTATAATGTGCATATAAAACCCATGTATAAATGGGCAAATAGTGTCGTATGTGATTTTATTTAAGTTTATTCATCCCAAATTTGGGATTAGGCTAGAATAAGGAATGCTTTGAAATGTGCTATATACTTTGTATGTGTCTCACAAATTAATGCAGAGGTATTTAAAGACTGGTTTAGGCATCTTAAGTATTTTAGTGCAACAGTTTTTCTTTTTTTTCCCCACATGTTAAGCCAGGTGCCGCAGTATCTGTGAACCCAGATGTCCACATCTAAGAAGGACCTATAAATTTTCTGATAATGTGCTAAAACAGTGATTGTTTGCATTGCAAGACAAGTCTTTAATACAAAGACAACTACTTCACAAATAAACAGCATACATAAATGCGTGTCATATATTGATGGTGGGTTTTTTTGTGTCATAACTAAACATATACATTAATAATATACCTTAATGAGCATCATTTCTGTAAGTCTATTCCATTTTGTAAGTCTATCATCCATTTTGTTTTGATGACAGGCTGTTTGGTCAGTTTACTTTGTAGTGCTCTAACAATGGCACTGAAGAAGTAAGCCCTCATTTGCCAATGTACTTATGTATGTATATGGGAGTATATATGTATTTATAAATCTGTGTGTGTGTGTATTACTATGTATTTGTAAACTTCTGTATACAACTATATATGTGAGCAGAAGTATATAAATAACTAAATTCCTGTACATATACATACATAAGGCATAGCAAATATTTAAATATCCTAGATCTGCAGCAAACATGATCTTTCAGAATATCTTAGTTTGCTCTGTGGTTCATATAAAAATAATTTATGGTCTTTGTCTTTAGGTACTGAAGCAGTGTCCATAACTTGCAAACTCAAAGAAACAACAGCACTGACACCCTTGTTAGTAGTCTTATAAAAAGAATACTTGTTCAGAAAGAATTACAAACTGAATCTAGCCTGTATAACCTTAGGCCACTGAGGCATGAGCCTGGGGCACTTACCTGTCATGTATCCCTTTACACCTCTTAATCCCCACAGTAACAGACCATCTGCACCCATAATCAGATGGCCAGATTTTAGAGCAATACACCTTGTTTATAAAGGGCAATTCTAATTTACAACCAACTCTATTTTGGGAGGTACTTTGGGAGCAAACCTCTGATGCTTTCAGATCGGCCATCTGTCTCCTCTCTTGCCAAGTTACCTCTAGGTTATGCTCTTTCCCCTCCTCACCATATTATCCTGTCTCTTGCACATTCACATAGAGGGACTATCAGGAGAAAGGGCACTTTAGCAGTTAGGAAGTACAAAAATTGTCCTAGAATATATGTTTGGATACTCTTCTGAGCAATGGTTTCAACAATGGGATGCACTTTCTGCTGTGGTATTTGCTGTGTCTTGTGTCCCCGATTATCAAGGGGAGAGGGGGTGGTACAGGGACGGACCCTTTGCACAGTCTAAAAGCATCCACACTACCCACCTAGGTCTGCACTGCGGGGTTCCTGAGGGCTGGAACATTCCTGTGTGTCCCTGGGCAACTCTACAGACCCATCACATTGCCTGCAAGCAGCTCTTCAGAATAAATCATCTTTCTTCCTTTGCAAGTTGCTGCTGCATTCACCTGTTCAAGAATGGTCTACCAGAGAATTTCATGCCAGCTTTACCCACCTGAAAGGTGCCTTATCCTGATGATAAACTCAGTTTACAGCAAGCTAGTTGGTACACAGAAGTGTAGTCATCAGGCAAATCCAGCACTTTGGAACATGCACTTCCTTAAAGGTAAAGCACCCAAACCATGGCAGGCTGTTTGCTGTTCCTGCTGCCTTTATGTGTGCTGATATGCTGCAGAGGTGCAGCAAATTTTGAACAGATAACACAGGCTAAGTTAATTTCTGGAAGAATATGAAATGGAACAAAGAATTCAGCAGAACTCTAGACAGCATAACATATCAGTGGTCCAAGCACATACCCCATCCATAAGTGATAGAATCCACAAGCACTGGAATCTCTACTGCACTAGAAAGGATGTTAGTGCTTATGTTTCTGGAAAGAAATACAGGAACACAGGAACAAAATATAGATGTTTAGGAAAAAGATGGCTAGATTACATATTTTGATATTTGTAAAGAGGCATGAAATAATTTTTGCTGCCTTTCTTCAGCAGTTTGATAGACTGTGACCATTTTAAAACTAGCTTCAATGCAATCCATTACCATCCATATATCTATGCTGAAAATCTGTTAGTCTTCAAAGTAACACAGTTAACAAATTTCATGTTAAATTCACATTTGTGTCAGCTACATAATATAACAAGCAAAGGGAAAAAAAAGCTGAAGAATACCTTTAAGAACAGCTACAGTAAGTGGATTGAGCAGTCTGAATACTATTGATAGAATATTGTAAAAATAGAAGTCAGCATAACCATGTCAGCTCTGGGAATATCTAACATTTTTTGTTTAAATAGACCCTAAATCTCTGTAGAGAAATTCTGTGAAGTGGTCCTAGGGCAATATAAAATTTATTTTGAATAAAATATTACACATGTTTCTGAGGAAATACCTAAATATTTATAGTTATATTATTATTCACTATATACATGAAATATTCAGATGAGCTTGGTTTTACTTTATGTATTGCTTCCATCATCTAATTGCGACATCAGTTTCAAACACCATCTTCTGTACTATGGGTGTCAGGGTGTGTTGAAAAGAATAACATCTGAATTGCTCTGTAAGCGTACGTCTTACATCGCTGTCTTGAGAAATCTACCTAGTCCTCGTGAGAATAGGCCTCATGAATTCATAGTTTTTATATTGACATTGCTACTTTGCATGACTCTGTGGTGGTGAACCATCCTCCCCCTCAGTGGTGCTATTATAGAAATATAACATCCAATGAAGACAAAACAATTACGGATGTAGCTTATTTTTGGATAAGGAAATAGATGTTCATTCCAGAAACAATTGCATAGCTGGATGAAGCTACTAGGTTTGTACCTTCCGACTGAAACTTGACGTGTATTAATATTCTTCTGTTCTCTGTTTAAATGAAGTGGGTTCACAAAGGGATATTATATAAATAGTTCAGTTCTGTGGACAGATAACCTGGACACACCTCCACTTTTGAGAGATGTTACCACCCAGCATTTCTCAACCAGACTTGATTTAGAATTGCTAAAATGTTCCCAATGCTTAGTAAAAATCCAAGTGAATTAAAAACTTGTATTTAAAATGCTTGAGCTGACCTGAACAGACAAGGAATACATCCTTCATTATGACCAGCAACTAAAGCTCAGACATCTCTTACTCTCCATTGCAAAATTTCAATTCCTGTTACAAGAGTTAATGAAAATGGAGAGGGGGGAGGTTTGATCCTTTCTTTTTCCTTTGAAAATAATTTTAAAAGAATGGAATATTTTCTTTATCATTCTTTGACATCATTTATTTTCCTGTTAAACATTCAAGGAAACATTGAGATTTTGCTGTGAGGGTATTTCAATAAAGTGGGAATTTATATTAAAATATGTTCCTTAAAGCAATAAATGGCTATGACAAGTTGCATTTAATTATAAGTCAATGAACAGGACATTCCTGGTCAATCCACTTTCACTCTGTTAAGAACCTGAATAGAGTTCATATGGCTACTGAAGATGATATATTTTCAGAATGAGAATAAAGAAAAACAGTGGTTTGTTGTTTAGTTGGTTTGGGTTTTTTTTAATGAAATATGGATGCAATTCATGTCCCAAGTTATTTCTGAATGCCACAAAATAATTCTCTGAAGTGTCTTTTTTCTTGTATCTGTGAACCAGTTGAGTCAGAAATGAGACTTCTCTAACCTTTGTCTACTTTTAGTGTCACATTCTGTTTAAATCTTTCTGTGGTACCTAAACACTTATTTTCTTCCATTTTCAAGCTGAAATTGGAAGTGCCAAAATATTTTGATATAAGTTGTTCTTCAGGGAATTTGGCTTAAAAGTACTACTGGTGTAGTAGAAAATATCTGAAAATCTGTTTTCCTGTGATTTTCTCTCCAATTTCAGTGGTCATAGATTCAGGACTTAAAGTACTTCATATCAATATTAATTTTTACTATCTTTTGGACCTTAAAAATAATGGTTTCTGTTTGTTCTTTTTTTTAAGTTTGCTGTTAAAGAGCACATTGACCAATATGCATTTTACAGCGCAAGTGGCACATATAAGTTAGCAATCTATATGCAAAAGGTGACAAAAAGTGCCAAGTATTATAATCTTCTATGATAAATAATGACAGAACGACTGTTTGTCCCTGAATCATAAATTCTTGCTGTCATATTCTATATTGAAAAAGTTGAAAAGTTCCATTTTATGAGAAACCATGTGCTGTGCCATATGTATGAGAACAAACACCCTTTATCCTTTGAATTACTAAATAGGATTTTTTTTCCCCCATGAATTACAATTTTGCCAAACCTTTAGGTTCTGAAACAATGATTCATCACCCTGAAGTCTTTAGACTAGTTCTAATTTCAGATACCTAAAATATTGAATGGAGTAATATAATTTTTATTTGTTTATACAAAACTTAATAAATAAAATTATCAAATTTTTCCCTCTAACACTAGAAATAGCATAATTTCTTTATGATTTTTAAAAGAATATTGGGATGCATTATTCTTGTGAAGCTGTAAAAACACCACTGATTTTGAGTAAGCACACACACAAAAAAGTCCACTCCATTCTGGAAGCTGAACAGGGTGAGATTTGAAACATAAAGAGTCCACTGTAGACCTCTCCCCTTGCTTCCTGAGTAAAATCAAGAGGAATCATTCTCATGCATTAGATCAAGGAAACAAAAAATCAGTCAGTTTTACACTGTAGGCACTAACTCAGACTTACAGGCATCTCTCTGACTATAGCAAGAGCCAACTAACAGCCATAGCAGGCAAAGGCTGAATTGCTCATTGACTTCAGCCAGCAGTGTGAGAAGCTGAATGCTTTGTCTTGCTAACAGCTGTACGTCTGTTTGTTGCTTGCATCTATGGCTTTGTCAGTTTAAACAACTTTCTTCTATTCCCTGGAAAAACCCAGATTTTATTTCACTTAAAATACGTGCTAGTTTAGTAATATAGACAGAGCCCCTCCTGAACACAAGCAACCCACAATTTTCTGAGTTTTGCAGCTTAGCTGAATTCCACAGAGCTTTCTAAGAGATGGCAAAAGGGGTATTTCAGATAGCAGGCCAAGCATGCTGCCAAATTTAAAATTATCTCTCCGAGGTATGGACAAGCTCCGGCTTTCTGCCAAATGACTGTATGATTAACACAAAGAAAGCAATGTGTTTTTTCTCTAGACTCATTCTGAAATTTATCCTTTCCTGTCTGTCAAAACACAAACCCAAACAGCTGAAAATAGTGTAAGACAGACATGTGAAAAAGATGCTTAAATTTTTGGCCAAATTTTATAGAAAGTCCCAAAAATAAAGACTTCCAAAATCTCAAAAAATGTGGGTATGGGCAGTTCAGTCATCCATTTCCTTCTCATGAATATTTGAATTTTAGTAGGACTATGTTTTTTTAAATTTTCTTTCTCTAGTGTATTAAAACACTTCCTTGGTGGGAAGGAGCAAGGCGAGGAAGAAATAAAAAATAGAAAAATATGGAGGGGTGGGGGGTTTTATATTATCACAGATAATAGAAAGAATGAAGCATGTTATAAAAAAGATTTGATTTCATCATAGCCGTGTCACCATGCTGATGTGTCCATCCCTGTTAGAATCAAATTTTTAGAAAAGGGAGTAAATGTCAAAAAAAATCTGTATCTGATGTTTATCATAGAATCATAGAATGATTTGGGTTGAAAGAGACACTAAAGATCATTTAGTTACAACCCCCTGCTGTGGGTGGGGACATTTTCCATTAGACCTGGTTGCTCAGATCCCCATCTGGCCTGAAACACTTGCAGGGATGGGCCAACAACTGGGCATCCTGTTCCAGTGCTTCACCAGACTCACAGTAAAGAATTTCTTCCTAATAACTAATTTAAATCTATCAATTTTCAATTTGAAGCCATTCCCCCTTGTCCTGTCACTACATACCATTGCAAATAGTCTGTCTCCATCCTCCTTGCAGGCTCCCTTCAGGTACTGGAAGGCCACAACCTTCCAGTTGACACAGGAGAGGCAGAAGCCTTCTCTTTTCCAGGCTGAACAAACCTTATTCTCTGATCCTTTCCACATAGGAGAGATGCTCCATCCCTCTGATTGACATGGTGGCCCTACTTTGGACTCACTCCAACAGGTTCATGCCCTTCCTGTGCTGGGGACCTCAGAGCTGGACACAATACTCAACATTTATGCTTAAACTTAAGTTTCTTTATATACTTCATCTAATACTGAAGTACTAAGGCCTGAACCAAATTTGCCCTACAGGTGAACCTTCCAACCAAATGTTAAATATATATTTTCTCATTAGCAAAGTATTGTTGTATGTGTTCATTTATAGGAAAAACATGTGTTTACCTTTCTAGAAATTGGACAAGGCCACATCTGGCCTTATCAGTGGGGTATAGGATCAAAGACAACTCCCTTGGTTCCTCATTGAGCCCTGGCCAGGTTTTGGGAGAAATCCAACAGGAGAATGAACCCATAATTAGAAATTATGTCAGCTTGTTTAACAGTATAAAAGCTGGACTATTGTCACAGCAAAGTGGGAGAGCCTCATGATCTGCAAAGGCGGATGCACCGCAGGATTTCCCAGGTACCGTGAGCGGTTCCCCAGTTGTTCTCTGTGACAGCTTCCCCTGATGGCTGATGTTTCTTGGACTTGGATGATGGCAAAGTATTAGTGAAACTGGTGATGTACAGTTCCCAGTTATGGGGCACAGTTCTCCAGTCCTTTGCCGTGACTCTCCCACTCCTGAGGTTTGTCGGACTTGGATGATGTATCCTTACTGGGATAACTGCTGATGTATCTTTCTTAATCACTATAGGCATTCTTTCACAGTAATGATTATGTGCATTGCTTAGCTTATACTTTTGTGATTTGTTGCAGCTGTACATTATAGTAAATCACACTGTTGCTAAAGTTGGTGTCTGTGGCTTTGTCTCTGATCCTACCAACCAGTAAAACAAATACTAACAAAGTTCTGCAAAGAAAATATGACTTATTTTCATCAGAGAGTGACTGTTTCACTTGGAAATATTAATGTAATAGCAGACTAGCCCTGATTTAGGGGAATAAATGTCTGATTAATTAAAAAAAGAAAAAAACAAAAGGAGAATTAAAAAGCATAACAAAAAGAAACACAAAAGATATTCAGACCCTGTTATCAAGGAAATAAGAAAAAAAAAGATAGACTGAAAGTATTTAGAGATTGTAAAAGATATCCTGTCTCCCACTCTTTTGATTTATTTCCCAGAAGCTATGTTCAGGTACAATTTTTGCTATTGTTTAATAAATCAGAATTATCAGTTCATGTCAACTCTGATTTACCGAAATCCACAAACTCTTCCAATTTGAACCTAATGACTCTGTTATTATCAGTAAAATAAATAGAACTGGGACACAGATTTAAATCCTGGACATTTTCTTCTCTCCTTAATAGTGAGCTCTAGCCTCTAGCATTGTTTTGGCTTGTGTGAACTAAAGCTCTTCCAGGTAATGTTTAGACCACTGATGGTTCCCAGGAGGCAGGATGGAAAAAGCCATATATTCTGTATATACTATATATCGTATATATTCTAGAGCTGTGATGTGCCAGTAGTCCTTAATGCTGGAGAATAAGCCTATTTTATTTGATAATATAAACGTATCCAGTGAAACTTGGGATGCTCACAGTAACTCTGCCTCTAATACTTTACCACCCTGGACATAAATCTAGACACAAACTAGTTTTTATTTCTAACCTACCAGAAATACTGTGGAGGTCATAATTTTTACTGAACACTCATGTCCTTATGGGTCCTTAGCTTTCCTATGTGCAGTTTTCTTGGTACTTAAGGAACCAAAGAGCCAAGAAGAAGTCATAAACATAGCATTTCCCATAATCCACTCAAATCTTTTCCACACAGAAGCTGCAGGCAGTCTGTGTTTGGATGCCTAGTAGTAAACTACCCAGCTAATTCCATACTGGTGCCCTAATGTACCTCTAGGGCCTTCAAAGAAACCATCTAGAGCAGCTGTGGCCTTCAGTCATGCCTGGGTTCTGGGTTCTTATTTTGTGGTTTGATTTAAAAGCAAATCTTAGAGCTGAGAGTTGATGGAGTTGGAAGAAACAACTGGATCTATCCAAAGTTTTCTGTATTTAACATTAAAAAAACCCCTTTGTATTTGATGATTAAACAAAGATTGGGGTTGTGGTACTTTTGAAAGGTCATATTTAGTGGAAATAATAATTTTAACCCTTTACTTAAATGACAATAACATAACTCCATACTCTTTTTCTTCACTGATTTTCAGAGAAAATAGCATCTGACATTCCTCTGAACAAAAGTAGGCAATTTAGGTAACATTGCTCTGTTCTGAAATAGTTATAAATGTGTTTTTAAATAAGCTAATATTTAGAAACTAGTAATGACTTAATTTTGTCTACATCTGTCAATCAATAATATATTTAAATAAATCTTGCTGTACAGTATGGAAATAGAAGTGTAATATGCATGGTCTTCTATTTTTCTCTTTGACTGTACTATTTTTAATCTATACCTTTGGGAAAAAATGCCTTTAGCATCAGTCAGGACTATAACTTTACAAGCTGTAAAAAAACCCCCCCATATCATTGTCAATTTATTCCTATGAGAGTCACCATAAAAACCAAACAAGGCTTTTTTAATGCTTCCCCCCTTCTTTTTGCTGCTAGCTGACTCTACAAATATCACATATATTGTTTTCATTTCTTTACATTGTAACCCACCTGAGAGTTCATAAAACATGTGCTTGTTCCTTGTGGTTCGGCAAACTCAGTAAATGGTAGAAATACATTAAGTTTGTACATCCCTAGTAGAATTATTAGGGAATAAGAAACAATGACCCCTACAAGAAGTCAGAATTCAACAGGGATGTAAAGTAGATTGATCATAGTAAAAGAAACTTACCAGAAGAAAACAATACAGCCCTCAACTTTTTAAGGTCTCAAGGTAGCTGTCTAGGCAGTTGAAACTGCAGCCATAGCCACTTGTTATTATTTTTGTTTAAATAAATATTTAAATATACTTTGTGACAGATTTTTTTCTCATGGACAGTAAGAGTTGCAACAAACTTTTTTCCAAATATTGTCTAGTTGCTAGAAAAATCCACCTAATGTGTGAAATGAATTTTGGAATTATCCAAGTCTCTACATGGGGAATATAGAACTAGGAAAATATTCTCATAATCTATATGCCTGTACTTGCATAAAGTTATGTGAAACGGACTTGGTCTATAATGGCAATTTGCCTTTTTCCAGATTTGGCTGAAGAGATAAAAATCAACATTAGTGGCTTCTTTTCATTTTCTCACCAACATGTAGATGAGACATGCAAATAGTCATTTCCATGGCATAAAATCTGGTCCCTTGCTACAGTACACATAGATTCTTTAATTACCTTGTTCTTTGTTCTGTGCTTAGCTCTACATGGAAGAATTTGTTATATTTGAAAAAACATTCAAAATTTATCACATTTTCTTCCCTGAGGGTTTTTACTGTAAAAAAATAATACTGACAAGATTTTTATACAACCCTGTGACCAAGGATTCTTTCTGTGACCCTAGGACTTTAAAGGTATCTAACTAGAAGGAAACTCTAGCTGTGGGTGTGTAGGTGATTTTCAGATGGGCTGAATCTGTCTGTAAAGTCTTAACTTAGATTTTTATATCGAGAAAATTCACTGAGTAACACTCATTTTCAGAAGAGCTAAATTCTGAGCAGTCCCTAATGAATTTGGTGAATAATATTTGATAATGGTAAAACACCATTAAAACCAATCAAATATAGTATTACTGTTTTAAATCTATAGAGAATTACTGTCCATGCACACACACACACAAAACTCCCCTCCCCAAATAAAACCCAACAACCAAAATCAACCCATCAAACAAAGAAACAAACGAATTCTGTGTTATTGGTCTGAGATATGTACTTAATAAATAGACTGGAGCTATTTTACACTATATGCACTAATATCTCCCAAATTTCTGTCCATCGTTGCTGATATGCACCTATATCTGTTTAAGTACATTAAATTAGTCATCAGTAGTTACTTCATGAACTCATTCATATCCAGGTGTTCAATCATCATTTTGGCTGTCACGATACGCTAATACAAGCGAGGGTCGTGATGGCTCGTTTATAGATCTCAGAGTGCAAAAGGACACAAGGGATTTCAGTTTTAATCAGAACAGTGCACCTTTATTAAGTGCCCACAACACGGTAATGCGCTAGAGGAGAGAAAGAGCGAGAGAGATAAAGAAACAAAGTAAAAGAGTAGAGAGGAAGAAGGGGGGGAGGAATAGCTACCAATGGATGAGACAATGTCCTTGTGGTCTTCTGCCAATAGATCAGTCTTCTTTCCATGGGGAGATCTCATCTTAGTTATCTCAGAAAGTCCCTTTATAGTCCTTTTCAAAAGCGAGGGGCAACTGGCCAAGACTATATCTATGTTTCATAATAACATTGCAAAACTAGAAGCTAGCACTGACTGTCACAGGTACATACCAAGCATGCCTTTCATAGGCTGTACTGCCTGCCATGGTTTGCAGCCTAGCTGCGTTAGCACGTCTCCTTCTGACATGAGATTAGCAGTTCTCTCATTTCTGTGTTCTAGCTGTATCTCCACATCTCCCCCTTTTTTCCCCAAGAGGTGGGGAAAATCTACAGCCGTTGTTATGAGGCCCATTGCTTTGGGAAACAGGTATAGGACAGGCGAACAGGACAGGTCATTCCTTTCCGCTTCAGCGCAGTCCTTCTCACCTGGGCAGCAAAAACGGCGCAGTCCACCGTGACCTGCAGTAATTTCCTCAGGAATGTGTACCAGTTCCCAGCGGGCACACCTGCAGCCAACACTTGGCAGACATTTCACCTCAGCCAGGCCAGGACTCCTGTGCTCAGTCTTTGTTCTTGGAGATGATTGTGAGGCAGATGAGGGATCGTCGGACCATCTCTTACATTTTGGCTTATAAGATTTTGTGAAACTTTTAGATAAAAACATTCACCCTGTCAGCATCCTGATAAATTCTTATTTATTGCCGTTTTCAAATCACTTCAGGAAGAAGTAAATATCATTATATGCTTTGACAAACAAGGTAGAATGACTGGCTGAACAAAAACCAACAAGTTCAAAATCAGAGTCTTCTAAAACAAAGGTAGTAAGTACTCAATCTAGAAGATGACAACAATGCTGTTCCACTCTGCCTGGAAGGAATTATTTATATGTAAATTAACATTTGACCCACTAATTCTGGTTCAGAAGCAAGCTGGATGGAAAGTATAAAGTTACGTATATTCTCTGGGATCATATTGCCTGGGCTTCACCAGGTAGGTCTGTGCTGTTGAATAAAAGAGAGTTATGAAACGAGCTTGACCATTTAAGTTCACACTCCTTGCTGTCAGCTCACTGTGTAAATCTGTTTGGGGCTTCATCTACGTACATTCATTAAGATACTATTTCTACATTTTCATGGAATAGTTTTCTTCCTAAACCTCTCCAAGGGCAGTGAGGTGGACAGTATGCCGCCATTTGGTAAGCTGCAGCATCTCCACTGATCTGATGTTCCTTCAGAAAACAATCTCTGCAGCCTCAATCTTCCAATGTTCTTTCATGTGCTTCCAAGGGCATATAGCACAATACACTTCCAATTTCATTCTGCCACTGTTGAGGGAAACAGCACAACCTTTTATTTTATTTTTTTTTTTTTTTTATTGCAGACATACAGAGCTGATGAAATAGTGTAAACAGCTAGGAGATAGGGAAATCCCATTAGACTCAGAACACCTAGGACAAAAAGATAAGGCCAATCCATTTTAGGAAGAGCTTGATCAATGTGTCAAGCTTTGGGCCCTAGTCTTTAACAGGATAGCCAAGGACTTCAAAACCAAAACTGCTGATCACAGAGAACGTAATAAAGTTACAGAGGAGATTTTAACTTCCTTACTTGGATGAATAACAAAAAGTATAATCTCAGGTTTTATCAAATATAAATAATCCTGCATTACTCATTTAGTTACCAAATTTATAATGGGCAATTATACTTTTAAACCACTGCTGCTTAACAAAACCCTAGCAAAAACTATCCCAGGTTCTTGTTATACACTTTATATGGGAAAGAAGAACACTTCCTCTTTTTTAATGACTTTTTTTTCTATGACAAATATTTGTCAAGATAAAAGAATGGTATTACTTTTGTCACCTTCCAATTCAATGTTTAAAGAATTAGTTTTTGCATCTCCTCTCAATGTCAGCATGAAGGTCTTACCTCCACATTTCACTAGATTTGAAATTTTACACTGAATGTCTAAATGCCTTGTCAGCTAGTCTATAGGATATTGGACTGTTGTGGTCCTAAATGAATAATCAATTTTAATAATGAATTACTTAAATATTGAAGAGTGTGGTCCAAAAAATATAGTGGTTTTGCTGCACTACCATAGCAGAGGTCTGATACTGTATTGTACAATGAAGAACTTGGTCTTTACTCTTCATTTTCCTGCAATGATGTGACTTATTGAGTATATTCTGCCGTTCAGTTTGTTGGGGTTTTTTGTCTACTTTCAAACCCTTAGGGTGAAATATTTAACAGACATATTCAAGCCTCTCTGTAAACTCCTTTGAAAATTTATATATCAAGAAATATTAATGTAAAGCACCGTGTGTCTTATCTTGGGTGAGAAGAGACAAAGTTGGTGTTGTAGTGGGTGCCTGCTGTAGGCCTGCTGACCAGGAAGAACAAGTGGATCAGGCCCTCTGGCTTACATTCACAGGCCATGGTCCTCATGAGAGTTGCCAACCACCCCAGTATCTGTGGGAGTGACAGCATGGCAGCACACAGGCAATCCAGGAGTTTCCTGGTGTGCATAGATGATAATTTCCTCCTCGTCAAAATTCTGCTTGTAAGGGTCCCATGCGATAAGGTCCTGGAGGGAAGAAAGGACCAAGAAAGCTGATTAATATTAAAGAATCACCCACTCCATGCTTAAGAGTGGTCCATCCCAACAAATAGGAAGTCAGGCAAAAACCTCTAGAATACCTGTGTCAATGAATAAGGAGTTCCTGGCCAAACTTAAACACGAAAAGGAAGTACACAGGGTGTGGAAGCAAGGAGCGGTAACTTGGGAGGAGTATAGACATATTGTTTGAGATTCCAGGGATGAATTAGGAAAGCTAAAGCCCAAATGGAATTCACTGTACAGCAGTGTCAAAAACAAAAAGAGGGGTTTTTGTAGGTACACATGTGACAAAAGGAGGATTAGGGAAAATACGGACGCATTGCTCCACGAGATGAGGAACCTGGTTACAGAGAACATGAAAAAGGCTTGTGTAAATGCTGGGGCCTACCCAGCTGGAAAGCAGTACCTGGGTGTCCTGTTGGACACCAAATTGAACAGGAGCCAAAAATGTGCTCTTGCAGTAGAGAGTCTCTTGCTCCAGACTGCAGCAGGATTGGTGCCCACAGATCAAGAGGAGAGATCCTGCCTCTCTTCTCAGCACTTATGAGTCACCTGTGCACACTGTGTCCAATCCTGGGCTTCACCAGTGAAAGAGAGACATGGACATACTAAAGATAGTCCAAAGAAGGGCCACAAATTGATAAAGGGACTGAAGCATCTCACATATGAAGAAAGACTGAGGTGGTTGAGTCAGTTCAGCCTGGAGAAGAGAATGCTCAGGGGGAGACCTTATCAATGTACATAAATATCTGCAGAGAGTGTGAGAAGAAGATGGAGCCAGGCTCTTTTCAGTGGTGTCCAGGGACAGGACACAGGCAATAAGCAAAAACTGAAGCAGAAGACACTTCATTTGAATGTCAGGAAACACTGTGACAGTGACTGATTACTGACACAGGTTGTCCAGAGAATCTGTGGAATCTCTGCAATTTGTGAAATATCTGTGGATATTCAAAATCTCTTTGGACATGGTCCTGGGCACCCAGTTCTAGGTGGCTCTGCTTGAGCAGGGAGGTTGGAGGTGATGACTTCCAGAAGTAGTCCAAAATCAACTGTCCTGTGACTTTTTAAATTCTCAGCCATAAACACAGAACATATACACATATTTTGTTTTCTCACCATATTAAAGAATTAATATCTTTCAATGAACCCATGTTTTAAATCGGTTTCAACTTACAGTTTCAACATCCTTGGAAAAAATTTCATTGTACTCAGTATCAAATCTCTATTCCCATAGTGGAACAGATTATTGATAGACAGCAGCACTCCAAACATATTGGCACTGTGCTGAAGTAATAATCTAAATACATAAATAATGATTTTTTTTCTCTACTATTCCGAGATGAATATTTCCTAGTTTGCATCCACTAACATTTATCTGAATGACATAAATAATTTGCATAGAGTGATGCTTCAGAGAGCCAAATCTTAGACTGAGACACTGGATTACTATTACAAATTAAATGTTATGCACTTCATCTAGTGTTGCCTATAGTCTCAGTGTTAGTGCAGACATGAACTGTACAATATATTAGGCAGCCCTTGACCAAGATTCTTTAATGATGCATTGAATGATCTCTCTTACAAAGATGGCAGAACTAAACAAAATTTCTAGGAAGCTCATATGCTACAAAATCAGAGATTCTTAAATCAAACTAAGTTTTGAGCTACCACATGCAGTGTGGAGAATAAATGTGACCAGTCTAGTTTTATTTTCCCAGTTATCTCTTGGAAAATCCATGGTCAATAGCACTGCAATTAGCTTTAAACTGTTGAAGGCAGAGGGTAGGAAGGGAGAGAAAGAAAAAACTCTAATTTTTATTATTTACTTTTCAAAATTTATTCATATATTTTTACATGTTGCCTTCAGATGAGAAAGTTCTTAGCATCAAGTTTAAGAATGTTTTCACTAGTGACTACAGATTTGTGAAGCACCTAATTACTGTTTTGAACTTTGCAATTGAGAGAGACATACCTTTTCCTGCATCTGACAAAGAAAGCCTCTTATTACCTTTTAAGAAAGAATTATCCAGGTCTTTCCTGACTTGCAATAATATGCTGGACAGTTTTACTGACTATTAAGTCCTTCACATCAGTCACTGAGCCATAAACATTTGATAGGAGGTAGATCTCAACTTTTCTTTCTCCTTATTTTTCTCTTGCTTACCTTCTTACAACACAATCTTTATGAAGTCTCATCATTGTTTTTTCTCCAAGTGATGTGAATTAATAGTTGTGACATATATCTTTTTCTATAAAAAAACCCCAAACTTATGGATTGATTAGTTTTTCCTATTTAACTTGTAATGCCAAAACATAAAAGACTGAAAACTCCATAGATATACAAGGAATGCAAAGAGACATGAAAGTTTCATAACCATCACTATTTGTGGCATGGTATCATGGTTTAACCCCAGTTGGTAAATTATGTACCTCACACCCTCACCAAAGGGATGGAGGAGAGATTTGTAAAAGTGAGAAAGCTCAGAAGTTGAGATGAAGTCAGTTTAATGGTAAAGCAAAAAGGTACACACACAAGCAAAGCAAAACAAGGAATTAATTTTCTGCTTCCCATGGGCGGGCAGGTGTTCAGCTATTTCCAAGAGAGCAGGGCTCTATTACATGTAACAGTGATTTGAGAAGACAAATGCCATCACTCCAAATGTCCCCTGCTTCCTTCTTCTTCCCCCAACTTTCAATGCTCAGCATGAGACTCTATGGTCTGGGATATCCTTTTGGTCAGTTGGGGTCCACTGTCTTGGCTGCAGCCCCTCCCAGCTTCTTGTGCACCCTCAGCCTCCTCACTGTCAGGGCAGTATGAGAAGAAAAAAAGCCTTGACTCTGTGTCAGCGCTACTCAGAAATATCTAAAACATCTCAGAATTGTCAACACTCTTTTCAGCTCAAATCTAAAACATGGTCCCGTAACAGCTGCTGTGAAGGGTACTAACTCTACTCCAGTCAAAACCAGCACATGGCATAAAAGATGGGACAAAGTTGGTTATTCTCTCTATCTTACAACTCGTAGGGTATTGGAAATCATTAAAAAAAAGAAATTTTTATTTTCAATGAAATTATGTTGGCTTTTTCCATTTTTTAGGGAGATTCTATTCTCAGGTTTAAAAACCCTCAGAAGGAGGTGTCTCTTGTTTTGTTTTGCTTTTTTTGCTTTGTTTTGGTTTGGTTTTGTTTTATTTTTCCTGCCAATTCATATAATTTTTCTATTTTTTTTCTTTTTTGGCTTGGAAATTTAGGAAGCCAAACAAGAAAGAAGATTTTTGTATATAGTTTTTTTCTTTCTTCAGGATTTTTAAATTAATTTAGAGGAAAACGAATGTCAATAGTGGATTCGACTGTCAAAGCAGCTGCATTTGCCTGACTGAAAATTGATTCCACTAAGTCTTCTTACTCCTTTTATGACTGTATCTGGGAGTAAGAAAATATAGTTAAAGTTTTTAGTTTGCTTTATAAGTGAAAAATAAAAGTAATATGAAGAAATAAACCAAGAATTAGAATAAATACCTGTTGAGCACTCAGGTGTTGATGACAAAGTATGTTAATACATAAACATTTGAACAATATTGAAAGCAAATCCAGCTCCAGAATATCCACGTCATTCTTAGACACTGATTTTCCAATGTGCATGTTTATTTTTGCTGAAAAAATCTGATATTGAAAAGAAAAAAAGAGTTGTTTGAACCATTCAAGGACTCAAACTGAAGTGAAAAACCCAAATTACTACCTTTTAGAGACATTATCTGATCACATTTAAAATTTTTTCACTGCTTCTCAAAAATGTTCACATGAGTTCTGGATTTCTTAACTCAAAACAATTATAGATTACAAAAGAATATCTACAATGAAATTAATTTTTTAAAAGTATCTAATTTAGAAATGGTCTTAAAATACAAGAGTAATTTGTGCTTCAGCACATATAAGCGCTGAAAACTAGAGTTCACTTAGAATTTGCCTTAAAGCTCTTAAAATTTAACTCAAGAAAATAACCTTTTTTAAATTTTTACTTGATTTTTTTCTTGTTGCTCAAGACTTCCTCTGTAGGTACACACTCACACACTTGTAGATGCACACATGTATCCAGAGTCAGGATTTAGCTACAGCCGATAATTCAATGCATTTATTTTGGATGCTGTGGATCAGTTTCCAAAAAAATCAAAATATTGATATATAGTTTTCAGAACTCACTCCTTTTAAAACCACTGAAATGTGATCTTCCACTCTGGCAACTGCTACCCTTAGCAATATCCAAATACATAGAGAAAAGAAATGGTTACACATGCCTTAAAATATCATGACAAAATATAATAATGCAAAAGTTATCTAAAATCATAAATGTCAGGGCTTAACAAAGTGTTGAATTTGGCTAATAGTTCCTTAGGAAGTATAGAAGTTAAAACCAAGGCTGATAGAAATATTTTTGAGTTAAACTTAATGATCCTTATGGGTCCCTTCAAAATTGAAATGTTCTATTCTATTCTATTCTATTCTATGTACAGAGTTAAAATATTTTGTGATTATTGAAGTAGAAATTAATTGTGACAAAATTGGAAGAAGTTATCAAAATTCTGGGTACGTAGCTTCAAAATTAATTATTCATAACCTATTAAAAAGAGCTAGAGACTACTTAGAAATGTTTTTTCAGGTAATAAAGAAGATTAATGGTTATAAAAGGAAAATGTGCTAGTTTGGTAAAATTACATCTCAGACGAGTGGCTAGTAGAATTTTCTGTTTATCTAGACTTATCATTTGACTACAAATTTACCAGAAAAACTGTTACTCTAAATGTACATGAAATCTATGATTGCTAATATTTGTTAAGATGTTGATTTTTTAGGTTTGTCCCCTGAAAGTCTAAACTTAAATTTAATGTGGGTAACAAATCTGCGTATGAAAAATTCAACAAAAACCAAAATGTGAGCTATCTTTATTGCTAGCATCATAACTAATTCAGAAATTAGGCAAGCATTCTCACTCTTGCCATTCTGCAAGAGAGAAACAAGGTGAATGTCAGTTCTTCTGATATCACCTTGAGAAATAAGTTAAAATGTAATTCTTTAATAGCATTTTTATATTTAAAATACCTTACATATTAATTAATTAGGTATAGATGTTGCACATCCTCTGAAATTAACTTATGATACCATATTATGTTAGCTTAAGGTCTTTTTATTGGTATGTAGACTAAAGCAGCATTAAATTACACCAGCATTCAACAAGCACACTTTAAAATTCAATGCTTAAACAACTATCCTTATAAAATAACTTATGCATTCCAAGTATTAAAATAACCTTTTCCTCTACTTAGTAAAAATGCATTTCAGTCCTAGAAAATACATGCATCGCATTTTCATCCCACTAATTCATTAGCAAAAAACCCAAACACTTTCTATGATAAGCATAAAATCCCTTGCCGTTGAGTTTGTCATCACTTAAAAAAGTTTTTCTCCACATTACACACCAAAATTCTTTCCTTACTTTTAAGTTTACTTTCTTTACTGCTGAGATACCAGTAGATGCAAAAGGACATGTGGTATCTGACTTCATCTATTGTCAAACTACATCATTATTCTTGTCACTGAAGTGGGACACAGTGGAAAAAGAAAACTGTCATCCTCTAAATTACCAATGCCATTATTTTCATACCCAAACTCTCCCTTTTTGGGATACTCCTAATTTGAAACAACATGATTTTAGTTGGTGGAATTCAATGAGGGTTTATACCTGTGTTATGGCTGAAGATGCAGAAATAAGGTCATTAGCATATAGATGCAATAAATTTTACATCAAGGACAAATCAGCTTTCAGGTGGCTGTTTCACCCTGTTAAAACATTCTCTCCAGGATCCAGATTACTCAATATTCTTGACACTTAATCAAGGTTGGCCAGCATACAGAAAGCAAGCCTAAGTGAAATATGTATCCCAGCAATATTTTAGCTTAACACTATCTTTGGCTACCTTCAGCCTTTCAATCTCTCAGCTTTTTCCAGGTTAGAGGGAGTATTTGATCATTTTCAGCATATTTCCATATCAGTATTTTTTAAAAAAAATACTTTCATAGTAAATTAAATAAGGTATAGCATTAAGTCCAGTCAGAATATCAAAGATGGAGCATACCTTGTCAAAAAATAGCAATTTTAAAAAACAAAGTGAAAGAAGATCTTGTACATCATGTGGAAATAAATTCCTTTGAACTAAAACAAAAAAGAACGAAGAAGCAAGGGCAGAAAATAAGTTTCATAATGTCCAAGTAAAAGACAATATGACTGCGACCACATAAAAAGCTTCAAGTCACAGCATGAACTAGGAATCAAGCTAAAACTCCATTGATGAAACCTGTCTGAGCTTTACCTAAAATTAATGTTACACAGAGAGATCATTCATTGTCATGTTTTTTCATCACAAAAATGGTATATAGTGCTGAGACTTTTGATAAGGTGGTGTAGCTATGCTCATATAGTTCACCATTGTGTAAAGGTGATAACACAGTTCCCTACATCAATGCAGTATTAATACTACTTAATTTGCCTTAAAAAAGAAGCTAATTTAATGCCCATTTATAAAGGTACATCTCTTTCTGGCCTTTCTCTATGTTTTCACTCAACTCTACAGCCTTTATAGCTTTAATTTTCCTTGCAGGTCTTTGGTACAGTGTGCTCATTCAGGGACCTGAGAAGTTCGTCCTGCTCCTCATTTCCTTTTCCCTACTGCAGAACAATTCTTGAGAGGAAAAGGAACTCGTGTACCATTTTGCTGTCACAGGTCAGAATTCTGGGTCAATGCATTTGATGGTGATAGCAATGGTCAGCCAAGCATCAGGCTGTAGAGAGAGTATATTTTCATTGTGCTAGCAATAGTTTGGTCTGAAACATTAAACACGGACAGGCGAGTCCATCATTATTCACCAGAATTTTGCCTTAATGTCTCAGTACTCCACATGGGAAATTCTTCTATATCAAAGTTTTAATGTTTCAAAAAAAAAGTTTATTCTCCAAAATATGTCTACAAAAGAAAAAATATCAGCCTTTTTTTTTCACTGAGTCTCAAAGCTAATAAAAATTATGACCAAAATTATTCTCAATAAAATTTAGACACAAAAAGTCAATGAAAACTTTTATCTATTCCATAACTCAAGAAGATACTTTAAAAACCTACAGTTAATAAGTAAACTACACCTAAAGTTAAAATCTCATTTAATTTCTTCCAAAGATAAAGGTGGTGCTTCTTTAAAAAACTGATTTTTGTTTTAACTTTTGTTCTCCCATTTAAGTGCATTAGATCTACAGGAACCAGAATTTAAGTTCCTCTGACAGCATTTGATTTTATCTTAAAAGAATATTGCTTAAAAAATGATAAATATGGTGCTTCACGTAAATATTTAAATTATGCTTAAAATTTACTGATTTCATCACATCAGTCCTTTCCAATACACAGATTTACTAAAATGCCTCATTTTTCAGCAAGCAGAAAGAGGAATAAGGGTAGGAAACAGGCATTTAAAATCTTCAACATAAAAAGGAGTGCAGAAATATTATTATTGAAGCTAAGCCCACATTACTAGTTTCTATCTTGAGATGTTTTTGTAAGAATGTATTTCTTCATACTCTGTACCCCTTTATTGTGTGAATTAGATAATTTTCAGCCTTGGATTTATGAATCCTGAGTTACATATTTTTTTAAATTTCTTGTGTTTTGATCCAGTCAACTTGCTAAGAGCGTCTGGCAAAGAAAAAAATTAATCCTTTCACCATGAAGTACTTGATTCCTGTAAATAGTAGTTTACAAGAAAACCCCAGTTCAAACAAACCAATAGACCTCTTGTTTTGTACCATGCCACTATAGCCAAATCTTTCTGAAGAATTCATATATTCCAGCACTTTGCTATTAGGAACCATTATTGTGGTTGCAGACAGCAACTGGTGTCTTTAGGCATGACTTTGTGGGTTTTTGCAGCAAATAATGATGAAAATATTTTGATGTGGCTATGTGTAATTCATGGTTTAATTTTGGAAGATAAAGGTGAAAAAATGTAACTCCCCTGCTCATAAACAGTATTTCAGCTGTTATCCCACTGGTATTTCAAGTATTTTCATGTAAATTTATATTCAGATTTTCAACAGCTAAAATCTTCACAGATGGCATAGGTCTCCTATTTCCCTCACCTTCTTTAAGATAAGATCGTAGTTTTTGATATAAAAGCTTAATTAATCTAGAAATCACATGCATATTTGCATGGGATTTAAAATATTCTAGCAAGTATTGTCATGCTGAAGTGCAGAGCATCATATTTCTCAAAAGTCTAAGTTAGTCCTGTCAGGGAACAGATCCCTATCTCAGCTGAGTTAACATCAACAAATCTTTTAGAACACAACCAAGATCTTTCAGATCTTCTATCATTTAATGGAATCTGTCACCCAGACTTACATACTTACAAATCATAATTCCTAGTGTCAAAGACAGTAGCCAGAAAAACTAAGTTGTTAAGTAAAGACAGCACCAAGAGTAGGAGAGCGTGAAGTAAAAAGAATGGGAGGCATTCTTGCAATTCAGACATCCTTCCCTGATCCCCTGCAATTCTTAGATGTCATATTCTGGGCAATTTTCTTCTAGGTCAAAACTTGTACCAGACTAAGGAAGTAATTTCCAGAGACATCTGAGGACCTCAGGGGAACCCAAGAGGGCTAAAGGACAGTTACATAGAACCTGTAGGAGACCTGAACTGGCAATAACAGGTGGGAAGAGTAATCTATGGCATCTACAAGAGCGATTACCGATATATTACATTACTATGGAATGTAAGAGAGGATGTTTTTTCAGCTAAGACAACTAGAAGGTAAACAATAGGATTTGTGATGCAAAAGCCACCTTCATTCCCTCCAATCTGCCAAAAAATATAGTTAAAATAATATTGGTAATATTACTGAAGAAAACACTTAGCTCATCTCCACATGGAAACATAGGGAATTGCTTGAAAATAAACAGAAAATTCTGACTCACTGCCCAAAAAAGCTGAATAGCTATTTGTGCTCAACAGCTTAACAGAGCATTTGTCTGCACACAAATTTTCATAGATATTTGCAAAGGTGGCCTGGGGAAAAGAAGAAAAGAGAACTTAGGTTATGGGATTTTTTTTGTATAAGCAATGGCTCAAAAAATTTACCTGTAAAAATTTTCTTCTCTGCATTTTTTCAGAAGATTGAGTTCTAGCATAATGTCTGCATCCTATCTGTATTCTGGCTCAATCAGCTTTAAATAAAGATATTTGGAGTCTGCCTTCATGTTGACCAAATGTTATAGTTTAAAATAAGGCTTCTGAAAAGATATGAGAGGTTTTTGAGAGACTGTTCCTCTTAGTGAGGACTTTTTCCCCTTATACTAACACGTAAAACAGAGTTTTTCAATTGTTTGCATAATATTTGCCAAGAGTATTACTGACATTTCATCTGTCTAAATCTTTCCTTCTTTTTTTTTTTTTTTTCCCCATTATTCACTCAACTGAGAAATATTTTTTAACTTCCGGCATCAGTTTTTGGGCCACTACATAGCAACAACTTAAAGGCCTGACTTTTCTGACTGGGAGAAAACTGACAAAAATGTCAAATGTCAGGTGCTGAGTATGGTAGCAACACACCCAGCATCAATCCAAAGACCCTAAATGCCAAAATATTTCAGTTCAAAAATGAAAGATTCAAGACAAGTCCCTCCTGTTGTAGCAAACCCAGCTTAAGGCTGGCAATAGCAGTATACACGGTGAGCAGAACTGTGAGAGAAGAGTTTGGTCCTCAGTACATCTCTTAAATCAAACAAAAACCTGAATAAAATATTTACATGCAGCAAATGTGCATGGTCAGGAGGTTATAGTCATCTTTCCTACTTCTCCCTCTCTCTGTGATTGAGCAATGGTGCAAAGAAATCCCTTTTATCTTTCAATAATTTCACCTTAAGAGAAATTCAGATTTCAATAATAAACTGAAATTAGTTTTTGTAGCTGATTCAAAAGCAAAACTGTTTGTCTCAGGATACTTGTATGATCTCGGGAAATCGCTTCATTTCTATGTGCACCTATATTTTTGTCTATAGAATGGGAAATATGGTCACCATTCTCAAGGATACTAATACAGTAAAGCATGAACGGTGCTATATAAACAATAAAAATCTTACATCAATACTCCATGTGCCATCAGTGCAAAACTGTATGAAAAAAAGAGGAGTTATATTTAGGCAATGATGTGTTCTACAAGTCTTTAAAAAATACCGTGATTATTTCTCTTCTGCAATTATGTAGATAAATACATTTAATTAGAATATATAGATGTAATAATTTGCTATGAAGAAATAAATGTTGCTTTCTTTTACTAGAATTACAAGAAATATTATTACAAATGTCAGTGCTTAGAGACATGTAAGGATGTTTTGGTTTCTGAGGGGATGTTGATTTTCATGGGATTTTGTATCAACCTTCTATGTTTAATGGGTTTGTTTCTGTCACTTCTTTTTCTGATTATTAGCATGTCTAATTGCCATACTTATTACATATTGATGTTATTGATCAGTTAAATACCTTAGACAATATAATTTGATGATGTGTTCCATAAATATGTACAATGACTTTTTCCAGAGTGCAGTGTCTGCACCTTCATGCGGTCTTTTTAAACTTCTTTAAAACAATTTTTTTTTTAAACTTTTGCTTTTTTTCCCCCCAGAGTAATCAATTACAGAAAGACATTAAGATAGGAAGATGTAGAATCTGGAACAGAACATTCTATTTTCATTTGTATATACCTGAGCTAGATACTGTTGTTTCTGAGAAGATCAGTAGTCATAGAGAAGAACCTCTACTATATTATTTCTCTTTTTTTTAATGGCTACCTTTAGAATAAGACACATGGAAATAATTTAAAGATTTTCATTCTTTTCACAGAAAATAAAAAATTCTTTCAGATATAGACATCTAATTGTATAAGAAGAATTTTAAGGTGTGGTGTAGTTTCCAGCTTTTCTTACTAGCTAGGAAAGCTACTGATTTCTATGTATAGGAATGTTTTTGTGCATTTCTAGTATATTTGTTTTCTTTCATAATTCAGGAAGGTTATAGGGAGTAATTTCTAATGGGAGTGTGAAGTCCAGAGATTCATAGTTTGTGTATTCTATCCAGTTCACATTATATTTCAGCTAAAAAAAAAAAAAAAAAAAAAAAAAAAAAAAAAGACACAGATCTAGGCAGTTTTGCTGCCAGTGAAATATTGAAAGTAAGTCTTTATAATTTTTTTGCTAGAAAAAAAGTAAGTTATTATTAACTCAATTAGAATATTCAGTCTCAGGTTTCAATTTTGTTACCTAAGGTAGAATTCATTGCAAAATAATTTCTTCTTATGAAAAAATATATATTGAAAAATTGATATCTTACAAAAGTTTTTGCTCATTTCTTCAGCTGGGCTTGGAAGATAACAGTCTGCCATTTTCTAGTAGCTGTGGAGCTTTACCCTTATACAGATCAACAGCTTTTTCTGATCATCTCTTTATGACAAAAAATTGACAGATTTTTTCAATGTTTTTGATCAGACATTGTTTCCAAGGTATTCACAGCCAGAGGTAATTCAGTTCTAGTGAGGAAAAATAATTAAGCAAGTAAACAAATAAATAGAAATGTAATATTCAGCCATTACTAACAATATCATGTGCCTTCCCTCGAAATGTGCAGCTCTGTATTACTGGGTTCCCTGCTGGCTCTGTGGCTCACATGCATGAAGGCACTGATGCAGGGATGGCTTCAGTAATATTAAGCCAATGGCAAGGAGTTGGGAAGGGTCCTTGCTTAGAGTTCCACAGAAGGCAGTTTATTGCTACAGCTTGTGAAGGGTTCTAGACACAAAAGCCCCCAAACACGTGACAGCTCGAGCTTAAGTACAGGGGTGTGGCTCACACCGGGAGCCAACTGGGGAAGCAGAACTGGCGCACATTACCGTAACCGAACAAGGCATCCTGGGAGAGGCTTCTTTCCCTCACCATAACCGCTAGGTCTTTGGCACCAGAGATGGCCTTACCAAGAACTCTCTCTGTCTCTTGTACCACAGGTCGGTCGGCCACCACAGCTCGGTCTAAGTTTTCCTTACATAAATTATTACACACATTTATTGGAAGCATGGGCATAGTAAATGAGATGTTTCATCTCTCCAACCATCTTCTACTTCCCAGAAATAGATAAGATACACAGGGAATTAAAAAGGAAGTAGTTCAAGAAAACCCTACAGTACATCTGGAGTAAACAGCACAAAGACTTCTACGTTAATGAGTTCTTCAAAGTCATATTTAGCCACCAATAAACATACTACCATAATTTTGCACAACTTCTCCTTGAAAATTTGTATTTTTAATTTATGACCTGTGCAATGATCTTTGGCATTAAGTCAATGCTTTTCTAGCATTTTTTTTGTTAGTTTAAATATTGTTGCTTGCAAAATTTATTGGTGCCCACTTTTCTTTCATTGACAAGTCAGAATGATTACTAATTCTGAATTCAGTGTCTCCATATCATTCAGATGTTTCACACCTGCCATTACTTGCCTCAATATATTTCTCTTCAGGCAAAAATAATTCACATTACTTATTGCACCAAATGATAAATTTCTGTCATGAAAATTTTCACTTATAGAGTAAAATAGACTAGAAAAAAAATATTACATATTGAAGGGATCTTTGAATGAAAATATCTACTTGTGATTTCCAAAACCATCCAGTCAGGAAAGAATGGAAAAAGATTTCCGAAAAAAGGAAAAAAAAAAAAAAGAAGCCATCCAAAAAACTCATCTAGAAGGTGAACTAGATGGATAGAAGACAAACTTCATGTGACTATTCCTCCCCACCCTCAGCTTTTCCCATCTCATTTTCCACAGAGAGCCTCACTAACCCTAGGAATCAGGAATTGGGAAAAGTCACAGATCCTGAAATGTGTAAAACTCTCTCACCTGTTTGTAAATGTCATTAAGCAGAATATAATACATTTAGACTAGAGTGCTTAATGGAGTATGCAATCAAGATACTTAAAATCTTTTATGTAACAAACTGTCCCTAATCAAGTAAAGTAGCATAAATTATTTTCATGACTCAGTTCTAAGGAAAAATGAAAATTATTTTATTGCAATTCATTGACCTTGTCCTAGAGTGTCACAAAGAATAGATCTTCATTTGTAGACCACAGGTAAAGAACATTCTCATGAACAATCAAGAAATCAAAAGAAAGCAATGAGAAGGAGGCAAAGGATTGGTAGCTTATAATGATTCTTGAGAAATTTAAGCATTAAGCATGCATAAATGAATAACAAGGATCAAGTATCACAGAGCATTTTCAATAACAAGGCATACAAATTAGGAAGGAAGAAACTGGTTCTGTTAAGAGAAGATGACAACTGCATGTCAAAAGAAAGGAAAGCAGCATAATCCAATCACTTTTCATTTAGTCTAACAAAATCAAAAGTGCACATGTGAAATTCAGTGTTCCTTTTCTCTTTTTTTGTAAAAATAGAATGACAATACATGCATATCACTGCATAATTTTCTTTATTTTACATGAGGATAGGAATAATATTAATATTTGACTTTCACTGGGGAAGAAAAGGCTCAACATTTAAATATTAACGCAAAGTATGAGAATAAAATGCAGTGGGGATTCTGTAACACAATGTACCGAACAAGGAGAGCCGTGGAAAAGAAATATCTATGGACCGACTCTTGGTAGATGTTTCAGAGATGTTTATTTCTCCAGCCGCATGGCCGGGGCTCTGCCGAGGAACTGCTGCAATCACGGGACCTGAGGGTCCTTGCCCGTGCAGGGGAACACAAAACAACCAATGGGGAATGGGGCTGACCAGGGGCAGGGAAACCCCATGCCTCCCTCAGGGCCCCTCTTCCAGGGCTGCATGGCAGGGGGAAGGGACCCAACATTTCACCTGTTTATTTTTAATAAAAAGAGATTTAAAACTTAACATTGAAAACAACTGGATAAACATAACAAGAACAGTTTCAAAATAAAACAAGCCACCCTCCTGAGTCTTTAAACGTCCAAACAGATTCTCTGGAACATCTTAAGGCTGACAGAAGAGAGACAGGACTCTCTGAGCATGCTTTGTGGGGAAACTGAGGCAGGAGAGGGTTTAATTTCTTCCCTCCCCCTTTTCATCTCCCACTCGGTATTGGAAAGGGATTTTTGCGGAAACAATTGGCAAAGGTATGGCTTTGTGAGGGAAACCATGGATGAAAAAATGGATTGGGAATTCACTGGTGGTAATAGGATATAGGATAAAGGGAAAACGTGGGATTAGGAAAGGGAGACTGTAGGGGGGGCTTATAATGGAGATACTGTATACTGCCTTTTACAGAAACACCATCAGGCCCAGTGACTTGTGATGCTTGCAACCCTTTTCTACCTTGTCCACCACCTCTCCATCTCCCAAGCCTGGGATGTATTTTCCAGGGTTATTCTTTTTAATAGCAGTTCTATGAACAAACAGGTCTTGCTGGCTGTCACATCTTGTTATAAAACCATAATTTCGTTTAACATTATACCATTTTACTATTCTTAAAACCTTAGCTACGGTGATCTTTTCCTTTTTCCAAGTGGCTGCTGTTTTCTGTCTTGCTGCGTTCTTGCTTTCTCTTTCACTTGCTCCCATGTTGGAATTGCCAGGGCTGCTAGTGCTGCTGGGGCCTCCAGAGCTGCTTGTGCCTGTGCACTCTTCCCAGGGTCGCATTCGGGGCCGCGCGGGCTGGGCCAGGCCGGGCCGCTAAGTTCTCTGTGTGTCGCCTACTCTGGTCGCAGCTTCGCTGCCAATGCCAGGCGCTGCACCCATGTCTTGGCCGGGCCCCCGAGCAATGACCCCCTTGCACCGTGCTCCAGCACGAGTTTCGGCTGGGCATGGCTCTGCTTCACCGCCTGCTCGCTACCAGCCACCGCCTGCTCACTGCCCCTCTTGGGCGTTCACGGGGCTCGCTCCACCACGCGCTGCCACCATGGGGCCGGGCAGGCACCGCCAGGTTACCCCGCTCCTGCTGCACCTCGCTCCGCCACTGACACTGCAGCTCGCGTGGCTCCACCCGCACACGGGAACTGCCTCGCTGCTGCTCAGAGAGAGCTCGGTCCATGTGGCCTGGGTCGCACGGTCCCTGAGCCAGGCTTCCCTTCACCAAGACACAGCTGACATTGCTCAACAGCCTCGGTAATTAAATAATATTCACGAAAATATTCTTCCATCGGCATATATTTTGACTCAAAAATTAACTGTGTCCAAACGGTGTTCCAAAAGTCTTTGGTAAGAATTAAATCCCAAGAAACATAGAAAAAGCTCTTAAACAGCCATGAAAGGAAACGTTTCAGTTCCTTTTGAGCTTGAATTAAGCTAAAATTTACAAATCGTTGTTCAAGAATCTTTTCAAGTTTAAGATAAATGTGCATATGTGGCTCTGAGAGCCAAGAGTCTTTCCACAGTTCCTCCATAGTTTAGATATGGAATAGCAAAACAAAAACAAGAAGAGGAATCCAAAGTTTCTTTCAGTCGCTTAGGGATCAGGGATCGTTCTGCTTGCAATTCTCTACCATTTGCTATGTTGGGGAATACTGTAACATGATGTATCAAACAAGGAGGGCCGTGGAAAAGAAATATCTATGGACCGACTCTTGATAGATGTTTCAGAGATGTTTATTTCTCGGGCCACATGGCCAGGCTCTGCCGAGGAACTGCTGCAATCACCGGACCCGAGGGTCCTTGCCCGCACAGGGGAACACAAAACAACCAATGGGGAATGGGGCTGACCAGGGGCAGGAAAACCCCGTGTCTCCCGCCCAGGGCCCCTCTTCCAGGGCTACATGGCAGGGGGGAGGGACCCCGACAGCAGACATGATAAAAAATCATCAGCAGTACTTTGTGTATGAAAAGATACATTTGGCAGAAACAGGTTGTCTTAATTCTCCTGATGATAACTGCCTAGTCGTCTGAAATCATAAATTTTTAATCTTATAGTATAATTTTTGAGGCAACACTGCATGTTTAGGGTAACTTCTATGTTTAGAAAATTAGATGACCAGCTCCCTGGTTCCATTAGAGCTCTATTTCTGTGTTGCTCCTCAGGGCAGTCTGTTATTCAATGTTTTTTGAAAACTGGGCTTTGAAATTACAAAATGTTCAGGTGGCTTTCCAGATTTGTCTTTCCTAGCTGATATGATTATAACTTTGGCAAAAATTCAGTTTTATTTGAAAAGATAGATCAATTACTTAGAATGTCATAGTCTGGTTTTCACCTAGTACATCAGAGGAGTGTACAAGGAAAATGGTGAGTGTCCTTATCCAGAAATGGAATAAATCTGCAAATATCAAAATATCATTAATTAGTTCTGAAAAAAATAAAGTCACTTACTGTAATATGATTGCCAGGATTTTCAATTTCTTTTGGGAATGTATACCAAGAAAAAAAGGGGATATTAATAAAAGTGTAATCTGGATTCGGAGAAAAAGATGTCTAACACATTTAGACAATTAAACTTCGAGAAATATGCAGAACATGTACTTTACTTTTGTACAGAAATGAGTTTCATATTATTGGTCCAAACCAGCTGATTGATTGAAGTAGTCTAAATCACCACTATAGCAGTACAGTCATCGTTTTGATAGAAAACCCACAGAGAAACTGAAAATGCACTAAAAATTTTTGTGTAAATATTTCAATAGCTTTTAATGTAATGAACATATCCTTACTTGTCTAAAAAAAAGAAAGTTCTTAAAAATATAAATTCTAAGAGAAAGTATATTGAGTACATTTACAAAGATAGCTCAATAGATTTCTAATGAACAAGAAAAAATATTTCAATTCCTTCTGCTGATATGAGAAACTCACAGTGTGGTTGATTAACAACAGATTTCTGTTGCACAGGCTACATCAATAAATGTTGATGGCAACTTTTTTTATCTTTCCTATTACATTACATCTCCTTCTTTTCCTTCCTATATTTTCCTTTTGAAATACAGTAAAACTTGTTTACGTGTTTTTCTGCATTCATATTTTATTAACTCTGTTTTATAATTATGCAATTTCTTTTTGGTCAGTTCGAAAATCTAGAACTAAGAGGACTGAAAGTAAAAATGCTGACCATTAGATAAGTACTGTTAAGAGCAATTTGAGAAATTAATGATATTAGAAGTTAAACAGTTATTCAGTGGATAAGAAATTGATTGGATGGATGCAGACGGAGTTGTGGTCAATGATTTTATGTCTAGATGGAGGCTGGTGATGAGTGGTGTCCCTCAACTCTCTGTCCTAGGACTGATGTTCTTCAATACTTTCACCAATAATGCAGATAGTGGATCAAATATACCCTCATCAGGTTTTCAGATGACTCCAAGCTGAGTTGTGTAGTTGACACAACAGAAGGATGGGATGACATCTAGAGGGACCTGGACAAACTTGAGAAGTGAGCCCACAAGAACCTCAAGAGGTTAACAAGCCCAAGTGCAGGTGCTGCACCTGGGTTGAGGCAATACCAGATGTGCATACAGACTGGGAAAAGAAGATATTGAGAGCAGTCCTGTGGAGAAGGACTTGGGAATTGTGGATGAAAAGCTGAACATAAACCAACAATTAAACATTGCACATTCACAGCGCAGACGGATAGCCACATCCTGAGCTTCCTGAAAAGACACATGGACAGGAGCTCGAGGAGGCAATTCTCTCTCTCTAGTCTGGTTACAGGTCTGGGTTCTCCAGGACAAGAGAGATGTGGACCTGCTAGAATGGGTCCAGAAGAAAGCCCCAAAGATGATCTGAGGCCTGGAGTACCTCTCCTATGAAGACAAGGCTGAGTGAGACAGCAGGGGCTGTTCAGCCTCGGGAAGAGAAGGTTCCAGGGAAACCTAATTGGAGCCTTTCACTACCTAAAGGTGGCTTATAGAAAGAGGAAGAAAGACTCTTTTTCATGGGCATAGAGTGACAGGACAAGGGGCAGTGCTTTGAAGTTGAAAGACGGCATGCTTAAATTATGTATTAGGAAGAAATTCTTTACTGTGAGCATGGTGGAGCACTGGACCAGGTTGCCCAAAGTGGTTGTGATTGTCCCATCTCCAGAAATGTTCCAGGCCAGGACGAATGAAACCCTGAGCAACTTGACCTAGTGAATGACATCCCTGCCCATGGCAAAGGGACTAGAAATAGATGATCTTTAATGACCTTTCCAACCAAATCATTCTATGATTCTATGATTCTATGATTCTATTAAACACAATAAATCAGTAAGTGTTCAAGTAAGCAAATCTTTGTCATACTGATATAGACAAGACTCAAGTTTTATTGCTGGAAAAATATCTACGAGTACCTGTATAGAGTACCGAGGTTACAGTGAGCAAGGTGAAGATGATGGACTGTGTTGTTAAAGAAATAGTATATAAATCCAGAAAGGTGGCATATTTTTATACTGCAGTATTTATATGTCACATTGAGTAGTGTATGTAATGCTGAAATTATAAGGCAAGAAATACAGTAGCTATGCTTGAAAGTGACAGGTACTAAAGATTTATAAGAGGTTGAAGGAACTGATTCTACTTTGATAGACAAAATGTCCTCAATTGAGTTATTAAATTATGAAGCACAATGATGAAAAGATCTAAATAACTTTTGGAAAACACTGAAAATGCATCTGTATATAAATATATATAATTATATATGCCACCCTGAATATGATGACTTTACTATCTACCAGCTCCAGACAGCCTCATCCCTTTTTTTTTTACACTGTTTCAATCTCAGTTCAGCCTTAAAAACTTTGTTCAACTATTGATCCACATTGGCCCAAAACAAGAAATAATAAACTATTCTAGCTTCTCTGTTAGAACAGAAGTCTTACATTTGGATGGATTTCATTTTATGCTTTTCTTTTTTTTGCCTCTATAATATATGTCCTGTGTACTGATACCTTATAAGGAGCCAGAAAAGTGATATAAAAAATCATATATTAGTAAAATTTAGCAGCCTTATCATAACCTTATTTTTATACTAAAAAATATGATGGTATCAGATTAATACAGAATATATAATTGACATATAAGTTAACATATAAATAATATTTAATTAGATAATGATATAAAAATAGCATTAGAAATATAGATACACACATCTACAAGTTCTATGAAAAGCTTTATTAACATTAAAATAAATCGTAATCTGTGTGAGAGACTCTCAGATGAAATAAAATATTTTATTTCAGATGTTTTATTTACATAGGTGAGTGAAAGTGCTTTTTGAGTAGATCGGGGTAGTAAGGGGTTCACAAAAGATTACTTCTGGATACGTGCATTAAGCAGTTTTTAGAGCACATAGTAAAGTAGCACATATATAAAAAGAAGTTGCATAAGTTTCAATTTCAGATTTTCTTTATTTTAAGCTGTCTCTTTAGATTTTTAAGACCTTGGGATTTCTTATTTAATGATAAGCATTTTAGAACTGTCTTATAACAATATGTATAGTTACAGTGCTATATAACTAAATTATAAATTACATTTTTTTTTACTAAGGAAGGGAACATGAAATGCCTATTTTAGAAAGTTTAATGTATTTTTAATTACAAAATGAGAAATCCAGCAAATAAAAGGTGAAAAATGAGAAATAGTCTCTCTCCCATAACAGGGAAAAGGAACAGATCCTTACCCTTCTCATTATTTTTCACTGATGTGACACCAAGGGCTTAGCTGATGTCTTGAGGGGTAATACTATGCAGAAAGAATCCTTGAATATACAGCTGTTGAATCAATCAAAGCCTCACCTCCTGTCACTAATGAGATTATTGTCTGGAACAAAATATTTTTTTTCTTCTTTTTAAAGGGAAGTAACCCACTTCATTGCAGTCACTTTTATCTTCTCTCTTAGCACACAGAGTAGTTGGGTGAAGTCAAGGGCTGACAGGAGCATGTTCCTTTGGTGACTCCTCTCTGGGAATTTGGGACCAGTAGAAATAACAGTTTTCTAGACTTTGGAGAGTTTCTGCTGTTCTGAATGTTCTGAATCTAAGTGTGGTGAAATGAGAGTGTACACTTGTTTCACACCACCTTTGATCTTTAGGGATAAAAGTCACAGAATCACAGAACGGTTGAGGTTGGAAGGGATCCTTAAAAGTCATCTAGTTCAGCCTCCCTATTCAAGCACCTGTAACTGGGTGCTCAGACCATGTCTAAACTGCTTCTGACTATCTTCAAAGTGATCCACAGACTCTGTGGACTATGTCAGTGATAAGTCACCCTCACAGTAAAACGGTTTCCTGATATTCCTGACAGAACATCCCTTGTTTCAGTTTGTGCCCATTGCCTCTGGCACTGTCACTAGGCATAACTGAAAAGAACCTGGTTCTCTCTTTGCCACCTCTCTGGAAATACTTATGCACATTGATAAGGAGGCTTCCTGAGCCTTCTCTTCTCCAGGCTGAACTGGCCTAGCCACCTCAGTCTTTCCCCATATGTGAGCAGCTTCTGTTCTTTCACCACCTTTGCAGCCCTTTTTTGGACCCTCTCTTATGTCTGTGACTCCAGGAAACACAGGACCAGACAAGGTCTCCAGATGTGAACTTACTAGGGCTGAGTAAAGGGGAAGGATCACTCCCTGCTTGTTGGTTGTCATGGGCCACTCAAGCTTGGAGTAGGTGGTCCTTGAATATTAAATCAGGACTTTTATGAGTGCCTCTTCCTCCCCAGGCCTTATTCTTTAGGACTCTTCCAAGCATACCTTTGAGCCAGCCAAAGTCTGCTGTCCTGAATTCCAGGGCTGAGATTGTTCTTCAGTCTTCTCCCTGCTCTCAGTACCATCTCATATCCACAGTAACCTAGGCTTTCAACCTAGACAACCCCAACAAACCCTTTCTTGTTTGTGAGCATGATCTGCATCAGGGCACCTGTTCTTTGGCTCCTCCAACACTTGAGTGATGATCAGGGATCTTCAGGAAGCTCCTGGACTGCTACTCCTCTGCTATATTGGAGTATAGTAAAAGGGGTGTTTTGTTTATTTAAATGGTCCTGATACGTTTATGAAGGATGTCACTTTCTTTTGCTTTTACCAGCACTTTAATGAAAAAATACTTTCCATCCATTTAGCACTTTTTGGATACCTTTGCCTGCTTGTCATCAGAGTCACTGCAGGAGAGTAAGGAGCTTTGCCTCTTGACTGTATAGACTATAAAAAGGTTTCAGGTTTGAATGTCTTTCCACAGAAAGAAGACACTTTGCCAGAAGGTACATTGGGAGACACTACTGTTAAGTTACTTTGAGTCTTATTATTGCAATAAATTTCTCTTCAGCTTCCCAAGTGAGTGCTTCACTCCTGAATATTCCTCCCAGTTCTCTTTTATTCAGAGAACAGCAGAAGTAAATGAGTAAGTCAACTGAAGATCCTAAACTGACAGGCTTAGTCATTGATGCTAACCTTTATGAACCCTATAGACTACTCTTTAAGAAACAGCTCCTTATGGGGACATAACCCAAAGTTATGATCCCTTTTAGAAGGGACTATTTACCACAGACAGTGAAACAAGGGACTGTTTTCTTCAGTGTTTGGGGTTGTCTCATGCAATTATCTTAGACAGAATAAAAATAAACACATTCACCAATTTTATTATCAAATGCATCATCTTGGGTCACTAAAGATAGGCTTTTAAATATGTAAATAGAATGGAAATTAGTTATTGCAATTCCCTTTGGCTCTGGCTGGCTGAATTGTTTTGGGATTTTTAATTTGTTTTTTGTTTGGTTTGGTTTTATTTTTGTGCGCAGGGGTTGGGTTTTTTCATCATAGCCTTTCATATATACAGAATATATATAATGTTATGCCCATGTATAGATATCATGTGTCTAGCTTTCAAGCATGTTTAAAAGTCTTGTGCATTAATCTATTAAAAATTGAGTCCTCCTTCATTCATGTTTTCTTATAGACTCACAGGTTTTTGCACTTGTCAAATACGATTGCAAGAACAATTTTTAAAATGGAAATATAATATAGATGGCTATAAACATGTTCAGAATTCACATTTAAAATTTTAAAATATGTTTAGCTGTATCAAGCAGTAACTAATCTTTAAAGTTAGCAAGAGGAATTTCATTCAGGTTGGTATCTGCTTCTAAAGAGGTAAATTATTGTTATTTCTCCATATTTAATTGAAGGGAACAGAAGTTCTTCTGTACAGAAACTTTACACATTTGACATTGATTTGTGTTTTAATAGGATTGTCAAAGTTAGCTCATATAAATTTACTCATGAGCTGGAAACATAAAACTCTGAAACTATATCTTAAGGTCAAAATCTTTTCCTTGGATAATCTATGGTGATCCATAACTGGTATTCTTCCTTTTACACAAATAAACTAAACTCTCAGTTATATGGCCCCATCAGCCATTACGTATTTTTTCTTTAACAGCAACTTAGTTTGAGTCAGTGGGTATTTTTGTCCTAGGCCCTCCTTTAAACGTAGAGGAAGCGATGACATTCCTCCATTACAGAAACATGATAATGATCTGGAATTCATTGTCTTTCTATGAATATCTGCAGATAGATCCTGAGGTGATCTAAAGGTTCTTACATTCATCCTTTTTCCACATAAATTTTGTTTCAGATTATCCCATGCATGCTCAGAAAACTAGTCAATCAATTTTAGGGGAGGAAGGAATGGTGGCTGTGTTGTCCTCTACAAAATTGAATAGTGTGTGAATTGAATAGTATGACTTTTCCAAAGAAAAGTCAGAAGCAAGTCAAAAAGTGGGTAAGAATCAGAGACCAAGGTAGCAACAGAACCTTGTGGTTGATGTCTGGTACAGGCCAGCTGATACAGGGCAGCCTATTGAAAAAGTCTTCTTGCTCTGGCTACAGGAGGCTTCATGCTCACAGGCTCTTCTCCTGCCAGAGAAGTTCAACCACATCAACATCAGATGGGAAAGCATGGCAAGTTGTAGGCAGTCCAGGAGACTCCTGGAATGCATGAAGGATAACTTAAGCAAGGTACTAGACAGCCCTGCCAGAGGGGATGCAGAACTGGACCTGTTGGTTACCAACATAAGTGAGCTAATCAGTGGTGTGAAGTTTGGAGGCAGCCTGGGCTGTGATGATTACGGTGGACTTTGCAGCCCTGAGGGATATGGGCCAGTCAAAGAGTACAGTCAGGACTCTGAATTTTGGGAAAGTAAAATTTCAGCTCTTCAAGGAGTCAGTCAGTAGCACTCTCTGCTAAGCTGCCCTCAGGGGCAAGGAAGTAGGACAGAGCTGACAGACTCTAAGGATGCTTTCCACTGAGTGCCAGAGCTCCCGATCCCCAGGTGTAAGAAATCAGTCAAAGCAACCAAGAGACCTGTACGGCTGAGTCAAGCAAGACCTGCTGGTCAAACTAAAGGGCAAGAAGGGAGGGAAGGCTGAGAGAATTAGGATTGCTCATCCTGAAGAAGAGAAGGCTGCAGAGAGACATTACTCCAACGTTTAAGCACTTAAGGGTGTCCTACAGAAAAAATGAGGACAGACTTTTTAGCAAGGCCTGTTGAGATAGGACAAGGGATAATGGGTTTTTACTGAATTTACTGAATTTACTGGGTCCATTTACATTATATATAAGAAAGAAATTCTTTACAATGAGAGTGGTAAAACAAGTGTGGTAAAAAAAGTTTGAGCTTTTGAGAGAAATTCCTGAAGTAATATTGCAAGTTGGTTGAATAATGCTGAAGCACTATGGTGATCTCATTTTTCACTGAAATCATAGAAAAAACAAACATTCTGAGAGGAAAAAGAATTATTTATTGTTGTCTTCTGTTCTCTGAACACACTGCCTCATATACAATGTGGTTCTCTGGGGGTGATTTTTTCTTATTTGTGGCAGACTAAAATGGTCCTGCAGTTTTTTAGCCACAATTCCTTATAAGGGAAAAATAGGAATTGTTGAGTCTTCCTCCAATCTTTACCCACTCAGTCACTCTTAATTTTCTACTGTCCATACAATCTTCATTTAAAATAATGATGCAGAGTAGTTGGTGGTAGAGTCAGAGTCTACACAGCTTCAGCAGCTGCTATTTATCAGAGGACAAAATTTAAAAAATTAAGCAACTCATACTTAAGTACATTTCTTCCAAAGAGCTTTGCTTTTTACAACCAGGTTGAAAATCCCCTGAGGAAACAGATTGAATGAAGTATGTATTTAGTTTAATGCAGACTGAAGCACTTGCTTTCCCAGTATTTCCCATTGGTACTGCAAGGACAGAGGAGGAATACATCAAGCTGTGCACTAAATGTTATGCAGAAATCCAAGAAATCTCAGGGAATACCATGGAGGTTAGAAATTAAAAAAAAAAATCTGAGAAATTCAGCATCAGACTAGTTTGCAAATGTAACGTGTTTTGGATCAAACAGCCTTAAGGTATAATTTATGAAATTTGACACTCTGCTTGGTGCAATGGAATTATATGAATGAAACTATAGTTATTTTCTGGTTTACCTACCAGACTTACCCTGACTTAAAATAGTTTTGATAGCTGTAATAAGGACAGTGAAAGAAGTTGTGTTTTTTTCAATAACACATTGTATGTTTCTACTTAAGACTACTTTAAACTGACCAACTACATTGAAAAGAGCTCTGAAATGCCTGTAGTGGAAATTTCTCCTTATCAATACACTGGTGTTGAACTGATGGGACAAGTTAATCTCCTCACGAGCTTCTGTGAGCAGAGAACAATCTGTCCACAAGCCAGCAGTGTGTCCTCGTGGCCTGGAAGACCAGTGGTATCCTGGCCTGTTTTAGGAAGAGCATTCCCAGGGGGTCAAGGGAGGCGGTCCTGCCCCTCTACTCAGCCTGGAGTCACGTCTGGAGTGCTGTATCCAGTTCTGGGCTCCTTAGCACAAGAGAGACTTGGAGCTCCTGGAGTGGATCCAGCTGAGGGCAATGATTATGATTAAGGGACTGGAGCATCTCTCTTATGAGGAATGGCTGAGGGAGTTGGGCCTGTTCAACCTTGAAAAGAGATGACTGAAAGAGGGCCTTATCATGTCTGAAGGGAGGGTGTCAAGACAACAGAGCCAAGCTCTTTTCTGTAGCCCCAAGCAGTAGGACAAAAAGCAATGGCCAAAAACTGGAACACGTAGGTCTTAGTGAGGTGCGCAGGAAGTTCCACCTGAATCTGAAACAAGGAAGAACTTTACTTTACAGTGACTGAGCACTGAAACACAATGCCCAGAGGTTGTGGAGTCTCCCTCACTAGAGATATTCAAGAACCCTCTGGACACAATCCTGTGCAATGTGCTCTAGGATGACCCTACCTGAGCAGGAAGTTTGGACCAGATGACCCACTGTGGTTCCTTCTAACCTTATCCATTCTGTCATTCTGGGATTCTGTGAGGTCACCAGGTTCCTGGGTGAAGGAGTAGAAGTTTTGAAAGGTCCTGCTGAAATTGTTTTGTAAGGAATGAAAAGAGAAAAAATGAACATTATTCATAAAGAAATGACCTAAAGGCTAGATAATCTGAAACACAGACAGGGAATCTGCTGAAGGGAGATGAAATGATGGTGAGTCACAACCAGCAAAATTTCTTGAAGACAAAGAGTTTTTTACTGTGACAGCATGTATCCCAGTACATAGAATTTATTCCCATTATGACAGCTCATGGGTTGTAAAATTAATTCCTATGCAAGGAAAAAAACAACAAACCTTTATTTCCTATATTTCAAGATAAAAAACATTCCTAAAGTGTGCAAGACAGAACCAGACATGTAAAGTTTGTTATAAAGACTTATGTGTTCCAGTTTGTCAGTGGTGCAGAAGACATACATACCTAATACCAGCAGCCCTGATCCAAGATATAGTGGCTTGGAGGTTCTTTCATGAACTTCAAAAGGCTGATTATAACAAAATGGGAACTTTATGGGAATTGTGATTAGCCAGAAGGATAACAACTGTTACCAGCAAAATATTTTTCCATCTTCATTTACAGAAATTTCATTCAAAAAGATGAAGGAGTGTTGCCTATTGACAGAAAATAAATAAGATGATGTTAGACAAAGAAAATATGAAGGATGTGGCTTCTCTTAAGCTAGACCAGCAACTACAAAAAGTATGGTACAGGGGTCTATGACCATTTCTTTTGCTCTCTTTGAACTCTTTATCAAAAGGTTCACTGTTTCTTCAGACTTGAAGATATCTTCTCCTCAAGTTCTCTCATAATAGAAAATAAAAATACCAAGAAATTCTAGGCAAGTTTTAAATTCTGATTTTTTGAAATATTCTTTAAAATCTTGTGTATTAGCAAGTCTATATTTGATGCATGCTTCTATTAAGGACTACTCAGGAATATCTTAGATTAGTCCTTTTCTTAATTCTTTATTTTTGTTTGTGTTTTTTTTTTTTGTGGTTTTTTGTTTGTTTGTTTGTTTTCTACCTCCTGTTTTCTTGTGTTTTGAAAATATATTTAGATGAACTAATTTCCACTTAGAGAGGGAACAAACGGCAGAGAGTATGTTACTGTGTTTTAGGATGGGGTTTTTTGCTATTTGGAACTGTCATTGCAAATATTACCTATTATGCAAAGGTTCTAAGAATTTTTTTCTATTTAGTTTTTAAAAATTCTGCAGCTTCCTTGCCACTTTTCCATTATAAGACCCATAGTCAAAACCCTTTTGAGTTCTAATAGAAACTGAAAATCAGGAGCAATATGTAATTCCTTGACATTCTCTGACTCTCCTCCTTGTTCCCTTCTTCTGCTCGTCCCCCTATCAATATTTAAGAAGCTCATAAAATGAGAAAGCCAATAATTAAATAGAGTTTCAAAACCAAGTTTCTGCATCTTCCAGCTATTTCTGTTGCAGGAATTTCTATTAACTGAGAATTATAACCAACATTGTCAAGAATGTAGTTAACCTTCAAACTGACTTGAAATTGGATTATTTTATTTCAGCTTTCACATTTCACTCTGATTTATTCCATTCTTATATTAAATTTAAATATTTATGTTAAATTCGTATTTTCATATGCTTTAATGATTGGGGTGTTTTTTTCCTGAGGTCTCTAAATGCGTGAATACCCTTTTCATACAAGTATCTAAATTTTGTGCTAAAATGATGCTACTCTGATCTTTCTGGAATCATAGAAATTAAAAAAGGAAAGTGACCATTGAGACAGATGCAAATTCCACTACCAGTAATGTCCAGATTATCTTAAAAACCCCACATTTCCTTCTATCTTCCAGACTAAACATCCTGTTCAATTATATTTCTCCAAAAATCTGGAAAGTGCATGAAGACAGTTTATTCCCAACTCGGTGTTAGTGGTATTTTGGGACATTGTTCTTAAAGAACTGATGGGAGAAGGGAAGACATGAAACTGTGCAGGCTGATATCCTTCAGTATGAGACACCTCACACTGGTCTTCTGTACAGTCAGAAAGAACTGAACATCCATAAAGTTAAAGCCCTTCTGAAATTCTTTCTGGTGTACCATAGATCTGCTGTGCTCCCAGGAGCATGTCTGTGCCAAAAGAGCTTAACATCAGCTAGACTGTTAGTGATCTTAATCAATATTTAGTCAAACTCTACAGATTTAGTTCTTTTAATATTCACTCACGAATCAGTCTGGTTATTTTTACTTACATTTACTTATATTTATTTACATGTAAATTCCTAACAATTTGTCAATATCTTTTTGGTAATGTGGTATCCACAACTGAATAAAAGCAACTTTCAAATACCTTTATTATTATTATTATTATTATTATTATTATTATTATTATTATTATTATTACTATTAGTATTAACTACAAACACTTCATTTTGCAAATATACCCATCAGGCCCAAGTTTTAATAATAAACTTTGTTTTGGCCTGAAAATCAATTGCAAGATGAATCAATTGTATATACTTTTGACACCATTAAATACTTAGTGCTGAGTTACCCTTGCCTAATTACCTGTAAATTATGTACCTGGGTGAAACTTCTTTATGAGAAAAGTCCTCTGAAATTATGCCTTGATATGTGTGGGTTGCTTTTTCATATGTATCAAATCAAATATGAGCAGAAAAACCTAGAAATTATAAAGTCATAGCAGATAGTTTTATAACTGCCACAACTATTGTGAAGCAGAGCACTCAGGAAACATCTACAAAAGTATTTTGCAAAGACATTTTTAACACCTTTCAAATTAGTATGTTTAGGATATGACAGATGTGAAATCTCTTTGACTCAAAGAGCACTTCAGTGACGTTTGGAAGTCCTTGAAGGCTGCAAGAACAGCCATGAGCCTGGCATAAATTAATTTCCATATGTATCAGCTCTACAGGCAAACTGCAGACAGCTTCAAGAAGTGCCTGGCAATGCAACGAGTCTTCCAAACAGCCTCTTGCAAGTCCTTTAAAAGAATTTAAATAAAAGACATTTTCCCTTTGTTCAAGAAAATCATATTCTCGTGACTCAACAGGGCATTGTATACATTCTGGCTAATAGGCCCTTAAAAACCTGTTTGTGAACAATTCACAATGTACTCAAAAGCTAGCTATAACATTACTTGAAATGGACATTTACATGATGAATACTGTTGTTCCTACCTTTATGTTTCTAAGATATAGACAAGAGATTTAGCTGATCACCTTCCTTCTCTAAGGAGCCACTGTGGTACTTGTAGTCCAAAAGTTTTGGAAAGTGTCACAACACCAGCTGGTAAATGAGTAAATCCCAACTGTGAGGGAGAGTCCCACAGGTCAATATGATGTACAGCAATCCTCTGCAGTTAGCATGAGAAGCATTTCTATATAAGCACAGCAAACATACAACTATTAAGCCTGACACTACCTGAACTGCTGGAAGCTGCAGTAAGTCTTGAAAATGTCTCTTTAAGCATATAAGCTGACAATTCCTGAAGAAAGGTCTGTTGCAAGGCAGTGAAGGTACAAATGGAACAAGTCTGTGAAAGTGAGATAGAACAGTATATTACATTCTGGGAAGAGTAGACTCAGGTAGTCTTAATATCGCTAAGATCACCAAACAGAGGCTTCAAGATAAAGAACATTAAAACCACATGTATATGAAATTAGTATTAGCTGGAGGATTTCTGAAATAGTCAGGTCACAGATCTTCTGATGTTCAGTATTCTATCAGAAAGGAAGAGATAATTGCTTTGAACATTATTCAATGCATGATAGAAAGGGTACTTCTTGTTCTTTCACAAGCTGTTGTAGATCAAAAGCAACACTATTAAAGCTGATGAAGTTGAACACTGATGAAAACAAAAACTTTTTAATGAGAATCCAGCCCAAAGTACTGAGGTTTTACAGAACCTTTATTGAATATCAGTACCTAGAAAATACAAACAAATTTAAACTTGACAAAATAAGTGACAGGAGAACAAGTGTTTATGGAGTATGTACTACAAAAGGTCATAGCATTCCTGCCTGTTGATGTACACTGGAAGCAAAACTGAAGGGGGAGTGTTCAGAAACGGCACTTTCTCAGAGTTTAATGTAAAGCAGAATCTCAGAGATGAAAAAAAAAGAGAACATTTCAAGATGCTCTGTTCTGAATTTAAGCTGATCCCTCAAGCTACCTACTGCTCCTGGAATTACAGATGGTGATTTTGGGGAGATTTCTTTCTTTGGAAAAATATAGAGATCTGAGAGTAGTTTATCTGAAATGTAATTAGAATTGAATTGTAACTAGGCATGCATGCCAGGAGGAATGGCTTTATTACTTTCATGAAGACTTGTGGTCACATGTGGCTGCATACTGCTGTTTTCTAATGTGACGCATGAGGAATGCCCATAAAAGAATGTTATCCATAAACTTACTCTTTCCAGCCCAGTACGTGTGCACAAAGAAAAATTATAGACTAAATACACAAAGGAAGACTAGTTACATTAGCAAGGAAAGAGCAATTTAAGTATTTAAATACATTAATATTGTCTCATAATCAATTAAAAATTTCTTCACACATTATTTGCTGATGAGATTTTTTCTCTTCAAGTTGGCAATATTTGTAAAAAAAAAGGACTACAAAATTTTTTTTTTCATAGAGTGGATAATAACTGAAGATATTTATCTTTTTTTTTAAATGAGTCCTTAAATTTTTATTCCTCTGAATTCAGAAGTCAAGACAAACACTATTTAACTTGAAGCATGTGAATGCTGCCTTTGGTGTGACTGCATGAAATTAATCACATGGTCTATTGGATTAGATCATGAATATATATTGATTTCACTGGGTTGCCAGGAAAGGAAAGGAGTTGCAGTCAAAGCCAAATAGTATAGGTTTATATTTGTGTACAAGTTCTTTGTGGCAATGTATATAAAACGAAGTGACAATTTTATTAACCTGGCATATTTCAGTGATGAAATAAGAAAAAAAAAATAGTGACACAGGGGTCAGTGTCATGTTCACAAACATACACATCTCTTCTGTAGTATTGCCAACTGCAAGCAGACTTGCAACTTCACAGGATCATTAACAAATCATTCAAATGGGGTTAACCAAATATTTATATATGAAATCACTGAATGTCAGTGATTTTCTGTTTCTAGTTCCAATGCTAGATATTAAAATTTATGTTTCATATTCCATTACCTTTGTTCTTGGACTTTAATATCAAAGCTCAAAAAACCAGTTCCACCAGTTAGAAGGAATACATGCTTTTAAATTAGAGTTACATTTAGAAGGTATTTAGGAACTTATAATTTTCTCATTTCTCATCCTTAAAAAAGGAGCATCCTTCTGGCCCATGGTCAGATTTATAGTGATCTCATCATAACAACACCTTTGTCTTATCTGAATCCAGCCAAGAGAAAGAGCTTTGTAAAAACAAGCCTTCTGTTGGAGAAAGACTGTTTATATGAACAAAAATGTTTATATGAAAATAAAAAGACAGGATTTTTTTCACATTTCTACTTGCTCATTGTCTTCCTACCCTTTGAAATTTTTCAAGCAATTTAAAAAAAAAATATTTTTGATTCATAAATCTTCTCCTGTCCCTGAGTAAAAAGGAAATATGCAGCTCAGGATTAATATCTACATATTTTACAATTGATAACATGCTAGTGGAGTTGGGGAAATCAAACTTGTAGCCAGGAAGACAATATCTGTGGTGTGGATTTAATCTTCAGTCATAGAAGAGGGCAAACAATGAAGAGCAGGCCGAATCTCTTAACATGATCTAGAGAGTATAATTCTGTATCAGTACTGACTGCAATGACAAAAAAATTAAAAATTAGAGTGTATAAGATTATGCCAAAAGATATCTCAGAAAAAGTGCAAATATTTGCATGTTACTGTTCCAAAAGAGGATGAAGGAAGAATTTTTTTTCAATAGTTTAAATGATTTCCTTCTTTTACAGTTTTGGTCTTCAAATACAAGTTCTCTGGTTTTATTTTCTTGTAGAAGGAGCAGAGATGTTTGTGTAGTCCTTCTTTCTGTCGTTATGAGGCAACTGAGCAAAAAAGGACCTGACACCAAAAGTTGAAGATATAAATGGTATTTCTACTTCACAAATAAATATATACATGATGAAATGTATCTATATATTTCTGTTCTCATAAACAGGATCTCACTGATAAAGCAGGACATTGTCACAGTGTGCAGGAAGCTTTGCTGTGACACGCACTGCAGCCTTTTGTAGAAAGATACAGAAAAGATAAGAGAGTCCAGAAAATAAAGGGTATCTTTGATATGTTTACAAAGAGAATGGTAGGCAAAAAACAGCCGATTTTTAAATTGCACTGTTATCAATTTAATGCTCCTTTCAGACTAAAAAAATGAATGCAGTCTAATGTATAATAACTTGCAGCCATTGGTAAATGATCATAGAAATATTTCTTCACAGTCTTCCCTTCTGACAGAAGTCCTGCAATATACACTGTTGAGGTTAGAAAAGTAAGAATTCT